>NC_082640.1:113834216-114523716 GCF_028023285.1 Balaenoptera ricei | reverse complement strand
CGCTGTGCAGGTGTGTCCGGTGGGGGTGCCGCGAGGCGCACCTTCCCATGATTACTGTACGTTCCCATGTGGCGGTGCTCACGAGGCGTGACACCCTGGCGCTGGGCTTACCTGGTCCTCATCTTCTGCGGCCTTGGCTGGGGAAGGGGGGCTGCCAGGGCTGAGCACTGCACGAGTGCAGGGGCCATGCCTGGGCTGTGATGGGGGATGTGCTGGAGGGAGCGCAGGGCGGTGGCCGGGCCCATGGAGGGGGAACAGAGGTGGGGGAAGGGGCTCAGGTGCTTGGCGGGAGCAGCCTCACCTCTGCAGAAATAGGCGGTTCTGAAGAGCTCCACGCACTCGTTGCTGGGCAGCAGGTGCGGGCCTGGACCAGGTGGAGCCTGGGGCGCATTCCAGGAGATGGGGATGGGGCAAAGGCGCTGCACAAAGAGGCCTCGGGAGTTGCTGGCCACCAGGACCCCTCTCTTGAGCTGGCTCAGCAAGCGCTGGGTGGGCTCTCGTGGGCCGGGTTTGGGAAATATCACCTGCTCCATGCCGTACTGGGTGCTCGAGGGCTCAGCCACGAGGCGGCAGTCCAGGCTCTGCACCTGGGCCTCACCCACCACACGTCCATCGTAGATGAAGGTGAGCAGCAGAGAGTAGTCTGCGGACAAAGAAAGGCCAGCTGCACCGGCGCCCCTCCCCAGGGGCCCACTGGCCAGCAAGAGGCTCTGGAGAAATGAAGAGGGGCTTCCTGCAAATCCAGCACCCTCATTTTGCTGGCGAGGAACGTGAGGCTCAGAGAGAGAAACTAGGTAAGGGCTGGTGAGGACCAAGCAGGCCGCAAGGTGGGGGCGGTAGCCACACCTTTTAAGGATAGAGAAGGCGCCCTCCCTCCTCATCCTCACCGCCAACCCTCGGCAGCCCAGAGGGCTTCCCGTCATACTTTCCCATCACTCAGGAGAGGAGCTAATACACAGATTCCCACTGAGGCCTTAATGGCCAGGGCCTTACAGTTTACAAGAGGGTCCCAGAGATCGGTCCTCTACTTAACCCACAGAATCAATGTCTCAAAGTGGATTTCCAGGGAACACAGTGTGTAGGGGGTATTTTTGAGAAGTGAGCTGTTTGGAGTGGTGGCAGGCGCACTGCCTAGAAACCAGTGCCTCTGAGTAAGGTGGCCCCAGTTTGCTGCAAGCCCTGACAGATTAGGTAACACACGCATAGCCACAGGAGGACAAGGGGGGATGGGGGCAGGGGTGAGTCAGAAATGCCAAGTACCTGAACCTGGAGGGGGCAGAAGCTCTGGGGACACCAGATCTCCTTGGAGAGGGGCCTCAGCTGTGTCCCTACCTGGGTGGGAGGCAGAGGCACTGGTCATTCAGAGCAGACTGGGGAGTCCAAGGGCCAGAGGGTGTGGCATGGAGGATAACACAAGAGGCAGGGCACGTGGTACCTTCCTGAGGCTCAGGGCTGTTGCCGCTGCTGCTGCTCCCGGAGTCTGAGTAGGCTGCTCCCCCACTGGTCTCCACCAGCTCCTACAGACACAGTTTCTATCGTTGGCCCACCTCTCCCCCAGTTACTGTTCTGCTCTCAGACCCACCTGGTTCCCCCACCAGCTCTCACATTTTTGAGGGGGTCCTGGAGCAAGGAGGGGCTGAGTATGCAGTTCTTCGTGGTAACCTCGTCCTCCTTCCTCTCAGAGGACACAGAACTGTGGTGTCGCTTTGACGGTGATTTCTGGGTCCCTGGCTGAGCTGTGGAACGTTGAGAGGGAGAGGAAGGTCAGAGCCTTAAGTGGGCACAGAGGGAAGGGGAGAGATAGGAGGCAGTGAAAGGACGGGCAGGACTGGCAGGGAACCTGCTCCCCAAGGACAGGGCAGAACTCTGACCGAGGGGCCTTGAGGGAGGCCACCACCTTCCCAGGAGGCGCAGGGCTCCATCCTTCCTCCCCAGGCTGCTGATTCTAGGAGTGGCGGGCCAAAGGGACACCCACCGGGGAGGGTTCCGGGTGGCAGCAGCCGGTACACCTTGTAGGGCTCAGCCCCATCCCTGTGGCCATTCTCAGGAACCTCCTGGAACTCAGAACTCTTGTTCAGAGCACAGCGCAGACGGGTCTTCCAGATAGCAGGGCCTTCCGAGTCCCCGTCCTTGTACTTTCCCTTAAATATCGCCCAGGCCTAGGACACAGCAGAAGTAAAGAACAGGCAGCATGTTCTGGACCGCAGATCCTTTACTGAGGCTGGCTTCACGGATGTGTGGCCTGAGCGCTCACACAGAAGGGCCTATGCTAGGTTTATGCTCAGCTATTGCCACCTTGAGATCCTTACTAAGGTTTGCATTTTCATCTTGCATGGGGCTCTGACAATTACGTAATGTAGCTGGTTCTACCCTGCAACCTCCCCTTTATCTGAAACCCAGGTGGACGCAACCGCTTGAGTGTGACAGTGCCAGGGTATATTCCATCCCTCCCTCCAAGGGGCCAGTTTCCGGGCCTTTCACCTTGAAGAAGGCGGCATCCTGATCCTCCCGGAAGTCCTGCTTGCCTGCGTGCTTCCAGGGAATGCGGAACATGGTCTTGGCCGCATCTTCCCAGCACACTCCTGGGAACTGCCCGCTCTCCACTTGCTCCACCACCCAGCTCCGGAGCTTTCGGGTGCAACGTGCCCTGCCTGATGCCATCCTGGGGATAAAAGCAGCAGGAAGTGTCAGGGGAACTGATACTTTGGGAAGAGTGAGATCCTGGCCCTTGGGGTTGGATTCCGGCAAGGGCCCCTAGAGATCTCATCCATCTTTTGCCTCTATAGACATAATCTCAAACTTCTGAGGCTGAATTATTTCTGCTGTCACTAGCGATGACCAAAAATACTTTCTTCTTAACATCCCGAGCTGTGACATCTGGAAGGGAACCTTAGGCATTGGTCTTAATTTTAAGGTTTTTCAGGAATCTATTGTTCCCCTGGTGTCCTGCTCCTGGTGAGAGGCCCTGTCTGGATCCCCAAGTATTTACAGACACAGTGGCTGCTTGTGATGCCTCATCAACCCTCTTCACTCACCACCCCCACAACCTATCCTTCGATGCCCCCCAACCTTCCCCTCCCTCTGCTTGTCCCAGGGGTAGGTGGGGCAGGGAGCTGGGGACAGGGGCAGAGCTGTGGGCGGGCGGAAGTGGGCAGGACCAGGAGGCAAGAAAACAATCAGGGGAGAGCAGCAGAGTCTTCTTCTCCAAACAACCCGGTAGCAGGTCCTCCTGTCCTTCGCCTAGAAGGCTTGGGATGCAGGCCCCCCCATAAGTCTTTCACTCATGCCAAATTCCAGCTCCCCAGCTCACAGGCCTTCTGTCTATTCCTCAGTCTAGCAGAGGGGTCTCCAGGAGCCTCTACCCACCACCTCCAATCTAGCCGGGCCTTCCCGCCTAGACCCAGGCTGACACCTATTTTTGGTTAATCTTACCTGAGCTGCTGTGCAGGCTGTCCCAGGGCTCAGCCAACCTCAGCTCAGCTCCCGGCTAGGCAGCTCCTGGATCTCTCCGCCCCTTTCTACAGTCCCCACCCTAAGTTTCAGTTCTCCTCCAGGGAGGTCCTTTTCCCCGAAATCACGTGGTCTCCGAGTTGCAGGGTAACTGGTTACCACCAGGGGGAAGCAGCATCTGAGAATCTTATCGTAGGAATCCTGCGGTCAGAGTCTGGATGAGGGACCCTACTGCCTCAGGCTCATTCCCTTTCCTCCCTCAAGATACTCCTTGCGGGCTTCCCTGGTGGCGCAGTGGTTGAGAATCTGCCTGCCAATGCAGGGGACACAGGTTCGAACCCTGGTCTGGGAAGATCCCACATGCCGCGGAGCAACTGGGCCCGTGAGCCACAACTACTGAGCCTGCGCGTCTGGAGCCTGTGCTCCGAAACAAGAGAGGCTGCAACAGTGAGAGGTCCGCGCACTGCGATGAAGAGTGGCCCCCGCTCGCCACAACTAGAGAAAGCCCTCGCACAGAAACGAAGACCCAACGCAGCCAAAAATAAAAAAATAAAAAAAAAAAAAAAAAAAAAAAAAAAAAGATACTCCTTGCTTGCATGAAACCACCTCTATGACACTGCTGCTTCCCCAGGGAGGCCGCAGTGTCCCGGAGTCAGGCCTGGGGCCTCTGGATAGCTCTGTACCACTTGTGCATCTGTGTTCCCCCACGGTGCCTGCTTGGTACCTACTAGGTCACCCCAAATATCAGCTGAATTCAATGAAAGAAAGAAAGGAGGCAGGGAAGGAGGAAGCCCAGGCCAGGTGGCTGGATGGGGAGGGCTGCCCTTGGCCTCCCACAGCGTCAATTCCTTCTGCCTGAGTCCAGAGAGGGTCAGGTGGCAGGCTGCAGGGGGCCTTTAGCAAAGCTCTGTTCACTCCCCCCTGTTTCCCCGGTGCCCCCAGATGGTGGGGTCAGGAAGGAAGAAGGACCACCAAGAAGCCTGGGCAAGGAAATGCCTCTTTATTGGTGCTGGAAGTGTTCCCGGGGAGTCAGATCACAGGACCTTCACTGGGACCCTTGCCCTCAGCTACTTCCTCCTGCGGGGGATACTCTGTCCCAAGGGCACCTCTTCTATCAGCTTCTGTAGAAGGAGAGAGAAGATGATGATACTGGAAGCCTGGGGCTCAGACACAGTCTGGACAGGGGACTTCTAGAGAGTGGGGTCAGAGGTGAGGCTGGGGGGAGGCTTTACCTGTAACAAGCGGGCGTGGTAGGTGGCGGCATCCTCCCCAGGCAGCGGCTGTGGGCGCACGTGCAGGTAGCGCTCGGCAGCCGTCTCCAGCTCCTCCACCTCATACAGGGTGGCTGGGTCCAGCGAGTGGGCATTGATGAGGCTCACAAGGTACTCTTTGTAGTGCGCCCTGGGGAGATGAGAGGGCGGAATATTTGTTCTTCTGAAGTTTGGCTGATATCAACTGAGTGTGTCCAGCACTGTGCTGGGCACTAGCATACTCAGATGAACAAGACCGACACTCGTCGCCAGTTGCTCTCGTAGGCCCTTGCCAACCTGTGCACACCACCTTTCTGTGCCCTTGCCTAGATAGGCCCCTCCCTCCCACTTCTTGCAGGACCTACTGCTCGCAGAGACCCACTCTTCTGCCCAGGCACACCCCCAGTGCTCCTGTGCCCCCGACGCCGTGCTCCACGCCCTGCCTGGCACTCACTGGCAGAGGCCGGCATAGCCAGCAGGAGTCTCCTTGCCGCAGGCTTCGTCCCGGAACCCGTCGGGAACTTCCTTCTGCTCCATCACTCGGCAGCCACCTAGGGGTAAGGGAAGGAAGGGACCCTTTGTCCGGAGGGGGCCACTGACCACAAAGGCCCAGGAGAACTAGGATATGGATGGAGGCACGGGAGGCAGCCTCTAGGGAGGGGACTGAGGACAGGAGCCCCTGCTCTAACAGCTGTGCCAGAGATGCCACCATGCAGACCACTTCCGACACAGAAGCAGGGACCTTGGTGTCCCTGCTTTTAGCCAAGCTGACTTCTGGCCCATAGTCATATACTCCCTTGAGACAGCTCTTTTGGTTGTGATTTAGCTCTTGCGAGATTAGCTTATTCTGTGAAGGTCTTACTCTACACAGATGGTAAGAAGTGGGGCAGATTAGAATCATACACAACATCTTTCTGTTGCCCTCATGGAACCTAAAACAGTGCAACTAGTAAGTCTTTAATTAAATAGTCATTGAATTAACTATTGAATCACTATCCTTTGGGAATGGGAGAATAAAATTAGCATCGAGGTGCCAGGCGCTTGAATGTGGCCTTACATAAAACAGCTTGGCTGCAAGGTAGATATGGTCCTCACTTTACAGAGGAAGAAACAAGCCTGGGGAGGCTGAGTCACCAAAGAGCACAACAAGCAAGCACAGGATGGGCCCTGCGTCCTGGTCCAACCCCAGACCCAAGCCTCGCCTTCATCCATCACACAGGGGAGCCCAGCCCCTCCTCTTGCCTTCTCCCAGGCCTGTCCCGACACTCACCTCCAGGCACTGCCCGGGCCCCCGCTGGGGGCTCTGTGTTGAACATGACGTTATTGTCCTGAGGAAGGCAGAAGGATGGGCGTTAGCGTCCCTTGATGCCAGCCTGCTGGATTTCTCGGCATCCAGGCCTTTCCCTTCCTGCCACCCTGTGCCCTGCTTCCTCTCCTGGGCGACTGGCAAGCCAGCCAGGCTGGCTGCCCCTGACCTGAAGCAGCTTCTGGAGCCGGAGAGCCGTCCAGTCCCGCAGGTAGAAGAGGCAGTCGCGGGGGTGGTGGCCATGCAGGGACTTCTTCACCCTGCAGTTAGGGTCTGGACATTTCTGGCGGAAACCCAGATGGGAGAGGGGAAGTTGGAGACTGCTGGGGTCCTGGCCTCTCAGGAACCCCTGCGTGAGGGGTGTAGGGGTGGGGGAGATGAGACATTGGAGGGTCTGGAGCAAGCAGAAGGGGAGAGAGGACAGAGAGAGGTGCTTTACCCCCCACTGTTCTCCTCTTCCCCTGGGCTGTTCCTCAATGGCCTCCACCCCTCGCTCCCGACAGCAGCCCCACCCAGCTAGCCCTTCCATCCCCCTTCTCTGGGCTCACATTCTTGGCGTAAAAGGCATTGTAGCAGCCACTGCAGAACTGGTGGCGGCACTGGGTGCAGTGAAAGTGCATGCAGCCTCCTCGGGCCAGTGCGTACGAGAACTTGCACTTGGGGCAGTCTGCAAGGGACAGCAGGTCAGGGTTCGGGCTGCCACTGCTCCTCAGGCCCTCAGGAAGAGAGCCGCTGCAATGGGCAATGAGAGATTACTGGGCAAACAGGCAACCTTACCTATGCCATTTTCCTGAAGGTACATCGCCAAGCCCTGGGCCTGATATTCCGGGTCATTGGTGCGTTTCCAGTTCTGGAAATCTTCACAGCTCCGGCCTCGATGCTGCTCCTCCCACTGCCAGAAGGAAACAAGCTTCCCATGAAAGCTCTATCCCAGGCCCTTCTTGCTGGCCCCTCCACTCAGATCCAGCGGTTCCTGGCTTAGTGTATGGCACTGCCATCCACCATTTGCTCAAATCCCAAACCAAAGGGCCAGCCTTGGTTCTCTCATCTCTTCACACCCGAAACATTCACCAGCAAGTCTTGTTTCCACCACCCAAGCCTAGCTCAACCCTGTCCTTTTCTTCATCCCTACTCTGACCACCTTTACTCCGGGCCAGGTCAGGTCTCGTCTCGATTCCTACTCTCTATGCCTCCACTCCTGCTCCCCTATGGTTCAGCCTACACCTTGCAGCCAGTGTGCCTTTGAACGTGTAACCAACTGCACTGGGAGTGTTCTAGCTTGGAGGTTTGGTGGTAGGGTCACAGGTGTTCATTTTATTATTGTGTTTTATAAGACAGATGTGCCACCAGGGACTTCTCCGGTGGCACAGTGGTTAAGAATCCGCCTGCCAATGTAGAGGACATGGGTTCGAGCCCTGGTCCAGGAAGATCCTACATGCCGCGGAGCAACTAAGCCCGTGTGCCACAACTACTGAGCCTGCGCTCTAGAGCCCGCGAGCCACAACTACTGAGCCCACGTGCCACAACTGCTGAAGCCCATGCACCTAGAGCCCATGCTCCGCAACAAGAGAAGCCACCACGATGAGAAGTCCGCACGTGGCAACGAAGAGTAGCCCCTGCTCGCCTCAACTAGAGAAAGCCCGCACGCAGCAACGAAGACCCAACACAGCTAACAATAAATAAATAAATAAATAAATAAATAAATAAATAAATAAATTAAAATAAATTTTAAAAAAAGACAGATGCGTCTTTTTGGTATCAAATATTAAACTTTCTAAAGGTAAATGAGAGAGCATCACCCCTTGCTCAGTCTTAGAATGAAAGGCCGATCCCTTGCTTGATTGGCCTCACGGCCTCTCCTGACCTGGCACCTAGCTCCTCTCCGACTGCCAGCCACTCTCACCCTTGCTCTTGAGGCTCCAGCCACACAACACTTTTTCTGACTTTGGTCTTTCCATGTGTTGTTCTTTCTCTCCCAAATACTCTTTGCATAGTTGGCTTCTTCTTAACTTTCATGCCTGAGCTTAAATCCAGCCATTTTAGAGAACACTTGTCTAACCTCTCGATCCTATGTACTAGGTAGGTCCATTCTGTTATTCCTAACCTCAGATTCCTATTTGTTTTCTTCATAGAACCCATGGCGATGTATAATTCTGCTCTCTCTCCTTCCCTCACCTCTCCTCCCTCCCTCCCTGGCTAGCCTGTAACTCTTTGAGCCCAGAGCTCACGTCTGTTCTGTTCTCCAGCACACCCCGCATCTAACAGTACCTGCGGTGGCTCAGCAGGTATTTCTAAAAGGATGGATGTGCCTCACCTGGCGCTTACAGCGCACGCAGAAGGTCTGGTGACACTGGGGACACGTTGCCTCCAGCTGCTCACGCTCGTATATGAAGCCAAAGGAGCACTGTGGGTGCAAGAGCATAAAGCTGTCTGAGGCCTGACCAGGCACCACTCCCCACTCCTCCCTCCGGTCAGCAGCTCTGGGCAGGCCTCTGACCTGGGCACACCACAAGAACTTGGGATCTCGCATGAGCACGCCCTCAGTCAGCTTCTTGTGGAACAGCGCATAGGCATCTGGCTCTAGGCTCTCTCGAAGCTGGGAACAGGATGTGGAAGTGGCGGGTGGGCAAGGCTCCTTTCAAAGCCCAGGGCACCCTGAGTCCTAGGGACTGCAGTACCTGGATATCAAGGGTGGAAAAGTAGCTGAGCAGCTGTGCGTCATCGGTGAGGTCGGGGCGGCCACAGGCAGGGCACACCATGTCTGTGATGTGTTTCTCCTTCAAGGCAATGGTGAAGTGCTGGCGGAAGCAGTCGGGACAGATAGTGCACTCACAGGAGGTCAGAGCCTGCATCTGGTGGAGGGGAAGGGAAGGGAAGGGAGGGAAGGGGGTAAGAAGCTACAGTTGCCAGCCGGGGGAAGGGGCAGTAGCCAGGTGTCTGCTATGAAACTGGGGTCTAATTAACAACTGGGCAGGCAACCTAAATGTCTGAAGACCTTCAGATGGAAAAAAACAGACAATGGTGAGACCTAAGGTAAATGGAAGAATGCCCTCCAAAGGCATCCACATTCAATTAAAAGCAAACACACAATAACTGAATCACTTTGCTGTACACCTGAAACTAACACAGCACTGTAGATCAACTGTACTCCAATAGAAAATAAAATTTTTTAAAAAGTTAATTTAAAAAGGAAAAAGCAGCTGGGGGGGGGTGGCGTGGATTCCCTGGTGGTCCAGTGGGTAGGACTCTGCACTTTCACTGACGAGGGCCTGGGTTCAATCCCTGGTTGGGGAACTAAGATCCTGCAAGCTGTGTGGCACGGCCAAAAAAAAAGCAAACACAAACAACATCCTTGAAATGACAAAACTATAGCAATGGAGAACAGACTAGTGGTTGCCATATGACAGGAGAAGGGGAAGAAGGTTACAACTATAAAGCGGTAGCACAAGGGGGTTGCATTGTGGTATCTTGATTGTGGTGATGGTTACATGAATCTACATGTGGGGTCAAACTGCATACAACTACACACATACACACTGATGCACAAAATGAACAAAGCCTGCGGTCTTGCTAACATTGTGCCAATATCTATTTCTTGGTCTTGATATTGCACTATGATTATACAAGATGTCACCATTGGGAGGAGGTGGATGAAGAGCACACAGGATTCTGTACTATTTTTATAACTGCCTGTGACTCTACAATTATTTTAAAATAAAGAGTAAAAACAAAAGACATACAGAGCCAGCCTAACTAAACTGGGCTGTATTTTGCCAAAGAACTGCCACTTCTGACCTAGAGTAAGTCAGAAGGGGCTCAGGAGATAAGAGGGGCCTATTCCTACCAACTGGGTATTTGATGGTCACATTAAAGAATTACTGGTAATTTTTTTGGTGTGACAGTGGTATTTGTGGCTATATTTTCAAAGAGTTTTATCTTTTAGAGATACATATTGAAATATTACAGATAAACTATCTGACATCTGAGATTTGCTTCAAAATAATCCTATGTATGTGTAGATGAAGCGAAGATTGGTCATACATTAATAACGGTTGAAGCTTGATGATGAATACATGGTGCGGGGAGGGAGAGTGGAATCTGTAATACAGTTTTCTCTACTATTGCATGTTCGAAATTTCCCATAATAGAACATTTAAAAAAAGAGAGGGAGGTGGCCTATTCCTGCCCTCCCCTTCCCAGAAGGCTTCAGGGGCACATGGGCAACTGCAGAGCAAAAGACAAGATCGGAGACAGGGGCTGGGGTAGAGTGGGGATCCAAAGGGAACAGGGCAATTCTAAGGCCAGGGGCAGTGGGGAGGGACTTACTCGGTTGCGGGGCAGGGCCCAGCTGCACACGGCACACTCCTGGGCAAGCAAGCGGCGCAGGAAGGCCCGGTCCTGGCTCTGCCTCACAGCTTCTACCACGTCCCCCAACTCATAGTTCCTGGGTGTTTCCTGCAGTAGCGCCAGTGCCAGCTCTGCCCGGCCCCAGCTGGGGAGTGCGTGGACTGCCAAAAGCCGTCTGACCAGGCTCTGCAAGGCGATTCAGGTGGAGAGGGAAGGAGTGGCTGTCAGACCGCAGAGAGCCTACCCCTCAGCCTGCCCTCAGCCCTACTAAGTGGGCTCTTCACCTCCTTCCAGCACCTGCTTATCTGGCCCATCCCAGGAAGGGGTAGGCTCAGGACCACTGTCCCAGAGGCGCTGATGGAAGGGCTCTAGGCGCTGGCGCTGTAGCTCAGTCAGGGCTCGTGCCACGTCACCCCCGTGTTGGAACAAGGCTTGAAGAGACCCCTCCTCAGGCTCAAAGCCCAGGGACCGGAGCTCCTGCACCTGTGAGTTGGGAGGGGTGAGAAGGAGTAAAGAAGAATGTGAGAGGCTCTGAAATCCACAGCCCTCGATCCTGCACCCCGCCCCAGCACAGCTGCTACTACCTTCCTCCGCCGGGCCCTCACACACTCTTCCACAGCTTCATCCAGGTTGCCGTGACGATCCAGCCACGCATTCCGGGCCTCCTGACAGGAAAAGGCACCCAGCCTTGGGTCCTGCTGTCCAGCCAGCTCAGCCACCATCTCCAGCACGTAGGGCAGCTCTGAGCGCAGCCACTGCAGGGGCACCTCGGTGCCCGAGTACTGCAGAGCTGAGAAGACCTCCTCTGGACAGGCGCCTCCGGCTTCCCCTTCCTAAGGCACAGTCCCGCCCAGACAGAGCGCCCATCAGGAAGGGCACACTCCACCCACCCTTAGCCCGAACCAAAATGCTGACAGTGCTGGAGCTCAGATCATGGATCACCTGAGCAGGACACAGCATGATACCTGCCCTGGGGGAAGGGTTCAATAAGAGGCAGCTGCTGCTAACAATGATAGGTTTTGAGAACTTGCAACAATCAACTACAGCCTCTCCTCCCTTCCCCCACAAGCTTATCCCAGGCCCAAATCCTCACCCGGATCTTGAGCACTAGTTGGAGGCCTTCCTCCCGCATCTTGTCTTGGCGTTGCTTCTCAAGGTCCCCACAGGAACTGGCCAGGGGGGCACTGAGGCGTCGTGGAGGCCCTGGTTCAGGGAGTCGCTCTTCCAAAGAGCTGGCAAGGGGCCGGGGGGTACGCTGTATTGGGATGGGGCTGCTGGTCCGGTTGCACATAGCACACACCCAGCCAGGGCCCGAGTTGCAGAAGGTACAGTGAATACAGTACCACACTGGAGTCTGGGCAGAGGAGAGCAAAGCATCCTCCTGCTGGGAAGGCAGAAAGAATTATCCCACTGAAGGTTGGTTGAGGCTCAAGATGGAAATATAGAAAGCTAGGGGGAAGATACTGGGGAACTGAAGGAAAATAGGGGATGAAGAAGTAGAGAATGGTCTGTGGTAACAGGTGCAAATAAAGAGCTGAGAAGGCCAGGAACAGGTTACCTGAAGGGGCTGTAGGCAAACGCCGGCATCCTGAGAATCCACTACCAAGCTGGGAGGCTGAGCCAGCCGAGGTCGCTCACATACGGCACACAGCACAGCCGCAGCCTCATTCTCAAAGGTGCAGCTCTGGCAGGCCCAGTGACCCCGTGCAAGCTCGGGTTCTAGGCCCCCAGCTCCTTGGGGACCCTCAATCCCCAGCCCCAACCCTTTACAGCCTCGGGGCCGATCACAGGCCACACAGAGTACTGCCCAAGGTTCATTCAGCATGGCGCAGGCAGAACAGTGCCAGGGAAGACGGGCACTTGCAGGATCAGGGGAAGAAAGAGAGCTGTCTCCCAGGGCCAGCAGGGAGGTTGACTGAGGCTGTGGTGGAGCTGAGGCAGGTAAGCTGTAATGGAAAAGCAGACACGGCCTGCTGAGGGGGTGCCTGGGACCCTTACCCATGGGCATCCCTCATTCCCTGCAGGACAACACATGGCTCTGGCCTTTGCACATGTCTCGAACACTGCCATACCCATAGCCTGTTCAACATTTAAATGACAGCTTAAAGTCCGTAGCTGGCTGGTAAATATCCCTCACATAGGGCCTGACCCCTATTAGGTGCTTAAAATACTACCAACTGATTGAGCTGATCCTTCTGACTAAGCTGCATCCTCCTACTACCTATTTGCACACTCAAATAATCTATTTTGCTATGACTGCTACTTGCTTGACATGTACATCTATGATCTCCTGGAGGGCAGTAACTGGTTGCTTGCTCTCTATGAGACAGTCTTTAGCACAGAATCCAGCACATAGTAGATAATCAAATAATTTTAAGTTCTCTCAATTTCGCTCCCACTCAGAAGAAAAGGCCTCTCACCTGGAGGTCAGGTGGGTGGCCTGGGGGACCCCAGGCAGGGTCTGGCGGAGGTGATGTGCACGGTCTGGGTGTCCATGGAAGAGGCGATCACAAGTTGGGCACAAGGCCTGTTTACAAGCTGAGCAGTGCAATGTGCCTGGGGCAGAACCACAGAGGAAGCAGGGACCAGGAATGGAGGCTGGAGAACAGGAAAAAATAGGACATCTTTCTAAAAATGACCAGGTTACATTTGAATCTGCTGTGGAAGGGGACAAATCACAGACAACTTTTCAGCATATCTTTTCAACCCAAGGAAACAATTTTAATCTCTTTTTAAAAAGAAAGGAAAATAACCAAGAAGACAGAGGAAATTTCCATCAGTATGATCTACTAGCACTCCCACCCCCCAATATAGGACAATAATACCTGGGGCAGAGGGTGTGGTGAGGGGGTCAGGAGCAATCTCTCTCAGTAAGGGGGCAAACTCTGAGAGCTGCAGTATCTGAGGAAAAAGGACAGGGAATGAGCAAAGGCTTAGGGACAGAGGCCCACAACAGGTTCCCTTTGTTCGCCAGGCCCCAGAGCCCCATTCCTGCCTTCCTTACATCATCTTCAACCTTGTCTTTCAGCAGCTGCTCCAGTGTTTGTGGTTCTGGATGAGTATTCTGCAAACAAGATAAGAAGAGTTCCCACCTAGAGCCCTGGAACAAGGCCCTCCCTCAAAGCCCTGGTCCCCCAACGTTCAAATGGTGAAAAGTACAGAGAGATCCTAAGTTACTGTGGGGACTATGCCTATGGTTCAGCAGCATGGGAGTCCCCACACTGGCTTTGTTGTTAGGCTGGGATTCCCAGCCCTGATGCTTAAGTCCTCAGGACTAGAGATACCTCACCTGTAACAGCAGGCTGAGCTCTGTCCGAAGCAGCAGTACTTCCAGTGTGACTATAGCAACTTGTCGCTCATCCGGCTCCTTCTGGCCCTCAGGGAAGCTCAACCCATCTGGCTGCTCCTCTGTGTAGCCGTACAATCGCAGAACATCCCGGCCCCCCTGCCACACATTCAAACCAGTCACCGCCCAGCAGGTCCCCTTCCCACCAGGGCTGGACCTCAACCCATTCAGCACAGCCTTAGGCCCTTTCTAGTCAACCTCCAGCCCAGGCTAAGTTCCCTTCTCCCATTAGGGTCCCAGGGGCTTCACCTGAACAGCATCCACCGTACTGCGAAAAACAGGGTTATTAAACTTGACCCCGCGCCAGTACCGGGGCCGCTGAGGGCTGAGGAGGTTGCGACCATATTTCTCCAGGATGTTCAGGGCCGTGGAGAGGGTGTTGAGGTAGTTTCGGGGCTGGGAGCAGTCAGAGAGCAGAGAGCAGTGAGCGCCCGCCCGGCCTCCGGTCCTCTGCCCTCCTCCCAACCCGGGCCGGGCCTCACCTCCCCATGAGCGTTGCAGCGGACCAGGCGTGCAGCATCCAGCTGCAGGTAGCGGGCTGCTGGCGGCAGAGAGGTGACCAGTAGCTGCCGGAGCTGCTCCAGCGAAAACGCCTGCCCGGAATCCCTCCTCAGGGCGCTCGCCAGCTCCTCGCGGGCCGCCAGGAAGGCCCGCTCCTCCTCCTCCCCCGGCATCCTGAGACAAGAGTCAGCCCCAGCCCGCTGCCCGACGGGACCCGGCTCAGGCTGTGCGCGGCCCGAGCGCCGCCAGGAGCGCCTGGGGTCTGGCTTCGCGGCCCGACCCGGTCGGCTCGGACGCCCCGGGTCACTCAGGGTACGGTCACTCTTCGGCCCCAGGCCCAACGCCAGGGTTAGCGGGAACAGGAAGTACTAGGAAAGAGGGCGGGACTGCGACCCAGATTCAGGGGAAGGGGCGGGGTCTAAGCTTGAGGAAGGGTGGGGGCCAAGTAATCGGGGGCGTGGCCAGGGTCCCAGCCAATGATAATGATAAATAATCCATGGCTCCTCCCCCAGAGCGCCTAGGCTGTAAACCCTGTTCTGGCGCTCTTCCCCTACTTGGTCCAGGCTGGTCCCACCCCTCTCCGGATAGACCCCGGTGTGGGGTTACTTTATTCCCCTCAAAGCCCTCCGCTCTATCCGGGATCCCACAGGGGAAATCCCAGTCAGCTGGGGACTCAACTCTGGCCGGCCTGAGCCCCACTCAAGCCCCTTCTCCAGTCAGTCTTGAAGATAGGGCCCCCTCCGGGAGGAAGCCCCCGCGCCTTCTCCCTTCCATATCCTCTGTCCCTTCTCCCTCCTACTACCTCTCCCGCCCACTCTGATCCCTCTCTGGCCCTTCCCCGCAGTCAAGCCTTCCTGGGGGAGCCCCACCACTGAACACCCCCTTTCCCACTCTCCCACCCTTCTCACCCCAACCCTGACTGTCCTTGGACGGTTCTTTCCCCCTCTCTCTAAGCCCCTCCCCTTCTCCGAGGGACAGCCCCTGTTCAATCTCCGCCGGTCCCAATTGTCCAAGCCCCTCCCCCGGACAGCCCCTGGGTTTATGACCAAGTCAGCACCGCCTCTCCTAGTCTCACAGGCCGAGAATGGCAGAGGGGCTCCCTACGGTTTGCGGCCTTCCAGGGGGAGGGGGAAAAGAAGGAAGGGGGTGGGGCTGAGGGGGGCGGGCCTGGACGTGGGGAGTGAAAGCGAAAGCCCAGGCGGTGAACAGGGAGACCGGAGACCTAGCAGCAACTGGAGCAGCATGGCCAAGCCTTGTGGAGTGCGCCTGAGCGGGGAAGCCCGCAAACAGGTAACGGGGGACCGGGAGGCCAGGAAGGGGCCGAGGAGCCCTCCTGAATGGAGGCCAAACTGGGTGCTCCGAGGGACCAAGGCCGTGCCAGAGAAATCTCCCAACCTCTCTAAGTGCTTTCACTTCTGCCCGGGGATTACCAAATTCCTGCCCTCCGGACAATCTCTGCACTGAGCATGGGCTTCCAGGGAAATCTGGCTTGTGGTGGGAAAGGACTGGGACAAGTTGGAGGGCATCCTACTGGGGGGTGGGATCTTACTCTGGACAACTGAGACCCTTAACCAACATCCGGGTACCGCTCTCTGTGCAGGTGGACGTCTTCAGGCAAAATCTTTTCCAGGAGGTAAGTCTTCTGGATTCAAGCGATTTGACCCAGAATCTTAGGCCAATACTTGAGGGTTGCAACTTCTCAGACTGATCTCCAAACCCACCCTCCACCTGCGCCCTACTTCACTTATTAAGCCTCCACCCAAGACAAGCTCTTAATTATTGATCTCTACTTTTACTTGCACCCCTCTTAATACCTTCCGCACTTCCACCACTTCCTCTCCCCTCTTTTGGTGTGGAGGGAAAAGCCATGGCCCCAAAGCAGGAATACCACAGTTCTAACCTTGGTTCTGCTGCGTCCCAGCTAGGGGAAGTCCCTTCAATTTTCAGGGCTCCAGTTCCCTCATTTATAAGTACTGGAGTCAATGATTTCCAAGGGCCCTTCCAGTCCCACTTCTCAGACATCTCACTGAACGTCTTCTGTGATTCCGACCCTTGCAATGTAACCCACAGGCTGAGGAATTCCTCTACAGATTCTTACCTCAGAAAATCATATACCTGAATCAGCTCTTGCAAGTGAGTAGTGTGGACCCCTCCTGCCCCATCCCATGGCCTCTCTCCTCTCCATCCACCCTCTCTAGCTAACAACTGGGTTCCGAATGCAGAGAACAGTCGCAAATGGTGGACTGGGAACATTAGGATAGTATGAGGCCTGAGCCTAGGTTGGGAGGCAGAGGGTGGGTGGGATGTGTGGAGGGAAGGCTCTGATTCAGGATGAGGGGAAGAGGCTGGGCAGCCCCTGACAGTGAGCTCTGTGCAGGAGGACTCCCTCAACGTGACTGACATGACTTCTCTCCGGGCCCCGCTGGACATCCCCATCCCAGACCCTCCACCCAAGGATGATGAGGTGAGGCACTCATGGTGTAGGGCCCGGGCTATAAACCCAGTGTAAATGATGGCCCTCCAACCTCCATGACTTTTCTAAAGCTACTTTCCCCTTTTTTTCCTTAGATGGAAACGGATAAGCAGGAGAAGAAAGAAGGTAAGAGAGGAAGGGGTGGCTAGGAAAAGGGAAATGGCACACTGACTACTGGATGAGAAAGGGTCTAAGTCCCCTCTTTCTCACAGTCCCTAAGTGCGGCTTTCTCCCTGGGAATGAGAAGGTCCTGGCCTTGCTTGCCCTGGTTAAGCCAGAAGTCTGGACTCTCAAAGAAAAATGCATTCTGGTAAGCTTGGGAACTGGGGGACAGAGAAAACGAGCAAGGCCAGGCCCTGGTCTCCTTCAGAGATTCAATTCCTTCATTTAGGAAACTGTTTCCCAAATAGGAAGCTTCCTTCTGTGCCTTGGGTTTAGATACCTTTTGTTCTCTATCACAATGGTATCCCCAAATCAGACTGTGCTGCATCCACTTCTGTAACCTGAGAACCTACTGCTGTACCAGGTACAGATCACAAATACTATGATACAGTGAGTTGGTTTAAGAGCTTGGGCCCTAGAGGGAGACTGCCTTGGTTCAAATCCTGACTCTATCACTTACCTAACTGGTTACTTTAAGTAAGTAACTTAGACATCCTGTGACTCAGTTTTTTCATCTGTTAAGTGGGTACAATAAGAATATATACTTTGAAACAAGCATAAAAAAAAAAAAGAATATATACCTTGAAAGGTTGTTGTGAAGATTAAATGAGATATATAATACATAGCACAGTGCCTGCCATATAATAAGTACTCAGTTAAATGTAGCTATTATTAGGAAGTAGCAGTAATCAGAATAGAGGATTTGTTGAATGATTCCTACACGATATCTCTTAATGTAGGTGATCACATGGATCCAGCATCTCATCCCCAAAATTGAGGATGGAAATGACTTTGGGGTGGCAATCCAGGTGAGAAAGGGTGTGTGAGGATGCTGACAGCAAGGAGAGACTTGGGGAATAAGGGATAGGAGCTAGACGAGAACTGGGAGGAGGAGAGAGACGGTGAGTGAAGGAGGGAGGAGAGGAAGGCTTTTCTTTGCTTTCCACTCTTTTGTCACCACAGGAGAAGGTGCTGGAGAGGGTAAATGCAGTCAAGACCAAAGTGGAAGCCTTCCAGACAACCATTTCCAAGTGAGGGCAGCTGGAAGGCCAGCACCGGGGTCTGCAGGGACATTTCTTTGGGACTCCCAAAGCTGGGCATGCCTATCGGGATGAAGCGGGGCTTTGGGAAGGGTCTGAGGGAGTATCTCTCGCTGAACATCCATTCCTGTGGTTACTCCTTTTGCTTCCGGCAGGTACTTCTCAGAACGTGGGGATGCTGTGGCCAAGGCCTCTAAGGAGACCCACGTAGTAAGTGGACAGTCCACCAGCCTTTTAGCTGAGGCTGCTGGGGATGGGGGGTGATGAGAAAGTGGGGGATAGAGGTCCTCGTCTCATTTGTGACCTTCCCAATGTGGAGAATATTAAGCCCAGGAAAACTGATTTAGGCTTCAAAAACCTTGACCCCTTTCTCTGTTTGATCCTCTGGGATCCCACTTCTTGGCTGAGAAGGGGCTCATTCCTCAAGTTACCTATTCCTTGTATGAGGAACAGACTAATGTCCCAACCTCCCATGGGGCTGACTCAGCCTTGCCTTCCACATCCCAGATGGATTACCGGGCCCTGGTGCACGAGCGAGACGAGGCAGCCTATGGAGAGCTCAGGGCCATGGTGCTGGACCTCAGGGCCTTCTATGTGAGTGTGGAGTAAGCCCCTAAGGGAGGTGGATGAGGGGGGCAGGGGAAAGGCCAAGAACCTGACTGTTGCCCTCTGGCCTTCTTCCAGGCTGAGCTTTACCATATTATAAGCAGCAACCAGGAGAAAATTGTCAACCCAAAGGGTGAAGAGAAGCCATCTATGTACTGAGCCCAGGGTTAGAGGGGAAATAAATGACCTATACTTTGTGTGGATAACCTCTGGTGTGTGTCATTCATTCAAAAACATTTACTGAGTGTCACCTATATCCAGAGACTAAATGTGAATGTGGTGATGAGAAAGGGAGGGGTGCCAGGAAGACGAAGATGAATTAAAGGTCCATCCTGTTCTTAGGAAGTCATCCTAAAGAACAGGGTGGGAACTGTTACATGCCATGACAGCCATGAAAATAACCTGTATTGGGGAATTTCACAAGATTATTTCCATCTGGAGGTGTCATGAGTGCTTCCTGGAAGAGATGGCATCTGGGCAGAGCCCTTATAGGAATAATCAGGCTTTGGACAGACTGGGGGAAAGCTCTGCCGCTGAGGTCAGGGAATGAAGAAAGGCACAACCCTTTCTTCAGCTCAGAGCAAGCCTGGAGGGAGAATTAGATTTCACTGGGAAAATTATGGGTAAATGGTTGGACTCCTTCTCAAGGGCTGGGAGGGGAAAAAACGCTCCCAAGGCACTAAGGCGAAGGAAATTATACTACAGGACATTATGGGAAGGATGGTTCAATAAAATTCTTTTTGACCTTTACCCTCCTCCTTCAGCCAATGCCATCTTTATTTCTGCAGTCATTACACTGAGGAAGGCAAGGGCCAGATAACCTGTAGTTGCAAAAGTGACACGGCTTATTAGTAAGTGGCAAAGCCGCTCTAGAGTACAAATCCACTCATTCCATAGTTGGAGCCAAGCTGTCCGCTGCGTACCGACATTCGAAGCTCCGCGGCTCGAGGAGACACCAGATGAGGGGCGCGGGCTCCACCCAGGTGGCTCAGCGTGGCCTATAGGGGCGGGAGGCAGAGGTAACAGACGCAGCCATCTTGCAATCAAGAGCCGAAGTGGGGGTAGCCTAGCCAATCAGCGTGCGGGTAGCTCTCTTTACAGTCAATGGCGGGACAATATTGGATGCTGATTTGGCAAAACGAGACCCTCTAAGCCTATCAAAGAGCACCACGTGGGCGGGACTCCAGAAGCAGGTCCGACTTCGAGCCCTGGTTATGTGTCCCCAAGGCAGGCGCAGCTCTCCTGCCACCGCTTGGGGGCGGGGAAGGCGGAGCTCTGTGCTGCAACATGCAATCCCGGCCGCCGGCATTCGGGCCGGGTGGGGGCCGGGCGCCGGGCTGAGGTCGGCCGGAGCCGGCGGGCTGCCTTCGAGTCAAGTCAGCGTCACCGTCGAACCTAAGTGAGGGGGCACGGGGAAGGGCCCAGGAGGGCTTGGGGGCGCTGGAGGGGGCCCCGCTCGCCATGGGGGAGGTGGAGATCTCGGCCCGGGCCTACGTGAAGATGTGCCTGCACGCCGCCCGTTACCCGCACGCCGCTGTCAACGGGCTATTGCTGGCGCCAGCGCCGCGGTCGAGAGAATGCCTGTGCCTCACCGACTGTGTGCCCCTGTTCCACAGCCACCTGGCCCTGTCTGTCATGCTGGAGGTCGCCCTCAACCAGGTGCCGCCGCTGGACGCCCACCGACCACCGCGAAACCCCCCAACACCCCTAGCCCAAGGCCATCCCTGGCCTCTTGGCAGTAGTGCGCACCCATAGGGCGGGCGGCACGATTTAGTTACTGATGGCGCTTTCCCATGGCAGGTGGATGTGTGGGGCGCGCAAGCCGGGCTGGTAGTGGCAGGGTACTACCATGCCAATGCAGCTTTGGACGACCAGAGGTGAGTGGGGAAGCCAGAGGCAGAGGGCTAAGGGTTATGGGGTGGGGGATGTCAAGAGAGCCCCTCTTGGTCATTCCTTCCATCTTTCCTTCATCCAAGGCTTAGCCACTGTAGAGCTAAGGTACCTACTAGGCTGGGTAGGCAGTGAGAAAATATAAAGAAATGTTATTTTCCTGGAGGAGCTGCGGTGGGGTGGCAAGGACAATAACAGGCTGACACCTGCTGTAACTGAGATGCCCCCCAAGTGCTGAAAACACAAAGGAAGCCCAACCAGCAGCTTCTAAAAAAAGGAAGTTTCTTTTTATATATACAGTTCACCGTTTAACAACATGGGTTTCAACTACCTGGGGCCACAAATAGGCGAAATTTTTTCACTGAATAGGTACTCCAGTACTACAGGATCCGAGGTTGGTTGAATCCC
Organism: Balaenoptera ricei; assembly: GCF_028023285.1. Classification (NCBI taxonomy): domain Eukaryota; kingdom Metazoa; phylum Chordata; class Mammalia; order Artiodactyla; family Balaenopteridae; genus Balaenoptera; species Balaenoptera ricei. The sequence continues at coordinate 114,502,937 of NC_082640.1, read as the reverse complement.
GGTGCAGAATCCAGAATAGGAAGGGCCCACTGTAAAGTTACCTGCAGATTTTCAACTGCGGGAGGCTCTGTGGCCCCTAACCCCCTCATTGTTCAAGGGTCAACTGTATACAGAAAAAGTTATCTACTTATACAGTAATCATGTATTTGGAGCAAATTATACTGTTTTGTAATTTGCTTTTCTCTCCTTAATAAATATTTGACATCTTTCCATCCCTACACTAATATCTACCTTACCCTATCAGCTATATAGTATGAACATGGATGTACCATAATTTATTTAGTGCCTTACATTAAACATTGAGGTTGTTTCCAATTTTTTTTTTTGTTATTACAGACACTGTCCTATTATTACAGTAAATTCTTCGTTAAGTAGGGTTTCTGGGTTAACATACAATATAAATCTGGATGGTTATGCCAAATTACTCTCCAAAAAGACCATCTTAGATTTCCACTCTCACCAGCAGTGTCTGAGCACCTGTTTCCCACAGCACTCAAGCATAAGTCTTGTATGAAGCGTCAAGCAGGCCTGACGCCCCCAGGCCAACTACAGGGAAAGGCAGTCACTGCCTCCACGTCTATGGGCCCTGGGAGGCCCAGCTCAGATGGACAGGGTCTGCCCACAGGAGGCTCTTCACAACTCTGATCTTCCTTCTACACAGCCCTGGGCCCTTGGCCTTGAAAATCGCTGGGCGGATTGCAGAATTCTTCCCTGATGCAGTACTTATTATGGTGAGGCTTGGGTTTCAGACTGGGGAGTTGGAAAGAAAGTAGGAAGGGGGAATCCTCGAAACCCTCACCTGCCCTTCCTTGTCCACACAGTTGGATAATCAGAAACTGGTGCCACAGCCTCACGTGCCCCCAGTTATTGTCCTGGAGAGCCATGGTCTCTGCTGGGTCCCCAAGGACAAGAACTTGTGAGTGCCCCACTCCCTCCACCTCTTCTTGGAAGCCCACAGCTCCTGAGCCTCCTCTGTTGTTGGTTCTGCCCTAAGCGTCCTTCTCTAGAAGCTAACCTCTGCCAAGTGTCTGGTCCCTCTGCCTGCTGAGTTTGACCTCCATGGGGGTTATTATTTCAGAGTGATGTGGAGGGACTGGGAAGAGTCACGGCAGATGGTGGGAGCATTACTAGAGGGCCGGGCCCACCAGCACCTTGTGGACTTTGACTGCCACCTTGACGACATCCGGGAGGATTGGACCAACCAGAAGCTCAACGCCCAAATCACCCAGTGGGTTGGTCCCACAAATGGAAATACCTGAGCCAGGGCCAGAGGGGAGGCTCAGGATCCAATAAAGAAACTTGGGCTGTTGGGCGATGGTATGACTATATTTATTGTGCCTGGGAGGCAAGGTGAGGGAGAAACCTCAACAGACAGAAGGTGGGGAAAGTCTGGAGTCCCCTGTGAAAGTCAGGAAGGTCTCTGCTGGACCCATCACAGAATGAGAGGAGGCTCTCAATAGATCATTCCCTTTGTTTCTCCCCTGGGCTTCTTGAGCTTCTCGAAGTTCTTCAGGATGATGTCATATAACACAGCCTATGGGGCCAGGGAGGAGTGGGGGTCAGCCGCAGGTCCCCAGTGGCTCTGTGCCCCATTTCTAGCCTTGTGGAGAGGTCGAGCTTTGTTACCCTTCACCCCCAGCCCGCAGGGTCAGGGAGTGGGTGGCCTGGGAAAGCTGCCTCTGCCCACCCCTGCCCTCGCCTCCTCACGTAAGCGTTGCGGATCTCCATGACCATCAGCCGGATATCCCGGTACTCTGCCTCATCCAGTTCGTGCACCAGCTGCCGATAATCACCCTGTGGGAGACTCGGGTCAGTCCTGACTTCAAAGGTGTCCCTCCTCCCATGCACCCTGACCTGGGCCTCACCTACCACGTGGGGCTGCTTAGCCGCTTTGGTCACAGCATCACCTCGCTCAGAGAAATACCTGTGGGAAGTAGAAGGGTGTGGAGTAGGAGGAGGAGGGAGCACAGGCCTCAGTCCCAGCCGAAGGCAGAGCAGTGGGCAATCACTCACTTGGAGATTTGAGTGTGGAAGCCTTCCAGCTTGGTGTGAAGGGTGGTCATCAGCTCAAACACCTTCTCCTGGGGAAAGAAAGGAAGGGGGAAAGTGGAAAAGTAGCATGGACGGGAGAAATAAGGAAGGCACAGGAGTGGAGCAGTGTCCTCACCTGGACGGCCACTCCAAAATTGTTCCCATCCTCAATCCGAGGTATCTGCAGTTGCAACCAGGTGGTGACCTGGGAGGAGGGAACGGCATTGAAACCCCATCAGCTCCCAACCCAATTCCCAGGTTCCTGTCCTCCTCTGTTTCCCTGCCCACAGTGGGTGGAAGTATGCCACGTCTGTCCTGAACCCCAGGGCCTGGAATTCTGGCTTTACTTGCTGTGCCCTCTCCTGCTAAGACCTGGCAGATGCCATGCCCAACTGGCAGGGACGAAGGAGGACAAAGGGTGGGGGTGGAAGTGGGAGGGCTCACCAGGTTGAGCTTCTCAATGACATCCTTGATCTCAGGCTTCAGGCGCTGCAGGAGGACCACGATCTTCTCATTGCAGTTCACTGGGCCACAAGGAGGACCTAGGAGGTGGGCAATGGGTCAGTCACATGACTGGGACTGTGCAGGGCAGGGAAGAGGCATCCTTAGGGAGGAGCTCCTGGGAGGTAAGACACAAGTCCCTTTCACCATAGTGATACCTTTGTCTTCATCTTCCCCTTTCTTCTTTTCATCCTTGTCTTCCTTCTGTAGGGAGAGGGTGTCTCTTAGGTAGGCCTAAGGCTGATTTTCTCCGTATTGGGTCCCTCCTCCCAGCTCTTGCCAACTTGCCTCCTGTTGTTTCTTCCGCTCCTCCTTCTCTTTCTCCTTGACTGGATCAGGCACTGGGATGTCCAGCAGGGCCTTCAGATTGCTCAGGTTGGCTTCATTGAGAGCTGGCTCCTGGTGCAGGGGGGGGAAAGGGCTGGAGGCAGGGGCGAGCTCTCACCTCCTCACTCTCATGGCCCACCAGGCTCTCCCTTTGGTCCCTACTCTCTACTCCCTGCCCAGCCCCAGTACCTTTAAAAATGCATCCAACTCAGAAATCTTCTTGGGGAAATAGCTCCCGAGCAGGTTCTCTGTCTGTGTGTAGGGTAAGGGGAGGGGAGGACGGCGGTCAGAATCAAATGCCCCTCCTAGGCAGTGAAGCAGGGCTGCCACTGCCCAGCAAGTAAGGGCTGAGCAGTGGGACTGGGTAGGGAAGGGTGGGGTGATGAAGGGGCAGGTCTTACCTTAGTACATAGGTCTTCACGGAACACATCCACCTGTGGGACACAGGCGGCCCTTCAGACAGCTGGCTTTATGGCCAGTCTATTCAAGGACCCTTAGGGTTGTATAGGGTCTGACTTGGGGAAGGGTGGAGTGGACCCAGGTGGGGCGGGATTTGGGAAATGAGAACATTCCTGGAGGTGAAGGGCGAAGGGTTCAAGCGGAAACAGATCCCTAGGGTCTCCAGGGCTGTGGGAGGAGGGATGTAAGAGAGCCGCTGCGACTGGGGAAGAGTCGGAGCGCCCTGTGGAGTGGGCCCCGGGGCCTCCCGTGGTGGCAGGGCAGGGTCCGCTCCCCGTCTGTGTGTGGGCCTGGGCCCGGGGCCAGCGGACTTCCCCTCCACGCCAGCGCTCCGCTTCACCTCACCCCGCTGAACCTCGGCCGCCTCGCCTCTCTCTCTCTCCCGGCAGGCAGACCTGGCCGGGCTCCCCGGGCTCAGGTGCTCTGCGCACGGAGGCTCACGAGGGTTCGGATGACTGACCCCGACTCGAGTCGGGGGGCTGGGTGGGGGGGGCGGGTCACAGACGCCCTCAGCCTCTCGGAGCCACGCCTCCTTGATGGGCCCTTCCTCGAACCCGCAGCGCTCACCTTGGCTTGGGCTTCGGGCAGGACCCTGAGCGTGGTCATAGCCGGGGCGGCGGCCTAGGGCCGCACGCGGAGCGAGGACGGACACGGGGAAGGGAAAGCGAAAGCAGCACTCGCTCCCCGCGCTGCCCTCCTGGGTAGTGGGAGTGGAGGCACTGGAGGAGGCGGGGACAGACCAGAGAGAGGCGAGGAGCGGAAGGGCTCAGGGAGGCGGCCCAGCCGCGGCTCGCCCTAAAGCCCGAGAGGCGCGTTTCCAGCGCCCCGCCTCCCCGCCTCCCCGCCTCCCCGCCTCCCCGCCTCCCCGCCTCCCCGCCTCCCCGCCTCCCCGCCTCCCCGCCTCCCCGCCTCCCCGCCTCCCCGCCTCCCCGCCGCTGCCAGTCTTTCGACTCCCCGCCTACCGGCTCCGCCCACCCCACCTCCTCCCTCCCCGCCCTGCTTTCTACGCCCCCGCCTCCCCGGCCCCAAGGCCAGTGCCCGCCTCTGAACTCCCCGCCTCCCATCTCACTGCCTCCTGACAGCCTTCTGGCTCTCTTCTTTCCCTGCTCGTCCTGGGACAGTGATTAGGCTTATTTGGCTCTCTTCCTTCTTTTCTCGGTGCTGGAGCAAGACCTGGCCTCCCTTCCTTTGCCCTGGCAGCGTGGACCCCTGGCTCCACGGGCATCGTCTGGCTCAATGACATTCAGACTCTGGCATCGCCCCATCACAGGGTCATAAGAGAGGGTCAGCTCTCTTATTACCCTTGTGGGCGCCATTCCTCTGTAACCCACTCTCCACACAGCAGCAGGATTCCACCTTGCTCTTGCTTAAAACTTTCTCAGCTACCTGTTGTCCTCAGAATGAAATCCAAAGGACTTTCCTGGCCCAAAAGGCCTGTCCGGCACCTGTTCCCCTTCAACTTCACTCTCCACTGCTTTCTCCCTCTTTCATTTCAGTTATAAATACCTGGACTTTCCAGCTGTTTCTCGAACCTGTCTGCAATGTGTTCATTCCTGCCTCAGGGCCTTTGTCCTTGCTAATCCCTTTGCCTGACACACCCCTTCCCCTGCCTCAGGATGTCATTCCGTTCTCAGCTTAAATGTCACTTCTTCAGAAAGAACTCTATCTTCCTTATAAAGTAACTCCCTCCAAGTCTATTAGAAAGCAGCCTGTTTTAGTACCTTCATAGCACTATCTCTCTGATATTAGCCAGTTTATTTTGGGGGGATAGTGTGGTTTAGACCAGGGGCTGGCAAACCTTTTCCGTAAAAGGCCAGATAGTAAATATTTTAGACTTTGTAGTGCCAGTAGCAACTACTCAACTCTGCCATTGTAGCAGGTAAGCAGTTAAATGGATTAGCGTGGCTAGTTCCCATAAAACTTTATTTATGGACACTGGCATTTGAACTTCATGTAATGTTCACCTGTCATGAAATATTCTTCTTTTATTTTTTTTCAACCATTAAAAAATGTGAAACCATTTCTTAGCTCTCAGGCCATTCAAACACTGGCCACAGGAGGGCTGTAGTTTGCTGATCCCTGACTTAGAACACAGACAACAGACCCATACTGCCTGGGTTAATAATTCTGGCTCCGATATTTACTAGTTGTGAAAAAGTTACTTAAACTCTGTGCCTCCATTTTCACAAGTGTACAATGGGAACGCTACCAGCCCTAGCACATAGTGTTGCTGTGGGGGCTAAATACGTGAATTTATAGACACTTAGAATGGTGCCTGACACAGAGTAAGCACAAGTGTTTGCTATTATTATTTGTGAGTTTATCATCAGGCAGTAACCCATGGGCCCCCAAACAGCAGAAACCTTGTCTTTCTTATTCACATGGCAGGGAACTATGCTTGGCTTAATGAACATCTTTTAAGTAAATGAGCACATATAGACCCCCTACGGGAAGACAGGGTAGGAAGGGTCCGTGAGTAGGGTGCCCAGATAGGCAGGCCCCTGAGGATGGCGGAGGGGGATTCAGGACTGGAGGCAGGGAAAACGAATCAACCAGGCTGGAGATGGAGCATCTGCTCAGTGGGAATGCCGCTCATACCTAAGGGCACTGCTACCTGACCTGGCAGTGCCAGTCCTTGACATCAGAGCCCCAAAGAGCTTGATGTCTGCAGGGACTAGGAGACTGAAAGAACAGGAGGGATAGTGATCAAGCACAAGGACATTCAAGGTCAGTGACAGCAAGGTCTGGCTGAGGAAACCTGGCGACCATCACACTCTCTTCTTACCCTTCCCACCCTTTGCAGGTCCCACCAGCCCAATGATGAGCGGAGCCAGAGCCAGGCCTGAAGTGCCTTTATTTCTTTCAGTTATGCTTGTGGCTGGAGTGGGGGTGAGGGAAGAGCCCATGGCCCGGGATCCCTGGAGACCAGGGCTGATGATACCAGCTGCCGTAGGTGAGGTACCAGGCAAAGGTGCCCACTGCGGCGCCCACCACCTTGTGAGTATATTGGTGGAAATAGATGACGGTGCAGAGCAGCAAGAAGTTCCAGAGGCCCAGCAGCAGCACGTTGAGCAGGAAGACAAGGCGCAGGGGTGCGCCGGCGGGCAGCCCGTGGGCCAGGTACTTGGCGAACACTGCTGCTTCCTCGGCCATGAGCAGGCAGCAGAAGGTGAGCAGGAAGGTGTGGGAGGAGACGGTGTAGCCCCGCCACTGGTGGCCGGCCGCCAGGCAGCTGCGGCGGTCCGGCAGCTCGCGGAGCAGCAGGCCCTGGGGCAGAGGCTCGAAGCAGGAGCCCGTCAGGTCCTCGATGAGCAGGAAGGCCCGGCCGGCACCCCGCCACACAGCTGCCCCAACCACCAAGCGGCTCAGGTGCCGGGCAGTCACTGCCACGCGCCGTGTAGCCAGGAACACCACCAGCAACACGAAGCCCCCCAGGAAGGTGCACGTCCAGCCCCACGCCGAATTCACAAACTTTCTGTGGCAGAGAAGAGGGAAGGCTGCTGAGACCCCTCAGCCCCATCTCCCCACCCTGCTCTACGTTCCCAATCACGGCTCTGCCTCCAGTCGCATCTGTCCTTCCCGGTTCTCTGTTTCCTGGGCCCTCTGCCCCCTCTCCCCCCATCCCCTTGAACTTGGCCATCTCCTTAGCGGCCCACTCAGCCTTCTAGGGCCCATGTTTCCTCTTCGGCGCTGCTCCTGTACCCCCATGACTCTGTTCCCCTCCCCCTCTGACCTTCTCCTCAACCTCCTAGCCTATTTTTAGTGTCCTGGACTGGCAGGAGCACAGAAAGCTGGAGGAGGGAGCTGGGATCCCAGAGCCTAGGCAGCCAGCGCCCACGGCCTCGAGTGGACTCACATGTTGAAGAAGTTGCCATGGCTGGCAAAGATGGTCCGAGGGTTGACATGGAACTGCAGAAGGGGCCCGAAGATGACCACTGCTGCCAACCAGGCATGGTAGAGGCGCCGTAAGCAGGGGCTGCCCAGGAGGCGGGCAGCCTGTTCGCTTCCAAAGTACAGCAAAGCAGAGGCCACCCAGAGCAGCACCCTGACCAAGCGGCCCAGCAGTGCCCAGATCTGGGCCCCGGCCCCCCGCCCTGCCCCCACCGCCGGCCCCCGCTCCATGTTCCCTCCCCTCCCCACTAACCGCTTGCTCTGCTGGGCAGCTGAGGAGGGGCTGATGGGGCTCCCCCTGGACAAGGACAGGCAGTGACAGGTGTGGCAGACACAGGGCAGAGCCCTGTTGGCAGCTGGCAGGCGGGGGAGAGGGGCGGGGGGCAGTAAGGGGCTGGGGTGGCGGGCTGCCACGTCAGCAGTGTTCTCGCCTTGGGTGTGTGTCCTGACAGCAGCCTGTGTCCTTCCCTGTTAGTCCTGTGCCTCCTTGACCCTCTTGGCTGGAACCATGTCCTAGTTCATGTTTCGGGGCCACGCCCAAAACATGGGATGTTTTTGGCCATGGCCTGTTTGGGTCTGCCTGTCTCTGTTTGGTCAGCCAAAGTCACCCCCACCCGGCCCAGGTTGGACTCTCAGAGCCCCGAAGATCAAGTTCACTCCCAGGTGATGGGTGGTGGAGACCCTAGAAGGAAGATCCCCAGCCTGGAGTCCATCAAATCCTTAGGTTGTGTCCCCCAACCAATTACCCTGGGATTTGGCCTCCCAGCCTGACCACTGAGGCTGGACCCATAGGGCGGTGAGCAACCTACCCAAGGGAAGTCCCTGATATTCAGTAACTGTTTTGAGATCCCTTTCTGTCTTCCTTCCTCATTCCTCAAAACTGGTGGTGGGATCTCAGAGCACAGTGGAGGCCCATGAAGTAGTGAAAGGAAAGAGCAAGAAAGGGCACCTGGGTTCTGGCCCAACTCTGTGACTTTGAGAAAATCAACTAACCATCCTTGGTCCTCAGTGCCATCATCTGCAAACTGACCAAGAGGGATTAACCAATCAGGATCCTTCCAGATCCTACAGCCCATACCTTGACATAGTCTGTGCTCAGGGATCCTATACCTGAAGACCTACAGAAGCACTCACACATTTTTAAGTTGACACAACATTTTTCATTGTAATTTTAAATAGTTGCAAAGGACATAATTTCCAGTGTATCGTATATGTTGACATTTCAAAAGTAAAGCTATCTTTTTCACTCTTTTAAATATATCCAATGGAATCTAAACACTACAGTGATTATATACCTCACCGTTTTTCATTTAAAAACATGTGACAAGATCTTAAGAGTCAGAAATAACATTTCCATTCTTTCCCCACTGAAATTATCCTAATGTTTTTATGCCTGAAAGTCTTTGATTGATCACACTTCTCTGCCAAAAGGAGTAGATAATTTGAAACAATTTTTACACATTTCCTGTGATCACAAGGTTAAACTTTTTTTTCTGTACTGAATTTCCTATTTTTTACTAGTACAAATTTCAAAATTGTTAGTAGTACAAAATGTAGTATTTGTACAACAAACATTTCACACAGTTTGATAATTAATAATAAACTAAAATTGTACTGGAAATGCATTTATTTTCAAACGGAATTTATAAAGTTTTCTTTTTTAAAAAATTTATTTTATTTATTTTTGGCTGCATTGGGTCTTCGTTGCTGCGCACGGGCTTTTCTCTAGTAGTGGTGAGCGGGGGCTACTCTTCGTTGCGGTGCGCGGGCTTCTCAATGCGGTGGCTTCTCTTGTTGCGGAGCATGGGCTCTAGGTGCACGGGCTTCAGTAGTTGTGGCATGCAGGCTCAGCAGTTGTGGCTCGCAGGCTCTAGAGCACAGGCTCAGTAGTTGCGGCGCACGGGCTTAGTTGCTCCATGGCATGTGGGATCTTCCTGGACCAGGGCTCGAAGCCGTGTCCCCTGCGCTGGCAGGCGGATTCTTAACCACTGTGCCACCAGGGAAGCCCGGAAGTGCATTTCTTAATGAGAAGAATAGACAGCCCTTGGGGCCTTGACTAAATGAGGCTTTGAGGACACTAATCATTTTAACTGGCCTCTACCTTTGGCATGCTGGAGGTAAAACAGTTCTGGGTGAGACGGGTTGGCATCTCTGGGTGAAGAGGCAGAGGGGGAACGAAAAGGACAGTTTCATGGAAGCGGATCAACTGGAGGAAAGAGAGCATATGGAGGCCAAGCATCTGGACAATTTATTCTTTTATTTAAAAATTTTTAAAATTTATTTATGTATTTATTTAGGCCGCACCGCGAGGCATCTGGGATCTTAGTTCCCCTACAAGGGATCGAACCCGTGCCCCCTGCAGTGGAAGCTCAGAGTCCTAACCACTGGACCGCCAGGGAAGTCCCTTTATTCTTTTAAAACTACCTGCTTTGCTGCTGAATAGGTACATCTTTTAACCCCTTGCTGTGTCTTTAAGACCCCCTGGAGGTGTGCATCCAGGTTCCTTAGAGATAATGGGGAAGATCAAGCCGAGCTGCTCCCCTACTGACCATACCATGGGTCTGCCCTGGGCCGTGGTGCTTGACCTCTGCACACCTCCATTTCCTCACCTGTAAAAAAGGGTGGCTGTGAGGTGGATAAGGTTCTAAGTGTGAAGTGCCAAGATGGGATCTGGCATCACTGCCCACCACGTGCTCTCTGGCTCTGGGCTACTTCCTTCCATAGACTGGACCAGTTCCAGGGCACAGCTGATGTGGGTGTTACAGGTTCTCATCTAAAACGTGTTTATTTCCTGTTATCTCGATTTCTACTTGCTGGGAAGTCTCTGAGGTTGGTGAGGGACTCCCTGTTGCAAAGCTCAGTTAACTAATGATTTTGGTATTTCCGTTCATCTTGGGGCATCAAAGCAGTGTTTTCTCCCACAGATGAGCATATCTGAAGGCTCTGTTGAAACTGTTTTCTTGAAGTGAGAGGATAAAAGATCTCAGACAGGAAAAAGAGAGAGACAGACGGACACTGAGCTAGGTTCCCACAGAGAGTTTATTGAGGGAGCCAAAGCCAGTGAGAGGACGGAGTCCTACTTCAACATCCCTCCTCGAAGCTGCTGGCCTCCTGCACGAGGGAACACTTGGGGAAGGGAGGGCCCGCCCTGTGTGGGGTCACATGGAGCCTCTCACACCACAGCCTGCCTACCCCAAAGACCCAGACACGTGAGAGAGAAGCCGTAATTCCCAGCCAGGGAGGGTGCTGAGGACACACCTTACCCATCCCCACCCCTCCCCTGAGGGGCTAGAGCTCTAGCCATTAGGACCTCTGAAAGAAAGGCCAGGACACCTGGCCCTGATTGACCAGTTTAGTCCTCAACGTGAAGGCCTGGGCAATGGGCCTGGTTCAGTTCAGACCTGGCCACAGGCATCTACTCTAGGAGCTAAGACTTAACATCCAAACATGATTAAAAACACTCAGGACGTTACTCCTGCTGACCAGATAATGGCAGTCCTGCCAGACCCTGACCAGAGACAGAGACCCAAGCTGATGGGTGTGAGCATGTGAGAAGACCACTCTGCCCCAAGGGGAGGATCTCCCTCCCGGGGCTTAGCTAGGGGACCGAAGCCTGGGCTTCTGTTTCTCCCCACCCAATGCCAGTGATTCCCCAAAGATCCCCCAGAAGGGAGAGAGGGAGGAGGCGGAGAGATGTCAAGAGGCTCACCCATGAATGGGGCTGGAAGTCAGATCTACTGGGGCGAGGAAAAGGCTGTAGAGGGGTGGGACATTGGGGCAGGGGTGCTCAGGTGTTCCTCAGACTCTGGCATGTCATCCTGGAAGTACTCAGCCTGGCGGTACTGCCACAGACGCAGGTTCCCGTCCCACTGCGGGGCAGAAGGTGGCAAGTAGTCAGGGGGCACTGCCCCCTCCTGGGTCCAAGTCCCAGACACACACTGGCCCCCCTAACCCCAGCATCCTCACCGAACTGCTGACAATCTTCTCCTCGTAGGGGTGCCAGCTGACGTCACGCACACAGGCCTTGTGGTTGGTCAGCTTCTTCACGATATGGCCGCTGAGGAGGTCGTACACTGTGCAGGAAAGGCCAGAGTGGAGAGGGGCTGCCAGAAGACCTTCGAGCCACCCCTCATCTCTCTCTGAGCAGCACCACTTACCTGCCTCTCAGGCAACTTCCCATTTTCCCAGGGGAGCAAAGCCCACACCCGAGGATGGTGTTAGTTTCTTTTCCCTACCTCAGGTTGAGGGTATGGTCTAGCAGAGCTTGGGCATCTCTGGCCCTTAGCTAAATGTCACAGGGTCTACAGTTAAGAAAATGAAATGTGGCTTTAAAGTAGCCATTTTCTTAAAAGCCCACAAGATATGGAAGACACCACAAAAGTGAACAATGGGCTGTCTCCACAGACATGTGAACGTGCTGTTCCTTTTCTGGACGTGGGTGCACCTTTCTCTCTCCCCGGATAGGCCTCCATCTCAGGGCCTCCCCAGGTTTGGCACTGTCTTAGGCTCCTGTGACTGTGTGTTTGTGACTGTGTGTTTCTTTTTGTGCATTCCTCCTACTTCAGTGGCTGTACATCTTTTACTACTTGCTGCTGTCTTTTTGTCATTCTTTTTGTCTCTGTTCCCTCCTACCTTTCATCTGCAATCTCTTCCCTTGACTGGCTGAAAAACAGAACTGAGTATATTTTTGGTAATCTAGTATATTTACTGACTAGAATTCTGTGTTCCTTTTCTTAATTTAAAATGCTGATGAATAGAATGTTTTCTCTTTCTCCGTTTAAGCCTCCCTGCTCCAGGCTAAATGAAATTTCACTTGTAATTGTCACTGGGTTTCTTAAGGTGGTCACTGGTGGTTACAGGCAGAATGCCAGGGGAATACTGCTGCCCTTCCCGAGGCCCCCTGTTCGGACACAGTCCTTACCGACCACTTTGCCAGTGGAGCAGCCACTGTAGATGAATTGCTGGCCGGTGCTATGGGTGGGGGAGAATCGGCAGCGGATGAGGGTATGCAGCACCCCATGGCCCCGGTAGGTCATCAAGGAGCTGTCCCCTGGGAGCTTCAGCTTCCGCCAGGCTGGGGAGGGATGCAGGGTGAGCCCTGGGTTAGGGAGTCTGGATTCCCCTGTATCACTGGTCCTCAGCAAAGACTGATGCTCAAAGACAATCGCCTTTCTGATTCCCAACTGGTGGCTCTTTCCCCATCTAACGGTCAGCTGATACACACCAATATGGCTCTGCTGATGGTTAAGACGCTGAAATACTTTTGCATTTGTAGGTTTGGAGGGATCCCCAGCCCCTACACTGGGAACCCCTGGCTCTCCCATGGTTCAGCAAACAAAGAGTTAATGCCTGGCAAGGGGGAGGGCTCCAGGCTTTGGCCCATCCACGGTGCCCATGCCAGGCCTTGCCAGGGGTTAAATGTTTTAACTATCACCCCCAACCCTTCACTCTCCAGATCTCTGGTTCTACTTCCGCTCTCACCTTTTTTGGGCACCTGCTGCCAGCGGTAGTCCCAGTTTTGCTGTGTGGCAGCCTGGCGAGAGGCTTCCATGCCTTCCCGGCTAGAAAAGCGTCGGATATCCCAGAGCTTGATGGTCTGGTCTTTGGAGTTGGAGATGAGATACCGGGCATCTCCCTGTGAATCCCAAGATGGATAATGAAGCATCAGAGCTTGCAGATGTCAAGGTCTGTCAGTCCAACTCCCACTCCCCAGTTGAGGAGTATGAACCCTGGTCCTTTGACTTTGGTTGCCTCTTTCTTCATCCAGGTGGGCCTTACCATTGGTTTCCTACCACAGACCCCACACCCTGGCTAGGTTTCCCCTTCTTTGCCTAGGGCGCTGGCTGGGCTCCTGTTCTATATTGGGTCAGATCGTCTTCTACTTTTCTTGTACAGAAAGCCCTGCTCCTTGAGGAATGGTGGGTACCGATGGACCTCACGTCTTGTGGCTTAAGCCTCTTCCCTAAACTCCAGCTCTTGCAAACCTTGGCTAATGAGGAGCTTGGCGAGTTCCCACACCCGTCCACTCTGACGCCCTCCTGGACAACCACAACCTCAGTCGCCTGGCTGTGCGGTCCTGACTCCACGCCCACCTTGCTGTCAATGAAGGTGATGCCGTCTTGATGTCCAGCCAGCGCACCCACGGGCTTGGGGTCATCCTCCCGCATGGTGCGTCGATCCCACACTTTGCAGATGGCATCGTCCCCCCCGGAGAACAGGATTTGGGAGCTGATGTCAGCAAAGGCCACCGCATTCACATCATCCTCATGGGACTCAATCTAGGGGAGAAGGGGGCCAGGTCTTTCTAGGTCTTCCAATAGGCCAAGGACCAGGAGGCAGAGGCTTGAAGTCTCGGGAGCAATACCTGAAGGGTACGTCGGTTCTGTTCTCGATCAAAGACGTACAGGCAGCCATCATTGGCCCTGAAAGGGAAGGGAAAAAGAGGGTTCTGGAGCCAGGACCGAGAGGACCCATGCTACGTGTGCTCTGCTCGACTGTTGTCTCGAAGTCCTGCTGAGGGGAGAGCCCTTCTCTCTTCTTATACAGGAGGTGGGAGAAGAGTTAGCTGTGTTTGCAAGGAGGTTTGAGACCTGCCATCTCATGCTGCAGAAACGGTGAGTGAGAAGGGAAGCAACTCATAAACCTTGGCCCCGGAGAAGGCCTGGTTGCTCTCCACAGCTGCCTGGGTACGGGTGGCCAGCGCAGTCTCTGTAATGGCAGAGCTGGTCTCTGGGAGAACTCCTATCTCATCAAGTGACAGAGGCATCCCCACAAACACTCACCCTCCTAGCACTTCTCGCCCATCTGAGGAGACAGCGATGGAGAAGACAGCAAAGCGACGCTCATCTGGCCTGAAGAGAGCAAAGGAGGAGCTGCATTAAGTGGACTTCCCTTTAGCCCTGGTTAATCTCTACAGAATCTGATGAGGGCCGTGGGGCACACTGCTGAGAGAAAAAGAAGTCGTGCCAGCACGTGCCAGAACGTGGAGCGCCTCAGTGAGAAGCCGGGAAGAATCCTGCAGCCATCTATTTTACTCTGGTCCTCTGGCTGACAGGCTGGGTGGTCCCCTCCCAGGAATCCACAAAGAGAAACTTGCAACCAGTGTACTTTTCCCTCTAAGCAGGAGTTCCAGTTCAAGAGGTTTGCTCCTGGAGAGCCTTCCTTGAGAAGTTTCTGATGTGTCTAACCAGGAAAGGAAGCCAGTACCTTAGATCCAGGGCAGTATGTGTGTCTCCCTCCCCGTAGATGTTGCAGATATGAACTAAGAGAAGCAAGAGAAACAAGAATCTTTCAGGGCTGAGGTTAGGAGGGTGAAAGTGAAGCTAGGGAGGAGACGGAACAAAGGGGAAGGATGTTGGACCCTGGGAGTGATCTGCCCAGGAGAAGGCGTGGAGTCATGGCATGGAGGAGATGGGCATTTGGAGACCTCAGGTCCCAGGCTGAAGAGATGATGGTGGTCTGGGGCACACTCACTGTAATCAGACCAGCTGGAGTAAAGGAAATGGTTCCCATCAGGGGTGAAGGCCACATCCAAGACGCTCCAGCCTACATCCCGGGCCTTGATGCTCTTGAATTTATGAAAGCGGCCATACCGGCAGTCATACAGTCGGATTGTCTGGTCTGTGTGAGTGGGGATCAGGCAGAATTAGGGAACACCCTCCTGGAATCCTCCCTAGATCAGACCTCCCTCACTCATCACTGATCTGTGGAATCTTCCCTTGATCATGGGACATGTGTTCTAGCTAAGCATCCCTAAGCCAGGGTCTGAGCTCCCTGGGTCTGGGGCTTTCTAGCCTCAGTCAGGGAGAATGTCTGTTGTTCTAGGGCAGTTGGTAGGACTAGGGTCTGGTACCTTGGCAAGCAGACATGAAGATTTGACCATCTTTGCTGTAGATGCCACAGAAAGCCTTCTGAGAGTAGGTATCAGTAAAGCCCAGATCATTGGGCAAGAAGCTGGGAAGCAGAGGAAAAGTGAGGGTAAGGGGAGCTCAGGATGGGGAATGTCCCAGTTTGCAGAATCCTAACAGAGCTGGATGTGAGTACAAGGGCATTCTTCCCTTTGGCTTTGGGTATAAACCCCTTTCTTTGAATCATTCTATCATCCTCTCAATTGCTATACTTTTCCACTTTCTTCACTCTCAAAGCCTCAACCCCACATAACCTAAAATTAATATCCCTGAGGATCCTTTAACACCGATCCCTTCACAGTTTAGGAAATAAGACCTATCTGGCCCTTGGAACTTCTCCACCAAGCCCCATACTCACTGAGACATCATTCGAGACCGTTCTCCAAGGGAGAAGCTTCCCTGGTGGCAGAGGCCCCGTTCTCTCTAAAGGAAGGGATTGGGGAATATTGCTAGCAGAAACAAGAGGGCCACTTCAGCCACACCAACCCCCGTCCTCCAAAAACATTGCTCTTGCTACAGAAACGAACCCCACACACAGTAGTATGTCCCACCAAACTCCAGCTCAGGCTGGCTAAGAGCTCTCCAGCGCCAGCATTTGAGGCGTCCTTGGGAAGTTTACTTCCCTCTTCTCTGGGATTGTAGCTTCTGGCTGCATTGATAGGCCTGCTGCCAGGCTGGCTGGAAGTAGAGAGGCCTACCTGGTGCAGCATTTGAGGAAAGCTGTGCTCCCGGGCTGCCCGCCTAAGCCCCAGCCGCCCTGTGGCCAATTCCACTTGTGTCTTGATCTCATTGCATTCCAGCTCCCGGGTGTCAGGGGTTGCATCCACTGTGAGTACCAAACAGAAGTTTCATCCTAGGTCTTTTCCAGCCTCAGAGGACAGTTAGCAGAGCTGTGCTCAGTCTACTCAATGTGGCTGAATATACTGGGGCTGCAAAGACTCCCTCGTTCCCTGAATTATCTCATCTTTTTCTTTCAATTTTTGCCGAAGTTAGTTTCAAAAAAAGGCTTTCTAATGGAAGTCCTCTGATATTAGGTCTCAGTCTGCCTTTCCTCTTACCCGGTGGGTTGTATCGGTCTCCAAGACGACCATCCCAGGCACTGTCATGCTCTTCCTCCGAGTCCGAGAGGGCCTGGATGAGCTGTAAATTTGCTGTACCTCCTCCTTGCACCAACCTCACTTGGCCTCTGTGGAGAGACCCCCCATGATAAAGGGGAGGATCCCTTCCCCAAATCAACCAAATTCAGAGTCAATAGCTACGTAGTTCTTAGACCACCTTGTCCTCAAACCCTCATACTGTCCCCATTTTGAGGTTTGAGGCTGACTAGACCTTGGCTGTTATTTTGTCTCCTATAAGACACACTGGGAAACTAATTCTCACTCTTACAGCAGGGGTAGAAAACCCCAACATTGCATGGATGTTGACAGATCTACTAAATTGACTTCCCAGCGAGCTAAAAATTCTGAGAGCATTTCCTTCTGAGCCTCTGCCCAAGGAGTCCAGCATAGAACGTGGTTTTCTGAAGGGATTCCCAAGCTCGTCTTCTCCCCAGGGAGCCATAGCTAAGCACCAAAGCCAACTGCACCCCTTTCCAGTCAATTCCTGGTGGTCACTTCCCTCAAAGCATTCTTTCCTCAAGAACAGGATTAGAGTTAGGTTAATTTAAACTTGTTTTTCAAGTAAATCCACGTGGCTTCATATCATGTGTCAATAACTTCTCTTAAGTTCAACACCCACTTCCCTAACTCTTTTCTTCACCCTTCACATCACTCCCTTCCCACCAGGGAACCCCCCCACCCACCCCCTTTTTTTTTTACTTACTTGGAAAATAGGTTACATTTGTGTAGTCATAGGTAGAGAGACTCCCCTGAAAAGTCCCCTCAAACACAAGAGCCAGTCATCCTGTTGACCCTCCCTAGGCAAGAACCACTCTTACTGGGTATGAAGCTGAGTGCGGTGAGTGTCCACCAGGGAAAGCGGTTCTGCTCAAACAGAACAGCTGTCCTGGGCTAATCTCATTCCCTATTCTCTGTAACTTCCCTGACTGGAGCTGGGATCAAGGGGCTGTGGTGGCACCTGGTGGGGACACACCAGGGGGTAAGTTACCTGCGTAGGAGATAGGCCAGTACCTGGGCCAGATCCACATCTTCATCCTCCTCTTCCTCTTCCTCACTCCTACGCAGGCCAGTCCCTCTTCGGGGCAAGCCCTCGGAGGGGTCTCCGGACCCAGTTCCTGCGCTGCTGCTGTTCCGTGATCCCATCTTCTGGTCACAGCATCCTTAAGTCCTGTGCAGGGACTCCTCCTGTCACCTCCTTGGATTTGGTGAAAGCAAAGCCTGCTCTAGAAACACCAGAGTCTCCTGAGATACGATAGTAGCTGTCTCTAGGAGAGCGACCCTTCCTAGAGACTGAGATCCCTTCTCCTTAGCCTGTAACAACTCCTAAGGCTTCGGGAACACAAACCTTTCCCGATCCTGTGAAGCAAAAAAAGCAGAGTGAAGCCTAGGGCACGACCCTAGCTCACCAGTGAGAATCCTTTGAAGAGGAATTTCTCAGTTTTCTACCTCAAACTCACCTATCAAAGTCCCTGGGGTGGGGGTGGATTCCCAGGTAACCTCTCTGGCCGGCCAATCAAAACCCCTCGCGGAAGAAAGCGTCTCATTAGCTTACCCCATCTAACCAATCAGAAGCCTTAGGAGTCAGAGACACCCCCCCCCCGAAGCCCCCCTCCCTTACCGGCCAATCAGAGCACTCCCTTGCGAAAGCCGGCGGCAGCAACAACCAATGAGGTTAAAATTCGGCCTACACCCCCCACCTTCCTTGCCTCACGCCCACGTGGTGTACCGGGGGTGTGTACACTAAGCGGGGGTAGGAAGGGAGGAAGCCGAGAAGCACCTCCCACAAAGCCGGCGGTTACCGCCCCGCGCGAGACCACCCACCAGCCAGGAGCGGTCGCAGGGCCCCGAGCGGCGCGAGGCCTTGTTTACAACGACTGCCGCCGCGGCGTCGGCCAACCGCTTCTCCGTCACGCGCCTCCTTCGACACTCATCTCCTGGCTCCGCGGCTGGCGGACTGCAGACGTCACGCGACGCCCCTGATGGCCCCGCCCTCTTGGCCCGCTCACTGGACAGCTGAGCGCGGTGATTGACAGATGGGCGGGAGAAAGTGCGCAAGGGGTTTGAGGGGAGGAGAAAGCGCGAGACCCAGTAGGGGCAGTAGCTCCTTGTTGTGGGAGGAGTAAGTAGGGAACCGGCTGCTTCCTGAATCAGAGACAACGGAACTAGACTTAATGGACGAGGGGCGGGGCTTACAAAAGAAGTTGGTTTGCTTCCGAGAGGTGTCTTAGCAAGGGGTACAATTTGCTGTCGGTCCCTTAGGTTAATTGGGCTTCGCACTTTTCAGACGATCTCTAAGGGCGTACTCTTTCCTCCCCTGGTCCCTGTCCGGCTTTAGCTTTTCTCTTTTCGCCGGCTGCAGCTACAACCGTCCTTGCCCTAAGGGGTGCCCGGCGCTTTTGGAATGTGCTCAAGTCACAGGCCTTCGCACCCGCCCTTCCGGGCTTAGCTTCCGGAAGCCTTGTTCTTGTGGGGACCGCCCATTAGCCGCTTTGGCAGCTTTTTAGATGATCCCTGGCGTCCCTCGGCGTTCTTTGCAGACGCTCCCTAGCACCCCCACGGGTCTCCGCCCGTCTTTCGTCTGTTCCACTCAGACGCCTCCTGGGCCTTCAGGGATTTGCGGACTTTTCTTAGACCATCTGTCCTTGGGGTGCTTCTCCGCTCCGGGCCGCTGGTCCAGGGTGTGCACGCGCGGCGCCTCCTACCCCCTCCTCCGGGTTTATGAGTAACCCGGCTGAGTCCAAGGCCAGGACTTGTGTACCTCGGGATCCTCGCCCGTGCTGGGTGGGGTGGCGGGGGTGGGTCGAGCGACCGTGCCGGGAGCGTAGGCCCAGGGTCCAAGCTTCACCTCAGCGCCCCCAGCCCGCACTCTCCTAGAAGTGCTGCGCAGGGGAGCGGGGGCCCTTGGATTCCCTGGCATCTCCTTCTGGGGCTCGCTCTCCCTCGGAGGGAGAGGGTGTGGTTAGTCCTTCGGGTGATGCCTCCTGGTTTCTAGATCGCTAGATCGGACCTTAGTATCTGTGGTCACCAGGGCGGCTTCAGGGGCCCACACTTGCCTTAATATTCTGCTGTCACCCTTTGAAATTCTTAAAAGTCTTTGAGCAAGCGCCCCACATTTTCCTCTTGCTCTGGGCTCTACTAATAATTATGTAGCCGGCTCTGCCAGTCAGCCATCTCCTATTGCCAGGTTACTTAGTATCTGCCCTATAGTATTGTCTCAATAAATCTTAGCTTTATTTAGAAATAAATAAATTCTAAATTTATAAATTATAAAATAATTGTAAATTATAAATCACAGAATCTTAGGACTCTGGTTTCTGGGTTGTCCAGCCTGGAAAATCTGGAATCATTTTCCAAAATGATCTTTCCCTCCTCTTTGCCCTTTTAATTCAGTTCTTCAAGTCCTATGGATTCTCAGCTGATTTGTTGAGGTGGTTTTTCAGGGTCATCACCCAACATCAAATTTTCATTATTTCACGCCTCTCCTAGTTAGTTGATCTGCTAGAAGTATTCTTCTCTAATAGCATTTAGTACTTAAGAACCTACAAATGGTTCACTATTGTTTATTGTTTCAAATACAAACTTCCAAACCTGGTTGTCTTTTTTGCTAGCCTCATTTTTTTGTTACTTCTGCCAAGCAAATATGGCCATAAATTCCTTGCTTGTTTCCCCCTCTGCACCTTCGCAGGAGAATTTCTTATCTGGGGGAAGCTTTATCTCTACCAGTCAGACTCCCTTCCTTATGACCCAGTGGTGTCACTTCTAAGAAATCTAGCCCTGACCTCTATGCTAAGTCTAGCATAAATGTTTATGTTCAGCAGAGCAATTATTGATAGTAGTAAAACACTGGAAACAAAATAGATCCAAACACACTGCTACGGGATGGGATTGGTTAAATAAATGATGGTCCATATGGTAGACAAAAATGCCAGGTAGCCATTAAAATGATGTAGTCTTCTATTTTTACACTGTGGGAAATTGTGCAAGTTACATTTTTAGGTTTAAAAAAGGTGGTAGTTCTTCTGGTGACATGTGGTGGATGCAAAAACAATATGGTTTAAATTTGCATTTAAAAAGTATAAAAATACCTGGGCTCATTACATCATTAAACAAATAATAAAATGGAGAAGGCCTTGCATGAACTAATGACAAAGATACAGTATGAACAAAGCATCATGGTTAACACAATTCAACCACCTGAAGTCCACAGAAAACAAAAACTTCTGTTAAACTCATCTTAACTCATTTTTATTATTTATTTTAAAAATTTTAAAATAAATTATTTATTTTTGGCTGCGTTGGGTCTTCATTGCTGCACGCGGGTTTTCGCTAGTTACGGCTAGCGGGGTCTACTCTTCGTTGCAGTGCGCGGGCTTCTCATTGTCGTGGCTTCTCTTGTTGCAGAGCACGGGCTCTAGGCGCGTGGGCTTCAGTAGTTGTGGCAAGTGGGCTCAGTAGTTGTGGCACGTGGGCTCAGTAGTTGTGGCTTGCAGGCTCTAGAGCTCAGGCTCAGTAGTTGTGGCACACGGGCTTAGTTACTCTGCAGCATGTGGGATCTTCCCAGACCAGGGCTCGAACCCGTGTCCCTTGCATTGGCAGGTGGATTCTTAACCACTGCGCCACCATGGAAGCCCTTAACTCATTTTTAAATTAACCTCTTTCCTCTTCTCCTCCTTAGCTTACAAATCCTTTTACTTTACAAATGCAGTTTAAAACTGAATAAAATCTAAATTCAAGCCTTTGAAACATGGAATTTGTATACTATTGAATAAGACATTTAAAAGTCATGGTAAGTGTTAAAAAGAAAAATCTAAGGTTTTATGGCCAAAGCGAGTCTTTAACATCAAATGCTAAAGAATATAGGATTTCATCTCTGGACCCATTGGTTGATTTTTGAATGTAAAAAAGATTTTTAAGCCTATGAAGTTGATATATCACTTGTGACTTACATTATTTAAAAAATGTATATGAGCTTTTATATGTTAGGCTATACTATGTGTTTCATTGAAAGACAATGGCGTTTCTTTAAAAATAATGAAGTCATTTTGATAAAGTTTATTGGCCTTCCCTCTCATGATTTTGAAATTTGGCATGTTGCTTGGTGACAATTTGTAAGTGCTTTTCATTTGGGCAGCCTCCACTCTCCCCAGCTACACTTAAAGCCACTTGAAGCCACAGAGAGGTTTTCTACCTTTAGCACCCATTTTAGGACTGGTTCTAGTAACTGCTCTGTACATGTCAGCTAGTTGACTTCCCATCTGACCTGCCTTGGGCTGTCCCCAGCTCATTAGCATCTCCACCAGGGGGCGGGCTGAGCTTGAGAGGAGAGAAGGAAAGCAAATATTTCTTTCTCTGGCTACCCCTGTGCTCTCTCTCCCCAGTCCCAGTTCCCAGCCTGGTGACTGCACAGAGCTCCTGGGACACGTGTACAGCTTCAGGCAACACAAGGGAAAGTTCTGTCTTCCGAAGTGACGGATGACGTGTGTTTATAACTTATCTTCTTGCAGCATGTTCGATGTAGAAGGAACGGGGGAAGTATGCTAATTTGCCCAGGACTTAAAATGTGTTGACTATAAAGAAATTGAGTGATTATGGGATTTCTAATACTCTTGTCTCCTATGTCCTTGGGAACCAGATTTTTTTGTGTAGTGATAGGAGTTACAGACGTGATATAGAATTTAAAAACCCTTTAGCCCTGAGTTTGAATAGGAACTATCAGTATGAACTCATGAGGTGTTTTATCTTCCTACCCCTATTCACTGAAAAGATCTAGAAACAATCTAGTAGCAATAAACACTCCTACCACCTAAATCTTAAAATACCATTTCCCATGGAAAGAAACCAGAGCTTGGGGTAATGGTTGATTCCAGGTCTGGGGTAGGAAGTGTACAAGATGAGCATGGAACAACTTACCATTCCAGGTCGCAAAGAAGCCAGTAAACATTATCAGGGTAATGTCAAAAGGACTCAGGAGCCAAGCTTATGGCCAAAGATGGGATAATTTGAGCATTATAAGGATAATTTAATAAACATTAAGTATGTTTAAAGCCATGAGTTCATAATGGGTGTGTGTGTGTGTTACTAATTGGTCATCTTTTTGAAGAATGATATGAAGCCAAATCATTATTCTGAAGATGGTAAATAAAGGAAAAGAATCAAGCAGTTACTTGCTGTTCTTATATAAACTGTACCTTTGAGTAATGAAATAGAAGATAAAAGGAGTGTCCCTTTGTAAAATTATTCCAACTATTATGACAGAGTTTGAGTAGAGCTGATTTGAAATCCCTAATAAATGAATGAATCTAGGCATTGAGCATCTAGGCCTGGATTCTTCAATGGTTAAACTGAAGGAAAATTAAAGAGTGGAGGGGGAACCTGTAGATTGAAAGTGACTTAAAGGGCATATAAATTTTTCTTAAATGTGCAAGACTAAACTATAATGTCTAGGGATCTGGATTTGGGTAATACAACTCCAGGGGAAAAGAAAAAAAAAAACAAGGATGTGACTATCATGAACCATGGTGTCCATTTCCACCAGGAAGGAGGGGCTGTGATGAAGATGAGGAGCATGGCAAGGGGGCGGGGGGGGGGCTTTTAGTGTTTGTTTGGCAAAGTTGTTTCTTTTTCTGGGTAATGGTTTCAAGGTTGTTCCATTTATATTAGCTTATTAAGCTATACTTTTGTTTTGTATGGTCTTCTTTATCTGTGTTTTATTTTGAAATAAAAAGGTTAACTAAAATGTGTTAACTATGTTTTATCATTTATCTGGAGCTGCAGGGCATGGAGCCCAATTTTATTCTAATTGACAGAATCATTTTTACTGGGGTTTTTCCAGACTTTTTTTTTTTTTAATTCTTAAATTGAGGTGTAGTTGATTTACAATGTTGTGTTAGTTTCAGGTGTACAGCACAGTGATTCAGATACGTGTGTGTGTATTCTTTTTCAGACTCTTTTATAGGTTATTACAAAATATTGAGTATAGTTCCCTGTGCTATACAGTAGGTCCTTGTTGGTTATGTATTTTATATATAGTAGTGTGTATATGTTAATCCCATCCTCCTTATTTATCCCTTCCCCCCTACTCCCCAACCTTACCCTTTGGTAACCATAAGTTTTCTGTGTGTGGGTCTATTTCTGTTTTGTAAATAAGTTCATTTGTATCTTTTTTTTTTTTTTTCAGATTCCACATATAAGCGGTATTATACGATGTTTGTGTTTCTCTGTCTGACTTACTTCACTTAGTATGATAATCTCTAGGTCCATCCATGTTGCTGCAAATGGCATTATTTCATTCTTTTTTATGGCTAATATTCCATTGTATATATGTGCCACATCTTTTCTCCATTCATCTGTCGATGGACATTTAGGTTGCTTCCATGTTTTTGTTTTTTTTTTAAATTTTTTATTTATTTGTTTATTTATTTTTGGCTGTGTTGGGTCTTCGTTTCTGTGCGAGGGCTTTCTCTAATTGCGGCAAGCGGGGGCCACTCTTCATCGCGGTGCGCGGGCCTCTCACTATCGCGGCCTCTCTTGTTGCGGAGCACAGGCTCCAGACGCGCAGGCTCAGTAACTGTGGCTCACGGGCCCAGTTGCTCCGCGGCATGTGGGATCTTCCCAGACCAGGGCTCGAACCCGTGTCCCCTGCATTGGCAGGCGGATTCTCAACCACTGCACCACCAGGGAAGCCCCTGCTTCCATGTCTTGGCTATTGTAAATAGTGCTGCAATGAACATTGGGGTGCCTGTATCCCTTTGAATTCTAGTTTTCTCTGGATATATGCCCAGGAGTGGGATTGCTGGATCACATGGTAACTCTATTTTTAGTTTTTTAAGGAGCTTCCATACTGTTCTCCATAGTGGCTGCACCAATTTATATTCCTACCAATAGTGTAGGAGGGTTCTTTTTTCTCCACACCCTCTCCAGCATTTATTGTTTGTAGACTTTTTGATAATAGCCATTCTAACCGGTATGAGGTGTTACCCCATTGTAGTTTCGTTTGCATTTCTCTAATAATTAGTGAAGTTGAGCACTTTTTCATGTGCCTGTTGGCCAGCTGTAAGCTGTATGTCTTCTTTGGAGAAACAAAATCTTTTCTTTTTTTTTTTTTTTTTTTTGGTTGTGCCACACGGCATGCAGGACCTTAGTTCCCCGACCAGGGATCGAACCCGTGCCCCTTGCCGTGGAAGCGCGGGGTCTTAATGACTGGACCTCCAGGGAAGTCCCCAAAATCATTTTTAAGGCTAACACCTTCCTACCCCCTGTGCATTTACTTACCAGAGAGGTGTCTGGAACCCCAGTTCCCTGCCTCTTACCAGGAAGGACTTATTTCCAAACCTATTTTTCTTTCTCCTCTAAATTGTATTTACATTGCTTGTTTTCCTTTTCAACTGTGGAGCCAGCCATGTGTAACATATGCCTACGGGGCCCACTCTAATCAGTGTAGAGCGGAAAGGTGAGGACAGCTAACATATATTAAATGGTTATTCCTTGTCAGGCATAGTTCTGAGTGCCTGGCTTCACTGACTCTTAATCCAAACAACACTGTTAGATGTAGGCACATCCCCATTTTACAGCTGAAGAAACTGAGAGGCACCCCTGGCCTGAGTCTACTAGGTGCCTAACATCTATACTATGCTGCCTCTGATCATATTGTTTCAGTTATCACATGCTATTTATGAAGCTGAGGATTTGGCTAGGTATTTTTAAGTGCAGTGGACTCCACTGCTGTGTTTTAGCATGTGATCCACTCTGACCTTTAGATTCTTTTCTGCTCTTACACATTATAACTGGTTATTGGCTGTTTTCTATGAGAACACTTGGTGTTTCCTCCTCCAGTGTTTTCTTCTGAGGGAATTCCCCGTTTTATTATTCCCATTTTTAAAATGGTAATTTTTATTTTGTTAAAATTTGTCCTGATTTTCTGGGTACATACTTCCCTCGTACCCATCTCAGTTTTTTTTTTTTTTTTTTTTTTTTAAGCTGGTGCTGTTTGTTTTTAATTTATTTATTTAACTAATTTATTATTTTTGGCTGCGTTGGGTCTTCATTGCTGCACGTGGGCTTTCTCTAGTTGCGGCAAGCAGGGGCCCCTCTTCCTTGTGCTGCGTGGGCTTCCCATTGCAGTGGCTTCTCTTGTTGCGGAGCACGGGCTCTAGGCACGCGGGCTCAGCAGTTGTGGCACACGGGCTTTGTTGCTCTGCAGCATGTGGGATCCTCCCAGACCAGGGCACGAACCCGTGTCTCCTGCATTGGCAGGCGGATTCTTAACCACTGCGCCACCAAGGAAGCCCCCCATCTCAGTTTATACATTCACTCAGCCTGATCCAGATCACGGGTGAAGTTATTCTCAGCTGACACCCCTGAACAGCACCTGGCACACAGAAGGTACTATGGAAGCTGCCTTAATATTGAATAAGCTTTCATGAATACTTTGTGGGTCTCAATTTCAGGTCAGGCAGGAGGAAGAACAGGTTTGACAATGGAACTGCTTCACTGGTGAGTGGGGTTATAGAGGCTTCTGTGTCTCTGATGGGAGACTGGGAATTTTAGGCCTGGAGGCTGTACTGAGCAGCTCACAGAGGCCCCACCTTTTTAAGACCTCAGGACATGAGTAGTTACTGCTTTCTCCCAGCAATTCCTACTCAGTGGCTCGGTGGTAGAGATGCCTGTGAGACAGGTCCTTATACCACCAGGCTGTGCCAGGCCAGGCTGCACTGGGACACCAGCTACTTGGAAGGGTTGGAAGAAGATGGTGAGATTGGTGTTAAAGGGAAGCCTGTGAAGACAGGCAGGAAATGAAAACAGCACAGATGTTATATTAAATAAATGAGCATCTCATTATTGGGCAGCATGTGGGGGGAGGTCTGTGGCCTGGTCTCATGGCACCCAGAAGATGATAGTTATGTCAAGTTGCTCATATTTTCCGCAAGTCTGGTAGCTGGCTTATTCCTGGGAGGGTTGGAGCGGGTGTGGCGGGGGGGGGGGCATGCTCTCTCGCTAGCTGTAGCCTCAGGTCACATTCTGCGCACGCGTCCCTCCAGGGCCTCCAGCTCAGCCACCACCTCCTTGGGCAGATCCTGGTTGACCTGCTCTGTCAGGTAGCTCCGAATGTCACGAACCTCCTGTTCCCAGAAGTCCTTGGGGAGCGAGAACAGCTGGGTGGTATCTATGGCTCCCAGGCCGCTGAGATCCAAGGCACCTTCCTTTGGCACCAGCCCAATGGGCGTTTCTTGGGCACTGTCCTCCCCCTCTAGCCGCCGGCAGATCCAGTCTAGCACCCGAGCATTCTCTCCAAAGCCCGGCCACAGGAAGTGGCCTGCCTCATCGCGCCGGAACCAGTTGACATGGAAGATGCGGGGCAGCCGGGCCCCTTTGAGGCCCTCCATGCTCAGCCAGTGTTCAAGGTAGCGCCCAAAGTTGTAGCCAAAAAAGGGCCGCATGGCAAATGGGTCGTGCATGATGACCTTCCCTGGGGAGGGGAGCAGGAAGGGTAAGGAACCTCCCTTCTTACTGGAGAAGAGAAAGGTACCCCGCCTCCAGCCGGAGGAAGCTGTGAAATGTTGGCGGTTCTGGAACATCCTCGAGACAGGGTGAGGGGAAGGGAATGGGGAAAAGATATACATGTGGGAAGGGGTGGGCAGGGGGAAGGTCTGGTTCAGGAAGGGAGAGAAGAGGCAAGCTGGGCACACAGGAGTGGAACTCACCTTTGTGTTCAGCTGCGGCAGTGGCCTCCGAGCGCATGGCGCTGCCCACAAACACCCCGTGGCGCCAGTTGAAGGCCTCATATACCAGGGGGACTCCTGGGACACCAGTGCACATGGTCAAAGGCAGCCCTTATCTTTGTACGATCACTCCATCCCTTCTGGTGATCTTGACTCTTACTCTCTCTCTCCTAGGACCTCAGCTGCCCATGTTCAAACCCCATGCCTCCCCACTCCACCTCGATTTTGCATTCTCCAGGCGGGTGCTCTAGAGGCAGACAGCTGTAGTTGGTGATCCAGGCTTAGGCTCTCTGAGCTTTAAGTACAAGAGGGAGGCGGGCCCTGATAGAGAGCCCAACCCTTAACCCAGATGGCATGGAGCCCACACGATGTTTACCTTTGGGTCTGCGGCCTCCAAAGATGATGGCGTCAATGGGGACACCCTCAGGGGCCTCCCAGGCGGGGTCTATGATGGGGCACTGGCGAGCCGGGGCACAAAAGCGAGAATTGGGATGTGCACAGGGCTCCTTGTCACCTGGCAGAGCAAATACAAATACTATCACTTCCAAGGGCACATCCACCCCCAATACACACAGACATTTGCAGACACTCTTGCACAGTTTCTTTTTGCCTCATCAGCTCCCCACAATCTCGGGTTGGAGGTTGGTAAGGAGCAGGGAGAAGGGAGCCAGGACATCTCCCCTGAACATCAGGTTATTTATCCATAATGGTACTGCCAGCTGAGCTATGGGAGAAAAGAGCGAGAGAGGAATTGGTGTTTAGCGGGACACTAATGTTTATGCCAAGCTACAGCCACTTGGCACTGAGCAGTGCTCAAGGGAATGGGGTTAAATATTGGCATAGGGTTATAATGGAAATTTCCCCCCAGGAACTCTTCTTTTAATTTATGGGATTATTATTTAAATAAACACTCAAACCTAAAGCAAAAACTGAGACAGGTCAGTATTTCAGACAACCGACTTTCTTCTTTGCTATTGTCTTTGTTGTCGTTGTGTTGTTTCTTCAGTTTACAGACAACTGACTTTCCATCAGCAAATAGCGGAAGACAGAATCTCCTGAGCTATCAGAATGCGAACAGGAACTGATTTTAAAGCTAGCGGGGTTTTGGTGGTTTCCCTGGGTCTGCTCAGACCCGGCTGGAGTGATAGGGCTTGAAGAATTCAGATGAGGACATAACCTGGGCAGTCATAACCTGAGGAGCCCAGGTCATTTGGCCCCTTCAGGTGTCTGGAGAGGAGTTGGGACCGAGTCAGTGGCATATATATAAAGCACCATCACGGGGGCCCTGAATGGACACAGTGCTTTCTCTGCCAGAGGTTACTGGTTGGACCTGGAGGGCAAGGAAGTCACGGAGCCAGCGCCCCCGCCCCCCTCTGACCCCCAGCTCCTGCCTCCACTTTCATGTGAGAACCATCCTTATGCTTCTCTCTTGCACTTTCATCAGCCCCCAGTTGAGGACCTAGCACAAGGTATTATTCTGAGAACTGAAGCTGGGCACAACATGCCCTCGTTACACCCCTGAATCCAGAGGTGATGAAAGGGTTGGGCAACTAGCCTGTGGCGAAATACGAAAGTTTCTTGGATTTCTCAGTTGGGTGGGGAGGCTAAGGAGGGCTTTAATGATGGTGTTAGAGAAAATGAAGGATGATTAAATGAGGGGGGTGACTGCTAAGCCAGCCTGAAAAACTTGAATGTAGGCTTCAATGACCACAGGCCACCCTCCCCTGCTAGGCTCCTCTTTGCTTCCACCCCTAGGTCTGGGCTCGCGGAATGCCAAAGGCCACTGAAAGCTGAAGGTCCAGAGTGCAGGGCTGGAGGAAGGGGCAGGGCTGCAGGGCACGAGGGAGTAATGACACGGTTGAGAAACTAGCTTCTAGGAGAGGCTGAAGAGCTGGTCTGATTTTGTTCGGAAAGATTGGGGTGTATGTGTTGGAGGGGCAGGCTTCTTCCTTCCTAATGGGTCAAACTTTATGACTGTGCTTTGAGTCCAATTCTTTCTGTAATAATTTCCAAGACACCCCCCCTTTAAAAATATCCAGCTTATATTAATTGAGAATTTACTACGTATTCGGCACTATGTTGAATCCTTTGCATGCATTATTTAATTTAACCCTCCAACACCTTATGAGATAGGTACTATGATAACTACCCCCATTCATGTGATGGGGAAACTGAAGCTCAGGAGGTTAAGCGACTCAGCCAGGCCACAAACTGAACTGGGACGTGAACTGAGATCTTGCTTAGGGTTGCATAACTCCCTTTGAGTCCCAGAGGTCCTGGCAGATGGCTGCAGGTTGAGGAAAAGGCTTTTACATCATCAAGGTGCTGAGCCCTGGGGGCTGACTTACATCCCGCCCCCCCCACCCCGGCCCCATACCAGGTTTCCAGGGTTTGCCCAGCCAGGAGGTCACGGTGACGCCGGGTGGAAGAGGCTGGTCAATGCCCTCCCAGTATACGCCGCCATCGCTGGTCTCAGCCACGTTGGTGAAAAGGGTGTTACTCTGGATTGTGGCCATGGCATTGGGATTGGTGGTGGCAGAGGTGCCAGGGGCCACCCCAAAGAAGCCATTCTCAGGGTTGATGGCCCGGAGTCGACCTGTCAGGAGGAAAAGTGAAAAAACGGAAGGACTAACCAGGAAGAGTTGAGAGGTTCAGCCTCGGAAGGTCCTGCTCAGCCCCTCCCTGCCCTGAGCTGGACCCTAGATCTGAGGGGAAAGGTTTTGGCGTCTCCAGGGCGGCTGGGCTGCCAGGAGGCATGGGGGAGGGGTGGTTGTTCAGGAGAAGGTTCTCACTGACAAAGTTCACCCTGAGCAGCGGAGGCGAGAATCCTACACTCTGGTAAGAACCAGAGCAGCGAGTACGATCCAAGGGCCTCTCACCATCACTGTCAAACCTCATCCAGGCGATGTCATCCCCCACACACTCCACTCTCCAGCCTGGCAGTGCCGGCCGCATCATGGCCAGGTTTGTCTTGCCACAGGCGCTGGGGAAGGCAGCTGCCACATAGCGCTTCTTCCCCGAGGGGTTGGTGATACCCAGGATCTGCCAGGTGGGGAGAGGGAGCAAGGAAGAGGTCACCAGAGGTTAGGCATGGTCTGCATGGGAAGGACAGCTAGGGGTCAACAGGGAGGACCAATGTTTATTCATGAAACAGGTACACTGCCTTGCTACAGGGCCTGGGGTGGCAGCAAGGGGAAGCCCACCCCCGCCCCCGACATTCAGCAGCCTCGGGCCAAAGCTTCGGGCATTTGCGCAGAGTCCCTGGTCCGCCAGTTGGGCACCTGGCAGTGGAGAGGCGAGGCTGAGGCTGACTGGCCAGGCCCCGCCCTTGGCCTGCCCCCCGAAGCTGCCCAGATCCTCACCAGGCCCTCACCAGCATGTGCTCCGCCAGCCAGCCCTCATCCCGGGCCAGCCGAGAGGCGATGCG
This sequence comes from Balaenoptera ricei, assembly GCF_028023285.1. Classification (NCBI taxonomy): domain Eukaryota; kingdom Metazoa; phylum Chordata; class Mammalia; order Artiodactyla; family Balaenopteridae; genus Balaenoptera; species Balaenoptera ricei. The sequence goes on along the minus strand of NC_082640.1, from coordinate 114,472,558 downwards.
AAGGGCAAAGCACTTCTTGCCCAGCAGGGAGTTGCCACCATAGCCGCTGCCGAAGGAGACGATCTCCCGCTCGTCGGGCACGTGGCCAATCAGGGTTTTCTCTGGGTTGCATGGCCACTGGCTCACCGGCTCCCCTGGGGACAATGGGGTCATGGAGCTGCTGGCAGGGGCATCAGGCACTGGGGTGTCAGGGGCCGGAGGGATCAGGGGGTGGCAGGAAAGACACTCGGCAGCAGTGGTGGTGTCAATGCGTAGCTAAGGCCTCCTACCTCATAATATGTATCAGCTCCCATGCCCCTATTCTTGGACATGGATAATTCACTCTTCTCAATCTTGAGCAAACTGCTTTGCCAACTCAGCCTCACCCCCAGCGCACTGCTGCCCTAGCTCTTGGGAATTCAGTATCTCACTAATCAGGATAGGTAGGATGCGGGATTCCCTCTGAGTACAAGCAGGCCTCTGTGTACCCCCACCCCCGCCCCGGGCAGAGCAGGTGCTCACCTTGCCCAGTCAGGGGCTGGCCCACGGAGTGCAGACACTTGACAAAGTCGCCATCTCCCAGGGCCTGAAGCACGGGCGTCCCCAGCCGGGTCATAATCCGCATGCTTGCCACCACGTAGGCGGAGTCCGTGAGCTGCACTCCGATGCGGGACAGTGGGGAGCCCACGGGACCCATGCTGAATGGCAGCACATACATGGTTCGGCCTGTGGAGGAAAACGCCACCTGGCTGAAGGGTTCCGACCTGTTTATTCCTTCAGTGCCCCTGCCTCTGTGTCCCTGCCCTGGTTACCTTGCATGCAGCCTGGAAACCTCTCATCCACGGCTTGCTGGAACTCAGCTGGGGACATCCAGTTGCCCAGCTGCCCACGGGCCCCGCCAGCCGGGAGGGGCACCGTGTCCCGTTGAGAAGGAGTTACAATCACCGTCTTGCTCTCTACTCGTGCCACATCCTTGGGGTCTGTGCGGGCCAGCCAGCTGGGGGAGAGCGGATATCAAGAAGATAGTGGCCAGTAGATCTCCCTCATCCCAGACCCACTCTTTCAAGTCCAACTTTGTCTCTAGGTCTTCCGTTGGCCTTATTTTTTCCCATCCATTTGCATCTCAGTTGCTTCCTCCAGATTTTGTCCCAGTCTAAGGGGTAGTTCCCTTGGCCCCAGTCCTGGCAAAAACTCACTGAACTTTTAAGTTAAAAAAAAAAAAAAAGCAAAGGCTTTTATTTGTATCAGCTTATTCACTTAACATAAAAATACAGACCAATCCCAATAATTCCTGATTGTTTCCTCCAAAGCTCCCATTCTCGCTCATTCCATTGGGATGGTCTACTTAAATTTGATTTCGTCTTGGTAAACCCAAAGTGGCCTCCGTCCCCACAGCTGCCCCCATCTCGCAGGTTGCTGGGCTCAGGGCTTACCAGTTGTTGTACTTTGGGAGCTTTCGGATGAGTCCCTGCTGTTCCAGCAGGGTTAGTGTGGCAGTGTTTTCTGCCTCGGTCCCATCACAGATGTGGATGCTCTCTGGTTGGCACAGGCGGGCACTGTTTTCCACGAAGTCTCGAACCCTAGCAGGCAGCTGGCCCAGGTCTCCACTCAGTACTCGCAGGGTCTGGATACTGCGCCGTGAGGGCCAGCCCCAGGGGCTCAGCCCATGCCATCTAAGCCTGCGAGAGAAGAAACAGAGAAGTAATGGGCCAGGTGTTCTCGTGGAAGATGGGCAAGTCAAGGGGACAGAAAGCTGGGCTGCTGGGGATGTGCTAAAGTAGGTCTGAACAGGCACCATGATGAGGTCGGAATAGGTAAGGAAGATGGGTTCAGGCCATGTCTGTCTTGTGGCCTTTATGAGGCTTAGTGAGGGTGTCTCCTGATTAGCAAGGGACAGGTATCACCAAATGAGCATAACGACACATGCCTGGCTGTGTGGCTGTATGTATAAGGCATGCTGATGTTATTGTAGGCTTAGCTCATGCCAATTTTTTACTATGTCTGGTCAATGTTTGGAAGTGAGCAGGTGTCCTATGGCCCAAATGTCAGTAAACTGTGCCCAGTTGACAGCTTCATGTGTCTGGTGTCCTTTTCATTCTCAAGTATAGTTTTTATAAGTCAAAAAGGCAGCTGTTCTCATTCTTTTCTTCTGATGTGCATGCTGTTAAGACTGTGAAAGCCTCAAGCAGAGGACTAGGTCTTTGAGATGGTAAGTCCCAGGTTTCTAGATTTGGGCCCTTGCACAGAGAGTGGGTGATTGGATGTCAGGGTTCCAGGCACTGGATCTGCGGTTGCCCACCTGGGCCAACAAGGATTGCATAAAGTGCTGCCACTGGGTAGGTATTTTTGAACTGTGTGGAAGGCTGACTGTTGGAGAATGTCACTGGCTGGGGTGCATGCCCCAATTCTTAGAACAGGGTCCCTGGAGTCCGTCCCTTCACACCCCTAGGAGAGGGAAAAGTAAGGTCTGCTCCAGTTGGCCTGGACCCAGGATGGAGTGACCCAGAGAGAGCAAAGGCCAAGAGAGAGAAGCTGTCTTCCTCTTAATGCAGGGCCTTGCCGGTCAGAAACTGTGCTCCACATGCCCAGCACTGCATGACCCTGTCCCTCCCTTGGCTCTCTTTCCTAGAGAACACATGCCTAGAACTTTGGCTCTTGGTGGTGGGGTGGAACATTAGACTGCAGGGTGCTCAGACTCACAGGGAATAAGCCTGGGGAAGGGAGGACGCTCAGACCGTGAATGTGGGAGCTGGGTGGCTTCACTGGGCAGGGCAGGGTGGAAACCCAGTGTGGCCCCAGGGGCAGAGGTGGAAGCCTCCTGGGGCCTGGTTCTGTTCCCCCTCAGAGAGGAATTTCCCCCGAGCATTAATTTTAAAGGCAGACAGCCTTGGGGAGAACCTGTCTCCGCAGGGAGGCTGGCTCAGGAAGTCTCCTGGGAAGCTCCCTCCCCCACTCCCCCCACCCCAGCCTCCTGAGTAGGACCTTCTCCTTTTCCCCTTCTCCAGAGACCACCCACAAGGGCTGGCCAAGTGGAACCAGCTGTGGGAGAGACAGAGGGTCAGCTCAGACCCTGGGACAAAAGCTGAAAAGGGAGGCTACAGAGGGAAGACAGGAAGCTGTGAAAACGGGGAGAGGGCAGACAAGCAGGACCTAGGGGTTCCCGTCCTGGACAGGGGATGAAGCCAGCCAGGTAAGAATGAAGGCAACTTGGCCCCCTCTTCCACCTTGCCGCCCTCCTTTCCCGGGCCCCAGGCCCCTCTGGCTGTGCTGGGCTTCCCGCCAGGTTCGTCTGCCAGGATCCAGTCGTGGGGAGGCTGCGGAATGGCTGTTTACCTTCTACCTTCTTTAGGGAGCTCTGAGCTCAATCCCCAGGGGCTCATGCACCCTTGACCCCAAGGCCCTACTGCTCCTCACCGCAACCTGGGGCACAAGCGCTACGTCTGTAAAGCAAAAGAGGAGACACGGAAAGCGGGCCCAGCGAGGACGAGCGAGGAGGGGAAAGGAAGTTCTGAGGGTGGCAGAGAGAGACGGTGTGGTCAGAGACCAGCAAAGCGGGGGGTAGGGGTGGGGTGGGGACGGAAACCGAGAGACCCGGAGCGGCTGAGGCCGCCCCGATCTCCAGCGAGACGCACGACCCGAGAGGCCGTGGATCCAGACGCACTCGCCACCTGCCCGCCTCCTCCTCCTCGGAGGCGAAACCAGGCAGAGGAGGGCGAGCAGGAGAACGCAAATGGCAGCCCCGAGGGGGCAAGCGCGGCGGAAGGTGCGGGTCGGCCCCGGACTGGGGGTCACTCACCGCAGGCCGGGGCGGTACACAGCGGCCATGGCACCTGGGCGGGGGTTGCGGGGTGGCCGCGCGAACGGAGCGGAGCCGGGGAGACAAGGAAGGCGGGGAAGGAGGGAGCGCGGCGCAGAGAGCGGGAGCTCAGGCTAGGCAGGAGGCGCTTAAAAAGGAGGAGGGCGGGCGAAGGGGCGGGACCCAGCAGGGCCGGCGCGACCCTCTCTCCGCCGGGTGCTCCAGCCCCAGGTCAGCCCAGCCATGGCCCCACCTCCTGCATCTTAGCCCCCAAACCCTTGTCTCCCATTGGAGGATTGGGTCCTCTCCTCGGCTCCCTCCTCCCCGAGGCCCCGCCCCACCGCTACGCCTCGCCCCCCTGCACATGATGTAACTTTGAGGACTCTTGCTCCCGGGAGAGAGCGACTGGGAGACTTTGGGTGACAAACAAGCTAAGAACAAGGGGAGGGGCCATGGGCTGGAGCCCACGGGGCGCTGGAAGTCTAGAAGCCGGGGGCTGGGCATTGCCTCCCCCTTCTTCCCGGGGCTTGGGCGCTCTGAGCCCAGGCTCTTCTGTTGTCCAGGGCCCTAATGCCATGGTTCCCTCAGTCCCCAACTCCCAAATCCCTGTTTCTTCTCCCCGTGATGAGGGCTCTCTTCTGCCTTACCGTGAAGTGGTGATGTCTCTCCACCCCAGAATCTCTTCTTTGGGCCTCTGGCCTGGTCATTCTCTCCACATTCCCCTGGAGAATGCATCTGCCCCACCCAACCACCACCACAAAGTCCTCTGGTAATTTCTCAAGTTACGTCTCCAGCCAGACATCTCTCTTCAGCTTGAGACCATGGGTATCACCCCAAAGGCCATAGCACCTCAAACTCAACGTGGCTATGGTAAGCATCGGCCCAACATCCACTCCCCCTTTCTGGTAATAGCACCCTGATGTTCCTTTGGGGAACCACCTCCTCAGTCTGTGTGGTCTTGTGGGTCTCCTACCAGTGCGCTCTCAGCTTGGCCAATTTGTGTGTCCGTCACTCTGGCCACAGCCAGTGGAAATGTTCAGGAATGGGCATGAGGTCTCTCTCTGGGGCTTTTTCTGTCAACTTTCAAAATGAGATCTCCTGCTGGGGTTGCTGGGCTGGTAGAACCTAAGCCTGATGCTGCTGGGTGTCAGCTTGGCCCTGCAAAGCAGGAACCTGTCTGAGATGGAAACCAGCCTAGAGGAAGCAGGCTGAGGGATGGAGAGTGACAGATTCCTAATTCTGGGTATAGGAGTCAATAAATTTCTTCTCTTACTCAAGCTAATTTCAAGTGGACTTCTGCTATTTGCAACAGAAACAACCCTAATTCTCAGATTTCTCAGAGTTCTCTACTGGAACATAATGGGACAAAAGAGCTGGCCTCCAGCCTTGGGCTTGCTGCTGACCCTCATCTCTTCCACCCAGGCTCCATCCTGGACTCGACCTCATGTGTATGTATTTGGGACTCTTCCCTCCAGTCCCTACATCCAAACTCTGTTCATACCCACTCCACTGCAAACAGCTCCTCTTTGGTCACTCTCTGGGCCTAAAGATGTGCACACTGGTGGCATCATGGCCAAGCTATTGAAGGTCATCATCTCTTCTGTGATCCTGCACCTGCTCTCATGGTTCCCTATCTCAGCAAATGGCACCACTATCTAGCCATTGCCCTAGAGGAACCTGAATCAGTCTAGACTATTCCTTTCTTATCGTCCAGTCAGACACCAGGAACTTTGGATTTGTATTTCACAATTAGCTCTCAAGTCTGTGTCTGTTTCCCCTGGCCACTGCCTTAGTTCAGGGTTTATCTCTCACTTGGCTTCAAACAATAGCTTCCAAGCACCTTCTTGGCCTCCCACCTCTCCAAATGCCACCCCCCTCCCTCCCACCAAGTTATTCTCCAAACTCGGTGCATAAGTTCACTTTGGAAAATTAAGAGAGAGGAATATTTATTGTATGGACACCAGGTGCCAGGCTCTGAGCTAGTAGCTTTACATGCATAATCTCATTCAGTTTCACAATAGCCCTGTTTTACCAATGTGGACACTGAGGCTTAGAGGTTGTCATTTCTTCAAAGTCACACAGCTGATCAGCAGGAGAAATGGAATCTGAATCCAAGTCTTTCTGACTCTAATTACCAAGTTTTTTTTCCCCCCTGCAATCCTATACTGTCTCCTTGATTTGTCCTTAAGGAAAAAATGAGATCATATCACTCTTAGGCTTAAAATTCCTTCAAGGCTTCCTACTACATGGCAACTGATGTCCTTCATAACCTGGTTCCCATTTATCCAATGGTATCACCCCCACCTCCCTACTTGCTGCCTTCTCTCCTATATACCAAACTCTGCAGTCCCAGAGCACTTCTGTGAACCTTTCTGCCCTTCAGATTTAAATTAAACATCATCTTCTGTGTGAAGGTCAGTGTGCCCCTTAGAATTAACATCTGTCTCATCTGTGTTGGTTCAATACTGTGTACATACCTATATTTTTAAATTAATCACACTTTATTGTAGTTGTTTTTGTATCTCTGTAATCCTCACTGGAGTGTTAGCTACTTGAAAAAAGGACCCAAATTTCATTTTATTTTTTAAATATTTATTTATTTATTTTTGGCTGTGTCGGGTCTTAGTTGCGGCATGCAGGCTCTTCGTTGTGGTGAGCAGGCTTCTCTTTAGTTGTGGCACACGGGCTCCAGAGTGTGTGGGCTCTGTAGTTGCAGCATGCAGGCTCACTAGTTGTGGCACAAGGGCTTAGTTGCCCCACGGCACGTGGGATCTTAGTTCCCCGATCGATCTGGGATCGAATCCACATCCCCTGCATTGGAGGCGGATTCTTAACCACTGGACCACCAGGGAAGTTCCAAAAGGACCCAAATTTTAGTCTTCTTTTTATTCTAGCTCCTAGCAGAATCTGGCCCATAATAATTAGGCACTTAATCAACATTGGTGGAGTGAAAGAATGAATGAATCCCACATTTCTTTTTTTTTTTTTTTAAATTATTATTTATTTATTTATTTATTTTTTTGGCTGTGTTGGGTCTTCGTTTCTGTGCGAGGGCTTTCTCTAGTTGCGGCAAGCGGGGCCACTCTTCATCGCGGTGCGCAGGCCTCTCACTATCGTGGCCTCTTTTGTTGCGGAGCACAGGCTCCAGACACGCAGGCTCAGTAGTTGTGGCTCACGGGCCTAGCTGCTCCGCGGCATGTGGGATCTTCCCAGACCAGGGCTCGACCCCGTGTCCCCTGCATTGGCAGGCAGATTCTCAACCACTGCGCCACCAGGGATGCCCGAATCCCACATTTCTAATCCCCCGCCATTCTTCCTTAGCTTTAGGTAGACTGAGCAAGGGGCTCCCTTGAGGGTTTCCTTATCCGATTCCCCTTATCCGCCTCACAGTTTCGCTCAGTTCTCTAGCCCTCCTCCTAGCCTGGTCCACCAGCTGGCCTAGTGTCCGCGGCCACCACCAGGGGGCAGGGTGTGACCAGCCTTGCCTTGGTCTGCATTTTCTGATCCCCAGGGCCCTCTGGATCAGCCCTTGGACGTCTCACAGACCCCCTGCAGTGGGTGCTGTGGCGTGCTGCCCAGATGCCCCCTTCAGGATCATGGCATTCATTGAAACTGAGCAGGACCCCGTGGGGCCCTCCCAGGTACAAATCCTTTTTGTGTCCCCGGTTTCTTAGTTGTAGGAAAAAGGCTTCAGCCTCGTAGACCTTCCCCGAGTACCAAAGGGCAGATTCAAACAGTTACTAATCAGGGAGGGGAGGTAAGGCAGAAACAGAGGAGGAACAGTCAAGAAACAATAGTGCGGCGATAAAGCAGGGTCCTGGTTCCTCCTCAAGGGATATACATAACTATATCTTTGAGCTCTTCGGCAGGAACTAACGCCCCCACCCAGGTGGAGAATGGTAACTTCAGGCTGAGCACAAGATCCTTGGAACACTGCCCTGTTATCTCACCACCAACCAGTCAGAAGAAAAGTCACATACCCTGCAGCTCCCACCCCAGATTTTGCCCATAAAAACTCCCAGAAAACCACTGGGAAGTTTGAGGTTTTTGAGCACAAGCCACCCGTTCTCCTTGCTTGGCCCTGCAATAAACCTTTCTCTACTCCAAACTCCAACGTTTCAGTTTGTTTGGCCTCACTGTGTGTTGTTGGGCACACGAACGTGTGTTCAGTAACGGGGCAGGGTGTGACCAGTTTTGCCTTAGTTTGCGTTTTGTCCTCCCCAGGGCCCTCTGGATCAGCCCTTGGACGTCTCACAGACCCCCTGCAGTGGGTGCTGTGGCGTGCTGCCCAGATGCCCCCTTCAGGATCATGTCCCAGCCGCTGAGTGTTGGCTGCTGACGGTGCAAAGCTGAGCACTTCCCCGAGCACCACCTATGGCTGAAGGGAGCTGTCTTGCCAAATGCCCCCTTTCCTGGGGCAGCTGGTGTCCAATGACTGGTTGATGCAGGGCTCCAAAGTCCTGGCCCCCTTGCCTCAATTTGGGACACTCTGAAGGTCCATCCTAGCTCCAGAGCTCCTATGGGGTCAGCTGAAGCCTCTGTTTCAGCTGTAATGGTTTTCAACTCTTCCCTCTGCCCAGTCCCACTTCTCTCACTGACTTGGAAAATCCTCCCAACAAATCACCTGTACACAAGTTTCCATCTCGGAGATTTTTTTTGTTCTTTGGGTTTTTTTCCAGCTTAAGATATCCCCCCAACTTGACTTGGATAACTGCATTAACCCCCTAATCTGACTCTGATTCCATTTTCGCCATCCTCCACCATAGATCCAAAGTGATCTTTTCAGACACAACCTGATCATTCCACATCCTTGCTGAAAATCCTTTAGTAGCTTCTCATTGCTCTTCGAGTAGAGCTCACGTCCTAAACTTGGCCTACAAGGCTCTGCATGATCTGGCCCCACCCTCAGCTACTGCCATTCTTCCCACTTTCCTTGGTATCTGCTTTCTGGTTACACTGGGTTTTTTTCAGTTTCAGGAATGTGTCTACCTCTTCCCTGCCCAGAGCCTTTGCATACATTATTCCTGTGGCTTGGAATCTCCATCTTCTCCACACCACCAGGCATGGTCACTTCTTACTCCCCTGACCAGTCTCAGTTTAATGTGACTTCTTAGGTGAGCTGTCCCTGCAATTCTACCCTCTCCCCTGCCCCCACGTTAGATTAGGTCCTCATGAAATAAAGTCTCATAGCCCCCTGACCTTCTCCTGCATAGCACCCATCTCGTTATGTTAGGGGAACCACTGACTGAAACTGCCCACCCTGGCCAGGCACCACACTAACCAATTTGCATGAGCTGCTTTATGACAGGAGGTCCTGGTAAGGAACATGGAACAAACAAGCCATCACCAACCAGAAGAATTTGGGAAAGGTGAAAAGGTGATGCCAGTCCATATGTCCTACCAACCTCGCAGAATCCTCCTAGCTGGAATCCATCTTGGCTGAGTGATGCGTGCACCACCAGGAAGGACCCTGAGTCAGAATGATTGGCCAGAGACAGCCCAGAAACTAATCCCATCACCATAAAACTCGAGACTGCGAGCCACGTGGCAGAGTGGTCCTCCTGGGTTCCCTTACCCTCCTGTTCTCCACCCAGGTACCCCTTCCCAATAAAGTCTCTTGCTTTGTCAGCATGTGTGTCTCCTTGGACAATTCATTCCCAAGTGTTAGACAAGAGCCCATTCTTGGGCCCTGGAAGGGGTCCCTCTTCCTGCAACAGTTATAATGGTTTTTTGTGTTTTTTAAAATAGATTTTATTTATTTATTTATTTATTTATTTATTTATTTATTGGCTGCGTTGGGTCTTCGTTGCTGCACGCGGGCTTTCTCTAGTTGTGGGGAGTGGGGGCTACTGTTCGTTGTGGTGTGAGGGCTTCTCATTGTGGTGGCTTCTCTTGTTGCAGAGCACAGGCTCTAGGCACACAGGCTCAGTAGTTGTGGCACACGGGCTTAGTTGCTCCAAGGCATGTGGGATCTTCCTGGACCAGGGCTCGAACCCATGTCCCCTGCATTGGCAAGTGGATTCTTTACCACTGCGCCACCAGGGAAGCTCTAATGGTTTGTTTTTATGTAGGCCCATCCCTAGCATATGTAGGGCCTGAGGCAAGAGTACAGATAGAGGCTCACAAACCTTGTGTTTAAATATTTTAAATGTATGACTCAAGCTAACAAACTATTAAATAAAATATATTCTACCCTTCTACCTTGACAAATATACACACAATGGTCTGGAATTTGGTTCAAATTTGGATTTTGTTTGGAATCCTCAAGATTCCACAGCAGAATGTGGTGGTGTGGAGAGAAGCAGCTTTCAGCCACTGGCCTTCGGGCCCACTTCTTTTCCCACCTCTGACACCATATTCTACTTCTACACCTCATGTGCATGCACGTGGACCTCCTGTCTATACATCCCAATTCTGTCCACAGCCTCCTGCAAACAGCCACCCCTTGGCCACCCACTGGGTCTAGAAATGTGTGTACGAGTAGTGTGATCTACCCTTAGGAGGGCAAACCCAGGAAAGAGGTCCATGTGGGCCCTAGAAGTGGGCTTGGGGCTCTTTGGACAAGGAATTCCTAAGTATCTGGAGTGTGGTCCAGAAGGGGTTTGGGGTGTGGGCAGGGGACGCCTGGACCCCTCACTCCAAGGGACACAGCCAGAAGAGGGCCAGAGTCTTTCAAAGCACAGCCTTTCAAAGCACAGGGCCTAGGGCACGGGCCACTCCTGCCTGGGCCTAAGGGCAACAAATTTACTTTTCTCTGGTTTGTCAGTCTATAAGCTCCATGAAGACAGGGCTGGTGTCAGTCTGATTTACTGAGGTGTCCCTAATGCCCAGCACAGTGTCTGGTGTGGAGCAGGTGTTTAATCAATATTTGTCAAATGAATGAATGTATGAGGTAGACCGGGAAGAGGTTTGAGGATTTGGATCCATTACTGAAGATCTGGATTCCATAAGCCAGAACTAGAAATGAGAACGGGTGGTACAGGGCTGCAAAAATGGGGGTGCAGGACAGAGGAGAACGGAATCCTGGATTACTGACTCTGTCTCCCGTCCTCTCCTTCCTCTTTGTTTTCTACCCCACTTCTCCAGGCCCTTTACCTGCCTGGCCCTCTCTCCCCATGATCCAGCATCCCTCTGTCCATATCCTTTGACCTTTTTGTCCTTTGTCCATTGCTCTTTCTCTATGGCCTGACCATCTATCTGTCTGTTCTTCTGTATTTGTTTCTAGTTCTCGGTCCCCAATCTTTTTTTTTTTTAAATTAATTAAATTAATTTATTTTTATTTTTGGCTACATTGGGTCTTCATTGCTGTACGTGGGCTTTGTCTGGTTGCGGCAAGCGCGGGCTACTCTTCGTTGTGGTGCACTGGCTTCTCATTGCAGTGGCTTCTCTTATTGCAGAGCACAGGCTCTAGGCACGTGGGCTTCAGTAGTTGTGGCACGTGGGTTTCAGTAGTTTTGGCATGCGGGCTCAGTAGCTGTGGCGCATGGGCTTAGTTGCTTTGCAGTATGTGGGATCTTCCCGGGCCAGGGCTTGAACCCATGTCCCCTGTATTGGCAGGCGGATTCTTAACCACTGTGCCACCAGGGAAGCCCTCGGTCCCCAATCCTACTTTCCTCTCTCCCTTCTTCTACCACTTTTGCTCTTCTAGTCACTTGTTCCCATCACCTCTTACTCCCTCCTGATCCCCTCCCAGAAGCTTTCTTCTCTCTTTTAGTTCTCCATGGGCCTTTGCCCATCTCTTCCATATGCCTACGTCCCTCTGTCTCCCTCAATCCAGATTCCTGGGGGGCCCCTGACTAGTTTGCCCTCTCTCCTAGGTCTACACCTACAGCCTCCTTAGCTAAGTCTTCTTGCCTCCCTTCCTCTGTTTTGTCCTTTGCAGCATCCACCTGGTTTCAACTTTTTCATCCCCATTTCTCTGTCCCCAAATGTCCTTGAGCCAGTCAGTCTCAGCCTGCGTCCCCCTCCTGCCAGGAAAACCCATGAACCACCTCCTGGGTCCTCACTGACCAATGTGCTTCTCCTCTCTGTGCCCTTGGTCCTTTCCCCTGGTCCAGCCCTCACCCCTCAGACTCCTTTCCCTGGTCAGTGGTGCCTGGTCTGAGCCCCGAGCGGCTCAACTCGCCTGAGCTTGTTTAGTCTGACTCCTTCAGCCCGTTAGCAGCTTAGCCCTCCCACCTCTCCTCTGAGTGCTCCAGTAAACAAGAGGATCAGCGCAGACCTGACAGCTGCTGGGGGGCAAGTGTCTGGCTAGACCAGACCAGGCCTGCAAAAGGGGCTGCAGTCAACACTTGCTATTCCTTCTTCACCAGGGAAATTCTGAGGTCTCTTTCCTGGGTATTTACCTTAGAACCACATTCCATGCGCATGTGTTGGGCTCTGGTCTCCATGGTCCCCATTCCCATTTTGTGGCCTTGTTCCTAGGCCTTGGGCTTTTCGATTCTTCTGTGAAAACAGCACTAGATTCAGGCAATCACACTGAGAATCCTTTCCACTTGAATGATGACAATGGTCTCTGCTCTATAAAATGGAGGCCAAGTGTGGGAAGAGAGATGTCCTCTGATGTTGGTCTTCTTATATGTGTGTAGAGAGCATGGTAGGAGAGACCAAACACACACACACACACACACACACACACACACACACACACACACACCCCAAAGGAATCTGAGTTGACTATAGGCACTCTGTAGATCAGGGGTTCTCAAACTTCAGTGTTCATCCAAATTACCTGGAGAGCTTATTAAAACATAGATTTTTTTTGGTCCCATCCCCAGAGTGTCTGATTCAGTAAGTTCGAGGTGAGGCTAGAGAATTGCATTTCTAACAAGTTCCCAGGTGGTGCTGCTGGTCTGGGGACCCCGGTCTGAGAACCACTGTCTTAGATCATCTGAATCTACCAGCTCTTTACCTAACACCTAAGGCTGGGACCAGGTTAATTTTTATAATTGATCCTTGGGGCTGATGGGCACCCAGGTCTCTCTCTGGGTTGGGAAAGAGGACCTGTTAACCCCAGGGGAATGTTTGGAAGTCCTTAGAAAGTAGGAAATAGCTTTTAACTCCTGGAGTTCTATTCTAGTACAGACCCTATTTAAACAGCTTCAGACAGGTTTAAACATCTCCTTGGCTAATTCCTAGTATCTCTGTTCCAACTTCTACTTGGGGATGATAGCTCTAAGAAGTGTTAGGGGATTAGGCTGAAAATGTAGGTCACCCCCCAGCCATCTGGGAACCAGGAGGAGTGAGAGAGGAGGAAAGAGGGACAGAGACACACACAAGGAAAAGGTGAGGGGAAGCAGAGGGCAAATGAGGACAGTTACAAAAGTGTCTCTGACGGATTGGTGGCAATTGGATTTCAGTGTCCCGAGGTGTCCTGGAAGGAAGCAAAAGGGTTCCTCATTCCCTCTTCCGTTCCTGCTCCCAAGCTGGCCTGCCTGTCCTGGGGCTGGGTCCGCAGGAATTGGAGAGTCTGAGACTAGGATGGGCAAGTCCTGGAGGGTTGTTTATCTTTCTGATGCCATAACTGTGAGGGGCATGAGGCCAGATAAGGTGGGAGTGAGGCAGGGAGCAGAAATGTGAGCGTTCCTGAAAACAGGAAACAGACCCAACAGGCCAGGTGAGAGTGGGCCTGGGAGAGCTTATACTCCCCTGAAACACCCACAGGATGCTGCGGAGCCTTGGACGGTAAAGGTGCTGGAAGCTTGTCTGGCCCTCTTTTCCAGTCCCGGGCTTTCAGTCACCAAGGACTGAGGGTTGTGTCCTCATGAGGGTGCCGGCGGGGGCCAATGTGGCACTCTGTACTGGGGAACTGAGAACAGTGAGTCAGACCATCAGTGAGGCGCTTTGTTGGGGAAGATGCCCCCTTCCCTTCCTTGAGAACAGGCAGACTTGTCCTCTCCTCTCATTTCCTGCAACCCCTCAGGCCAATGAGATATGCAAATGATCCCCTTACCTCATTGGTTGGAGGCCTGAAAACCATGGATGACCTCAGAGAGCTGGCCCTTTAAGAGAACCCAGTGGGCTCTGTGCCCACAGCCCCTTGTTCTGAGCACAGAGGCACCAGGCCCTGCTCAATGGGGCCTCCAGTCTCTGGGGAAGCTGTGCCTGCCTGGCTTTGACACTGACCAATCAACTCTGCCATCCCTAAAGTGAGTATGTCTGAGGCCTACTTGGGTGCCAGGCCTCTCACCTAGAGCCCCCTCCTCTGACACCTGCTGTCCGCTTTCTGTTGTTTGTTTTCAGGAATCTTCACACTTCTGTCCCCTGCTCTACTCCCACCCTGACTGGCTTTATGTCCCTCACTGCTATCACATCAGAAAGATAAACAGCCCTCCTCACTTAGCTTTTCATCCAATTCTTTCTGGACACCTCTCTCTATGTCTCACCTTCTCCTCCCTGACAAAGATCAATTCCTTCAATCTGTGTTTTTGTTGCCATCCCCTCTGCCTTCTCAAGGGTGAGGGGCTCAATAAATAGGGCAACACCTGGGACAGGAAGAGAGAGAGGACTTGTCCCTCCTGCCACCTCTCTGGGCAGAGCCTGGGGGCCTGAGATATGGTTGGAAAGTGGGTTACCTAGGTTTGGACATCGAGATGGAGCCAAACTCTAAGCCCTGGGGATGAGCACTTTCTGCCTTGTCCCTCCTGGGGCTGTTGGAACTGGGAGTTGGGCTCAAGCTTGGGACTTCCAAGCTGGGAAGGCTCTCCGAGGTCACCTAGCCAGAGGTGACTCAGGTGGGCACATGCTCCGTGGTTGATAACAGGGAGGAGGGTTCCTGGGTGACATAAGTTTGGGACACTCTTGAAGTTGAACAGATGGTTTACCGAAGGACTTCTCAGATTACTATGCTGCGGTGCTCTGTGAACCTGCAAGAGGTTCACAGGGATGGGAGGCAGCATTTCTCAGAATGATCTGCGCACTGACCCCTTCTTGGATATTTCTCAGACTTCATGTTTCACAGAACACTCTCTGAGAAATGTTAAAGTCCAACTACCTTCCTTGAACAGAAGGGGAAACGAGGGTCAGAAGGGGAAGGTGACCTGATCAAGTTCACACAACATCGCAGGTCGTGGATGGAAGGAGGAAAACCAGTCTCGGTTGGTTTCCCTTGGAGAGATTAGCCTTGGGGAAAGATGGTCACCACTCTGTCCTGATCTTTCTAGAACTGATTCTGGGGCCTTTCTTGTTTTCCTTGAAAAGCCTCTTGCTTCTAGAAAAGGGATTCATCAATTAATCCATAGAATGAATGTGCATTGAGGGTCTACTATGTGCAAGGCATTGGCCTGGGTGTTCTGAGAGAGAGATTACAGCATGTTATCCATCTATTTTAAAATCCACAGCATATGTGCCTTTCCATTGCCCTAAAATATACACATACTCTGTCACAGTTAATTAAGCAACACTTTTTAATTGCTTGGAAATGAAATGATGCCTCTTGAGATGACAGAGATGCTCAGCATGTCCCAGCACTAGAGTTGGGAGTGCTGCCACAGTCTTCTTGTTTTTCGTAGATCCCAGAGGCATCAGTGGGCCAGAGCCTCTGCTATCCTCTTCTTCACTCAGGCTTTAAGCTGCTTTCCCCCTGGTCAGGAGCCCCTGCCACCTAAGAAGTTGTCCCTCAGCCCGGAGGTGACTGTGCAGGGAACAGGCTGCGCCATCACCCCAGCTTTCCAGAACTCTGTCCCCAGGGCGCTTGGGCTTTGGGGGAAGCGGATTTTGGTCAAGGAGGCTGGCAGGCAGCCTCCAGGTGCTCCAAACCTGTCCTCTTTTTTGCAGGTGCACCCCTCCTAATCCAGCCCCAGAATGGCACTGCCTCCCAGTCCCCTGGCCATGGAATATGTCAATGACTTTGACTTGATGAAGTTTGAGGTAAAGCGGGAACCCTTGGAGGGGCGATCTGGCCCCCCGACAGCCTCACTGGGCTCCACACCCTACAGCTCAGTGCCTCCATCACCCACCTTCAGTGAGCCAGGCACGGTGGGGGCCACCGAGGGCACCCGGCCAGGCCTGGAGGAGCTGTACTGGCTGGCCACCCTGCAACAGCAATTGGGGGCTGGGGAGGTGCTGGGGCTGAGTCCTGAGGAGGCCGTGGAGCTGCTGCAGGGTCAAGGCCCAGTCCCTGTTGAAGGGTCCCACCCCTACTACCCAGGGAGCCCAGAGGAGACTGGAGCCCAGCATGCCCAGGTGAGTGATCAGCGAGCTGGTCCGAGGGAGGGCAGGGTGAAGGAGGAGGCCAGCCCAGAGAGGAAGGAGAGTCCCTGGAGAGGGTTACCGATTGGGAAAGGGGTAGAGGACAGGAGAAGGGAAGAAGGACTTTTAAAAGATATCAGGTAGAGACAACTATTTTCTGGCCCTTCTTTTTTTCTTTTTTCCAAATAGAGAGAAATGAGTAGCCTGAATCAGGAGGAAGAGGAAGACAAGGTTAGAAGAGGATCGACCAAAAGGGGAGAGTTGAGAATTAAAGGGCGTCAGGAATGGTTGATTAAGGGAGGTATATAGATACTCAGTCTGGGGAACCACGGAAAGGGTTGTGCGTGGAATGGAGCAGAGCTGAGGCTGTGGGAACCGGAATGAAGTTGGCCTTTTCAAGACTTCGTGCTGCCCCAGCCCCCAACCTTCTCAGGAAGGATTGGGACTCATCCTATTAATTATAGACACAGACAGGGGTGTTGAGGGCATTAAGATGTAATCCAAATCCTTTGAGGGTCACAGGGTTGCAGCCTTCAGGACAGGGGAGCGAGGTGTGTTGGAGGGGAAGGGTCTGTCTGGCCCGAGCCCACGGGACACACGTGGGCCAGGAGCTGGATGCTCATGACCCCTCTAGGTCAATGTGGGGTTCAGGGGCGCGACTGGCTCGCCCGACGGTGGGTGGGACACGCGGGGACCACCCAAAGGGGTCGGGGACCCATGGCGGGGGTGCGGGGCAGGGGAGGGCGTGTTGGGACCTGGAACGGGATCTAGACTGCGGGACAGATTCAGGGGAAGGCGCACATTCAGGTAAAGGTGGGAGCCGGGGGCGGAGCATTCCCGAGGGCGGGGCCGGGTGGGCGGGGCCACCCGAGCTTGGAGCAGGGCGGGAGCCGGCGCTGACTCGGGCCCTGCCCGTTCCCTCTGCAGCTGGCCGAGCGGTTTTCGGACGCGGCGCTGGTGTCGATGTCTGTGCGGGAGCTAAACCGGCAGCTGCGGGGCTGCGGGCGCGACGAGGCGCTGCGGCTGAAGCAGAGGCGCCGCACGCTGAAGAACCGCGGGTACGCGCAGGCCTGTCGCTCCAAGCGGCTACAACAGCGGCGCGGGCTGGAGGCCGAGCGCGCCCGCCTGGCCGCCCAGCTGGACGCGCTGCGGGCCGAGGTGACCCGCCTGGCCAGGGAGCGCGACCTCTACAAGGCTCGCTGTGACCGGCTGGCCCCGAGCGGCCCAGGGCCGGAGGCCACGCCCAGTTCTTCCTCTGAGCCACTGGCCGCGGAGTGGTGGAGTCGGTGGGCAGGTGGCGCGCACCACCCGGGAGGCGGCTGTACCATTCACTAGATGGTTACTGAGCGCCTTCTGGTGCCAGACACTCCTTTGGATGACCACACAAATATCCCCAGACTTCCTGGACCCTCAAGGCATGCTCCGAGGTTAGATGCCGGTCATTTTCTGGAAGAGGGGTCCCCTTCCCTCACGCAGGACGTGCACAGAAACCCTTCACCTTCTGCCCCACTCTACATGACCAGGTCACTGAAGTCTGCAGGAGTCAGTGCGAGGCACTGGGCGGGAGGGGGGGGGGCGGGGGGCGGAGCGCAAGGAGGTGTGGATGATGCACAGTGAACGGGAGGTAAGGGAATGGTGCAGCTCCCGGCTCAGCTTAGATTTTAATTCAAGGTTTTCAACCTGTAGTGCACTAAGGTGGTAATTAGCAATGAGGCTATGTTTTCATTCCAAGGCTTGTAACCTCCCCATTTTAGGACTACTGCATTTTCAAGATTTCAATTCCCCATATCAAGACAGATCAGGAACTCTATTCAAGAGGCTTTCTTGAAGAAAGCCCGTGGCCTGCAGGGCCCAGAGCAGCAAAGGCCTGAGGAGGTCTGGGGGTGGTTGGTGTGGGCTGGGAGAGAACCCTGGGCAGTAGTCTGAAGCCAGGGGTGCTAGTCTCAGCTCTGCCACAGGATACCTCGTGGTCACCTTGAGCAAATCACTTGCTCCCTGGGTCTCGATTACCTCATCTAATCCTCATTTGGATTGGATGACTTCTGACACCTTTCCAGTTCTGGCCTCTCCTTAGTGTGGGAGCCCCAATGGTCTCCCCAAGAAGCCCCGAATTCAGCCTCACCAAAGGGACTTTCTGTCCTGCTCCAGCTTCCTGACTGCAGCATAGGCCCATGCACTGGTCCTCTGTTGCTCCCTCCATGCTGCCTTGGCCTCCAGACCTGCATAGGGTGCCCCTGCTCCCTCCTGTCTCTCTGAGGGCTGAGGTGAGACTTTCCCCAGCCTGACAAGGAGCTGAGAGAATGCAGCTTTTGTGAATTAAACTTGAAGTCTAGGCACAACTGTACGCTATTGGCTAGATGTTCTTGCAATTTAAGAAGTGTTTATTCTATATCCTTGCTCCAGGCCTGTGTGTGTGTGTGTGTGTATGACAGAGAGAAAGAGAGAGAGAGGGAGAGGGAGAGGGAGAAGGAGAGAGGCTGGATAGCCCCCACCTGGGCGGAGTGGAACATCTCAGTTCTGAAGCCCCAATGAAAATGGGGGGGAGGGGCGGGGATTGGGCCAGATGGAGCCTCCCCCTCCCACCTCCACTGCATAGACGCCCAGGAACAGTAGTGACCCGGCCAGGCCTGCCTGTGGCTCTCCTGGCGGCTCACAGTTGCCATGGTAACCCAGCCCTCTAGTTCAGCAGCCTACAGAGAGAGTGGGCGGGGGCTCTGGGCAGAACAGAGGCATTGGGCTGGGAGCAGTTACCTGGGAGCAGCCTCTGTTGTAGGTCCTCTAAGGGAAATAATAAATGGGGAGAAGGAGTTGGGTGTGGGGGAAGAGGCTCCCATATGTCTCTCTTCCTTTCTGCCCCCTCTACCCACCCCCTCCCCAGCTGTCTCTTCCCATCCCCATTCTTGTTCCCTCCTCCCCCTCCTCTAGCCGACCTCGTCCCTCCTCCCCTCAGGAGCCTGCCATGGGAGTCCTCTCCTCTATCTCCACCAGGATTTCTTTCTCTTCTCCTCTCCCTTTCCCACTGCTGGCTACTGGCCACCCTCTTTGGCTCTGGCTCCTCTCTCTGAGTGGCTCACGGCACCTTTAGCCTCTCCTCCTCCATCCCCTTCCATGTGCATCATTGAAGGGAGAGGCTGGGGCAGGGAAGGTCCTTCTAGGAGCCCAGCTCTTCTTCCCTCACTCTGGATATCCCTCAGATCTTCACCTGCTCTCTACAGCTGTGATCCAGACCCGCTACTGTTCTTGCCTGCCTTCCTTAACTGGCTGAGGCTCTGCACGGCACACGTATGGGCAGAGACGCCCATCCATACCCACCTACACCCGTACACACAACCGGGCCATGTTTACACACACTTGGGTCACAAGCTGAGGGTCACATGGATTCACCTCAAACAGAAGTTGCACACTCATGATTAAATGTGGGCCCTTTAGTCAGATGGGCCTGGACTCAAGTTCCAGGCTTATCAGTTCTTCTTTGACCATGGGTGAGCTTCAATCAAGCTTCATTTGCTTTGTCAGGAAAATGGGGAAAATAATGGTAACTACCTAGTGAGAGTGAACGCATTTAAAACACACTAAGTACAAAGCTTCACACATGCTAAATGGCAATGTTTGCTATTGTTGTCAATGTTATTAAGAGTACACAGGGAGTTCCCTGGTGGTCCAGTGGTTAGGACTCAGAGCTTTCACTGCAGGGGCCCGGGTTCAATCCTTGGTCAGGGAACTAAGATCCCACAAGCCGCAAGGTGCGGCCAAAAAAAAAAAAACAAACAACAAAGTACACAGCTGGACTTCTGAACCACTAAAGGCCATACTCTGGAGAGTCAGGGATATGCAGAACATGAACACACACACACACACACACACACACACACACACTTACACACACACATTCACACACCAGGAAAACCAGGCTGCAAAGACCTTAGATACCCCCTCTGTATTCATAATTCACTAGCAGACCTGCTGCCCTCCTTCAGTCCCGCACCCCATCCCCCCCACCCCTTCTCAGGCTGCCTCACAGCTGTGTGAGGGCTGGAGTTCAGCCCCTGGGGGGCTCAGCTGAGCTTCTCTGAAGACACCTTAAGAGGGCATCAACTTGCCCCCTTGACAGCCCCTTATTACCCCTCTATCTCTGGTAATTAACCCCCAGGGGGCCTGGGCCCCCCTGGGGTTGGGAGTTGACGGTAGGGACTCCTCAGATCTCACTGGCACATAGTTGGGGTGAAACTGCAGAGCCACCAGGCTGTCTGGGGAGCTCTGGCTCAGAATTCAAAAGGTGCTGGTCCTCATTTCTCAATGGTGTGTGTGTGGTGCTATGGACTGCCCAACGGGCATCTGAGGCATGATGGGTAGAGGCTGAGGTGCTAGGAGTGGTTCCCTTTATTAACGGCTAGAAAGTCAGGATCACTGAAGAAAGTCACTGAGGGGCCACAAGGCTGAGGGGTACGGGGCCTGGAGAGATGGAGCAGGGCTCACCACTCACTTCCAGTACCCAGGGGGCACAGCTGGTCCAAGAGGGAGAGGCACTGGTCACTTGAGTCACAAGGGTCAGGACAGGCACCTGGGGGAGAGTGGGATAGTCATAAGCACCCTCGTCTACACCACACCCAGCCGAGATGGACTCCACCAAGATCCACCCCCCTAGCGTCCCAGGACTCACTGAGAGACTGAGGGAGTGTCGGTCCGGTTGTCGGCTGTCACAGGCTAGGGCTGGGCGTCGTGGCTGGCGTGCAGGACCTGGGAGGCCCGGGGCTGATGCCCTGGCTGGCGTAGTACTCCACCACCTGCCGGGGCACCTCGGCCAGGACGCACTTAGCTAGCGCAGAGGGTGCGGCCTGGGATGGGGACGGGGATGTGGTTAGGGGCGGGAGAGTGGGGGAAGGAGGGGCTCAGGTAAGAGGCGGGGCTTCGGGTGGCCAGCTGAGCTCCAGCGTCCTTCGCAGGACATCAATCAAGTGAGGGAGGCGGGTCAGATTTGGGCGGCAGGGGGAGCTGAGGAGTCCTTCAGCCGGGAGGGGCCTCCGGGCACTCACGTCCTTGAAGTCCCGGAAGGGCACGAACTGGACGATGTCGCGAGCCGCGGGCACCCCTCGGGGGCAGCGCAGTGGACCGTCATCGCCGTCCAGCAGCCGCATGTCGGAGAAATCGGCGTTGCCCACGCCCACGATGATGATGGACATGGGCAGGCGGGAGGCGCGCACGATGGCGGCGCGGGTCTCGGCCATGTCGCTCACCACACCGTCCGTGAGCACCAGCAGCACCGAGTACTTCTGAGGGCAGGCAGAAGGGGAGGAAGGGTCAGCTCTGCGGCCTTGGCACCGGCCCCAAGCCCGGGCCCGGGCCTCACCCGAGGACACCAGGTTGCCCGCTTCAGCTGGGGCTCCTCACCGTGGCTTGGCCAGTGCTCTGCTCCCGCTGGGCTGGCCCCGCCACGCGGTTGATGATGGGGGCCACGTTGGTGGGGCCATAGAGCTGGATCTGGGGCAGGCAACGGCGATAGGAGGTGATGACCCCCGAGATCTCTGTGGGCAAAGAGGTGAGGAGGGCAGAGATTAGCAGGGAGCCCTTCCTGAACGCCCTTAAAGCCAGGAGGTGCTTCTCTGTCTGAGGACTGCCCTGCCACCAAGTTCTTCACTAAGCAGGAGAGTTGGATGGTCCAGGTGCTGGCAGAGTTGGGTGGGCAGATACTGGGCCAGGGGCTGGAACTCTTATCAAATGAAGGCAGGTGTTGGATGGGTGAAGGGGCAGGGAGCAGGGCCCAGGGGAATGGAGTCTGTGCTCCTGCATGGGGTGTACAGGAGTAGGCAGCAAGCTGCATGCAGGGAGGCGGGGCTGGTGGGAATCTCCTCTCTTACCTTCACATTCAGGATTTTCCGGGTCAAAGTTGATAGCAAAGTCATGGGACACCTGTGAGGGTAGGGTGAGGCCAGCCAGGGGATGTTTTTCCTTCTTGTCTGACCCTCCCAACATCTGCTCCCTTCCACTCGCACCCAGCCTACCTCAAAGTTGGGGGGGATTCGAGCCCCAAAGCCAAACGCTGGGAACCGTTTGTCACTGGGGAGAAGAAAAGTCTGTGGGGGCCCATTGGGCAAGGCGCCCCTGCCTGTCCAACACCCCGACCCCCTGCTACCTGTCGTAGTCCTGGCAGATGCCTCCCACTGCACGCAGGGCCTGCAGGTAGTGGTTGGGCTGGCGGGGGCTCAGGCAGTGCAGGGACTGGCTGCTCCTCGGGTCCCCATTGGAGGCGGTGAAGTCAATGGCCACCTGGTGGAGATGCGGAAAGTGTTATGGTTCATCCGTGAGTGCCAACAGAGAGGCTGGGCCAGAGCTAGGGCCTGTAGGGAGGCCTAAGGTGAATCTAAACAAGCCCACAGGTAGTCTCATCATAGAGTCGGGTGAGGGGAACAAGCTGACCACGCTAAGGCTCACGAGAGGTCCAAGTAGGGGCAGTGGGGATTCTGGGCTCTTCTGTTCACTATGGGCCTAGCCCCTCCCCCTTGGCCATGTCCCCTTCCCCTGGGCCTTTACCGTGAAGTTGATCTGGCAGCCGCCCATGATGTAATCCAGGAAGGTGTGCACCTTCTCCACCTGGTGGGAAGGGGGGAGTAAGGTGGAGGGATGGTCCCTTGAGGAGGAAGCTGGGTGGGGCTTCTGTAGGGGAAAGGGAGGGACCAGAGTTTTTGAGGTTGAAGCTGATGGTGGATAGGGCAAGGGTTCTCAGTTCCCAGGAGCAGGGAAATGATCTTTGAAATGAGGGCAGGGTTGAATCTGAGGTTGCCTTGGGGGTCGGGATGGGGCAGGGCTTGAGGCGGGCACTGGAATTTACCGTGCATTGGGCCAGCACTACGGTCCCTGAGCTCTTGTAATTCTTCTTCTTGTCCCGGTACTTGGGGTTGATACAGTCCCACTGCATCTAGACCCCACATACCCCACAAGCCCAGGGTCACATCACGTGACCCTTCCTCCCCCTTCCAGCGGAGCCTCCCAGAGTGAGACCCCCATGGCTCAGTCCTCAGGCTGAGCCCAGGGCTTTCCACCCTCTCCACCTCCTATCACGTGTGGGGGGGCTCTTCAGCATCACCCTCAGTATTCTCCCAGGGATCTTGGTGGGATTCTGGCTGAGGGTCTTTTTGGTACCTCCTGCCCAGGGTTTGCTGTTCCTTCCTGCATCTCCTGGAAGGTGCTGGTGAACTCGCCGATGAAGTCATGCTTCCCACTGGAGTCATAGTCATACACCAGGAACTGAGAAGGCAAGGGGGGTGGGGCGGTCAGGGTCGGGGAGGCTTTGCAGAGGTTCCTGGGGGCAGGAGGAGGGACTCAGGGTGGTAGGGGCCCAACAGTCGCTAGGCCCAAACAGATGTCCTCAACCTGCCTAGAGAAGCCACTTGCTGAACTTCATCCTTTGGCTCAGTCCGGCAGGGACTTTGGCCTCTGCTAGGAGGCACACACATAGGAACACTGAGCTGTGACTGGTTCTTTACCCGCAGTGGGAAGGGGTATCACATGGGGGAGAGGGAGGGGCTTGCCACACTCGGGGGTGGGGGTGGGGGAACGGTCTCCGGCAGAGGCCGGATGCTCCAACAGGCTGCCCTTGTTTGCGGGGGCCTCACCTTGAGAGGCCGGTGGACATCGCAGCTGCACAGGGAGTGCAGGGACAGACGGAACGGCTCCCAGCTGGGGTTCAGATTGTTCTTCACCACCTTGAAGAGGCACAGAGAGCTGGTCACCCCCGATCTAGTTTCCCCTGCTCTCCCCTTCCTCCCTCCTTCCCCCCAGCCCCAGGCACCAACCTCTGTCCTCCAGACCAGCTGGTCGCTCTGGTCCCCATTGGTCTTATAGATCTCCATGAAGGGGTCAGACTTGCTGAACAGATCCTGGGGACATGGGGGAGAGCGTCCATGAGTCTGGTGAGGTCTGAGGGGGAAGTGGGTAACACCAAGAAGGGAGCAGCGCTGGGACCTGGGCTTTGTCCTGAGTAGGGGGGCTGGGCTCCCTAACAGTAGAGATGGGGACCTGGACTCTGGGTTTCCAACCTTGTTGTCCAGCTTGTGGGCTCTGAAGGTGAGCTGCACATAGTCATTGGTGCCAGATACCTCTTCGGCCACGATCTGCAAGGCGGACACAAATGACAGGATTCCCCCAACCCACTCCCACAGGGCCCTTTCCCTTAGGTGGGAGCTAGCCCTGGGCATGATGTCACCATGGATGTCCATGCAGGGGCATTGAATGCCCTGCCGGAGGGTGAGTACAGGTGACTTTGCCTACCGTGATGGTGGACTTGCCCGCGTTCTTCCCATTCTTCAGTAGCAGCGGCTTAGTGACCTTGGTCTGTGACACAACCTGGGGATGGAGGTGGAGGGGGACCCAGCTGTGACGCCCCCACCTGCTTTGGCCAGGGTACAAGGGACAGGGTAATAAGTGCCCTTTGAGCTCTCACAGGGGCTGCCCTTGGGCTAGGATTAGACTTAATTTCCGCAGCAACCTTAACGGGTAGGCACTGTGACCCGCATTGTTTAGATGATGAAACTAAGACTCAGAGAGGTTAAATATCTAGCCCAAGGCTGCACAGCTGGTGAATGGTGGAGACGGGGTCCAAGCCCCGACTGAACTAGCTCCAGAGCTTATCCTCTGTCTTCTTTTGGCTTCCAGAGGCAGAGCGATGGGGGTGGGGGTGGGGTGGGAATGCAGACCTGGCCCAAGGTGCACTCGGTAGAGCCGAGGAAGGTGTCATTGCGGGGGCTGGTGGCTCCGTCCTCGGCATCAAACACGTGGAACTGCAGGGGTTGCTTCTCCTCAAAGAAGTACTCGAGGGCCAGCACCCGGGAGAAGACAGGGCTGGAGCAGGAGCGCAACACCTCTGTGCGCTCCACCTGCGGCAGAGGGGAGTGTGCCTTCTGGGAACCCGGGCTGCTTTGCCTTGCCCTGGACCGCCCCGGTCTTGCCCGCCTTCCTCAGGCTTCCGCACCCCAGCGACTAGCTCTTCTCTCCCTGGGCTGAACCCCAAGCTCAGGGTGCTGCCAGCCCCCAGGACCATCAGCCTGCTGGGGCTCTCATATTTGGGAGTGGTGCCACTGACTTCGGGGGTGATCTCAGGACCCAACGGGACTCTGTGGGCTTTGGAATCTGTAAAATGGTTTGTGTGTGTAATGATGGCACCCCCATCTGCAGGGTTACCCACACAGCCTGGAAGAGGCCCCTGGGAGTCCTGACAGTCCCCCATGAGGCTTTCACTGCCCCCACCAGCCTCCTCCCTCTCAGTCCCGGAGGTGAGTGAAGGAGATCCCAGCCGCTCTCACCTCCACCCACTGCTCATCGGAGTGGAGCTTGAGCAGCACACAGGGGTGAGGCTTGGTGAGCGTGTCTCGGTCTAGGAGGCCGTGGCAGGACACCCGCAGCTCCACTCTCGAGGCCCCCAGCGTCATGGCTGGGGGCTCAGGCACCCATGCCATCTCCGGGCCGGACATGTCCCTGTGGGGACAGAGCAGATGGCCTGGACGCCGGAAGGGGAACACCTGCCAGGGGAGGGGTCTGTCTCTGGGAGCCAGGGGCCCACCCCCTTGCCCTTCTCCCTGAGGCCCTGGCATCTCATGGACCTGCTTCCCAGTGACCTCGCTCAGCTTCCCCTGAGCACTGAGCTGGGGAAGGTGGAGGACCCGAGCCCCCCACTCCTACATAGCCCAGTGCCCCTGTCACCCCTGCTGGCCTCATATGCGTGGATGGGGCTGGAGAGGGCTAGAGGGCTTGGGGGGTTCCTGGCAGCCTTGCTCCTAGGCCATCAATTGATCCACACTTTCTGCTACCTCAGCACCTTCTGCTATTTCCTGACTGATGTCTGAGTCAGCGCTGCACTCAGTCCTGGCTCGAAGGAGCTGAACTGGGGCAAGGGGTCCCTGCCAGTCTGAAGAGGATGGTCAGGAATGGAGGCTGCAGTGGGCAGGAGGAGGCAGATTGGAAGGTACCCTGCGGGGCTGTCCCCATCCACCTCCCCCGACTCACCTTCTGGTTGGCTGACGGAAAGGGAGGGATGGTGGGCTTGCAGAGTGAGAAGCAGAGCCCGGTCCCTGCTGAAATCTCCTCCAGGTTCCTGGCAGTGGCTCCCACTATGACAACGCTGGCTTTCCTCCCCACCTCCCCTGTTCTCACACTTCTTGGCAGCACTGGCACTGTCTCTTAGCGACAGGATTTTTGGGGCGCCTCGGCCCCCTCCATGCAGCCCGTGGGATGCACGCACGCCACCCTCCCCCAGCAGAGGCACCAAGCTTCGGGCAGCAGCAGGCAGGGGTCCGCTGGCCTGAGTTCATGGCGGGGCCATCCATCTATCTTTGTCTGTCCACATCTCAGGGTGAGGCTGTCTGATCCCATGTCGTGCTTCCCCAGTGAGTGTCCGTTGGTGTGTCTGAATGCCCCCACCCCGTGTCTGTCCCCTAGTCGGGTGTCTGTCTTCAGGAGGGTGTGACAGTTCCCGTACCTCCCTCAGAACTGGGACCCTTCCCTGGCTGGGTACCCCCTCCCCACAGCGTGTGCCTTTCTGGATACGTGAGGGAGGGTCTGAGTTGAAGGGGTCCTCTGCAATCCAGCCACAAGCCTCCCAGCTCTCACAGGTCCCCTGAGTTGGGCAGGGGCATGTGATGGTGAGGGTATTGGGCAGGACTAGAGACCTCTCTGGAGGCTGGGGGCGATGTTGTTATGGAGACTGGGCCAGGCTGGGCCGGGCTGGGGCTGGGCTAGGGAGGAAGGGTGGGCTCACCTGGGCTCTAGTCGGGGGCTCCTCTCTCCAGCTCTCTGGCCCTGGCCCTGACTCCCTTGCTGTTCCAGCCGCTGGCGCAGGCTCCGACTCCGGCTCTGCAGCTATTTATGGGGCCTGGATGGGGAGGGGTGGGGGGGGGCCGCAGCACCAGCTCCCCCCGCACAGACCGGTTGGGAGGGAGAAGAGGGGAGGGGCAGGGCCACTGCCTAGGAGGAGCCACAGAGCCGGAGGAGGAGGGCGGGCTGGGGGTGGCTCAGACGCAGGACCCCTGCAGACACAGTGACACACATCCTCCCCTTCATGCCACACCCACACCCAGCATCACAGAGATGCACACGTTGCAGTGGTGCGTGCACACACACACATTCACGCCGGGAAATGATGGAGACATATGCACACACGACTCACAGGCTCACACATATCTTGACACAAACAGGTGCCAGCACATAAACTCACCGTGACACCATGACAGTTACAGCCCTACGGATACACATAGGGAAACACACCCGGTCTCACAACACTCTCTGTATCACATTTGTTAAGGACATTCACAGTCACATATAAAAGAACACTGGGCTATACTTGTCACACACAACATGCACTCATTCACGCCAACCAACCCGAATACGACAGAATGGAGATCTTCACGTGCTTCTTAAAAACCATCCTGTACCATGCTAAGGCTCATAGCTTTGAGAATTCAAAGTTCCCTAGCCACCTTTTAACAGGGAGATGAGGAAATGGACACAATTGCTTAAGGGCACACAGTGTCACATCCTGGTCACGAAGCCCCCTGAAGATAGGGGGAGATGTGCTGGACTGATTCCTGAGGTATCTTCCTGGTACCCACAACTCAACCCTAAACCCCGAGATTCAACTCATACGGCCACATCCTTGTGGGATGGGCCATGCCACATACAGATCTCGAGGAAACAAGACAATCATTCTCTAGTGAGGCCAGGGGAAGTGAGCAATTGCCCGGGAAGCTGCACGCCACGCATGAAGACATTTGGGTACATGGTGATCTGGGATGAGTATGACAGAGGGGTCACCAAGACGTCCTCACCCGCCATCCCCGAAGCTGCTTGTGTACTAAGGTAGCAGCCATTTACTGAGCATCTCCTGGGTGCCAGGCACTGTGCCAGAGGTTGGGGCTACACAGGTAATTAAGACCCAGCTCCTACCCCTGGGGGAGGTGTGTGTATATGGAACAAAAATCACACAGACAGAGATGATCAGCCAATGCACAAATGAAATGAGGTATGACAGGTGCAAAATACGGACCTATTCAGGATGCAGTGGGCCACAAAGAGGGAGGGCTCAATTTGGATGAGTCAGGGGAAGGCATCAGGAAGGGCTTCACAGAGGAAGAGGCTATTGAGCCCAGTCTTTTTTTTTTAATATAAATTTATTTATTTATTTATTTTTGGCTGCATTGGGTCTTCACTGCTGCACGCGGGCTTTCTCTGTTGCGGTGAGCGGGGGCTACTCTTCGTTGCGGTGTGCGGGCTTCTCATTTCGGTGGCTTCTCTTTTTGCGGAGCACGGGCTCTAGGCACGCGGGCTTCAGTAGTTGTGGCATGTGGGCTCAGTAGTTGTGGTGCACGGGCTTAGTTGCTCCGCGGCATGTGGGATCTTCCCCGACCAGGGCTCGAACCCGTGTCCCCTGCATTGGCAGGCGGATTCTTAACCACTGCGCCGCCAGGGAAGTCCTTGAGCCCAGTCTTGAATGCCAAGCTGGTGTTTGTTAGTACACTGATGAGAAACGATTAATTTTAATCATTGATCTTCTCCTGCCCTAGGCACTTCTGCTCACCTGCAGGCCACTCTACTGTTGAGATTTCTGACTACTGCTGGTGCCCCCAGGATGACACAACACCATTTAATTCCACCATTAGTGAGCCTGTCTGTGCGTAAACACACACACACACACACACACACACACACACACAGAGCACACTGCTCCCAGTCTCTTCCTGGGACACTGGGATCTCTCCAATCCCACTGCACCTCCCTAAAGCCCAACACACACTGGTGTTGGTTCCCCCACTTCTCCAGCCAGCTCAGCCAAGACCCTGCACATAACAGCCACCCTGCTTGGGGACTTCTGAGTCCCCTCCCATCCAGCAGCTCTCCAGTCTTTCCTACCTCTCCCCTTAGAGCTCTAGCCCCATCTCTGGGGGGATGTTCCCCACTTTTCCCCACTGTGGGCCTTGAGGGAAGGGGAGCAGCTGGTGGGGATGGGAGCAGATAACCGGGAAAACAGCAGAGACTCGGGCAGGCGGTGATTTTGGTTTTTTTATTCTATACAAGTGGAGAGAGAGCCCCTGGGGACAGAGGGACAGATCTGCCCTCCCAGGTGAGGAGACACCCCCCACCCCCCAGGTCTGCAGAGCAAGCAGAGCCTCTCTCTCCAGGCTGCTCCCTCCCTTCCTGTCCCCCACGTCCTGTCCCCCAGGCCTCGTCCTGCTGTACTGCGCCCGTGGGACAGGGGTTGGCAGAAGGGCCTGGAGGTGCGGGGATGGGTGGGGGTCTGAGTCCTTGTGAGGCACATGTCGAGAGGAGGGCTGGCGGGGTGCTGCAGCGGCTGTCACCCTGTTCCTGGCTCGCTGGCTCCTGCTGGGGGAAATCCAGGGAGTCCTGTTTCCCAGGCAGGGAGAGCCAGCCAGGCTGTGTGGGCGGCCTTGTCACATGGATGGGTGGGAAGGGGGACCACCCTCTAGCCCACCCCTCTGGCACCTGTGGGGTCAGGGGGCTGCCTTCTATCAGGCTCCAGCTTGTCACAGGACTGTGCCCGCCGCGTCCTCTTGGGCTTCAGGGGGGCAGTCCGGCGGCCCGGATCCGGGGGCCCTGAAATGACAGTCAAGGCAGGCCTGGCCCATGAGTGGGGCTCACAGGCTGGGCACTCATCCAGGCTATGACTTCTGGCTGTCTGTCACTCATCCTGTGCCCAGGAAGGGACCCGATGTGGGCAACAAGGCCTCAGAGGTGCCCCACACCCCCTTTAGCCAGGTGGCAGACCTTGGACCTCAGGCTCCTCTTGGTCCTGCTGGGAGCCCAGCCTCAGTCGGGGTTTGTTCATTCCTGGGGCCGCACCCCCGGTCTCAGCCTCCTCCCTGCCCCCTGGCTCCTGAGGGAGCCAGCGGCCCCTGTGCACAGCCACCGGCTTGGGGGGCCGCAGAGCTAAAGCAGGGTCCTGCAGCTGGCACAGAAGGAAGATGCTCAGTCGGTTAGTTTGCCCTTTTGCCTCCTCAAAGTGCCCTCCCCGCCGCCTCGCTGGCTCTCACCTTGGCGTTCCTGGCGGGAACCGTCCTCTCTGGGAATAGGGCCCCCTCCTTCTCCTCCTCCCCATCTTGGGATGCTGGGCTGGGGCTCTGGCAGCTGTGGTTGGGGGCGCTCTCCTCAGCTGGGGGATGGGAAGAGAGAAGAAACTGCAGGAAAAGACATTGTTGCACAGCCCTCCCTGTCCCTTGTCTCTGTGAAGCCCTGGAGGCCAGGACTTTCCCCTCCAAGCCCATTTGCTCCCATGTCTCTGCCTCGGATGTCCCCTTCTGCTCTCACGGTCCCCAGGATCCTCCTGAGCCTGTCACCTCTGCAGGGGGCTCTGGCTGACCCTCTTGAAGAGCAGGGACAGAGCCAGGGCCCGCGGCCAGCCGGGTCCACAGGCATGGCTGCCCATCCAGGGCTGCAGTGACCCGGCGCCCTGCCAAGGCTGCAACCTGGCACTCCTAGAACTCTCTGCCAGTCTGATTTAGATGGTGAGTCTGGAGGAGAAGTGCCTGGCACCCTCACCATTCCCCCTACCCTGCCTCCGTGGCTTTAGGCACCCTGGACCCAAGGATGTGCCACGTGTTTGGGGTTGCCTGTGTGTGTATCTGTGAGGTGTGGGTGAGGAAGCCCAGGAGGGTGCCGGCAGTTAGGGTGTGCGCAGGGAGCACCCGACAATCACCGCCTCCTAAATGAAGGGTGGAGCCCCTCTTCCGGTGTCTTAACTAGTCTGTGTGTGGGATGGGATCATCAGCGAAGGTGACCCCAGCGCTGGGTCGGCCTTGGAGGACGGGGCAGGAGCACAGGCACTGCCAAGCCTCGGGCCAGCCTGGCTCTGCACCGCGCCCTTATGCCCTAGCTCTGGGGTGGGAGTGGAGGAGGGAAGGGAGCGTCAACCTCTCCAGGGAGATTTGTCCCTGTCACTGTTGTTGGAGGGTCACATTCCAGACCTGGGGGAACTGAGGCTGATGCCGAGCTGACCGGCTTTCCTTTAGCTGCTCCCTAAGTGAAAGGTGCTCTGAACCCAGCAGAAGGGCGGTGTCATACTATGATCCCCGCCCCCCCCCCCGCCCTTTATTCTGGAAGGTGAATAACCTGTCAACACTGTGGGTGGTGACTGGGCCGGCACTAACACCCAGGGTGTCTGACCTCTGAGGCAGGGGGCTCTTGCCCCTGCTGTGTGGTACCTTTCTGCGTGAGCGGAGGATGGCCTGGTGAACTATTTTTGGGGGAGACTGGAGTGTTGGAGGTGGGCCTGGTATGGCTGGTACTGCCCACCCTTTCCCCAGCTGGGGTGCAGAGAGAGTCCTTCTTTATAGAGGGTGCCATTCTGCTGATGGCCCCCGCTCTAGAGAATTCCCCGAACCACCCACAAAGTGTTGTTCCTTGTAGGCTAAGCCTGGCAAAGCCACTTCTGTTCCGTGGGACCTTTCTTTGGATTGGGTTGTTTGTTTCTTTTGGATGTAGTTTTGTAACTATCCTGAAGCATTTGCACAGTGTTGACATTTTACTGCCCCACCTTAGTTGGCTTCTGTCTCTTTGGACATAACCCGGGCCTTCAGAGCTGCTGCCAGAGAAGAGGCTTTCCATACCTATGTGCCACGTGGCCTCTGCTCGGCGCATGGCACTGAAGCTCGGCTTGGTGCTTTGGGGTGGTGGTGGGGGCTTCCAGGCTCCAGGCCCTTGAGTGGAGGGAGGAGATGGGAAAGGGGAAAAGGGAAAAGGCATGTTAGCAGGGGCCCTGAGAGACGGGGCAAAGGAAGGACGTGAGGGCGATCATTCTCACCTGCATCGTCCGAGGAGCGCCGTTTCTGCCAAGGCTGGACGCTGCCCTCCAGGTCTGGGCCTGGGCCCTGAAAGGACAGCTGAGTCAGGTCATTAAAAAAGTCCCTTCTGTGTGGGAACTGCAGTTAGCAAGGGGCTTCTGCTGTAGCATCTCATGTCATTAGTCCCTAGACATTCGGACTGTTTTCCCCAAAGAGTGACACTCATACCACCCCTAGGGGCATAAGAAATGGTTTACACGAATGAACATACGGTTATTTTAATATGTGTTTATTTTATGTGTAGTAGAAAAAACATGACTAGTACAACAAGCCTGTGATTCTAAAGATGATAATGCTTAGGTCCAGACTGAGTTTAAAAAGGTGAGTTGAGGGCTTCCCTGGTGGCGGTGGTTAAGAATCCGCCTGCCAATGCAGGGGACACAGGTTTGAGCCCTGGTCCGGGAAGATCCCACATGCCACGGAGAAACTAAGCCCGTGCGCCACAACTACTGAGCCTGCACTCTAGAGCCCGCGAGCCGCAACTACTGAAGCCCACGCGCCTAGAGCCCGTGCTCCGCAAAAAGAGAAGCCACCGCAACGAGAAGCCCGCGCACCCGCAACGAAGAGTAGCCCCCGCTCGCCGCAGCTAGAGAAAGCCCGTGCGCAGCAACGAAGACCCAACGCAGCTATAAATAAATAAGTAAATAAATAAATTTATTAAAAAAAAAAGGTGAGTTGATTTAAATAAAAATATTATGTAAATAATGCCGTGGTATGTGGAGAAGGGAAAAAGCCGTCATAAAGGTGGTAATCAAGTCACCAAAATTTGGGAAACAGCTCTAGAGGTAAGTATTTTTAGGGCCACACGCTTTATGAGGAAGCAGAGGCTCCAGCGTGACTTGTCCAGGGTTGCGCAGCAAGTGTAGGGGCAGAACTGCAGCTGACACCTTCTACTCCAGAGCATGGCTCTCTCCACTGACCTACCAACCGCAGGGCCGTGGGGAGGGGAGGGTGGTATGCAGGGACCCACGCGACCCTCAGTTCGCCTCCCCAGGTTCCGCTCACCTCTCGTTTCCCATCGAAGCTCCAACCCTTGGCTCCTCCCAACCCAGGGAGGGCGACACTGTGGACCCTTGGCTGCTGTGCTGTCCCAGGGGCCTGGCCCCCCTCCCCAGGCTCTGCCCCGTCGGTGCCCTGGAACAAGGTTTCGGGTTTAGAATCAGTTCCCGATGGAGAAGGGGCTCCACAGGCAGCAAGGGAGCAGGGGAGGGCCCCAACCCCTCGGAGCCCCCTGCCTGGGGAAGCCCTACCCAGACCCTCTGAGGAGTCCTTCCACTGCCCTCATTTGCATGGTGGACTCCCAGCATACGCTGGGTCACCAGGCTTAGCCCAAGGGGCCCAGGAGCGAGGAACTGGGATGACCAAGTTCCCGAGTCCTAACAGTCTCCCGTTAAGTGCCTAGGGTGGGGTGCGTGGATGGGCTACGAGTGGGGCAGCAAACCAGGACTCGGCACCCCTGCCTCACTTACCATCTTCCTGCAGAAGGAAGGCCCCCGGCCCCCGCCAAATGCAGGAAGGAGCTTGCTCTCCTCCTCTGGGCTCCAGCAGGGGGAGGAGTTATTGCCGAGGCTGCGGGGACCTGGGCTGGGGGGGCTCTCCTGAGTCGGGGGCGGGGGCGGGGGCGGAGGGAGGAGGAGCCCGGTGGTGGGGGACCCTGGCCCCCTGTCCCCCTTGAAGCTCCGGGGCCGGCGAAAGTGAAACAAGCCTCGGCGCCTCTTCTTCTGGAGTGGAGGGAGTGGCGGCTCCGAGAGGCCTGGCCGCAGGGTCCTCAGAGTCCGGGGGTAGCTGGGCAGGGTCGGGGTGAGTTAGGGACAAAGTCGTGGGGAGATACCCAGGTCAGATGCCGAGGTCATTCAGGGCCCAGGGTGGTGCTGGCGTTAGGCCAGTCCTGGCTCTCCGGGACCTCCAGCTGTCCTGTCTCATCTAGTCTTTCCTGCCGTTCCATAACCCTTTCCACCTATTCTCAGGGGATGGTGTCCTCACCTTCCCTGTCACAACCCTCCAGCAGCCTCTTCCCTCGCAGGCACCCCTCCCCCCGTCTCCTCTCAGCCTCTCCAAGTGACCCAGTTCCTTGTGGAGAGATACCGGGGAGTCTGTGCAGGACAGTGACAGAACACACCCTCCAGGCCTGGTACCACTAACCGTCACCCCATTCCAGGGCCTGCTATCCCCCCAACCCCAATCCCACTGTGGTGGTTCACTCTGGCCCCGTTCTTTCCTGCTGTCCTGAGGGGATTCAGAGAACATGGCAACTAAGGGCTCGGTGTGGAGGAAAGAGAATGTGGGGGAAATCTCCCAGAGAGACTGGCTTTGGGGCACTGCCATTGGAGAGGCCTCTCTGGGAGACGGGTGGACACGGGAGCCCTCCAGGGCCTCGGGGCCTGCTGAAGTTGGGGGGTGTGCCTGGGCACCACACCTGGAGCTTTCATCCATAACCCTTCGGCTGAAGAAGTCCTCCAGCCCCTCATCCAGGCGGGTGGCCGTCCCGTTCTCCTGACGGGTCCCAGGTACTGGCGCCTGCTGGGAGGAAAGTCCTGTAGGATATACCATCTGGGTGAGGAAGCCCTCCTCCCATCCACTCAAGGCCTTCCCCTTTGGACTTGGACTTGCCTCTTCTTGGCCCCATGGAAACTTAGACTTCAGGATACCTGGGCATTTCTTAAACTTGGTGGCTCTTGACTCTCTCTGTCACCAAAATGAGAACTGCCACTGTCTAGCAGACAGAGATTTCCTATCTGTGACAAGGTCTAGCTCCATCCAATCCGGATAACTCCTCTTCTGTTCCATGGCCTGCCTGGGCCCCCTGCCCGATCCCCCAAGGCTAGTACCTCTGGCATTGGTGTCCTAGAGCTAGAATCTCTGGCTCTGGCACTGCTAAGTGATGTTGGTCCTCTTGTGAGGCCTTAGGGACTCACGCTGGGCCGACCAGGTCCCGGAGGGGTGGTCCTGGGGGGCCGGGGCCTCCCTTGTGTTTGATGCCTTAGTTTGTAGCCATGAGTGGGCAGCTCAGATAGACCTTCCCAGGAGCCACTAGCTGTGGGCTGGCTGCTCTCGAGTCCTGAGAACCAGCCAGGGGGGATCCCCAGGCTCCCCAGCTGGCTTTCCACGTCCTGAGGGCTCCCACCTGTGGGGAGAGCAGCGTTAGAGGGACTAGCATGAGGGGCAGGGAGAAAGCAGGCTGGAGAGGCAGAGATAAAAGAAAGGGAATCAGGGCCATCAGCGCGGAGGCTGGAAGACTCACTAATGAAGGCCGACACGGGCCGGATCTTGCGGCAGCGCTTCTGCTTTTTGATGGCCATGGTGTCCTGCAGAGACGGAGGCATGCGGTGGGGCCAGGTGGCAAACCCCAGGAGCCTCGCCTGGAGCCTCCCATTCCTCATAAAGCCTTCTCTTTAGGGTGCATCCCGCTTCCCTGTCCTTAGGCGGCTGAGGCAATGGGACAAGGGAAGAGGCTGGGCGGGATCGGGGCGAGGGGACGAGACCCGGCGAGGGGCAGAGAGTGGAGTCCAGGGAAGTAGAAGCGGACAGCGTTTTGCAGGGTCAGGGGCAGGACCAAGGTTAAGGAGGGGAGTGGGGGTGCTCACGATGTTGGTCCCAAGTTCATCATCTGTGGTCTCGTCACGGTCATGGTTCCGTCCTCGGCCCCGGGAGGACAGATCCTGTCCTTGGCACAGCCCCCCTGGCGGATCTGACAGTGTCTTTAGCTGGGCCAGGTGTCGGGCCTAGGGAAGGACAGGTGTGAACAGGATCCCAAGGAAGCCGCCCACCGCCCAGGACCTCGACGGGGAGGGCTGGTGGGGGCAGACGCGGGTGATGCGGGGTGGAGGACAGGTCTGGGCCGGGCTGAGGCTCAGAAGTTTTACCAGGCTCTTGTGGGAGTGGTACAGCTCCTGCAGGATCTCGTCTACTATGGAGTTGGTCAAGTAGGTGACGACTGAGAGCTTCACTTCACTGTGGGCACAGGGGGGCGGCTCAGCTCCTCCTTCCCTGCCCCTGAGCCTCTGCCCCAGCCTTCCCCAGACGCCTGAGGGAGCGGGCCGGCCGCCCTGGCTGCCCACGGGGAACACAGCTGCTCTACGAGGTACCTGGGATCCATCACCCAGCTCCACCCACAGCCCTTCCAGCCTAGGGGTGTGTGGAGGGGGAGGGTGGACGGAGAGGAACTGAGGGGAAGGAGGGGCAGAGGGGCTCTGGGTCCGGCCCCTGAAGCTCCATTGGAACAGAGCGAGGTAAATTGAAGTGTTGAGTGAATTCTGCCCGTCTCTGCTGTAAGAGCAGGAACCAGCACTTCTTGAGCTTGGCCATTTCATGGGTTTGTGTAATAATTTTCCTTCATTTTAGTGAGAGGTGGCACCCAGACTGGAATGAGGGAGAGCTCTAGGGGCCATGAAAACTTGGGGGGACGGGCAGCGCAGTCCATGCACCCCTATTCTTTGTCCACACCTCCGAGGAGGCTGTGCTCTGTTTCTAGAGGTCAGTTCCTGGGGGTATGTGCGCGGCTGTGTGTACGTGTACACGTGTGTGCACTGTTCGGACTCCTAACCCCAGCTCAGCATTTAGACTGCTAGGGCAAGGACGAGTCAGACCTTAAATAGCAAGGTTGCAGTTGGTTAAAGATTCATCCCTTGTAGCGTAGATTGTGTCATTCATTATTCATTGCTGATGGCTGGGCCCCACCCCCCCCAGTCCCTAAGTGCTCCAGGCCAAGTCCAGCCCCCCTCCAGCACCCCCCCCCCCGCCTCTCACTCCAGCTTGTTCTGAATGTCCTGCCCCGCCTGCTCCAGCAGCGCCCCTCGGATGAAGTTCCGGGGCACAGTGACGCGCTCAGCCACATTGCTCAGCATTTTGTTGTGCCCTTCAGCCACCCGCATGGCCACGGGGCATAACTCTTGCGTTAGGCTGACCATGGACTCCAGGATCACCTAGTATGTGGGGAAAGGAGGCCAGAGCCCCAAGGAGGGCAGGGTCAGGGCTGGCACCACAGCGGAAGAGACTCCAGCCTGTCTATTCCAGCCCCCCGTGGGGAGACTGAGGGGCCGGCCAAGGTCACAGGGCCGGTTAGCAGCAGAGCCTTGGACACTCAGGCTTCCCCACATCCTGGTCAGTGTCCTTTTCATCCTACCACATGGACACACGGACAGGGGAGAGTCAGTCCAAGGATCAGAGTCCAGAGGGAGAGCTCAGAGTTCAGGGGCTAAGGTTGAAACGAGCAGCAAATATCCGAGGCCGGTTCTCTAGCAATGCCTTGGCACAGTGGGAGTGTAGGTGGTCTCAGCTCTGTAACTCCTTCTTGCCCACGGTAATCTTCCCGTGCTGGCCTCAGCCCTCGGCTTAGGGCCTTGGTCAGCACTGGGCTCCCTCCCCAGGACTTGCCTGCAGCTCCTTGTCCACAGCCTTGGACACCTCACTGGCTACTGACTCCAGCCTCTGCCTCACGGGTCCGTCGTTGGCCAGCATGTGGCCCAGCTCATAGAGGCTGGGAAACAGCTGGGAAAGAAAGGGGTTCTGATCAGAAGGTCAGAATCTGGCTTCGCTGGGTCCCTGGCCTAGGAGGCTGTGAAAACGTTGGGGGATAAGCAGTGCCGTCCGTGGGCACTCCTGGGCCTGGACGCTCCTGGGCCGGCACGCTGGCCTTCCTGGGCTCCCTAGACTGTCAGGGGAGGGCGGGGCTGCGGAGGGCTCACCGCCCGGGAGTTCTTGGCGTCCTTGATGAGGTCCCGAGCATAGAGCAACTCATCCTGCACGGGCTCCAGGGGGCACAGCCTCAGGGCCCGAACCTCCTCTTGCACCCGTCCGCACAGCCGCTGCAGCATCTGCAGCACAGGTGGCGGGAGTGTTAGGGGGGACTCTCGCATCTTCACCTTCCCAGGTGGGCCCCCAGGCACCCCATTTCTGGGCCCCCTTGGGCAGTGCTACTGGTGCTGGCACTGACAGGGGTAAGGGTGATGTCTCCCGATGGCCTGTTCCCTCTTCTTCTTGGGATGCCCTCTTGAACACTCAGTGGAGCTCCCACAGTCCTGGGACCCCTTGTCTGGGACCCCTGCTGTTTGCCCACATGTCCTCTCATGTTTGGGGCCCACATTCTGCACGTCCTGTCTTTTTGCTCTCCCACATGCTCAATCCACTTATGGGCACCACACGATGCCTCTCTCATGACCCCTCCCGCCCCGACCTGCGCTCCATCACATCAGCCCTGTGCCCTGCGTGCCCCACGTGTGCCCCCTGTGTCTCGGAGGGAAACGTTTACTTGCTCGGCGCTGCTGGTCACCAGGCCCTGCTGCAGCCTGAAAGCCTGTTCCTGCGGGCACGTCTGAGAATGGTTGTTCCTCACCAAGCACCACTGGATCTGGAGATGACGATGGGTGGGTGGGGTGAGGGCCAGGGGATGTGGGCTGGCCCCTGCCCCTTGGGTTCCACCCTGCTCAGGCCGCCACCTTCTGCCAGACGTCCTCGGTACGCTCAGGGGCGCTGCGGTAGGCTTGGGAGATGTCGCTCACAGGGAAGGACATGAAGCGCAGTGTATGGTTGCTGTGGGACAGAGTGGCACAGCTGGGTGGGATAAAGGCAGGCAGGAGAGGCTCCTGCTCCCCAGACCCCACCTCTTGCTGACCATTTCCCTCTTCTGTGGTCCTTCCTAACATTTCTATGCAACTAGGTCAGGTGGACTGGGGTGGGGCTGGTGTAGTTCAGGCCTGGTCCAGGTACAGGGAAGCTGGGGGCTAGGATCAGGGCAGGGCCCTGGTCTACTCACCTCTCCAGGGCCCTTGCAATGTCCAGAAAGCCTAGGGCAGATGTATTGTTCCGATCCCATAGGATAGTTCTGGGGAAAGGGTGAGCATCAGCATATTACCCCTCCCTCGGGGTCTCTCTTAGGGGGAGGGGACACATCCCCCTCGGGAGCCTTCCCTCCTTTCCTGGGTAATGAGGCTGACTCAGAGATGGTCCTGGGACTAAGGGTCTCCTGGAAGCTGGGGTGCAGAGCAGTGAGGCAGCAGGGAGGGCATGTATGTGTGTGGGGGAGGGCTGGGGCTCCAGGTGAGAGGGTCCAGGTGTGGGCCCCACCTGAGGGAGGAGTTTATCTGCAGGGCCTTAGAGAGCATCTTGGCCCCGATGTCCTCCATGCCATTGCCGCTCAGATCCACCTTCGCCAGGCAGGTGTTGCTGCCCAGGGCGTTGATGAGGATGCTGGTGCGAAGCTTCAGCCGGGAGTCTGCCACTGACAGTGACTGCAAGGACTGTGTGGGCAAGTGGGGGGTTTGGCCCAGTCCCTGCAGCCCCTGTCACTGCAGGTCCCCTCCCAGGCCCCGGCACTCACACAGTCCTCTTCTTGGATCAGCTGCACCAGCTTGTGGAGGATCTCCTCCAGGGTCCTGTGGGGAGTCGGGGCTCAGACTAGGAGGGGAGGGGGCTGGGGTCATGTTAGTGGAGCAGCGGAGAGGTGGTCAAGGGTAACACAGTGAGCCACAAGGATAGGCGGATGATGGAGTGAGGGTCTGTGGGTATAGGAGGGGGGGCTCACTTGGCCTTGACGTTGAAGTTCTTGCCCAGGAACAGGTGCTTGAGGGACTTGTTCTTGCCAAGTGCGGGCACCAGTGTCAGGAGGTCCGAGTCGAACCCTGGCCAGTAGATGGGAGAGGCCTGGCCTTGAGGCCCGAGGCTCACTGGAGTCTCCTTAGGGCTTCTCCCCCGTGCTCTAGGCCCCTGTCCCCACCTGGCCCCCAGGAAGGGAAGTGCCCCCACTCACCATTGTCTGACAGATCCAGGCTGCCCACACAGGTGACAGCCCACAGCTGCTCCTGCAAAGCCTGGGCTCCAGCTGAGCGGAGCTGCAGGGACGGGGTGTGGGTGGAAGACAGGGCACCTTTAATGCTTAGAGATAAGAGGAGTCATGCCAGGATTCAAGGTCATACCAGGTCTTCTCGGGTGTGAAATCTGGAGGCCCCTTCTCTATACCAGATCCTTCCCTAGGGCTCTCTCCCCTCCCTTCAGCCAGAAAAATCTCCAGGCCGCTGCTCTGGAGACAGCTTGCTCCTGCCATCTGGTGGGAAAGCTTGGTATCTCCCACCCCAAAGCGGTCAGCGAGGAGCTCCTGGAGACTGAAAATGACCTCTAGAAAGAGGGCCGCAGACCACAGACGGAGAGGGGAAAGTGGGGGTGAGGTTAGGGCGGGGGGTCGCTGAGGGGTAGCGCGGAGGCAAGACGGAGCCAGAGCTTGACTTAGGGAAGTGAACGGTGGGGTGATGGGTGGGGGACTGAGGGCTCACCTCACAGCTGCTGAGGTCCAGGTGCAGATCGCTGAGGTGACTGTTGAGGGAGAGGCCCTGGAGCAGCGCCCTGTGGGAGGAAGGTCAGCAGGCCCGCCTTTACCCCTCACCCCCTTCTCCCAGGGTTCCCCCTTGGACGCCCCCCAACCCTGCACCCACCCGACCTGAGGGCCTCCAGGGGCAGCCTCGTGGCCGACAGGTTGATGTGGCTCAGAGTGTAGGTGCTGCTGAAGAACTGCTTGAAGGCAGGCGGGGCCTCCCGGCCCTTCCTGCGGAGATGCCTGGGGTCAGCAAGGGAGGGGGCGCCCACGACTTGCCCCGCCCCTCGCTGCACCCCTGTGCTCCCACCTGTGGGAGCAGCTGTTGCGCGCCAGGTTGAGGTAGGTGAGGTGGGAGCAGCAGCCGTGGAGCAGGGCGCCCAGAAGCTGTGGGGTGGAGACAGGGTGCGTCTCACGGGGCTGGGAGGGCTGCCGGGAGGGGCGACGAGGACTCCCTCCTCCCTCCCCACCAAGGCCCTGGCGCTTCGCCCTCTGCGGTCAGTCTGTGCGAGTCCCGCTGTGCCTGCCCACTTAGCCTCTTCAAGCCTCAGTTTCCCCTCTGTGGAAAGTGGGTCTACTCCCACCTGCCTGGCCCCCAGGGGGTGAGAGGCTCATAGGCAGTGGATGTGTAAAGCCAGGGCGCCCACAGGCTCGTAAGGTGCCTGGTTCAAGTTAGGGAAGGAGTCCTTTCCTCCGGTGGACGCAGCGCCACGCTGGGGCTCATGGCCGAGGAACGGATCCGGGCTGGCTTTTAGGCACAGCTAGCACAGCCTTGGCGGCGCACGGATAAAGTGCTGCACAGGTGTGAGCTTTGGCGTTGATTTGTAATTCAGCTGAACCTGAAGCCATCCTGCCAGCTCTGCCCACCGCTGTACTCAAGGAGGGGGTGACCCACCCCAGCCTCCCCAGATCACAGGCTGGCTCCCCCGTCACCAACCCCTCACCAAGTCGATGGCGCAGTCAGTCCCCGCCAGGTCCAGGTGCACCAGGGCATTGGGCTGGGCCAGGAAACTGTAGAGGGCCTGGGAAGGAAGGACAGAGGGGTTGCGGGTGAAGGGGTGACAGAACCCCTCCCCTCCCCAGGGCTAAAGGGCAGAGACCCCAGGCCCTGAAGCCCGGGTGGGCCTCTGCAGGGGCCTGAGGCTATATTCGTGGACTCACGTTGGCCTCATCTGTGGCGAGCAGCCCAGGGTTCTTGCTCAGGTCCAGGTACTGAAGGGAGCTGGCAAAGGCCGGGTTGGCCCCGAAGGTCTGGCCCAGCGCCTGGAGCCCTGAGCACAGCGGGCACTGGGCTGGGTTGGCCACCCCCCCGCCGAACTCTTCCCCTTGCATACAACTCTTCCCCACTCTCCAAATGTGGCTCCTTTCCCTTCTTTGATCCCTGGGATGCTGTGTGAGTGTATGGGTACACCTCTGGGACTCGACACCCAGGCAGTGCTGGGGGAGGGTCAGAGTCAGAGGTCAGGGGTCCTGGGGCAAGTACCTCGAGGGGAAATGGCAGTCTTGGCCAGGCACAGTTTGGTGAGGCCAGTGGGGAAGCAGAGGAGCTGCTGGCTCAGGCTGAGGAAACCTGGGGAGTGGAGAGAGAAAGGGGCCCACTGAGAGATGGGCAGTGGGGGCAGGTGGTGCAGAGTCAGACTGGGCGCTTGAGTGGGTTATGGGCCTGGGGTCAAGGATGGCATATTGGGGCAGGGGCTGGCATCAGGTCGGAGAGCCCCTGTTCAGACCGGGTTGGGCTCTGGGCTGGGATAGGGGTCTGTGTTGCGATGGGGGGTAGGATTCAGGGCTGGGGCTCACCCTTGTCCTCGATGGGGTTGTGGGACAGAGTGAGGGCATGCAGCACACAGCTCCCGTTCTCCCCAAATACCCCGGCCAGCTTCTGGACAAAGTCCCTTTGGGGAAGGGGAGGAAGGATGTGTTTGTCCCAGGCCCTGGGCTTCCCCTCCTCCTCCACCTGCCTGCCTGGCTGGGGCTACAGTGGTCGGAGGCCCCCGCAGGTGGGGAGCAGCTTGGGGCCTGCCAGGGAGCTTGCCGTCCCTCCGGAATACCTGGGAAGTTGTGCTGAGACAAAGCCCAGCTTAGGGTCCTCGAGACCGGAGCAGCGCACCCTGCTCGGTGGCTGATGGCAGAAGGGGACGGGGCATGGAGATACGGGGGAAGGCTGTGGAGCTGGGGGTCAGGAGTCTTAGGCGTGACTTGCTTTGTGCCCTCTTTGGGCCTCTTCTGTACGGTGAGGAGCTGGATGAGACGGTTCAGAGGCCCATATCATGCTCTGAGGCTCTGGGATCCTAAGACTACATCAAGGGGGTACCACTGCCCAAGGAGGAGGCTGGCCTCACGTCTTAAGCCCGGCGTTGTCCAGCACCAGCTCTTCGAGGCTCCCCGACTTGCTCAGGGTGTGTAGCACCTGTTCTAGCACTTCAGAGCCCTGAGGACAGAGGGGGTCATGTGATCAGGAGGCAGAGAGGGCAGTACTCTCCCCTCCCCACTGCCCCTCCTAGACCCTACCAGCCTCAGGTCCTTGCAGTAGAGTTTGGTGAACCATTGGTTGTAGGCCAGGGCTGCCACCATTAGGGCCAAGTCTCTGTGGGGAGATTCAGGGCGGCAGGAAAGTGGTGAGCAGGTGGCTAGGGCTGGGAAGAAGAGACTAGGACTGGGGTGGTTGGGCTGGGGAAAGCCTAGATGGGTGGAAGGCAGGGGTGGTGGGGGCTGGGAGACAGAGCCGGGGCTGTGGGTGGGACCAGAAGGGAGAGCCTAGAAGGGCCAGGGCTGGGCTGGGGCTGGAATGGGGGCTTGAGTCTCTACCCCATCTGCTTACCGGCTCTCCAAGTGGCTGAAATCCAAAAGATTGAACTCCCGGTTATCCTCGGCATGATAGATGGTGTCCACATCCTTGGAGAGGTGGAAGTGGCTCACACCTGCTTCCCTCCTCCTCCTCCTCTGCCCCATCCCTCTGGGTCCCACCTGCCCGCCTGCCGGTCCTGGCCCAACGCACCCATTGCACCTCCTCACGGCAGTGCAGCCCATTGTAGTCGCACAGGGCAGCGTAGGTCTCGGAGAAGCCACCTGTGGGGCAGGAGATGGGCTGGCTCCTTGAGCGGTAAGGGGGTGGGGAACAGGCTTGGAGTTCAAGGAAAGGTCAAGGTCACTTTATGCACCAGTGTCCTGGGTTCATGAACCTCTGAGGTCTGGGAGCCGTGGAGTCTCAGGGCAGGCAAAGCCCCGTACACAGAGGACTCTGAGCAAGGGGCAGGGTGGTGTAGGCCCCACTTTCCTCAAGTCTGCCCCTGCTCACCGCAGACACTGTGAGCGGTGGACGTGGAAGTCTCAGAGTTGGGGGACGTGTCTCGGGGCCCTTCTGGGGTGTCTGCATTTCCACGCCGGATTAGACTCCTGGAAAATGAACAAATCCATCCCAAGGTGGGTGGAAAGAGGCTCTCAATTCTTACCCTGTTATAGCTTCTGGATCCCCAGGAAAAGCAGGAATAGGGACACAAGAGCTCTTCTCCTTGATGTCTCGGGGGCCCAGGGGAAGGAGGGAGGGAGGAAGGAGGTCTCCTTGTCTGACCCCTGAGAGACTCCTCCTTTGCCACTCACCCAGGGCCAGGGCAGACCTTGGAGAGGGCAGAGCTCACATGTCGTGTCACCTGGTCCACACTCTCAGCTGATGGCAGCCGCATGCTCACCATGCCACGCTCTGTCTCCACTAGGATCTGGGGGAGAGGGAGCAGCAGGGCCTCAGATGCGGGCTCCCTCCTCCCGCTGGCCCAGGAGTGGGGCCCAAGCCCTGGTGCTCACCTGGTTCTGACTGAGCGTGTTGAAGGCGCGGATCTCCAGGACATTGAAGGAGCTTTCCACCTGGGGGGAGGGGACACGGGGATGCCCAGCTCATGGTCAGGGCCTGGCTGCCGGGCTCAGAGGGGAGCATGCCAGGTGCTCTCCGGATCATCGGCCCAACTCACCTTGGCTGGGACTTTAAGGGGGAAAAGGTGGAGGCGCCAGGAGGTCAGGGCCTTCAGAGAGGGGAAAAGAACATCAGCAACAAACGGCAGCTTCCTGGGCCCTAGTCACCCTGCCCTCTGTTAGCCCCCTCAGCCTGTGTGCACCCCCTGCCAGCTGACCCTCTGCTCTGGAAGTCCCCCCTCTCTCACATGCCCCACCCTAGGCTCCTAGACATCCACACAGTCCAGCCTCCCCCTGCCCCCAGGCTATGTCTTCTCAGCTCTCCCCCCACCTCTGTCTCCCCTGTCCCCCCAGGCTCCTTGCCCTTACCAGCCCAGGTGCTCTTGATCCCCCCTCCCCTCCCCCAGCCCAGTGTCCTCACCAGCACTCGGTCCTCGAACTTCTTGGGCTTCGTCTCCAGCTTGACACGATGTTGTTGGAGCACAGCCGCTTGGCTCAGGCACCTCCGGATGCT
Source organism: Balaenoptera ricei (assembly GCF_028023285.1). NCBI lineage: Eukaryota > Metazoa > Chordata > Mammalia > Artiodactyla > Balaenopteridae > Balaenoptera > Balaenoptera ricei. Next base: position 114,428,036 of record NC_082640.1, on the reverse strand, counting down.
GTCTGCAGGTGGGTGGTGGGCCGCCCCCGCAAACCCGAGGCTCTCCAGGGGCAGGGGCAGAGGAGAGGAGAGAGAATCAGAGAGAGACCGAGAAGGACAGGGACCGAGACCTTTCCTTCTTGGGTGACTTTTCTCTTTCTATTAGAAGGGCAGTGGGGTGTGGAGAAAACTCTGGCTCCTGATGTTCCTGAGTCGGGGGACAGTAGCTGAGTGACACCGTGGGAGAGTGTGAAGGATTTTTCCAACCCGTGCACTCCAGCAGCTGTCAACACATACAGAGTGAGTCAGTGTGTAGGGGCGTGGGGGGTATCCCTTCGGCTGCACTCTAGGTGGTCTGGGTGTGAGTGTCTACCTTTTACTACGCATGTAAAGAAGATGCCAGGGAGCCCGTGTGTGGCATTGGTGGGGATGGGTAAGTGTGAATGAGTATGCTGTGTCTGCAGTTGTGAAAGGGGCACAGAGCCAGCCAGCTCTGGTGTGGGTGGGAGCTGCGGGGTAGGAAGGAGTTAGTGTTTAAATGAGTTCCATACCCATCTGCTGGCAGAATCATCCAGATATCCCAGTGTGTGTGCGTGTGTGCGTGTGTGTGCAGTTTCTGTAAAGATGTGTGTACACACATCTCACGATTGTGCTTGTGTGCCTGTGGAGCTGTGGGAAATCGCCACGGTGCAGCATGCCTCTGAGTATCCTTGAGCGTCCTGGTCTCTGCGTGGGCTAGCCTGTGCTGCCGCCTCTGGGGGTCAGGGTTGGCAGTGCTGGGGGGTCGGGCCTTGGTTTGGTCTGAGTCTGAGAACCAGGCAAACAGGAGAGGCCGTGAGGTGTGGGTGTGGGGTAGAGAGAAGGGGGCAGGCTGGGATGCGGGTTGTGGTAGATAAGCTTCAGTAGACCCTGCTCCTGGTTTTAGCTCCGGTCCAGGCCCTTTTCCCTGACTCCCTTCTTTGCCCCAGTGGCCGGGGCGCTAGCGGGGCTCTCGAGCCAGTTCCGGCGCCGGGCCCAGAGGAGGGAGGGTGTTGAGGCCAGAGGAGGTCAGGACCTGGGGCAGCTCCCATCACCCGGCAGGGTTGGCCTGGCCCCGCCCGGCGGGGAAACGGGGATTCTCCGGAGGGGACACTGGATGCTTCGCCGAGGGGTGGGCCAGAATCGCTGAGAGTCAGCCCCAGGGAGCGTGAAGGGACTGAACCTGTCACTGAAGATCGGGACGGGCGGCTCTGGGACACGTAGGTCCTGACGGGGTGAGGCGAGGGGGGCAGCGGAGGATGCTCTGGGACAGTGATGCCCTGAGCTGGGATGCAGGGGCAGGGAGCTGCCTTGGAACCGGATGCATGAGGGGCGGGAGGCACCGGGGTGTACCGCGGGGAGGAACGCACTGGGTCTGGGAGGCTCCCGGACGGGGTGTCCCGGAGACCACCGCAGCCTCGTACCTTGCAGCTCGCGGGTGAGCTCCGCGCTGGACTTGGCCATGGCGGCCGTTGCTGCCGCTGTTGCTGCAGAGGAGCCGCCGTCGCCACCGCCGGGGAGACGCGGCACATGCTACACCCGGCTCCGGCAGGGCCCCGGCGCTGAGCGCTGCAGCAGCCGCTGAGCCCGCTCCTGTGAGGGGCGTCTGCGCGAGCGCTCCTCCCCCCCACCCCGCCTCGGAGAGCCGGGTCTCCCGCCCCGCCCGGAGAGGTGCCGGACTGAGCATGCGCGCCGCGCCTCCGAGCCGCGTGAGACCCTGAGAGCGCTCGCGCCCACCCCTCCCGCCGGCTCTAGCGTGCTACGCCCTGTGCGTGTCGCCTGCAGCCCGGGCCATCTCCCGGAAGGGGGGCAGCGTCCCCACTTTCCGTGTGACCCACTCCTCGGACACCGTGAGCAGAACCCACTTCTTTTGTTCGTAGGCCTGGGTACCCCTCGCCGGGTCATCCTTGCAAGGCTCCTCCCTTTTCACTGCTTGCTCGGGACCCGTCCAGCGCGTCCTCGCTGACCCTCGAAGGAAGGAACTCTAGGCCGAGGGCGATGCCGGCAGAGGACATGGTTGAATGTGGGGGAGTTCGTCCTTCGTTTTCCGCTTGCCCAGCCTCGGGGATCCCTGCGGTGTTCTTGGCACTATCTCCGCGGGTGTGAGGCCGAGAGCAGCACCTGGGAATTCCCGTGCCGCCTCCTCCCAGCTGGCAGCTCTGCAAACACCTCCACACCCAGCATTACGCTCAGGTCCTGGAGACAGGGAGGAGGGTTAGGAGGATCCAGACTTAGTGTCTGGGGGGGATCTTAGGGGAATCCAGTCCGCTCAGATTTATGCTTTCTGCTCGGCTACCACACCTCTGCACCGTATACTGAAAAACGAACACATTGATTCAAAGCATCATGATCATCTGTATTTTATTTGGACCTCATTTGCGAGTTGTTAATTTCCAACCCTGTTCCTTCCACTCCAGGTTCCTTCTCTCCCATCTCCCTCAAATTCCCCTGATGCCCAGAAAAAAAATATTAGTTGGTCTTTGCCGCGGTAGACTAAGCCCTCTCAGCAGGCCTGCCCTGTGCTCTCAAGGGAAGTCTTTATCCAAGGCCACAGCAACAGTGAGAATCCTCATAAGACCACACCTTGACAGCAGAGAATGCTGGAGCCTTTCACAGGGCAGAATTGATATGGGGGGGTGGGGTTAGGGTGTAAGGTGAGCAGTACGCCAGGCAGAGGTGCGAAAGGCCAGTAGATGGATGCTGGAACAGGACCCAGGAGATGGAGCCCAATCTCTGCCCTCGTGGATGTTCTCCAGGTCCTCAGAGGCGGGATGGCATCCCTCCAGCCACCACCACTGTCTCCCCAGTGATATAGCTGGCGTCTTCGGAGCAAAGGAAAGATACGATGCCCGCACAGTCCTCTGGCTTGCCTATCCTGGGGAGGAGGGGAAAAAAGGAAGGGAGTAAAAATCAAACAGGGAATGAAATTTGCTTAATCAAGAAATATCACGTGATTTTTCAGGACCAGTGTACTGCCCATAAAATAGGGTTACCATGAATATAAGCTGTTATAATTCAGTATAACCATTAATACTGTACTCTGCAAAAACCACTGCACATTATATTCATATAATATAGAGATACTTTGTTTTTTAGAGAACTCAGGACACCAAAATCCAAAGTTATATAGATAACCTGGTGAGCAGCTATTTCATTCTTCAAAGAATTTGTTTCACATGTGTGCATACTATTCAAATGTCAGGGAGTCTGTGAGACAGTAAATGATTTGTTTAAAATGATTCCATTTGTACAGCTTCAATTCACAGACACCTTTTTCAGGAATCTATTTTTGTCCCTTAAAGTCATTTTGTGAGACTGTGCTGATTCTCAGTGTTTGTATCAGTGATTGCATAGTTAGGGAACACTTTATCCTAACTGCCATAGAATGCTCTAGAGGTGGGTAGAGTGGGTACCTCAAACCTAGAAGGCCTGGATTAGTGGTTCTCCATCCTAGCTGCACACTGTAGTCGTCCGAGAGGCTTAACTGTCCCCACCCCCACCCCCGCCAAAGATGCCTAGGTTCTACCTTGGATCAATTAAAAAAGAATCTCTGGGAGTGGGGTCTGAGCATCTGTGGTTTCAGAAGCACCCCAGCTAATGTGCATCCAAGACTGAGAAGCATGGGGCCAGATCATTCACTGTGGCTCAAGGGTGACAATACCCTTATTAATGAGTTGTGAACTAGGCCAGCAGCTCATGCCTGACATCAGAATGGCTTTGGGAGCACTTGAGGGTGTCTCCTTCCTCAAGTAGGCATTGCTGGTATGTGTCCTTGAGGAGACAAGGCGGAGGAGCTAAAGACAAGAGAGTTCCCAGAAGCCAGAAGCTGGAGAGAGGCAGGGAACTTAGAGGAAGGAGAGCCAGATGAAGGTGCCTGAACAGTTCGGCCAACCCTTTGGGGAAGAGGCTAGTTTTCTTAGGCAAGGGGAGTTTTGGGACTTGGTAAAGCTCTTCATTCCTTTTATTTGGATTGTAAGATCATCAACCTGAGCTTTGGACACATGACTCTTTTTATTCAAGGGGAACTAACAAAAGCATGTTTTGGTTTTGGTTTTGGTCCCTCATCCTTAGGGATGCCCAGAGGTGGAGGCAAACACCCAGGTGGAGAGAGGGGTCAGGGCCTCCCCCAGGGCTCTGCTCTGCTAAACCTGGATGCCTCTGTGTTTCGTTTTTGCAGTGGAAGCAGACTCCTTGCACACGCCACTGTAGTGATGCTGTGTTCAAGAACTTGTGAAATCTCTGTGTTTGAAGCAGAGGAGAGCACGCCTGTGTTGTCTGCAGGATGGAGAGTCAGTGAGCCGTGGGCTGTGAGGGACCATCTTTATCCCTCCTCGCCCTCCCCTGTGACAGCCTTACCTTTTTTTTTTTTTTTTTAATTTATTTAATTTATTTTTGGCTGCGTTGGGTCTTCATTGCTGTGCACGGGCTTTCTCTAGTTGCAGCGAGCGGGGGCTACTCTTCGTTGCAGTGTGCGGGCTTCTCATTGCAGTGGCTTCTCTTGTTGTGGAGCACGGGCTCTAGGCGCGCGGGCTTCAGTAGTTGTGGCATGCAGGCTCAGTAGTTGTGGCTCGCGGGCTCTAGAGTGCAGGCTCAGTAGTCGTGATGCACTGGCTTAGTTGCTCCACGGCATGTGGGATCTTCCTGGACCAGGGCTCGAACTCATGTCCCCTGCATTGGCAGGCGGATTCTCAACCACTGCGCCACCAGGGAAGCCCCCAGCCTTACCTTTTGATCTGCATGGTTGCTTTTAGGCTCTCCAGTCTTGCTTGGTCATCCCACAACTGCAGGAAAAAGGGAAATCTCTTCCTGTGAGGGCCAGCGAGGGGAGAAACTGCCTGCCCTCACATCAATTCAAAGGACGATGGAGAGGCACCCCCTTCACCTCCTAGTCCTTCCCAGCTCCCAGTCTCTACCCACTTCCCTCTTCTGCTCCATTCTCTTCAAGTTCTAGTGAGGCATTTTCCTGGGTCGCCCCAGGTCTCACCCACTTAAGGAGATATGAAATGGCCTGAGTGGTATCTGAATTCCTCAGTCTCACTGTGCACCTCAGGAAAGGATCATGTGGGGGTCTGGTCTGGACATGTGGCTGGTATGGAGGGGGGATATGGAAAAGTGCAGAGATGGGGGGTAGAAGTGGTTGGGAGCTCAGGACCCAGGAGCTGGGCTTTTCTACCTGAGAAGATGCCTTTTAGGGTCCCAGTGGGATGCAGGACTCCCCTTCCTCACCATACGGCTGAAGTTAGTCTTGATGAGTCCAGGTGCCAGGCAGTTCACCCTAATGTTCCTTTGGGCCAGCTCTAAGGCCATGTTCTTGGTGAGGCCCAGCAAGGCTGTTTTACAAACATTGTAAGGACCCAGGCCCTGGGGAAAGGAGAGAATGGGTTAGTCTCTTCAATTCCAGTTCATTCTTGGTTCTTAACATAAGATATAAAGGGTTATAAACAGATAATAGGGTGTCTCTTGTAATGGAGGGTCCCAGTTAGAAAACTGTCTTGTGGTTAAACCTCCCCTAGGTTAGCGTTTGTGGAGGCAAGGCCTCTATTTTGTTGGAAGGTACTCGGTGATGTGATTCCAAAATGGGACACAAACTTCTTAGGGTGATTGGAAGGGTAGAAGGTACAGGATGGAGAAGGGATAAAAGTAGCAGAAAAGGAGGTTCTTACAGGAAATGGTCTGTAGGCTCCTACGGAGGCCACAATCACCACTGAGCCGCCTCTGGAAAAAGAACAGAATGACCCTCTTCCCATGGACACCCTCCCCTCAGCATTCATGGGGCCCATCGAACGCAGGCTCCCTCTTGCTCTCTGTACCCTCGTTTCTCCATCTCTGGCACCACTGCCTTTGTCATCAGGGCTGTGGCCTTCACATTAATGTCCAGAATCTGCAATAGAGAGAAGAGGGGGAACAGCATGAGGGAAGAGGGCTGCAGAAGGCAGGGCAATGGGGAATTAGAGTGTGGTTCCCAGGATCTGTTTTTTAGGGCTGGCAGAGATCCTAGGGATGATTTACTTGGCCTTACAAGTGAAGAAACCAAGGCCCAGGGAGAGGTGTCTTTCCCCGGTTTATTCAGTTAGAGAATGACACATTAGGTTCGGGTGAGAAAGAATGGAGCCTGGTTCAGCTTGTTTCCTAAGTATGATTTGACCCAGAATGGGCCTGAACTCTCAGGGCTGCCTTGGACTTGAGCTGGATTTTCTGTGTGTCTTCCAACTAGGGAGAGCCTGGAATTGGATGGCTTCCTGGACCTGCCCCAGAGTGCGCCGTGTTTCTCAGGGGAAATGTGTCCTGACCTCAGGCACCTGGGGTTGTTCCAGCACTTTTCTGGCTTCTGAGCTTAGGGAGTGAGATGCTCTTGGCCCTCCAGGATGGATTGTCTGGCTGGACATGTATTGGCAAGTGGGATCATGAGAAGGCACTTGGGGGGAGCTGGAACACAGTCTACAATCAAAACCCCACATCTGTAATTTAAAGCAAATGCATGACCCTTGTTTACATTGTTCCAGGCACTGCTGGGATAGTCCCCTCCCATAACCCCCGTGCAACTTCTTATTTAGAAAATTTTCACTCTTACAGAAAAGTTGAAATAGAAGGACAATGAATATCCAGATATCCTTTACCTACATTCACTAACTGTTCACATTTTGTACCATTTGCCCTATCTACGTACCATTTGCCCTATCTACGTACCTATGCAGTTTTTCCCTTACCCTTGGAAGGTAAGTTGCAGACATTCTAATGCTCTAGCCCTAAAGACTTTAGCATTATTTCCAAAGAATAAGGATGTTTTTCCACACCACCATCCATTATCACACCCTAGACATTTAACTTTTTTTTTTTTAATTAATTTTTTTTTGAATTTTTTTTTATTTTTGGCTGCGTTGGGTCTTCGTTGCTGTGCGCGGGCTTTCTCTAGTTGTGGCGAGCGGGGGCTACTCTTTGTTGCAGTGCGCGGACTTCTCATTGTCATGGCTTCTCTTGTTGCAGAGCACGGACTCTAGGTGCGCGGGCTTCAGTAGTTGTGGCTTGCAGGCTCCAGAGCGCAGGCTCAGTAGTTGTGGCACATGGACTTAGTTGCTCTGCAGCCTGTGGGATCTTCCCGGACCAGGGCTCGAACCCGTGTCCCCTGCATTGGCAGGCGGATTCTTAACCACTACGCCACCAGGGAAGCCCAACATTTAACATTGATAATCATGATTTTACCTAATATACTGTCTATAATAAAACTTCCCCAATTGTCCCCCAACTGTCCTTATATTTTTTAAAGTCCAGGGTTCAATCAAGGATCAACCATTGCATTTAGATTTGATATACTGTGATATTAAAAAAAAGCCAACTAAACTGGTTTGCAGGGCAGAAATAGAGACACAGATGTAGAGAACAAACGTATGAACAACAAGGGGGGAAAGTGGCAGGGGGGTGGCGGTGGTGGTGTGATAAATTGGGAGATTGGGATTGACATGTATACACTGATGTGTATAAAATGGATGACTAATAAGAACCTGCTGTATAAAAAAATAAATAAAATAAAATTCAAAAAACAAAGCCAACTAAAAAGAAAAATTACTTGGTTTATAACTGATTTTCATGTGGTCTCTGTTCAGACTGCTCATGAAAGATGTTTCTCTACTTTGAAGAATATCAATCAGGAACTGATTCACTGAAGAGCATTTTGGCACTTTGGTCTCTACGTCTGTGAAACACTGATAAACTAGAATATTTTAGTATCCTTAAACTTCAGTGTTGAGAAATTATGGATGACGTCAGGGTAAAAAGCAAAACCATGGGAGATCATGAAAAATTTAGCATTTTCAAATCAGGTGGGAATATTAACCTCAGTAAAGAAAGACAAATAATTTAATTAAGGCTTTATAATTAAAGAATGTAGGTGTGTGAAATATATTATAAATATAATGTAATTGTACACGTTCACATGAAAACTAATATTCTGGTTCTTGAATTTAGACATCTGGATCTCAGATGTTCTAGACATTGGAGTTAAAAAGGAAAAAGCGCAGGTCTTTTTAAAAGGCTGTATGTTATAAAGCGGCAACTTAGTTAATTTCACCAGAATTGATATTTCACTTAACTAGCAGCTATTAAAGTTTTCCAACTAATGAAAAATCATTCTTTTTTGGCAGCTGAAAAGGGGAGGGGTGGCGTGTAAGTCTGAGTGTACTAGTTATTGGCATATTAGCTGCCCTGTCTGCTGGAAATAAACCAGGAAGAAGAGCCTGGATGAGCCCACAGGGTCGGGGGTGGGGGAGATGGGGGAGGGAGGCAGAAGACGGTTAGCAAGGAGCAAATGAAGACGAAACTGGGGAGAAGCAGAAATGAAAGAGAAGGGCAGGGACAGAGGAAGCCCCCCACCCCGCCATTTGCCCTTTACCAGGTGCACTGCAGGCGTGTGGCAAATCGCAAGGATTCCTCACATTTACACTGCACTTGACAAATACATTCTAAAAGCAGACTGAGTGTGTGCTGTCTTCTGAGGCCCACCCCCTGCTGCTCTCATCCCCTCTCACCTTGTCCCATACCCCCTCGGTGACATCCATTAAGTTTCCAAAGAAAGGGATGACGGCAGCATTGGAGACCAGGATGTCCACGCCCCCGTGAAGGTTCACAGCCTAGAGAGGAGTAAGATCTGAGTTAGGGCTGCAGGACAATAAGGGAAGTGCATTTATCAGTGTCGATAAAGAATTCCTTCTTAGGAACAGTTGTCAAAATGACCTCTTTTCCTTAAAACATTTTCTCTCCAAAACACCCCAAGCTCTGCTGCTAAAACATTTAAGGTCGTCTCATTTCTTTGGCAGTCTTTTCTTCCTGCCCCCACTTCTGAGGGTGTCACTGACCTTTTGTTCTTTAGACTTTCCCTTTGGGTGCTCCTTTATTCTCATGGCCTCAGCTCTCACCTCAAAGTCCATTTCTAGACCCTTCCTCTTTTTTCCCAGCCCCATTTCTCCCAGGGCTTACTGTCCAGTTCACCTTGAATGAGTTACCATTATCTCAAACTCAGCCTGTCCACACGTACCTGAACGGAGAAACAAGTTTAAACAGACCTATAGGGACTTCCCTGGTGGCGCAGTAGTTAAGAATCCGCCTGCCAATGCAGGGAACATGGGTTCGAGCCCTGGTCTGGGAGGATCCCACATGCCGCGGAGCAATTCAGCCCATGCGCCACAACTACTGAGCCCGCGCTCTAGAGCCCACGAGCCACAACTACTGAGCCCGTGTGCCACAACTACTGAAGCGCACGCGCCTAGAGCCCATGCTCTGCAACAGGAGAAGCCACCGCAATGAGAAGCCCACGCACCACAACAAAGAGTAGCCCCCGCTCACCGCAACTAGAGAAAGCCCGCACAGTCACGAAGAACGAACGCAGCCAAAAAAAAAAATGAGACCTATAGAAAGTTGCCACTTGGGCCTTTGAGGTCACCTAGCCCAATGTCCTCATGGTGAAGGTGATGAAACTGAGGTCCAGGGAAGTTAATTTCTCAAGGTCATATAGCTCAATAATGACATATCAGGACCAGCTAAGAAGAGGAGGCCTGCTCATTCGGTCTCTGGGAAAGGTGAAGTGATTTGCTCAGGGCACAAGGCTAGTTAGTGGTGGCAGAACTTACACTCTAACCCAGAGCTAATTCATAAGAGTCCTTCAAAAGTGAGTCGGGGTCACTATGAAACTGGCTACCCAGGAGAGCCATGATGGAGAGGATGCCGGCCTGCGCTTAAAGCAGTTCCACACTCGGTTATGATGCCATTTCTCCCTTCCCCCCACCCCCTGCTTTTATTTTTTTGGCCTGGAGGCATGGAAGATTCAAGGCAGAAACTGAGATTTAAACTGGGAAAACCAAGAGAGGCAACATCTCACCTCCTTAATAAATTGTAAGTAGGTGGTGAAGGCACGTGCTGGAGTAACGAGTAGCCAAACAGAATCTGCCAACATTGTGCCACATTGCAACCAGACTTCGCATTGGCCCAGAATTGGCAATTTTGATGCCTTGGGCAAGCGGCACTAAATGGGCCCTCAACCAACTCTGTGCTTCCGGATTTGGCACACAGAGGTGTGTTATTAACAATCTGCTAGCTCCTGTTTTAACTAATTATTCTTGCTAACTAGGTGCTAAGCTCAGTTGCTTCCACACTGCTGAGGTGATGCCTGGGCTGTCAACATGTAAATTTAACAAATTTTAAAATCACATAATCTTTGCAAACATGTATCAATAGTCTCTTGCACTCTCTAAATTTTGGTGTCCCGGCACAAAGTCCCAGTCACCTGCCTTGGCTCTAAGTTTCATGATGAGGAGAACACGGTATGTGTTAGAAAGTGATGTATGCTGGGCCGTGTGCGGGTGTGTTTGGGGGTGGGGAGATGGTGGATTGCAGCACAATCGCCTGGAGCGCTTTTCCACTTCTGCTGTATATCCTGTCCCCTTCTCCTTCTAGGCCTATCAGCATAGAGAGGAGAGAAGGCTGGCTTTTGACTGAACAGACAGAGAACCCTGGAAAATTAACGGCAAAGCTACTATGACCACCCAGGTGTCTTCTAAGGCTTGCTCTAAATTGTGTGATTGCTACTCTGTGTTCTGACAGGTCTATTTTAAATTTTTTAAATAAATTTCTTTCTTTTATTTATTTATTTTTGGCTTTGTTGCGTCTTCCTTGTGGTGCACGGGCGTCTCATTGTGGTGGCTTCTCTTGTTGCAGAGCACAGCCTCTGGGCGTGCGGGCTCAGTAATTGTGACCTGCGGGCTCAGTAACTGTGGCACGCAGGCTCTAGAGCGCAGGCTCAGTAGTTGTGGAGCACCGGCTTAGTTGCTCCGCGGCGTGTGGGATCTTCCCGGACCAGGGCTTGAACCCGTGTCCCCTGCATTGGCAGGCGAATTCCCAACCACTGCTCCACCAGGGAAGCCCAGTTCTATTTTTTTTTTAAAAAGTAGAATCAAGTGGAAAAGCAGCTAATCTGGTTTCGGCTCACGACACCTTTGAGAAGCTCTGAGGTGCAGATTAGGAGGCCACTGGGGAGAAATCATCCTCAGGGCAGCAGCTTCCCTCATCACAGGTAGTGGCTGGCAATAGGCAGGACGCATCTCAAACTGCTAACAAGTATCCTATCATTCTCCACTCGACATTGACCATTCAAACTACTTGAGAGTCAATTTTTTTTTTTTTTTTTAAAAGTTATTTATTTATGTATTATTTATTTATCTATTCATGGCTGTGTTGGGTCTTCGTTTCTGTGCGAGGGCTTTCTCTAGTTGCGGCAAGCGGGGGCCACTCTTCATCGCGGTGCGCGGGCCTCTCACTATCGCGGCCTCTCTTGTTGCGGAGCACAGGCTCCAGACGCGCAGGCTCAGCAATTGTGGCTCACGGGCCCAGCCGCTCCGCGGCATGTGGGATCTTCCCAGACCAGGGCTCGAACCCGCGTCCCCTGCATTGGCAGGCAGACTCTCAACCACTGCGCCACCAGGGAAGTCCCTTGAGAGTCAATTTTGATTCATCCCTCCTATTTCCCATTTCTTGACACCGGCCAGGAAAAAGAAAATCTTGGTTGGTTCCCACTAAATGTCTCTTGGGCGCATCTGTTCTGGTCCTACTGCCACTGCTCTTACCTAAGTGACAGCATCAGCTTCCTCCCTGATGTCCTTGGCTCAGAGTCTCCTTTTCTCCAATATATCCTTCCTCCCAGTGCCAGATTATTGTCCTTTAATAACCATTTTCACCTTGCTCAAAACCTCACATGGCTTCTTATTTCCTCCAAGAATGTCTAAACTCCTCTGGGAGGCCACGGAGGCCCCTGTCCCCCATCCTTCCCACCTGGTCCATTTCCTACCAGCCCTCTCAAGCCTGTGCTCTCTCTCTGCTGTGGGTTCACAATGCTCCCCTCTCCCCTTCCATCCCTCCTTGGCTGTCTGCTCATTTTGCAGCGTCATCTGGAATCCCGGCCCTATGCCATCTGCCCAGCCCCACGCACTCTTCAAGGTCTAGTTCAAACCCCACTTCTGGGCCAGAGCTGCAGGACGGGTAAAGTGGACCTGGTGAGGGTCCAGAGGTCATTTTCCCAGCAAGATTTTGACATTAAGTGGCCACATACATTTCATACGGCTAGTCACTAGTTGGCCCAGGATCCCAGGTGGCTCCCTCACCCTGAGGATCAAGGTCTCAATCTCAGGCTCTGTCCAGCTGCCTATGCCAGGCAAGGTGGCTTTCTTGGACCCCCATGTGGCTCTCTCCAGTGCACATCTGAGCATTTGCCAAATGACTCCTGACAAATGGAATAACCTTATGCTGTCTACTATACCACCACCTACCATCATTTCATGTCCTCCTTGTCTAAGATTACCCAAATTATTTCACCATCTTTCATTCTGTTAGCACAATATCCTTTGCTTTCCATTCTTGGGCAGATTCTCCCTTTTACTCCAAGAAGTAAAGGGTGTGCCCTGAGCCTAGGGAAGAGCAGCCTCCTTTGCAAAATGTTCACATTTTCTTGTGCAGCTGGAAGACTGGTGCCAAGCACCAACTCTGACACTGGCTTAGACACTGTCTTTGAGGCTAAAGTCCAAGTGGGCACCTAAGGCCTGACCTGATGGGGAAATGCCTGGTAGTCTGTAGGTAACTTGGCAAGTCTGGGTTGGCTCACAGCTCTTCTCTTACTAACTGTGGGACCTTGGGATGTTGATCCAGCTTTCTGAAACAGTCTTTAAACAGGGAGACTAATCCTGGCCTTGCTTGGGTTGTTGTTTGGAGAGAACCTGCAAAAGGCTTGAAACAAAGTGCATGGCACACAGTAGGTGGTTGAAACCTAATGGGCTGCCTCCTGTAGGTTCCCGGAGACTCGACTTTATAAGCTGAAAAACAGGGATTGATTGTTTATTAGCTCATAGTGGGAATACCTATTTTGCAATTGTATTTACCCTTTTTATCTGCCCAATTAGATTGGAAAGCCAGGACCAGCTGTTTTTTTTGGGGGAGAGCCCCAAGGCACAATGCAGGGTTGAAACAGTAGAGTGGTGTTTTGATTCTCTGACTGAGATGGGATGATTCTCGGAGACAGAACAGAAAGGCACACAATAAAAATGTGCTGGTGTACTGGAGTGGGTATGCAGATCGCACTGTTGTGTTTTAGTTAACAGTGCTGGCTTGGATTACACCCGTGTTGTCCAGGAAAGCCAGCTCAGGCTGGCTCCCTTCTGCTACCTCCTGGCTCTGCGCCCATATCCTTGCTGCTCACCGTGGCTACCAGCCGCTCTCGGTCCTCGCCCTTCCCCACATGGCACACGGTGCCCGTCACACTCAGCCCCTCCCCGTGCAGCGTTGCCACTGCCCGATCCACGTTCTGCTGCTTCCGGCTGCTGACCACCACGTGGGCCCCATCCTGGGCCAGACGCCGGGCGATGGCGAAACCGATCCTGTGGGCAGAGAGAGATAAGGACTTTTGGTACAGGAAAAGAGGGTGAAAGCGTGGGCTCCTGAATCAGATTGCCTGGGCTTTGAATTCCAGCTTTCTCTCTGTAGGACCCCCATGTGTTAGATAGGGTTAATGGCACAGCCATTACCATACAGATGGACATGCTTAGCATATTTTTGGCACTGGTTTACTTATTTTTCTTATGGTTTTGGCCTTCAGTATAGGTTCCCAGGAAGTGATATCACCTTCCACAGGTGCCACCATGGGTCACAGGCCCCATACCCTGTAGGGACTGAGGAGAGAGAGATGAGCTAGGGGTATAACAAGCAGCAGCTATTTCCATGATTGGAGGGTCTCACTCAGAAAAGCCTCTACCCCCAAATATCTTCCTTACTAGTCTACATCATCTCAATATTCTATCTTTAGTTACGTTTGGGGGTACATGTGAAAGTGGGGGTCTCCAGTTACAAATGTAAATTTTTTACATACTCCCCTGGGAGAAAGGGTTACACATTTTGCACTTAGCCATTAGCACTTCCCATTCATTTGTATTTTAGATTTGTGAAGAGCTGGCATCTAGCAGGGTTCTGTGGGAGTGAGAAACAGGGTAGACAACAGTGGTTGGTGAGACACGGGCTGGGCAAGAGAGGTCAAAATGTACTGAACTAAACAAGAATGTGGACACAAGGCTTTTGTGTCCCCTCTAGGTAAGGGGCGCAGTTCTATGAGACTCTTGGGGTGCCAAAATGGGGTGTCTGGAACATTTCCACCGTCGGTGCAGGCAGTGGATAGGATTTTTGGAATCTGGACTGTCTTGGATTTCTGGTCTTCCCAGACTCTAGGTGGGGCCAGTTGACCGGGGCAGCCCAGAACCCTGGGAGATGAGATTGATGGGGGCGGGCAGCACCCAGGTGGCACAGTCGAGCCAGAGGCAGCAGTGACAAGAGGGCTGGCAATTTCAAGGTTGGGGGGGGTAGGGGATTCCGAGGGGACTGCAGGCCAACCACGTAGTTCCTTTCTTCCCGGGCCGACTCTGGCCACACGTGAGGCCTGAAGATGGGGCACGGGAGGCCAAGGACAAGGGGTTAGTACCTGTTTGCAGACAGCGGGGGGCCTCCGAGACTCGGGCTCGGGCACTCACCCGTCAGTGGAGGCCGTTACTAGGGCCACCTTATTCTCAAGCGGGTTCCGGCGCGCCGCCGCGGAGCTGGCCATCCGCACCGACTTCCACGTCCGCGCACAGAGACCCAACAGCAGCCCCACCTTTTGCATGGAGGCGGCCGGTTCAGGGTTCTGCGCCGCCTAGGGGAGGCGACAGAGGGGCAGGGCGAGGGGCAGGGCGAGGGGCAGGGCGAGGGGCAGGGCGAGGGGCAGGGCGAGGGGCAGGGCGAGGGGCAGGGCGAGGGGCAGGGCGAGGCCCCTCTCCGCCCGGCAGCCCGCTCGGAAGCCAGATCCCTTCCCCGCTCCCAGCTCCCCACCAGTCCTAGGGCGGGACAGCTCGTCTTGGCCCTTGGCGCAGGGAGCCGGCTGTGGCCGCGGCGCCCCTCAGTCCCCTGCTCGCCCCGGCCGGCCGGTGTGGGACGGTTCCGTCGGTTCCGGTTCCCTGTAGGACTGCCCCCGCCTCCGGGAGTCCGTAGACTTCCCTGTCCTCCCGCCCCTCCTTCCACATCCACGTCTTTTCCTGGGGGACAGGGGACTTTGAGTTGGTTGCTTTTGCTTCCCAGAACCTCAAGATGGACTTTGTTTTCCAAGAAAGTCTGGGTCCACATTTGTGACAGCCCACAAGAGGGCAAATGTTTTGGGTTTGCCCATGGGGGTGAGGCCCGTAGCCCCCATGGAACCCACCACATGAGGGTCTCAGGTGAGGCTGCAGGAGCCTGGGAGAGACACGAAGTGGGGAGCAGCTGGGTAGGCCTGCCCTGCCCTTCACTCTGGCTCAAGTTCTCCTCCATCCCCACAGGCCTGGAGGGCAGACTCGGGTCACCAGTGGTAACCAGTGTGCAGAATTAAAGATCCTGACGGGAGAGGATCTCTTATACCCTCCACTGCAAGAGGACTTCTCCATTTTCAGGCCTAAGTGGTAGCAAGGAGGCTAGAGGGTCCCCCAACAAGTGGTGGAAATTCGGAGAACTCAGGAGCACTCAAGTTCTCCATAATCACTATGTCCCCAGGTCTTAGCCTCCACCCTAGTTCAATAAATATTTGTTGAATGTAAAAGCACTTTATAAACTGTAAACTACTAAACACATAAGTAATTATTGCCAACATAGAGTAATTATTATGGCCGCCACAGGCCAGGCTCTTCGTTTGTAAACTGAGGGTGCTGGAGTAGATAATGGATAAGGTCCTCTCCAGCTATAAATTCTGTGACCGAGACTTCAGCCTCCTCTTCTGCCAAGTGGGCTGAAATGATCTCCCTCCTGGGTTTCTGGGAGAATTAATAAATCTGCATGGCTTATGATACACTGTAGAAAGGCCCCGACAGACCCAGTGTCAGCATCTGAATTGGTTTAACCCAGTGGCCTCCAAATGCCAGCCTGAGAAGTTGTTCAGATCCATGGCAAAGTTGTCACTAGTTCAAGGCAAAAAGAGAAAAAGACAATATAGTGTTTCATAAATCTAAGCTTATTTAACTTAACAGGTAGTCCTTTATTCTGGGATATGCTTTTGCTCTTTTTTTTTTTTTTTTTTTTTTTGGCGTTAGTCTTTTTGTTAAGAGAAGATGATGAAAGCAGATGGGTAGGTTGAGAAAAATGTTGTTAGTTGGTGAAATCACCAGTCTGGCAACCCAATGTCAGTCCCTACAATTAGAGGAGAGAGAATCCTGGTTTGTGAAATTCAGTTCTGGGGATTGCTGCTTAATAAAATTCATACTTGCTAAAGATTTGTTTAGTATACGTGTAGGTCAACTGAGCAGCCAAAAAGGATTTCAGCATTCAAAAGGGGGTGGGGCTTCCCTGGTGGCGCAGTGGTTGAGAGTCTGCCTGCCAATGCAGGGGACACGGGTTCGAGCCCTGGTCTGGGAAGATCCCACATGCCGCGGAGCAACTGGGCCCGTGAGCCACAACTACTGAGCCTGCGCGTCTGGAGCCTGTGCTCCCAACAAGAGAGGCCGCGATAGTGAGAGGCCCGCGCACCGCGATGAAGAGTGGCCCCCGCTTGCCACAACTAGAGAAAGCCCTCGCACAGAAACGAAGACCCAACACAGCCAAATAAATAAATAAATAAATTTTAAAAAAAGGGGGTGTATGAGCAGCGAATGATATAACAAGCATGCACTGGATCTACAGTTTATTCCTCAAACTAGATGTTACAGCTGTGGTACTTAGCTCATCCTGATGAGATAAGAGAGCTTGAGTCTAATTTTCCCCATGTCCGGGGAAAACTGACTCTCTGACTGGTGCCCCTCAGTCTGAACCTCATGAATTATTGACAACAGAGGCTGGATAGCATGACACTCCTCTTCTTCCTGACCTGTTCAGAGCTAATGCACTGTGGGAACCCTTCCCACTGCTCTGCACCTGCCTGCGGGGCTGGGGGAGGGAATGTAGGAGGCCTGGAGCAGAACCTCTCAGGGTTTTGGTTCAAAGGGACAGGCCTGCAGGGCGTATTTGATCTCTCTTCCCCTCCTGTCCAGAGGTGGGCAGCCAGATCCAGGGGTTGAGGTTGGCAGGGGGAGGCTGAGGGAGACTACACCCCAAAGAGCAAAGGGTTTGGGGAAAAGAGAATTCTGGCCTGCAAGCTCATGAACATCACATGGCCCCTCCCTGTCTGGGTAGGGTTGATATTTGGCCTCCAGCACCATTTCTTTGGGGAGAACACAGGGGATCTGTGAACAGAAAAGGGTAGAGGGAAGGCAAGAAGAGTGGGAGTCTCCAGCTCCTACTACTCATCAAGATGGTTTGTTGGAGATGAGGGTAGGAAATCTTTGGGGGAAATACATATGTGTGTAGGAGTCTCTTTGAAATGGCGCTTTTAATAGGTAATGGGATTGTTCTTGTATGGAGGTGGCACCATCCGCAGGTCTTGAGGAAATGCCTCCATGATTGAGGACTACACTCCCATCTTCTTCAAGGGCTGTGTTGACTTAAAAAAAAAAAGCACAACGTGAGAGTTGCGAGTTAAGTTTTATTTGGGGCAAAATGAGGACTGCAGCCCGGGATACAGCGTTTCAGATAGCTCTGAGAAACTGCTCCAAGGAGGCGAGTGGAAGAGCCAGGATATATAGGAGTTTTGCAACAAAGGGCAGGTTGTCGGGAGTGTCAAAGGATTATTGTTAATTAAAGAAAACCAGATATCTCAAGTTAAGTAATTTAGCGCTTTTCTATGTATGGGAAGATGCAAGAGTCTGGGCTCACTGAAATCATTCCTTTGATATGCACCTCAGCTATCTGGGGCCGGTATCCTGTGTTTTCCTATCTTGAGTTTCCTCAGGTCTCACCGTAGGGAGTGGCTGCAGTCTGCTGGCTGCCTGATGGTATTCTTTTCAGCCCTGAGTTTCCTCAGGGCTCATCGGCTCATGTTGGAGAGCTACAATCGTTGATGACTGTGACATCCTTTGTTTACTGATATGGCAGGAAATATTCCATATATAGATATTCCATTCCATTTATAAATATTCCATTTATCAGCTGACTGCAGTCTGGAAGGAAATTCACCTGGGTTGGAATTTAAGTCTTGCATCTTGCAATAGCCATTGCACATTGGTCATTGACTCATGCATCATTGACACAAGTCAGGCTTGGGTGGTGTAGGAGGGCTGTGTGATAATAGCGACTTTTATTGAATACTTACTAAGTGCCGACAACTGTTGGGTGATTTTTATAAATTTTATTGAATGTGTCTAATCCAGTGAGGTAGGCAGTTTTATTTCTATATGTGAAATCAAAGTGAGTTGTGACAGCTTGACCTGCTGTCAATGTTGAATAGCTACTTTTTTTATTTTTTTATTTTTTTAAACATCTTTATTGAAGTATAATTGCTTTACAATGGTGTGTTAGTTTCTGCTTTATAACAAAGTGAATCAGTTATACATATACATATGTTCCCATATCTCTTCCCTCTTGCATCTCCCTCCCTCCCACCCTCCCTATCCCACCCCTCTAGGTGGTCACAAATCACCGAGCTGATCTCCCTGTGCTATGCGGCTGCTTCCCACTAGCTATCTATTTTACATTGAATAGCTACTTTTAATTTTTCTGACGTTGTTAGAGAATGACAGTTTTCTTGGAAACTAATTTTCTCTTAATTGGAATTTTACTTTCTGCATCAATTCATTTTTGTTTTAATCATTATTTTTTAAATTACAAAAATAACACATGTTCACAATTTTTAAAAGAGACACAAGGTTATAGAGTGAAAAGTAAAAAAGCAGCTCTTCCCTATGCTTCCTTTACCTGCTCCCCATATAGCTCTTTGTCTTGTGTATCATCCTTCCAGAAGTTTCCTATGCATTTACATGCATATTTTCCCTTTAAAATGTTTCCCATGAATGGAATGACACTATACATAATGTCCTTCAAATTGCTTGTTTCTTTTCTTTCTTCCTTTTCCCCACTTCTCTCTTTCATTTCCTAAAATACATTCTTGGAGATTGTTCTGAGTGGTACACAATAGATCTCCTTTATTCTCTCTCTCCCTTTTAAAAATAGCTGTACAGTATCCCATTGTGTGGATATTCCATAATTTATTTAGCCAGTCTCCCACCGATGAACGTTTAAGTAGCTTCCAGTGTTTTGCCATTTCAAACAACGCTACAATGAACAACCTTGGATGTATATATATTTTGTATTTGGTGCAAATACATTTGTATCTTGGATCAAATGTTTTCAATTGATGGCTATGGTCAAATGACCTTAAAAGAGATTTAACTGGTTCTGATGGAACTGGTTTTTCTAAACTGAATTTAGGAACTTCCCTGGTGGTCCAGTTGTTAAGACCCCGAACTCCCAATGCAGAGGGCCTGTGTTCAATCCTTGGTTGGGGAACTGAGATCCCACATACCATTACTAAGCCCGCATACTCTAGAGCCCCTGCGCCACAACTAGAGAAGCCCGTGTGCCACAACGAAGACCCAGTGCAGTCAAAATAATAAATAATAAATAAATAAATAAAATAAACTGAATTTACCTGCTGCCCTACCCTCTTTTACACTGTGTGTATTGATAGAATGGTTTAAACTGTGGGTGATGGCGTAAGCTCGGAGTGATAAGAGGTAGCGTGCCTTGGCCTCAGTGACTGGGAACCCATGGGGATCGGTGGGTACTCCTGACCTGCAGCTTGCAGACCTGAGGTGCGCTTAGTTTCACTCATGTTTGTCATTGACAAGGCCAGCCCAGCATTGCCAGGTCTTAGGAATTTTATTTATTTATTTTGTTTGTTTGTTTGTTTTGGCCACGCTGTGCAGCATGCAGGATCTTAGTTCCCCCAACCAGGGATTGAACCCATGCCCCCTGCATTGGGCACGTGGAGTCTTAACCATTGGACCGCCAGGGAAGTCCCGATCTTAGGAATTTTAAACAGTAGGTAGAAATCTGGGTTTTAATATGAAATATTTAATTTTTAAATGTTGGCAACAAATTTACTAAAACAAACAAACAAGACAACAAAACTAAACAAAAACAGTGAATGTATCTGTAGATGCCAGAGGCTGACACAGTCTTTGCCTATTTACAGGTAGTGGATTATTAATTTTGTGAGATATTGCTCTATCTAGAATCTCATAACTCTATTATATAGCTTATTCAATTTCTAGTTTTTCAAAAGTTTGAAAAACTTTGCCCTGTATTTAGGCAGTTGTTTGTGAACACCGTTGAGAAATCATCTACCCAGTGTTTGTACAGGTTCTTTTCAGGAACTCTGTACAGAAGCAGACAGAAGTTCTTACAGGACAGGCGTTGGCTTCTCTTTTCCCTCATGCCCAGGATTGCTTCCTTCTGTTGTATTTGGGAAGGGATGGTAGTGGTGGTGGAGTTTCCCCCTTTTCCTCCCTCAGAGACAAGCCCTGTGGCAGATGTGGAGATGCAGATAACAGCTCAGATCCTCCTTCTAGAAAGGACTCACTCTGGCTGCTGGGAGTCTGATTAGCTGTCAGCTGCCAGCTGGCAGTTAACTCCTTCCAAGGGTGGCCCCAGCCAGTGACTGAGCAGGATGGTGGCACAAGTACCTCACCACTTTCGCCTAACGTGGGGCTCCTCTAAGGGGCCGTCTTTGCTTTGGAGCTTCCTAGTGGGCTGGCGTTGGTCAGATCTGCATCTCAGGGTCTCACAGATCCTCCGTCTCAATCCTGCTTCCTCCCTTTTCCTTTCACAGATGTTACTCCTGAAACCGTGCACCTCAGATTGGGACTTGAACCCACGCAGCAGGGACTTGAACCCAGCCAAAACCCAGCTTGGGACGGGCACCCACGCGGCAGGGACTTGAACCCGGCCAAAACCGACAGTCTTCCAACTGACATCACACACCTGGTTTCAGGACTTAATGAAGCTCAGGTTCTTGATGTGTCATCGCAGAAAGAATTCAGTGAGAGACAAAGTGATAGGTGAGAAGTGGATTTATTTAGAGAGAAGCACACTCCACAGACAGAGGGTGGGCCATCTCAGAAGGCGAGAAAGGCACCAGGGTATGGGGTTGTCAGTTTTTATAGGGGTGGGTAATTTCATAGGCTAATGAGTGGAAGGAGTATTCCAGCTATTTCGGGAAGGGGCAGGGATTTCCAGGAATTGGGCCACCGCCCACTTTTTGATCCTTATGGTTGGTCTGGAACTGTCATGGCACCTGTGGGTGTGTCATTTAGCTTGCTGATGTGTTACAGTGAGCGTATACTGAGGCTCAAGGTCTAGTGGAAGATGACTTGTCTGCCATCTTGGGCCCACTTGGTTCTAATCAGGTTATGTCATGCCCTTGGGCTATGTCATTTTTTCAAAGGTTGTGCCCTGTCCCCTTCCCTCTTGTTTCACTCCGACTAAACGCTTTGGTCTCCTAATGCCATCTGAAACCGATAGGTGCCGTGCTGGGGGTGCTCCAAGGAGCTCCAGTCCTTTATGTCTCAATGCAGAAAGAAGCCAGAGGGAAAGTGATAGATAAGAAGTGATTTATTAGAATAGACGCTTGTGAGGCTTACAAGTGGGTGGGCAAGAGGTGCTGCCCGAGAACTTAGCGGGCTACAGTTTTATAACCAAAGGAAAAGTGGGGAGGGGGAAAAGACCACCTTCTTCCTCATTCTTAAGTAGACGTCATGCTTCCATCATCAGCTCCTCCTCCAGGTTGGGCCAGGGAGTTTTCTTGTCCCTACATGGTCAAGCTAGGACTATCATGGCACTATGAAAAAATTATTTTAGGTCTCAGTACAATGAGAGTCTTTCACTTTGAAATGTCACCTTTCCATAAATTATTGCTTTTTATGTGTACAGAGAGCATGTCTTAAGGGTCATTAACTTACTGAGCTCACTGGGCAGGATGTGGGTCTCATGCCACCATTGTTTTATTGCTTTGGGGCATGTCTTGTGCTTCTGTTGCATGGTTTTGTTGTTAAGCAAGACTGTTTGGCTTTGTGGTTAAGCAAATCTGCTTTCTTGAGTAATCATTAATTTACAGGGGTGTCCCATACTTTTTTCTGCTTACAATCCCCTAGTGAGATTAACTATTTAATCACCTACTTTGTCCCTTTACCCTGTCCCTATCACAACCAGGCATCTGCTTTGCTGGGGACTCACAGTTTCTTTCCTTCAGAATCTTTCCAGTGCAAAACCCCACTCTCAACGTACAGGAGATGTTCTCCTAGAGGGTCTGTCCCTCCCCCCCCCCCCCCCCCCCCCACATCAGAGCATCAGGGCACTCTGAAGCAAGAATCCTCTGTAACTGCAGTTCCTGCCAGTTTAAATTTTTCTATGGGGGCTTGAGTAGAGAATTGCAGGGTGGGCTTTGGCAGTGTCAGGCCAGCACAATAGTGCAAGGCCAGTCCCGGAGCTCCACATGTTTTCCTTGAGATCTCTCCGCTGGTATGAGATGAAGAAATGTTCCCTGCCCGCCCCCCGTCCCCGAAGTATTTCATTTTCCTGTAAATTTCTGGATCAACTGAACACACACATACACACACACACACATACCCACACCCACACACATACCCCTTCCAAGAACCATCAACAATTCCTAGGGACAAGGCAGTCTAAATCCGCAAAAGAAAGTGAACCATTTCCCTAGAGGTGCCAGCCTGCCCTCTCTGGAGATAACATTTGCCATTATTATGCAAAGCAGTTTCACTTACCCTGTTCTGCTTTTAGAGCAGCATAAGAGGCCTGTGGTATGAAATGAATAAGGCCTATCACAAACCTTGCTGAAAGGACAGAGCAATCTGCTTCTGAGGGCTCTCTCTTTGTTGGGCCAGATCAAATTCTTGAGCAGCATGCATTCTTTTTAATCTCTGTAAGGGAAGTAGGTGCACTTTAAGAATTTCTTATCCTTCTGTCTCAAGCAAACCCTTAGGAGTGAAGGGGGTGGGTGGGTTTGTCCTTCTAGTTACATATGCTTTTCTCACTCATTTTGAATTTAATGACAAAGGGACTGTTCTTACCATTTGATATTTTGTAAAAAAAACCAAGGAATCACACAATACACACTTTCTGCACCTCGTTTTTTTTTTTTAAACTTTTTATTTCGAAGTAATTATAGTCTCACAGTAATTATAAGCTCAAAAGTAATACATAGAGTCCCTATGTACCCTTCCCCCAACTTCCCCCATGGTGACATCTTACAGTGGGAACATTTGTAGTACAATGTCAAGACCAGGACACTGGCATTGATGCAATGCTGTTAACTAGACTATAGACCTTATTTGGTGTCCATCATTTTTTTTTTTTTTTAAATTATTATGTATTATTTATTTTTATTTTTTGGCTGTGTTGGGTCTTCGTTTCTGTGCGAGGGCTTCCTCTAGTTGCGGCAAGTGGGGGCCACTCTTCATCGCAGTGCATGGGCCTCTCACTATCGTGGCCTCTCTCTTATTGCGGAGCACAGGCTCCAGACGCGCAGGCTCAGTAGTTGTGGCTCACGGGCCTAGTTGCTCCGCGGCATGTGGGATCTTCCCAGACCAGGGCTCGAACCCATGTCCCCTGCATTAGCAGGCAGATTCTCAACCACTGCGCCACCAGGGAAGCCCCATCATTTTTTATGTGCACTCATTTGGGTGTGTCAGTGCATGAACTTTCCCTAGCTTGTTGGCATGTGTTGGAGATCTTTTTTTTTTTTAATTTTTAAATTTTATTATTATTATTTTACATTTAATTTTTATTTTTTTGGCTGTGTTGGGTCTTCATTGCTGCGCGCGGGCTTTCTCTAGTTGCGGCGAGTGGGGGCTACTCTTCGTTGCGGTGCATGGGCTTCTCATTGTAGTGGCTTCTCTTTGTTGTGGAGCATGGGCTCTAGGCATGTGGGCTTCAGTAGGTGTGGCATGCGGGCTTCAGTAGTTGTGACTCGCGGGCTCTAGAGCGCAGGCTCAGTAGTTGTGGCACACGGGCTTAGTTGCTCCGTGGCATGTGGGATCCTCCTGGACCAGGGGTCGAACCCATGTCCCCTGTATTGGCAGGGAATTCTTAACCACTGCGCCACCAGGGAAGACCCTGTGTTGTAGATCTTTGACCAGCAGTCCATACTTCATCATTATTCCTTCTTTCATTATCTGGGTAGACAATCATTTATCAGTTACCCATTGAAGCCCACTTCAGTTGTTTATGCCTTTTCTCTGTCGACTTAAAAAATATTGCACAATGTGAGAGTTGCGAGTTAAGTTTTATTGGGGACAAAATGAGGACTGGGAGACAGTCCTCAGATAGCTCTGAGAAACTGCTCCAAGGAGGTAGGGGGGAAAGTCAGTATATATGTGATTTTGGTGAAGGGGGAAAACATGCAATCAAATGCATATTCTTTGTAGAAGTTTTCTGCTAGTCGCGTGAAGGTTACTGCTAGTCACGAGGAGCAGACGTCACCATGAAGGATTTTAGTGTTTTTCTAAATATGAGGAGATACAAGAATTGGGCTCATAAAATCAGCTCCTGAAAATACCTAACTATCTGAAGACCTGTTCTGCCAGTTTTTCCCCTGGCACAGAGGGCCTCATTTCAGCTCTCCACCCTCCACACTTTTCAGGGGGTGTTGAAAGTCAGCAGCTGCAGCAGCATATGATTAATCCTTGTAGAGGTAGTTGGCCAGTGCCCATGGTAAGTGCCAATTGTAGTTGACATCGCCAATAAATATGATGTTGCAATAGCATCTTTGTTCACTTAGGTAGGAGAACTTGTTTGTACGGGCCCAAATAAATAGTTGAAGCAATAGGGCAGAGGGTATGTGCCTTTGACATTTTGAGAGAAATTGCCAATTGCCCTCCAGACAAGCTGCGCCCTATTCCAGTCTCAGACACCCTTCCTGAGAAGGCAATTCTTTGTGATGGTATCCATTTCATTACACCCTCATAACACTCAGTTTCACCAAACATTTTAACTTTTGCCAATCTGGGCGAAAAACCTATTTTCGATTTATATTTCTTTATTAAGATTATTTTTTCATATGTTTACAGGTATTTGTATTTCTTGTTTCGTAAACTACTTGTTCATGTCCTTTGTCCACTTTTATTGTTTTCTTATTTATTCTTATAAACACTTCACGAAAGGAAATGAACCATGTAACTGTCACGTATGGCAAATATTTTTCCCAGTTTGACTTTGGAGTTTATGTCTTTAATGTCATGTAGATGTTTTAAATCTTTATGGAATCAAACTTATTTATCTTTTCTCTTATGGCTTCTGAGTTTTAGGTCATGCTTAGAAAAGCCTTTCTTACTCCAAAAATATAAAAAATTCATTCATGTTTTTCTATAGTTATTCAATGTGGGCTTTGTGTGTGTGTGTGCGCGTGTGTGTCTGTTAAAATCTTTGGGCCAGCTGATATTTGCTCTTGTATGGGAAGTGAGGTAGAGATCCAGGTTAATTTTTTTTCCTAAGGGGTTAATCAGTTATCTCAGCACTGTTTGCATTTTCCCTCTATGCCTTGATTATTTTTATTATTCCCATATGTATTTGAGCCTATTTCTGGATTCTATTTCATTCCATTGATTTGTCTATCTGTTCCCATGTCAGGATTTTAATAGATACTGCAAAGAGGTAAAAGGAAAGTGGAAAAAGTTTTATAAAATAATTTCAAATAGAATAGCATGTCAATTCAGAGGAGGGAGAGAGTGTTTTTAGTTGGGGTGGTCTGGAAAAGCTTCATGAGAGAGGGACATCTAAGACAAAGCTTGGACAATGGGTGACATTAGCCAAAGGGAATAAAGAGCTAAGGCATGGAGTCAGGAGGTGGTGAATATTTGTGCAGATGCCCGTTGTATCTCTGCAAAGGAGCCCATACTCCACCACCTGTGTTTTTAATGCACGCATGTCTTGAATATGTCAAGAACATACAGACATTTTTGTATTACTTTTTCCAGGCATTTTGAAGATATATTTTTTAATCATAATAGCTACAAGTGGAGCACCTACTATTTGCTAGGGATATCTATATCGATTCTGATTTTCACCGCAATGAACAAAGTTGATATTGTTATTCCCATTTTAGGAATGAGGAAAAACCTCAAACAGGTTAAATAGCAGCTCATAAGTGCACTGATATTCAAATCCATGGCCAACAAGTTAAAGGACAAAACAAAGCAAAACCAGAGCAGAAAACATCACAGATTATCACTCATGTTTAGGGTGTTTGGAGCAGGTGCTGTCCCTTCTGCGACCATGTCACCTGGGATTCCTTTACCTTTTCTTTTTTTAAATATTTATTTATTTAATTTATTTATTTTCTTTATTTTTTTGGCTGTGTCAGGTCAACTGCAACTAAGGTTGCAGCACGCGGGATCTTCATTGAGGCATGCGGGATCTTTTGTTGCTGCGCGTGGTCTCTTCATGGCAGCACTCGGGCTTCTCTCTAGCTGTGGTGCGTGGGCTCCAGGGCGCGTGGGCTCTGTAGTTTGTGGCACGCGGGCTCTCTCGTCGAGGTGCGTGAGCTCAATAGTTGTGGCGCAGGCTTAGTTGCCCCGCGGCATGTGGGATCTTAGTTCCCTGACCAGGGATCGAACCCACATCCCTTGCATTGGAAGGCAGATTCTTTACTACTGGACCACCAGGGAAGTCCTCCTTTACCTTTTTTTAAAAAAAATTTTTTTAGAGTTTGGTCTAGGAGAGAAACTATCTTGTCTTTTTTTTTGGCTTCACTGCGTGGCGTGTGGGATCTTAGTTCCCCAACTAGGGATCGAACCCATGCCCCTTGCGGTGGAAGCGTGGAGTCCTAACCACTGGAATGCCAGGGAATTCCTGGAAAGAATCGTTTTTTAAAAAAAATTTTATCGAAGTATAGTTGACTTACAATGTCGTGTTAGTTTCAGCCTCTTTATCCTCTTTGTGTGCATCAGCTGAATTCCAGTGTGCGTGGCCCTTGGCCAATGACTGTTGGGGCCGGGGATGTACACACTCCAGCTCTATTGCCCTCTCATTGGGATGATTTTGACTGCAAGTCATTGTGACCCACAGTGCCCCCCAAGCCCTCTGTGGGAATGAGTCAGAATTATCCTCTGTGTGACTTGGCTTGATATAGCACGGTTACTCGGCCCCTTCCTGGGCCAACTTCCTCATTCCTCTCTTTCCCCTAGAAATATTTCCTAATAAATTACTTTCACATGCATCTTCCTCTAAGGCAGTACTGTTTCAAGAAACTTTTGTTTCAGTTATGTGGAGGGGTGTGTGTGTGTGTGTGTATGTGTGTGTGTGTCTGTCTCTCTGTGTGTCTGTGTACTGGGTTGCCATATAACGTGCATTTCTTACTATGAAGCTAAAAAGTTTGAAAGCCACTGTCCTTTACCACATTAAACTGTCTTTCTATTTGTGTATGGTTCATAGACCTGGAAAGTCTCCCGGACGCCCCAGGATCCGAACTACAGATCAGATTCCAGGTCTTATTGCCTGTTTGAGCACAGCGACTTAAAATATACTGGATAAAAAATATCTTAGTCATGTGTCTAGAGAATGCCATCAACTTTGACACAACTGGCTAAGCTGTTCTTTGAACTTCTTTGGGCAGTCAAGCCTGCCAATTAGCTTTCAAAGTCCAGATTTCCCTTTGCTAAGGTTGATAAATGTGGTATAAAGGTCATGATGGTTGATTATTAATTTTTTGTGGGCTAGCAGAAGCAGGAAGACCAAGTTTGTCTTGTAGCAGAGCCAGATGGTGTGCCTGAGCACGTGGCAGGGCTGCCATCCCAGAACTCTGGCCCTAGGCTTGGCTTAGATGGGGAGAGTGGGGTGTTCAGAATTGCTCTGCATTTACCCCCAAAGACTGCAGTTAAAAAGGAAAGAGAGCACATCACACACTCACTAGCAACCAATGAGACCTAGCTAAGAGGTCAGGCAAGTCTCTGTCGGTCAGATCTGCAGGAATCCTGGGGCAGGCCTGGCTGCAGGAATCCACTGGAGGCCATGAGTGGAAGGCAGAGAGCACCAATACCCAAAGTACGGTGGCGATGAGTTCTGGAAGGCAGTGCAGGGGAGAGGGCAAGACACCCATCTTCCCAAGAAAACCTTGCAAGCCCTGCCATCATCATGTCAGCTGAAGATCCTTATTTGTCAGTACCTATGATGTAAGATTGGTTCCATATTTAGAAAACAACAAAAATATGTTGAAAACCCAATGGCATGATTAAGGAAAAAGGAGGCGACCTCAGCTTATCAAGTTTAGGATGAAGACTGCTGTGAGTTAAGAATTCATAGGGTCTCTAGTATTGTCCCAGGGAAGAGCCATGCTTTCTGGTCGATGTGACATTCTGGTTACCCCGAAGGTGTGCTGCAGTGTGGGGAGTGGTTGCTCGTCAGCACGGTCAAGGTCTGGTTGGAGGACCCTCAGATCTCTCCTGATTCCACACTCACTCCTCTGCCTTCTGATTATTACTCCAGGTAGGAGGTACGGATCATGGACAACTTCTTCTCATCACTGGAAGGGCCTGTTCCCTACCCAGACTGAGTCCACTGGCTTTTGAGACTAAATCAATTTCATGTGTGTTTGGAGTATGAGAGTCAGTACCACATCCCCCCGAGGTGTTGACTCTCCAAGTTCCTGGCTGACCAGTCTGAGAGCCACGTGGGGCTCAGGACCCTGTGGGACTTAGCCTAAAGTGGGCAGTCAGATCTCACAGGCTCCAAGACCATGGAGGAGTGCCAGCTCCTGCCTCATCCTGAGGCTGAGCTGAGACCCCGGGGTTAGGCAGTACATGCTGATCCCTGACTAGGAGTAGCAAACCTGGACTGTTGGTGAGACTCTGAAGTCCAGCACGAAAGGGGTGTTCACATGGGGATGGGTGAGAGAGACCTGTGACTCTTGGTAGCAGAGCAGGCGTGGAAGGAAGATGGGGTGGGGTGGGGGTCAGTTTTGTCCTCAGTTTCTGTCTGGCCTGCCATTCCTAGAAAGTTAGGTGAGAAAGAAGTCTTTGGGCTCTGTCTCCAGGGGAAGCTCTGCTCAATTTCAGTGGTGACGAACTTCTCCCTTGTTCGGGCTTCTCTGTCAGATGTCCAGGGTGGGATGGGTGGCTCCTATGAGGCCCAGTACGGGGTGATGTGGGGAGACCCTTGTGTCGTAGCACACAGGTAGTCAATGTTTTATTTATTTATTTAGGGCTGTGTTGGGTCTTCGTTGCTACGCATGGGCTTTCTCTGGTTGCGGTGAGCGGGCGCTACTCTTCATTGCGGTGCGTGGGCTTCTCACTGTGGTGGCTTCTCTTGTTGCGGAGCACAGGCTCTAGGTGCACAGGCTTCAGTAGTTGCAGCACACGGGCTCAGTAGTTGCGGCATGCGATCTCTACAGTGCAGGCTCAGTAGTTGTGGCTCACGGGCTTTAGAGTGTAGGCTCAGTAGTTGTGGCGCATGGGCTTGGTTGCTCCACAGCATGTGGGATCTTCCCGGACCAGGGCTCGAACCCGTGTCCCCTGCGTTGACAGGTGGATTCTTAACCACTGCGCCACCAGGGAAGTCCCATATTCAATGTTTTAAACCTTATCATATTCATCCAGTACTTTCGAATAAACCTTACACTGTAATTGTTGCAAGGATACACCATTTTTTTTTTTCCACCAAAGCAGATTCTAATTAATCAACAGTATGCTGACGAAGCACCTGTAGGAGAAGCACTGGGCTGAACACTGTAGTAGATTAAAGATTTACAGCATAAACTTAGTCCTTGCACTCAAGGAATTTACAATCTAGTTGCAGAGATCGGACATGTCAGTGAAACACCTAGAAAACAACAGTTTAAAAAAGTACTCAGCTAAGTGTTATTTGCATCTCCTTTCCACCCTTTCCACTGCATCTGCCCCATGGGGAGGCTCTCCCTTGCCCCAGGTGGTGGAACCCTGGAGACAGTGGACAGATAATAAGCATCTTCCCTCCGTGCCCCACCCCCTCCTCATGCTGTGGGACTTAGTCTCCTATCTTCCCATTGGGCTTAGCACCCATGGCTGAGAGTAGGGTTTTGTGTGGAGATAATTCCAGAAAATGGACCCTGCAAAGGGGATCCTGCCCAGATGAAAATAAGTTTAATTCTTCGATCATCTTCTGTTAAAATTGGATGGGTTAGGTTAGTTGAGTGGTCAGAGGGACAATAAAAGGCCATCAGGAGACCCAGGTGTGGACTTCCTGGGGGCTCCTCTGGTTGTTTTGCCATGTTCTCTCACTATGCTTTAATACCCATATTCTTAAAATAAACATCCCCTCTCCCCCACTTGTGCTAATGCTTGTGGGTAGAACCATTTTTTTTTTTTGGCCACACCCCGCGGCTTGTGGGATCTTAGTTCCCATCGAGGGATCCAACCCGGGGCCCCAGCAGTGAGAGTGCCGAGTCCTAACCACTGGGAAGCCAGGGAATTCCCCTGGGTGGAATCATTCGTGTATGATCCTTTGAATCAGACAGGTTCAAGAGAGTGACCAAAGCATTACTGGGACCAGCTTCTGCTGTTGGGCCAGGCTTTCTCAACAAGGGTTCCAGGAGAGAATGAAAGTTTGTAGAATATTATGAGAGTGACTATTTTCTCAATTCTCCCAAGGACGGTACATAGCTGGTACCATACCGGAAGCATAAGAGATAAAAGTTAATTCATTACATATAATAGATGCCTTAGGGCTTAGTTCTCTCATGGAACCCAGATTGAGAAGGGCTGCTCCAGGCCCACGTGCCAGGGTCTCAAGCAACACCTGAGCTCCCTCCTTTTCTTGACCTGCCTTGGTTGCCACAACTGACCCATAATGGCTTCTTGAGTCATGAGTTTTGATGATGTAGACTAAGTATAATTGGAGTTCGAAGTAGAGACCAGAGACCTGTGGGTGGTAGTATGCTGAGTTACAACGTTTTTAGATGTGCTAAGTTCCAGTATTGACCTACAGTAGGCAGTGAGCTGGGAGGGGGGACAGATCCTCAAACTTTGCTCTCTCCCTCCTTCCACACTGGGAGCTCCCGCAAGGCAGGGTGGCTCTGAATGGCCGTGCATTTGAGTCATGATTTTCCTCTATAGTATGGAATTGGAAAGCCTCCATTTAAAAAACACACTTTAGATCTGGTAAACAGTGATTTAAGTGGCAAAAGTGAAGAGAGTATGCCTCTCCCATCTGATACATAAATCCAGAGCTTTTATGATTTGGCAACAGGAGTCAAGGTGTTGAGTAAATCTGGAATTCTTCAGGATAGAGGGGTAGATGGAGAGGATAAAAGTGCCCTGAGCTCACCAAGGCACGCGTAGAAACCTGTTGGGACAAAAGAGCACAGCTGCCTGGCCCGCCCGCTGGGGGCAGCGCTAGGGTGGGAGGAGGCCTGGGAAATACTGGAATGTTGGAGCTTAAATCTTTGGGAAGGCATTTTCTCTGAATCAGTCTTGGCCTGGACATTGCCTGACTCCTGTGCTTTGGAGGTTGCCAGGGGGACAATACATTCCTCCAAGATTCTGGTTTCTCCCCTGCCTGGACCAGGCAGAGCCTAATTTTCTTGGACCCCTGAAGGCTGCCGGAATAACTCCGTCTCTGCTTCTCTGCCACTACTGTGCACTGAATCCTGCTTGAAACCCCTGACTTTCTTCTTTCGCTAGGGACCCTTTCTTTCTCCCCTGCTGGATCCAGGAAGGGTGAGAGGTAGCATTAAAACTTGCTGTGCTGCAGCCCCAGCTCATGGGGCTCTGTCTTTGTGTAAAGACCCATTGACTAAGGGTTTCTAGTGTCACCTATAGAACTATTCTTATTCTAGGTTAGGTCTCTCTGCTGTATGTTCTTATAGACTTCTCTTTTGAAATACTTATCATGCTACTGATGGTTGGTTTAACATTTGTTTTCCCTGACAGACTATGAGCTCCACGAGATCTGGAATGGAGCCTGTCTTGCCCACTGAGATATCCTTATTACCAAGTACAACAAAATCATCCTGGGCATTTCAAAGAGGGAATTTAAAACAGGGAATTGACTACACAGGAAGTGCACAGAGGTGAGAAGCTGAATGCTACTACCACGAGGGCTTGAAGGACACAGGAGAGGGATGGTGTCACCAGAATCAGAGGCTGAGGCTGTCCCATGGCTGGGACTGGCAAGGCCCCTGGAGGGAAGGGCTGTCTGATGGGGAGCTGGAACCACTATAGGAAAATGATGCTCAACACAGAGAGAGAGGGCCAGCAAAAAGAATCTGGCTTCTCCTTACTTCTCAACCTCCAGTCTCTTGCCAGTGCCTCCCACTGGCCATTCCTGCTGGAAGATAGTTGGCAAGGATAAACAGGAAACTGTTTTTAGTAGAAGGACAGGGAAGAGATCCGAGAGCAAACAGGCAATGACTGGTACAGTATGAACTAATAAGTATTTGTGGTTTGCATGAATGAATAGGCATAGAGACATGCATTAAACATTGGCTGAACAATAAAGTTGTCACAACCCTCCCATTCTCAGCCTGTCAAAATAATTCCATCCCTCACTTTTCTGCTACTAGTTGCCACAGATACCTTCTTGAGACGTGAGTTTGGACAATGTAAATGAAGTGTAATTGAAGTTCAAAGGAGAGACAAGAGCCCTGAGGCTGGCAACTTCATTCTGAAGCACTTGAATTTAAGTGTTTCTCTTCTGCTGGGAGTAGCCAAAATACTAGTAAATATGTAGGCCATTTAACATTACCCAGTTTGAAATCCAACCTAGTTTTCTTGAGCCTCAGATCTAACAGCTGCAGGGATAGTGTGCCTCAAAATGACTCGAGGCACCATTTGCAAGGCAAAGACCTAGGGTTTCAGGTCACTGGTGCCTTTTTGGATGCAGAGGAGGCTGCAGTTCCACAGTGTGTCCACGAGAGGGCCGCAGGGCCTCCCCTCGCAGAGTCCAGACTGAGCTGAGACTTGGTGCCGCATCCATGCCTTGGCTGCCTGTGGTGTCTACTCTTAGGTGCCTCACGTATTGGAGTACATCTGGGGATGCAGAGGCTGCCCTGATTCCAGAGGGAGGAATTTCCTTTTCACTTCCCTTATTTTCCCTTTCACTGGTTCATTTTATGTTTAATAACAGTTGATTTGAAAAATGTACAGGTGGGGAAATCGAAGTAGGCCTGTGGTGTGTGTGTGTGTGTGTGTGTGTGTGTGTGTGTGCGCGCGCACATGCGCACAGACCCATATGTACATTTTGAAGGTGGGGTATCAGGAAGTGGGGATAATTCTGGTTACCAATTCATGCTTGAACCTGTAGCTTAAGTATTATTTAATGTAGAAATTCAGAACTGGAAAAAGACCTTGGAAATAATTTAGCACCCCCCTCATTTATAGCTAAAGAAACCAACCAGCCTTTGCTGCTTGCAAGATGCCTGGAAGATTCAGAATGCAGTTAATAAGTAGAGTTATTAAGGGGTTCGTGGTAAGATTTTATTTCAATATTCCATCCTTGCTCCCCCTTTCTTGGGCCCAGCCTGAGCCTTGACAGCAGCACCAAAGCACAAAAAGGCATCTTCCAGTTTTCTATTAAAAATGCTTGGCTCTCTGGTTTTAATCCCATCTTTCGCCTGTGGGGTCTTTCCAGACTCTATTAAACCAGAGGATAGAAAGATCTGACACGGTAGGAAAATTATCCATGAAGACGGTGGAACGAGTAGAAACCCAGTCAAACTCCTAATCACAAATTCTATTGAAATCAATCAGAAATTTTACTAAAGAATTTTCAGTAGCAGAGCAGACATCAGTCACTAAGGTAACTTAAGGGAGAATGCAGTAAACTGGAAAAATTAAAGCGGACTCCCTGAAAAAGTTTCATTACTCCAAAAAGACCAAAGAGTGTACAGAAAACGTCTTAAAAATTAATTCTGCAGAAGAGCAACTGTAGGGAACCACGCAGAGGATTCAGAAACTGGTTGGAGCCTTTTTTCAAAGAAATGAAATGGACTCTACATCCTCTCAAGTGAGTGAAGGTCAGAATGAAAAAGAATGAAGGTAAAGATCATTGCAAAAGACAGACTGAAAATATTGTTTCAGCTGCACACAGCAGAAATGGCACTTAAATAAGTAAAAAGAAAACCTGAGCAATATAACCAGAATTTTAAGAAACTGAGAAATGAAACATTTCGGGAAGGCAGATCTGGGGAGTAGAGTTCAGCATTGCAATTTCTGAATAGTTAGCCTTCCTGAATAAGCAATCAAAATCAAAGGCACGAAATCAATAATTAAAGATGCAGTAATACATTTTCCCAGAGCCAGTAAGAGATTGGATCTGAAATAGAGGAGTCATATGGTCTAATAGAACACGTATGAACATTTGAAGAGTGACTTCAACTTACAAGACAGTTCTCCTGTTGCAATGGCCATATGGTTTTTATCCTTCATTTTGTCAATCACACTCATACATCTTTTCTTTTGATCTTCACAACAACTGTGTGAGGTGGACAGACACTATTAATCTCTCATTTTACTGATAGAAAATAACCTCCGAGTGGCTAAATGGTTTGCTCGAGGGATAGAACTAGTAAGTGAAGAGCCCTAGGTCAGGTCCGGGTCTTGCTCTCCAAAGTGTGAGGGTCTTATACACATTTTAAACAATAAGGAAAACACATCTGCGATAACAAACAAAAAGAGAAGAGTGCTTTTAAAAGTATGAAAATTAGAAAGACTATTGCCTTTTCTAGTAACAAAAAAAGAGCTTGGTGGATATGGAACGTTAGCACCAAGAATGAGAAAGAGAGAGAGAGAGAAAGAGAGAGAGAGATTGTTCGTTCTTGACCTTGCCAAACTGCCCTTCATATGGGATGCAACAGAGACTCGTAAGCTCTTCAAGGTCTTAGAAATCTAACCAGTCACTCACCTTATTCCAATTGGCTCTAGGGACTGCTTCTAACGGAAGTCTTCATTAAACACAGAAACCTAAGCAGACATGGTGGCAATTGATGCACCTACATTGACACATCATCGCCTAGAACCAAAAACTACTCTAAAAAAAATAAAATCTATTAATTATCCCCCCACCTGCAACTGTAGACTTGTGTATGTTGTGTAAGGAGGTATGTGCAACTGCGTACTGCTGTGTTTTGTGGAGACAAGCAGCGCTGTCTGGAGTGTGACTCTGACCTTGGGCCCCTCTCTCTAAGTTGCCTGGCAGTGAGCCAGCTCTCAATGTCCCACAGGACTCGAAGTCTCCAAGGTCTGGAAACTGCCGAGGCATCCCAGAGAATCCCCCTAGACAGTGGGCACCTAAGATAAGAACTGCTTGGTGTACGTAAATAAAATGTCTCATCCCCAGGTGAGGCCACTTTCATACACATCTCATAAAACAGAATCGTCCCAGGGGTGCGTCCGAGCCCTCTGCGGCTCTTCTCCGTGGCACTTGCCTTTCACTTGCCCCGGCACACCTCTCCACAGAACACGGGGACGCAGGGACCTGGCCCCGCTGACCCTGCTCCCGTGAATCCCACCTGCATCAGGGGACACTGGTGGGTGTCCATCCTGAGCCCTTTACAGAACAGCTGTGCTGTCTTAGTTCAGATCCTGAGGAAATACATGATTTCTGTAGATAAAGGGACAAACTCTCTCCTGTGACTCGCGGTGTGGAAGTCCATTTCAGCTAGCAGAGGAGAATTTACTGTTTCATCTCATAACACATGTATTTTAATTATTCCCACTACCAAACTGAACAAAGCCCTAGAGTTAAATTTAAAGTAGAACGAGGATTTTCTGAAGACCCTGTATAATAAGTGAAGTGAAATATTAAGTGAAGTGAGTCAGACAGAGAAAGACAAATATCGTATGATATCACTTACATGTGGAATCTAAAAAAACAATATAAATGAACTTATTTAAAAAACAGAAATAGACTTGCAGACGTATAAAACAAACTTATGGTTACCAAAGGGGATAGCGGGGGTCGGGGGGGGAGATAAATTAGGAGTTTGGGATTAACATATACACACTACTGTATATAAACTAGATAAACAACAAGGACCTACTGTATAGCACAGGGAACTATATTCGATACGTTGTAATAACCTATAGTGGAAAAGAATCTGAAAAAGAATATATATATATACATAATATATAAATATATATAACTGAATCTTTTGCTGTACACCAGAAACTAACCCAACATTGTAAATTAACTATACTTAAATTAAAAAATGGTTAAAAAATAAAGTAGTGCAAGGATTTTCTGAAGACCTGTATAATAAGTTCCAGCCATATCGCCCCATTCACAGAATCTGAATGACAGCTAATTAATTTTCTTACTATTTTCAATGGGAAAAATTTTTTAGATCTCTTTCTCCTCAGGTCTCCTGAATAATGGGGGTGTATTTTCTCTTTAATGGCATGGAGAGGGCCCCTCTGCTGCTGACTTTATTGATCGGGTTTGAGCTAATGGTAGTGGTTTGTTTGAAGTAGATTTTTGTATGTGTTTGTTTGAGGTAAAATTCACGCCAAGAGACAGGTGAAATAGTCCTCTGGGTTCTCGCTGTGACCAAGAAGGTTTTATCTTTTTTTATTCTCCTTTCTTTCCTTTGGGAATGAAAATAACACTTAAAAATCTTAGATGGCTTTGTAGTTGGTCCAATTATTGGAGTTCAAACAAATCTCATCAATGACATCACTGGGTTTAATATGACTACATTTATATGATGACAAGGACCAGTTGTATTTAAAAAACATTTATTTTTGATGAAAACATAAATACTTTTTAAAGCACTCTGACTTTCTTTTTTCTGGTAACTGTTACCTGAAAATATCTCTGAATACTGTCCATAAGGGAAAATATTTTGAAAAAAGTGAAAAATTATGTGAGAAGGTATAGAAATCACATGCAAATAAAAAAGAGCCAAAATATATAACCAGTATGTGTGTGTGTGTTTGTGTATCTATATATAGATATACACACACATATAACTATATGTATATATAATATGCCATATACTTTCTTCCTTCTGCTCTGCAATAGAGAATATTATTCTTGTCTCGTATACTCAGGAACACAATTAGTAATGACATATTTCTAATGATCCCCTAGAAATCTTGATAAGGTTGACTAAGGGTAGGAACCTGTAATTAAGCTTTGTCTTGGTGGCACGAAATAAAGAAGGTGGCACAGGAAGCTGAGGGCAGGATCCACTGTCTCTTTCTCTACCCTGTGATTCTATGTGGTTCTTGCAAAGCCACCCTTAGGCTGATGACAGTAGTGACAAGGATGTTGAACCTGGAGATGAATCAGAATGAGGCCTAGAGACTGAAATCTCAAGAGCTCTGCACCCAGTAGAACAAGGAGGAAAATGCCAGTCAACCCTTTCTTTTTCTTTTTTCAACTTCCCCACATTAAAAAAAAATTATTTTTTTAAGTGTTTTTCTGGGAGGAATGATTAGAATGTCCAGGGTGGAAATGGGGAGAGAAAAAGTGGTAAAAAAGACATTTACTATAAAGGGAGATGCAGAAAAAAAAAAAAAAAAAAATGGAATTGCTCTGTGGCTGGTGGAGTTCTTCCAGCTCTATCTATGATAAAGACAATGGACAATTGGGGATTTTCCTTCCGGACAATTATTACTATGCTACTACTGTGATCAGAAGCATTGCCGCTGTGGATGCCTTTGAAGAGAGTTATTATTGAGAATCATTTATAATGGGATTTTACTTCTAGTTATGGAAAACTTGATAACCAAATTTATAATACAAATGATTAAAAAGGCCAAAAAAATCTTTAATGGCAGAATTTGTTAAATTATATATTAATCATAAATACCAGTATCTTTCTAACTCATGTGCCTTGCTTGGGCATATTGAATGTGTAACCTGTGATCTATCTGGACTGAAATAGGCCGTGTTAAGACAGCATTCTGGAAGAGACTTTTTTCTCCTGCCCACTACTAACCTGAAGTTTTACTGTAGTCATTTCTAGAAGATATTCAACAAAATTTCTTAGATTGATTGCAAGCATAGTTCAACATTTATTAATCTGTTAGCAGGGAAACTAAGGAGTGTGCTGGTCCAGAAAGGGTATGAAAATGGAGGGTTTTAGAGTTGGCAAACAATGCTTATGTAAGCAGCTAGTTTAAAGAACTATGAAAGGTTGCAGTTTCATTTCAAAGGTCACCAAAATATCTAGTCTGCATTGTTTGTTGGAAAGGAAGCCCACATAGGATGGCCTGAGATGACAGGCGTGCAGACTCCCAGGCCCGGTGAAAGTAACACATCTCAGAAGCAAATGACAAGGGGCTGCAGTATGGCCAGTAATGGAAAAGCAAGATTTCACCCCCAAGTTACATTAGGGCTAATAACCAGCAAGCATGAATGGCACTGAGCCTCCAGGGGGCCACCAGGTAACCAGGTCTGAAGTTTGAGCTGCCCGAAGCCAGTGGTTTTTCTCAAATGCAGACAAATATGTCCATTTCTTAATTTTGGGACACTTTTTTTTTTTTTTAAACTCCTTTTGACAAAAGGCTTTTTGACTTGAAACTGATTGAGAATGACTAAAACAAAATAGCTTGGATTCTGTTTCAACCCGCACTGGTCTGACACCACCTGGTGTACTGCAATCCAATTCTGATACTAACCCCCTGGAGTTACTGCAGACCACACCAGGTGGGAACTCAGTCCTCCAGAAGACTGCCCCCACTTCAGATGCCAGGCATACTTCGGGGGTTCCTAGGTCACCCACACTTTTGGCCAACAGGCTACAAATCCAGGAGGTTCCCATGGCCCCCTCAGTTTTGTTAGTTCTCTGGAATGACTCATGGAACTCAGGAAAGCACTATCTGATTACAATTTTATTATAAAGGGTACGGATCAGGACCAGCCAAATGAAGAGACACATGGGGCAAGGTCTGGGAGGCCCCCGAACGTAGAGTTTCCCTGCCGTCTCCAGGGCAATCAGGACAGGTCACCCTCCTGGCACATTGATGTGTTCACCAACCAGGACGCTCCCCTGAGCTTCAGTGTTCAGCTTTTATTGGGGCTTCATTACATAGATGTGACTGATTAAATCGTTGACCAGGTGACTGAATGCAGTCGCCAGTCCTGCTCCCCACCTGGGGAGTAGGGCTGGGCTGGTCGCACATCATTTAAAGACCTAACCTTCTAATCGGGTGGTTGGTCTTTCGGGTGACCAGCCCCCATCCTGGAGACCCCCTGAGTCAGTTAGGAGACCCCCTGAGTATCTTACTAATATAAACTCAGGTATGGTCCAGGGGCTCAGGAATAACAATATCACTTGGGGAATTCCAAGAGTTTTAGAAGCTCTGTGCCAGGAACCCGGGACAAAGACCAGACAAATCCTTCATTATACCATAGCATGGGAATATAGGTAAGGTAAACATGTTTTGACATAATGAACTTTAAATGTCATATAGGGGGTTCTGATACATTTCCCAAAATGGAACCAGCATGATCTTTTCAAGCCAATATCTAGTCATGTCAGCCCCTGCTTGAAACACTTCAGGGGCCTCTTAATGATCTTAGAATAAAGAGTAAAATCCTTAACCAGGTCTCTGAGGTCCTGTGTGCTCTGGCCCCTGTTCTCATGGCCAGCCTCGGCTACCACACCCCTCTCCCTTGCTCTTAGGACCTGGCATTTTAGTTTCTTGAATGTAGATTGATTGTTAGGTCTAATCATTCTGCTGGAAAGTTATAGGAAACAGACACAGAGAATTAAGTAAATTTTACCTGAGCACACACAGCTAGTTAGTAAAACAGTGGAATTAGAATACTGAACTCCTGGGCTTCCCTGGTGGCACAGTGGTTAAGAATCCACCTGCCAATGCAGAGGACACGGGTTTGAGCCCTGGTCCGGGAAGATCCCACATGCCGCGGAGCAACTAAGCCCGTGCGCCACAACTACTGAGCCTGCGCTCTAGATCCTGCGAGCCACAACTACTGAAGCCTGTGTGCCTACACCCTGTGCTCCGCAACAAGAGAAGCCACTGCAATGAGAAGCCCGTGTACTGCAACTAGAGAAAGCCCACGCGCAGCAACAAAGACCCAACACAGCCATAAATAAAATAAGTTAATTAAAAAAAAAAAAGAAGCTTTAAGAATACCAAACTCCTGACCTCATATTTAATGGTCCTTTCTAGTCTACCCCTGAATTGGCTCACATTTGTGAGCAAATGAGTAGAAAATTGTGTTGACTATCTCTCTACCTAACAAAGTGTGTGGAACCACAGCAAACATTTTCCTATTAGTTTCACCTCATTAGATTCTTGGACTGCAGGAATGGGAAGAAGCAATTAATAGCAATAAACTCAACTTTTCTTAACTGTAACCTTCAGAGGTTCTGAGCAAAGAGACAAAAACCCAACTCACCCGAAAGCTCCAATTAAAGGGAACTTGACTGCATACCCAGATGTTAAAATTGCTGCCAATCACCCCAAGTTTCCTCTTCAGTGTCCACTTTGTGAAAAGTGCCTGGTGAATTCATCCATATCAGACACTGATAGGTTCATACCTTCAGTTTTTATTAAAATCAATGCAAAAAAGACCTCGGTTTACCCACCTGAGATAAGAAAGGGTTCTAAAACTATCTTATTATGAATGACTTGTTTATGGACACCCAAGAGGTTCCATAAAAGATGAAATACAGATATAATTTAGGGAAGATGAGAGATGAAGTTTAGGGTTTTATGAGATTAAAAAAAAGGATGCAGAGAAAGTTTCCAGCTTTTCTAGTAGATCAGACGGATGACTGAGGTCTCGATCATCTTGATCTATCACCAGCAGTCCTCATGTTGAAATGAATAAAATAGAAATGATTAACCCAAAAATAGGCAGGTCATCTGACCAAGAGGAAGAATAACCATCTGCCGAGAGGACCTGTCCTACTGAATCTTCTGCATCTCCTCTAAGGTTTAAAGACATTTGTCTTTCTCATCAAGCTTCTCCAGTGTCCTTGCTCAAGCCTTCCTGCCATAGACACCTGATTCCTTATTCCACATTCACACAAATCCACCAGTACCGTGTTTCATGACTTAGA
Organism: Balaenoptera ricei; assembly: GCF_028023285.1. Classification (NCBI taxonomy): domain Eukaryota; kingdom Metazoa; phylum Chordata; class Mammalia; order Artiodactyla; family Balaenopteridae; genus Balaenoptera; species Balaenoptera ricei. Next base: position 114,387,124 of record NC_082640.1, on the reverse strand, counting down.
AGAGTTTTTCCCTTTTTAATGAGGATGCACTCAGGATGAGATCTGCAACAGCAGCAGTTTTAGAATTAATCATTCTCCTTGTTTGTTTTTAAAGCCCAAGTTAATAACTCCTTCAAAATAAATCTCAAAACTGAGTAGACCAATTATAATCAAAATTCTGGTGCATAGCCTTGCACGTCACAAACCACTGCCTTCCCCAGGTGTGCTGCTGAATCATTATATATTGTTTTCTCAATCTGTTCATGTCATTAATAGAGGCAGATGGAAAAGCAGCTTAGCTCTTTGTCCTTTTCCCCTGTTGGCTCCTGCATTAGTTGTCTTCTTTTTGCCCCTTCAGACCCACTTTCCACCCATCCACTCCCAGCCAGGGAGGCTGGTGCATATGGACATTATCAACATACTCTGATGCCTCCAGCTTCTGGTTGGGATCGGCTGGTGGAAAGCATCAGCAGGACATGGAGATGGAGGGCTCAGAGGAAGGTGCAGGTATTTACTATACCGGTTTGTGCCCTTCCAGTTCAAGAGGGATACCTGCATCCCACTTCCCATGGGTGGCCCTTTTCTTGTAGCTACCCTCTGGGTGCCCCAGAGCTCCCTTTCTGAGACTCTTCAAGCCAGAGGTGGTATCCATTGCAGTATCCATTGCTGGATACTGTAAAATTCAAAAATTCCAAATTCAAATACAAAAATTCTTCCAAACCGGGAGTTCTCCAGTGTATGATCTCCTCCAAAAGGGAGAGTCACACACGAAAAAGACAAATACTAGACCTGAATGTAGACTAGAGATAGCTAGTGGTTGAACCTTGGGTGTCTCTAGCAATGCCTTTAGGGCCCACAGGGTGGTTCTTAGTCTGTAAAGTGAGTGGGATAGGCCACATTTACAAAGTACTTTCCTTTATAGGAGGAGAAGGGGAGAAGGTCCTATTTGTCCCTCCTTGCTGCCCTGATGGGCAGGGTTTCCTCCACGTGGGACAGAGCCTGGGGGCTCTGGCTGTCTCTCCTACGCAAAGGATCAGGTAAGTGAGATGCGGGGGGCCTGGAGAGATGGGAGGGTTGTGCTTGTGTGGACACAGCTGAAGTTCCTTCCCTCGCCTGAAGGGGTCAGCAAAGGCCCAGGAAGGGTAGACACATCTTGCCTCCCAGGAGACAGAAAATTCCTGATAGGCCATCAGTTCCCAAGGGTTAGGCCCTAACTAGCCACTGTGTGATTTCTCTGCTTGGGTGTGGACCAATCCTCCCACAAGGCTCCCCTAACTGCATGGAGATGCTGGCGCTGGCCTTAGCTGTTGAAGAATGGGCATCTACGTGGGATACAGGAACGGGAGTGGGCCCGAGGGCCCAGATTGAGGGGGGGCACAAGGGTGTAGAATCCCCCAGCTCAGCCCTCTTGGACACTTTCCCTGGCTTGTCTGTGCCCTGTCCAAAGCCTGTAATCAAGCCATCAAAACTAATAGGATGATTTCCACATTAAATGAAATTGTGGATGAAGAATGGGGATGGAGGAAACCAACTAATGGTTCTAATGTTTTTTCCCAACCTTTCACTTCTCAGTAAAGTGCAGTCATCTGACTCCTTGTTTGTGTGCTAAGAAAATGATGACTCCTCTGAGAAGCTCTTAGCAATAATCGTTTTCTTCCTTGTTCCCTTATGTCTATTGGGTGGGTTCAGGCAGGAGAAACCATGGCAGAGATGGGCAGTAAGTCACAGTCTGCCCCGTAGGAGAGCTTCTGGCTTCCCACCAGTTTCACTGCTTGACATATGTGTAATAGTCAATAATATTTATTTTTTAATTACAAGAGTATGACAAGAATACACTTTTGTTTTTGGCCACGCTGTGCAGCTTGTGGGATCTCAGTTCCCTGACCAGGGATCAAACCAGGCCCCATGGCAGTGAAATTGTGGAGTCCTAAGCACTGGACCGCTAGGAAGTTCCCCAAGAATACACTCTTATTAAAAAACAGAGGGAAAACAAAAAACATCTTTTTACTTGACTCCTCTAGTCTATTCCCTTCCTCAGAAGTATCTGTCATTGTTGATTTGGGAAATTTCCTTCTCTATATAAGTCGTGGTTTGAAAATACATCCACAATTATTTGATACTATTCTTCAAAAGGTGAAGACTAATCCCCCACACCTTAAGTGTAGGAGGTACTTAGTGGCTTGCTTTCAAAGCATAGAGTGAGGCAGAAGTGGTGGTTTGTGGTGTCTGAGATCAGGACTGGAATGGTGTTGAGTCTTTCTCCTCTTTCTTGCTCTCTGGGACCACCTGCTCTGGGGGGAAACCAGCTGCCATGTTGCGAGGATACTCAAGTAGCCCTAAGGAGAGGCCCATGTGGTGGGGAACTGAGGCCTCCTGCCAACAGCCATGTGACTGAGCCATAAAGAAATTATTATAATATTAGGTTCTGCCTCTGGGGAGGGCACAGGTTCTCTTGATGTCAGGGTTCCCTGTTCTTGGGAATGAGCAGAGGACAGAGCACATAATCCCCAGGGACATTTTTCTGTTGACAAGGATACCTGAGGGTTTATACAACAGGTATATGTAGCTCCAGAGCTTGGGTTATGTGGTGGTTGCTTATATTTGCTGCACGAATTACCCTTCAGGATTAGAAGATTTATTATCTCAGCTGCTGGGAGAAAGCCGTCAACAGTCAACCCCCTTCGGGATTTCTTTAGCTGAAGGGCGCCCTTCTTCCAGCAGCCCACATCCAGTGATCGATGAATGAGTGGAAAGGAGCCCAGCCCTCTCACCCCAGCTCAGGAGAGCTCTGAAGGGTCATCCCATCTTCAGAGCTCCCCGCAGGACTGACTGAGACGTTCCCTTGAGACTGCATTCAGCTAGACTTCATCCTTTGCCCAACCCTGCTTCCCTCTCTTCCTAACAAACCTCCTACATGTTAATCTCCATCTCAGAGTCTGCTTCCTGGGAAACCCAAGCAGGGATAGTGGGTACCCAGGAGTGGTCTAAGAAAACAGATGATGAGACAGGGTTTTAGAGCTGGATTACTGGCCACCCAACTGGCATCACTGTTAGGAGTGGTTGCCTTTCAGGAATGAAATCAGCAAGTTTTTTTTTAAAGAAAAATGTATATCTTTCTGTAATATTTGAATGATCATATCCATGTATCATATTGCTTTCATTTATAAATGGTTAATTGCAAATGTCTGAGATGTGGTATTATAAGCCATTTAAATTTCATTCTTTACATTTTTTGTTTTAAAAATGATTGAATGCTATTTAAGAATATCGAGAAATCAGGAAAAGAAATGGGGAGAGGGTTAATATTTTGTTCCTGCCTTTGGGGCTTCAAAACATATGTCAATTAAATTCTAAAACTTCAGACAATGCAGCCTGGTAGAGAATCCATTTGTGTGTCTTCACCTGGCAACTTCTCCAGTCCCCACTCACCACCTCAGCCTCCCCAGTAAGAGGAGTCACCTCCTGGTGGGTTATGTGTGGGTATAAAAGGTGTGCGTGTGCATGTGTGTGTTGAGTGGTGTGGAGGGATAATGCCCTCTCCCCTGGGTTACACCCGGTCAAAGGGTACCACGTAGTGACTGACACAGCCTCCCCACGTTACCACTCAGAGCAGCCCTGAGCCCTTCTGGTGAGGCATGAACCTGATTTGGGGCTGACAGGGTCAGGGCAGGTTCTGGCATCAGTGAGTCCTCTTTCCACCGCGACGGCCTCCTTCTCTCCCTCCACGATTCTCTCTCAGGGGCCACATAAGTGGTCCTGCCAGCTGGTCTTGGTCAGGGAAACCCCAGCTCCTCAGAGATACTGTAGGAAACTTGGCTGTCAAAGGGACTCAGCTTCCTTCCTCTCAGGGGTCCTGCTTCTGTGTAAATGTGTAGGAGCAGAGAGATATGTTTGGGTTTGTTTGGATGCCTGAGAGCATCCAAGAGCTACGTACAATATCATATTCCAGTGGGTATATCAGAGGAGGCTGATGGGACACCATTTGCTTACAGAGTCTGAATCCAGGCCCTCATTCAGGTTAATATCCTTTTACTGTTATAACAATAATTCACAAAGGGAGGAATCACTCCATTGTTAAATCCTGTTACATTCCTGGTTACCAGGGTTAGATTCGCCAGGAAATTACTAGGTTTGGTCAGTGCCCTCAGGTTACGTCTCTCTTTGTCTCCCTGGGAATGTCATGCCTTCCCGGAGAGTATCAATTCCTCAGAGGCCCTGGGGGAAGGTTAATGATTCTGCATCTCCAGCATTTTGGCTCAGACACAGGAAACATAACTGGACAGTGTGTGGGGCTGGGGAAAGGAAGAGTTCTTCCTTCTAAGTTTTATGCCAGCACTTCATGACTCTGCAGCTGTCTGTGGAACCCCTGCTCCTGCTGTGGGATCAGCTGTCCTCTTTCTGTTTTAGGATTAGTGGGGCCACTGGTTTCTCTTCACATCTGATTTGGAGATGCTAAGGGTGTGCCTCTAATCCAAGCCCTCTCAATTATCCCTAATGACTCAACAGAAATTTATCGAGTAGCCCTATGTGATGGCCAAATGACCCCACACTGCCTTAGGCTTAGAAAATTTATATGCCATTGGTAAACAACATCATTGCAGTGAAAAAACGAGGCAGGTGTCCAGGGGTGGAGAAGGTCATCCAAGAATCTGCTTATAGCTTCAATGCCTTCAGGGCATGAAGCCACAGGATAGCTAGGATGGAGCTAGGAAGGATCAGGGCAAGCTCTAAATAGGAGGAATAAAGAAATCTACATGTACTTAACTCATATCCTGGATGGCCTCTGGAAATAGGCTCCCAGCTCCAGGGCCCTGGTGGATAGCTGTCCATTGTAGTATTGTGGCATCTGAGTCTCTGCATCTGCTTCTCCCCTAAAGCTGTTCTTCCTCCTGAAGTTGGTGGCAGGTGGTACCACTGGGAAGTCAACTGGGGAGGACATAGCCCTTGTGAGTAGGAGGGATTCTGCCAGAAGGAGAAGTCATGGCCATCCTAGTGACTGTCACCAGGGAGGCGAGAGGCCATTAGGAGACTCCTGCCCCCAACCAAGACCTGCCTAGGGAGTCCAATTCCTTCCTTTTTCTGGGCTTCAAGGAGTCTATGCTCGAGGTCACTACTAGTGGTGGGGAAAAGTGGCTGCCTGACCCTCCTCCTCCACACTTGCTTATGGTAAGCTAGGCTACGTTAGATAATAAGCAATCCCCAAATCTCGGTGGCTTAACCCAATAAGAATTTCTTGCTTGTGTCACAGTCCAATGCAGGGTCTGTGGCACTCCTGGGCAGCTTTTCTTCAAGTAGAAACTCAGGAAGTCTGGCTGTTTCTATCTGGCAACTCCATCATTTCAGAATCCTTCACTTCCAACCATACAGACTGGAGAGAGAGGGTGAGCCAAGGTTCTTGTGGGACAGTTTAGGGGACAGGCACAGGCAGAAATTATGACATAGCTTCAGTATAGTCGTCAGCGAGGCTGAAGCTGCAGCCTTTCCACGTCTGCGGGAGAGGAAATGGGATGGTCAGCACCACACCAGTCCCTGTTATATTATTCATGCAGAGGCTTCAGTCCCCATGGTTATTGCAACTACTAACAGTTTTCAGAGGACCTTGCAGACCTGTCTCTCTCTCCATTACAGTGTATGCATTCTTGATTTTTTAAACCTTAATGGCCACCTGTGTACCAATGGCACATCAACATTCGATACCTAAGGCACAGCGTGATACCATGGCCACCACATTAGTAGTTGTTTCATGTTTGTTTAGCTGAATGAATGGAGAAGGGTAAGGATGTCTGAGTAACCGTCTCTGAATCAGATTTGAAGAAAAGCCAGATTCAGAGGTCAGACTGAGCCAAAGGCAAGAAGAGATCACCACTTCTGCCTGCACATGGAAATGGCTCCAGAAATCCTAATCCTCTGGAATTCTGCTGTGGCACAGAGAGGCCAGAGTATATGAAGAACTGTGGTCAGTGGCAGACACAGAGAATTCTGGTTTAAAGGTAGTAACTCTTACCTCCCTGGCCTTGCACACAGGCCTGGTTATGATTCCCTGTGCTTGAGCCAACCTTGGGTTAATTCTCTTAGTCCTCAACATCCTTTTTTTTTTAATGATTTTTTTAAAATTAATTAATTTATTTATTTTTGGCTGTGTGGGTCTTCGTTTCTGTGCGAGGGCTTTCTCTAGTTGTGGCAAGCGGGGGCCACTCTTCATCACGATGCGCGGGCCTCTCACTATCGTGGCCTCTGTTGTTGCAGAGCACAGGCTCCAGACGCGCAGGCTCAGCAGTTGTGGCTCACGGGCCTAGTTGCTCTGCGGCATGTGGGATCTTCCCAGACCAGGGCTCGAACCCGTGTCCCCTGCATTGGCAGGCAGACTCTCAACCACTGCGCCACCAGGGAAGCCCTCAACATCCTTTTTGATTTGGTTTGCCCTTGTGTGTGTTGGCCTGGACTTGCTCCTCTGGATTGACTGATACAGAAGATCCTTGCTGGTCCTTGTCCTCAGAGTGAGGGCAGGTCCCTGAAGCCTGAGCTAGGCTGGGCCTGGCCAATGTGAACCTGGCTCTGGCAGGTGCTGAGTTGTAAACCTATTAGTGGCTGTCTGAATTATCAACACATTTGATCTGCCTGCTCTTCTTCTGTACTAGGATATTACTATTACTAGCAATAAGGAACTTTACCAATAAATGGAAAGGGCCAGGATTTAATGGTGTCCTGCTTACCTCTCTGTGGTGTGGGCTTTGGTCCTGTGTATTTTCACATGCTTTATTGAGGTATAATTGACAAATATAATTGTATATATTTAAAGTATAAACATGACGACTTGATATACATATACATTGTGAAGTGATTACCACTGTAGAGTTAATTAACACATCATCACCTCACATGACTGCATCTTGGAGGATAACCTCTGAGTACTTGGAATATTCTTCCTGATAAGAGTGTTTTTGCATGCCTGAGGTTTTGGATACACTATGTTAGTTTGACCTCTGGTGGGTTGGAGGCTGGGTAGCTAAGATCAGTTATGTGAGTGTTTTATGACTGACTCCCAATAAAAACTCTGGACACCAAGGCTTGGGTGAGTTTCCCTAGTTGACAACACTTTGCACATATTCAATATTGATGCTGGAATTAAGCATGATCCCATATGACTGCACTGAGAGGGGACACCTTGAAGCTTGTACCTGGTTGCTCTTGGACTTCATCTCATGTGCTCGGGCTTCAGTAGTTGTGGCACGTGGGCTCAGTAGTTGTGGCTCACGGGCTCTAGAGTGCAGGCTCAGTAGTTGTGGTGCATGGGCTTAGTTGCTCCGTGGCATGTGGGATCTTCCCGGAAAAGGGATCGAACCTGTGTCCCCTGCATTGGCAGGTGGATTCTTAATCACTGAGCCACCAGGGAAGTCCCTAAATTAAATTTTTGACTTCTTTTTTTTTTTTAATTGCTTGCTTGTTTGTGTGTATGAGGTGTGTGTGTGTGTGTGTGTGTGTGTGTGTTGAGTCATCTCAGTAGCAGGAATTTAAATTAAAAATCTGCATGAGGGCATAATTTGGGGTCCAAATCCTTAGCCATGTTTTTCTTTTCCCCTCCATTGGTTTCTAACTTTGCAAAAGCTAATTTTCCTTGTAGTCTTCCAGGGGTCTATTTCTTGTTCATCTTTTAATTGAGGGGTAGTCATTTGGGGTCCCAGCTTCATGACTGGAGTGTCCCCTACTGGACTTTCTTCCTTGGGCAGACCTTTTTTTTGTCTCCTATATCCTGGGAGGCCATGGAAACACAAGCTAAAGGGTTTGGCATTTGTCAAAAAGGATTTGGAAAATACCCACAAGGCAAAAGCTGACTGCAGGGCTCAGCTTACTTCTCAAGGCTCCTATTTTCACTTAGTTTTTTGGTTTAAGACTGTTTAACTTTCTTGCTTGGGTTTAAGATGATACATTAAAACTTTTTTATCTTTGATTTTTAAATTATTTACCTCTGCTACATTGTGTCCTTGTGGTTTCTTCCTCTTTCTGGCTGTTTATACTGGCTCCCATAACCAAGGTCCTTTTTCTCTTCATACTTAAAATTTAAAAGGATGGATGAAATATGCTCAAGATTGTTAAAATACATGATCACATGACTTCTTGCTAAAAAAAGTCAGAGCCTCCTCCCTGCCTACTGCATAATATCTAGACACCCAGTATTAATACTTTCCTTGTTTCATGCTGTCTGACCACTTCTTTTTATTTCCCAGTGGTTTTTCAGGTTGCTCTTTTTTTTTTTTTTTTAAAGGAATTCCTTTATTTTTATTATTTATTTATTTATTTATTTTTGGCTGAGTTGGGTCTTCGTTTCTGTGCAAGGGCTTTCTCTAGCTGCGGCAAGCGGGGGCCACTCTTCATCGCGGTGCGCGGGCCTCTCACTATCGCGGCCTCTCTTGTTGCGGAGCACAGGCTCCAGACGCGCAGGCTCAGTAGTTGTGGCTCACGGGCCTAGTTGCTCCGCGGCATGTGGGATCCTCCCAGACCAGGGCTCGAACCCGTGTCCCCTGCATTGGCAGGCAGATTCTCAACCACTGCGCCACCAGGGAAGCCCTCAGGTTGCTCTTTGAACCTTCTCTAAGCTTCCCATTATTTTTTCAATTGTTTCCATTTATTCTTAACTACTTGTCAAAATCCTAACTACCCTTCACAACCCAATTTAAATAGAGCTTCCTTCATGAACTCCTGCCTTGTCCACAAGGCTGGAGAAAGTAATCTTTTCCTTGCTCAGATCCTGTAACTAGTAAGAATAGCAGTGATAATAATATTAATAATGTTTATTATAAATATTAAGACCAATTTAATTATTATTAAATTATATTTATAGTACTTATAATCTATACTGTAATTAATATTCATTTGAAAATCATGTTTATTATTTATTATAGAAAATATACATAACTATACATAGTCTCTACTATGTATACTTTGCTTGGTAATTGACATTTTATCATGTCAATTCATCTTCACAACTAAGTATCATTATTTCCACTTAATAGATAAGGAAATGAAGGCCCAGAGAGTTTAATCACCAAGAATGTGTAGCTAGTGATGGAGCGGGGACCTGATTAGGTCTCTGATACCAAAGACCATGCTGTCTTCAACAAACTAGTAGTTTTTAACCAATTTCGTGAAGCCAGTTCTGCAGAGGTGCTCAGGACTGCCAACAACCAACAGGGGATTAGGCAGAGGCCAAATGGGTAGGCACCAGGCCTCTGATCCATTACAACCTGGGCATCTCTGCTTTCGTCTGTTTTAGAGATTGGGTTCTTGTGGAGGGTATTCTTTGATAAAAGGGTTCTGTTGTGAAAAACAGTTTGAAAACCATTGTATTTGGTTAAATCACATACATTACTGGTATCTGGCCATTTTTGTATGTAAAAATGGCATTTAAAAAGTATGACTCAATCTAATACCACAGCCATCATGCCTGTGTTAGACCTGGGAGAGGCCTTGGAAGTCATGACTCGTTAGAAGTCCTGGTTGTATATCACAGGTGGTCACACAGGTCCAGAGGAGACACCTAGCCTATACCAGGCACTCAGAATGTGCTTGCTGAGTTCAGTGGCTGCTCCAGAATTTCAGTATGGGAGAAGCTGAAGGGAAGCAATCCAGATGGAAGAGGGGTCTTAAGGCTACATCTACAAAGCACTGGACTGAGAATGAAAAAACCTCAATTGACCATTTTAAAGAGGGAGTGAGGGCAAAGCTGAAGGAGATAACCGGGCAGCTCTGACCTTCAGAGGAGACATGGCTTAGCAGGGAGAGAGGCCCGAGGAGCTGGGATACGCCCAGAGGGGTCTATTTTGGAACAGAAATTAGACTGGCCCAACTTGGAGGACTGATTTTGGGTGAATAGAGCACTCTGAGGAAAAGCTGTATTCCTAGGGTGGTCAGACAATGGAAAGCTTCTAATGATTGGGCTGGCAATTCAATGAGGAAAAAATGCTCCCTGGAGCACAGCCAGATTGCTCCTGCCCCAGGAAAAATGCTGGGTTCCTGGAGAATAACTGGGAAGACCCCACTCCCTGAGACCAGTGGGAAATCAGAGCAAGAGAGACAGCCCAAGCCCGTCCCACAGGAGAGGAGGAGCTGGGCAGGCTTTGGCATCTACCACAGGCTGTGGGAGACAGGGAAGCAGGAATTGCCCTGCAGGGGCTGGGGAAGTGTGCGTGGCGGTGGGGGGGGGGGTGCGAGGGCGAATGTCAGAGCTGGGAAGAGGGAGGGACCAGACTTGAGAGGGACTGAGAAACATGACTGCTCTTGTTATGGGCTCTGGGGTGTCTCAGGGTCACCATCCTCAGGGCTCTCGTGCCCTGAGTGGCTGCGGCCCAAGAGAGACCACTTCCGGTTCCCCGATTCCGGACTCTGGGCCCTTCTGTCTATGGATCCCTGTTCTGATTCCAGATTCCCTGGGCCTCTGGATTTGAGAGACTGATACTAGCAGATGGAACTCTCTTTTGTTTGCTTAGCTGCCCCAGGGTCTGAAAGTCACACTCTCACTTTTCTTGTTTTACTTGCTCAGCCATGCCTGCTTCCCAGGGGGAAGGTCGAACTCAACAACTGGCCCCTCTCACTCCCCTGCTCTGTATTTGACACCAAATGACTCCCTCCTTACCCGCTTCCCTGCCCTCACCCCCTGTTCTGCATGTGGGGCAGCAGCTGGCTCTGCAGCAGGGTGGAGGACTTCACATTCACGTCCAGGATCTGAAATCAGAGCAAATGAAGGGTGGGGGAGGGGAGACAGTCAGTCCAGTGCGCGTTTTCACCGTGTTAGCAGATATATCACATTAGATAGTGGGTGTGATGGCCTCTGACATGAGAAGTGGAGAGAATCCTGGCTTTCTTTGACATGCGTGGCGGGGAGGCACCCGGAAGATGCAGGAATATGGGGATCACGTTGAGGACTCTGCAGACAGAAGACCCCAGAGTCTGCAGGATGTCTCCCCATGTCTCCAAGGGCACCAGTCAGAAAAGAATGTTTCATCTGGGGCGGAGGAGACATCAATCAGTGTGGGGAAGGCAGGCGTTATGGGCTGAATTATATACTCCCCAAATTTATACGTTGAAGTCCTAACCCCCAGTACCTCAGAATGTGACCTTATTTGGAAATAGGGTCATTGCAGATGTAGTTCAGATGGAGTCATCCTGGAGTAGGATGGGCCCTAATCCAATATGAATGCTATCCTTATAAAAAGGGGAAACTTGGAGACACACACATGCAACACACACACACACACACACACACACACACACACACACGGAGAACGGCATGTGAAGATGGAGGCAGAGATTGGGGTGACGCTTCTATAAGATGGGAACGCCAGGGGCTTCCCTGGTGGCGCAGTGGTTGAGAATCTGCCTGCCAATGCAGGGGACACGGGTTCGAGCCCTGGTCTGGGAAGATCCCACATGCCGCGGAGCAACTGGGCCCGTGAGCCACAACTACTGAGCCTGAGCGTCTGGAGCCTCTGCTCCGCAACAAGAGAGGCCGCGATAGTGAGAGGCCCGCGCACCGCGATGAAGAGTGGCCCCCACTCTCCTCAACTGGAGAAAGCCCTCACACAGAAACGAAGACCCAACACAGCCAAAAATAAACATAATAAATAAATAATAAATAAAAAAATTAAAAAAAAAAAAAAAAAAAAAAGATGGGAACGCCAGAGATTGCCAGCAAACCACCAGAAGCTAGGGGAGAGGCAAGGAACAGAATCCCCCTCATAGCCCTCAGAAGGAATTGACCCTGCTGATGCCTTGATCTTGGACTTCTGACCTCCAGAACTGTGAGACAATAAATTTCTGTTGTTCAAGCCACCTGGTTTGTGGATTTGTTACTGCAGTAACACAGCTGGATTTCAGGGTTAGAGCCTTGGGCATTAAGCATCCCTGACAAGGAAGGGAGTCATTCCCTTCTCTGTGCCCCACATTTATTGTGATTATTTGGTTCTATATTGGGCACTACCTGCAGACTTGTAGCTCCTGGATGGGGGGGACCACAACTGCAATGTAGATACTCTTACCTCCAACTCACAGATGGGGGACTGAGGCTCAGAGTGCAGGCATCTGGCCTTGCTCTCTGCGGGTGAGTCTGTGAGTGGAGGGTGGACACATGGGAGCTGAAGACCAGCTCTGGGCATGGAAGCCGAGGTGGAGAGTCGCACAGAAGGTGAGGATGACGTCCAACCCGCCCCACCCGGCTTCCCCAGACCTCCCCTTGTCCCAGACCTGCTCACTGCTCCCCACGGTACTTTCCGTCAGAGGATTGATCCCTGGCACGCACACCAGGAAGTCAACACCCCTGCAGTGTTCCAGGACCTGTGGGGAGAAGGGGATATTAGAGGACAAGGGTCGGGGAGTGAAAGGAGGTTTCTGCTGCAGTGGGAGGTGATTCCTGTTTGCTCTCCCCGGGGCTGTGCCAGGTCAGACCCAGGAGAGGACCACACCAAACAAGGATGGAGAGCCATCTCTTTCAGGAAGCAGGCACTGAGCTTCAGGACAAGAAGGGGTGGAGTTACACCCCAGGTACCCTTTCATGTCCTCCTCCTAGTCCCAGACACTCCTCATTGGCACTGCTTCCTGAAGTTTCACTGTCAGCTCTCCTTTTCCGCAAGAACACTAGCTCTGACCGTACAATCAGGATTCCCTTCTCTACAATGTTCCGAACCCCTTCATATCGCTTCTCAGGGATCTTCCAGGAGGGCCTGGCCAACCTCTCACACTGCAGCTGGTGGTTATAACCAGACTCTTCTCCTCCACCAGCGTGCTGCCTACCCCACATCTACCCAGATCCTGTCCATGTGCACTCCTCCCCACCCCCACCCCCCCAGCATCTCCTCTTCCTGCCCACATCTGTTGGAGACTGTGGGCCTCCTGGACAGGGGCTGAATGACACATAGTTGACTTGATTCGTGTCATGGTGCCTCTTCCCTAGTACTGGTTATAAGCAGCAGTATCCCCGTGGCCCCGTCTGTACCTCCTTGAATGCCTCTCACCGTGGCTACCAGCCGCTCCCGGTCCTTGCCCTTCCCCACATGGCACATCGACGTGCCATCTCCCTGGTTGGGCTAGAACTGGGGTGGTCCGGGCATCACCCCAGAAAGCTCAGCCTAGAGCCTGCTTTTCTAGCCCTTCTAATGGTTTTCTGAACACAGACTTTCCCATAAGAAATCTTTTCTGTTTAAACTAACTGGAGTGGTTTCTGCTGCCTAGAATCAAATCCTGACATATGCACACATAGATTCAAAAATTATTTATTCATTGAGACCCCTAGGATAATAAATACTTACTTCACAGTCTTGCTGTGAAGGTGAAGACCAAGCAAGTTAAGGTGTGAAAGGGCTTTGTAAACTGTAAAGTGCCTAAAATATAAGCAGTTCTGTAGCTTCTTATAAGGGGTGATGTGTGTTTCATCATTCTATCCCTTCCCTTGAGAGACCTCTGGCCTCCAGCCTCTGGAGGCACCTCACCCCTGCTTGCAATGTCCTGCCTGGGCTGCTTTTCATCCCCCAGCCTCTTCCAGACTTATCTTTGTTTTCAGTGCATTAAAGGAATCCTTTCTGACCCCCCAAAGCTGACTTATTGTCTCCTCCATGTGACCTAGTGGCCCCGGTGCTTATTCCCCTTCTAGCATTTATCTCACTAACTCTAAGTGACTGTGTTGCATTTATCACTTTTAACAGGGTGCCCACCACCTAGTAATTGCTTAATAGATATTTGTTAAAGGAATGAAAAAAATGAATGAATTGAGATTTGGTTGCAGTGAAATAGTGATGTTGTAGGGGCCCCACTAGACCCATGAGTTAAATTCCTTAGTCACACTCTTCCCCTCTGCTGTCCAGTTGTGTCAGTTCAGCTCTGGTCTGGAAACATTTACTTTCAAGTAGCCATTCTTGGTTTTTTAAGTGCTCAGGCTTTGAATGGCATCAGGACTTGTGTACACAGTGAACTTGTGTTTCCCTGATGTTTAGGATTCTGACCCTCTGCTCAAATCTCCACAAATCTATAGCTATGAACTGATTTACATAAAACCAATTCCCTTATTTAAGCACTTAAACTTTAGTAAATCTTAGGCAAATGTCAAAGCAGATAATGCTTTCGAAGCAAATATACACCAATTCATAATCTTTTTTCTCAGAAACTTAGCTCCTATGGTTCTTATTCATTCATTATGGTTCCTTACCTCCCCTTCAGCCAAGGATTCAAAATAGAAGGGTTTCCTTTCCTCCTACTTAACTTTTTGTCAGTGTCACTCCAGGCAGTTTATTCTCAAATCTCTGGGGCTTCGTCTTGTCCAAGGACAGAATCACTTTCTCTCCTTTCCCCAAACCATTTCTCAGTCTTTTTGACAAGGAAGAATCTGCTTGGGGAAGCAAAAGGCTAAGCATTTCTTTTCTTTTTTTTCTCTCTCTCTGCTTCTCTGCTCCCATCACATCTTTATTTTGAAAAAAAGATACAGAATCTAGGAGTATACTAGTTTCTTCATTCTTTCAACAAACATTTAATGGGAACCTACTATGTACTGGGCACACAGAATACAAAGATGACTCTATCATAGTTTTAGTTTTGGTACTCAAAGCTCTCATATTCTGAACTGGGCCTGCAGACAAAAAATGGTTATTATCCATTGTGTTAGGAGAAAAATATGATTAACACAGTTTTATGGGGGCAAAAGGGAAGGAGGGGTACCTCACCTAACCTTGGGGTTGGAGTGGTTAAATAAAATATCCTGGGGAAGACAATACCTGAGTGGACTCAGGAAAAGGAGCTTCTATTATTGTTATTATTATTTTTAACCTTTATTGGAGTAAAATTGCTTTACAATGGTGTGTTAGTTTAAGCTGTATAACAAAGTGAATCAGCTATAAGTATACATATATCCCCATATCCCCTCCCTCTTTGGGTCTCCCTCCCACCCTCCCTATCCCAACCCTCTAGGTGGTCACAAAGCACCCAGCTGATCTCCCTGTGCTATGCGGCTGTTTCCCACTAGCTATCTATTTTACATTTGGTAGTGTAGATATGTCAATTCTACTCTCTCACTTCGTCCCAGCTTACCCTTCCCCCTCCCCATGTCCTCAAGTCCATTCTCTATGTCTGCGTCTTTATTCCTGTCCCACCCCTAGGTTCATCAGACCTTTTTTTTTTTTTTTAATAAATTTATTTTATTTATTTATTTTTGGCTGCGTTGGGTCTTTGTTGCTGCGCGCGGGCTTTTCTCTAGTTGTGGCGAGCGGGGGCTACTCTTCGTTGCGGTGCGCGGGCTTCTCATTGCCGTGGCTTCTCTTGTTGCGGAGCACGGGCTCTAGGCACGTGGGCTCAGTAGTTATGGCTCGCGGGCTGTAGAGTGCAGGCTCAGTAGTTGTGGTGCACTGGCTTAGTTGCTCTGCAGCATGTGGGATCTTCCCAGACCAGGGCTCGAACCCGTGTCCCCTGCGTTGGCAGGCGGATTTTCAACCACTGCGCCACCAGGGAAGCCCAGAACCATTTTTTTAAGATTCATGCTTTTTTTAAAAAAAGGTAAATGTTCACTGTAAATTTAAAAAAAAAATATTTGGGAAAATTCATGAGAAAATTCAGGGAAAAGTTGTGAAAGGCTTCAAAGTGGATCCAACTATGAAATGGGTTGGGTGTCTTCAATGGAAGACCAGGTTTTGCCTAGCACACTCTTCCAGGTGATGGGATCCTGTGGGGTCACTACACCTTTCATTGCCTTTGAGCTATGTACAACTCCATGAGTTATAGATAACTGAGAGCAATGCAAATGATTCCCATCCATAGATGCAAATAGATGGTATCTGGAGCAGAGTCAGTTGGTTTCCCTCCCCCACTGTGGAAGAAATCAGCTTTGCATCTATTAAGCAAATTTATGTTAGTCTTCCTTATGGTCTCTCTCTATGTGTGGTTCTTTGAATTAACTTTTGAATCATTTATAATATCTTAGTGGTTCCCTTCATGAATTATTGAGTTACATAAAAATTTTGGTACTTGTTCACATTATATTTGTATGACAGTCATGACTTTACCTTTTAAAAAATTATCCTTCAACAGAAGAAAGGAAAAATTTGATGTCAAGTTAAATATTGGTTTTTTTAAAAACAATTCCCCTAGTTACCTCTCTACATATCCATTCTCATATAATATCCATGTATTCAATTTTGCAGAAAGGGATCACAGTTCTCATGTCTTTTCTTTGTTCCTTTCTCCATCCCTCCCTCCCTCTTCCTTCCTTTCTTTCCATCCTTCCTTCCTTTCTTCTCTCTCTCTCTTCCTTCTGTCCCTCTCTCTCTTTCTTTTCTTCTTTCTCTTCCTTCCTTCCTCCCTCCCTTACTTCCTTTCTCCCTCTTTCTCTCTCCTTCTTTCCTTCCTTCTTTCTTTCTTCCTTGCTTTCCTTAGCTGATTCTTCTTTCTTTTTATTTTATTTTATTTTTATTTATTTATTTTTGGCTGCGTTGGGTCCTCGTTGCTGCGTGCAGGCTTTCTCTAGTTGCAGCGAGCAGGGGCTACTCTTTGTTGTGGTGCGTGGGCTTCTCATTGCGGTGGCTTCTCTTGTTGAGGAGCACGGGCTCTAGGCACGCGGGTTTCAGTAGTTGCAGCATGCGTGCTCAGTAGTTGTGGCTCGTGGACTCTAGAGTGCAGGCTCAGTAGTTGTGGTACACGGGCTTAGTTGCTCTGTGGCATGTGGGATCTCCCCGGACCAGGGCTCGAACCCTGGTGTCCCCTGCATTGGCAGGCGGATTCTTAACCACTGCGCTACCAGGGAAGCCCTCCTTAGCTGATTCTTAAACGAAGAATGAAATACAGCGTTTGGGAATACAGGAGGGCACACCAAGCAAGGAAGGTAGCATGAATCAAGGCAAGGAGAGAAAAGCACAGTGGGAGAAACTACAACAAGTTTGGTATTCCTGGAACATCCAGTGTGAAGTGGGGATAGGCTGGAGATAAGGCTAGAGAATTAGTCAAGGGACAAATGGTGGCAGTTATTGAATGCTGAGACAGAGAACCTGGGCTTTATCTAGAGGGCAGAGGGAGACACTGAAATTTAATAAGAAAGGTGAAAGGGTCAGATATTGACATGGTTAGATTTTTGCCTTATAGAGACAACTTCTGTGTGTGTGTGTGTGTGTGTGTATGTGTGTGCATGCGTGCGCGCATGCGTGCACGCACACGTGCATGGGCTTATGCACAATTAAACTTTCCATCTTTTTTTGCAGAGGTGAGAGGTAGGAGGAAAACCAGGCATTTGGCATCCTCAAAGTCAAGTGAAGATAGCATCTATGGAGAAGAGTTGTCAGCTGTATCAGATGCTGCTGATAGCTGAAGTAAAAGGAGGACTGAGTACTGACCACTGGATTTTGCAATGTGGAATTTACTGGTGACCTTGACAAGAAACGTTTCAAAACATGATTGGAGTGGGTTTAATAGAGAAGGGGAAGATAAAAATAAGAGACTGTAGGTATAGATAGCCCTTTCAGGTAGTTTTGTTGTTTAAAAAAAAAAAAAGGCAGAGAAGTAGGGCAATTGCCAGATGGAGGAGATGATTAAGAGGAGAGAAAAATCAACACATCCATAAACTGATGTGGATGATCTCAGTGACCCAGGATAGAAGGTAAGATTATCAATGCAGGAGAGAGAGCAGATCACAGGAGGAATATCCTTGAATAGGCAGGAAAAGATGGGATCTAGAACACAAGGAGTGGGCTTTTAGCTAAGAGCACCTATAATTCATCCGGAGTAAGAGGAGAGAAGATAAATAGGAAGAAGTGTGCTGGGGGCTTGTGGAAGGTCTCTCCCATTGCCTAATTTTCTCACAGAAAAATGAAGTGAGGTCTTCATCTGAGAGTGAAGTGCTGGAGGTTTGAGGAGAAGAGAGAGAATGAAACAGTTGTCAAGAGAGTGAGAGAGTAAGGGAACTAGAGCATGATGATGGGCAGCATTAAGGGCTCGCTTAAGATTGGTTAGTGATAGTGGCACTGGATTATGTATTTTATGATGCAACTTGATAAAATAAGCTTTAACTTATTCTAACTTATTTAACTTTCTGATAAATTCATATTGACTCTGAAGAAGACATTTGAAATTTTTATTCATGGCTTTTATTTAATATATCTTGAAATTTTGGTAGTATTGGAAAACAGTCTAAGGAGACAAGTGTTACTAAACAGTTCAACTTCATTCGTCCAAAGGTGATTTTTTTCCTAGCTAATGACACAATCTAGGGATTGAGTGTTGAGAAGAGCTGAAAAGAATTTTTTTTTTGGCTGCGACAGGTCTTAGAGGCGGCGCCCGGGCTCTTCATTGTGGCACAAGGGCTTCTCTCTAGCTGTGGCGTGAGGGTTTTCTCTCTCTAGTTGTGGCGTGCAGGCTCCAGGGCTCGTGGGCTCTGTAGTTGTGGTGCGGGGGCTCCAGAGCGTGTGGGCTCTGTAGCTTGCGGCACACGGGCTCTCTCATTGAGGCGCGGGAGCTCAGTAGTTGTGGCACAGGGGCTTAATTGCCCTGCGGCATGTGGGATCTTAGATCCCCAACCAGGGATCAAACCCGCATCCCCTGCTTTGGAAGGCGGATTCTTTACTAATGGACCACCAGGGAAGTCCCTGAAAAGACTGTTTATTTTTAAATACTTGGAAACGCTAGTTTCAGCATTTACTATTTTGTATCAATGCTATTTTTGCTTTTCTCCAGTAGAACTCTCCCCCATATGTGTTCCTTGATAAGAACTGAGGTGTGGAAAGGTCCTTAAATGAAAATTGTCCACACACACACTGCCCCTGACAATACATCTGAATTCAGAACATCCCAACACAGGCTAAAACACTTAATTTCTAATATACCAGGCTACACTCTTAACAAAACTAATTATCAAAAAGAGAAAGATAAGAAGCCCTAAGGCATTTAAATATTAAATGAAGCATCCCAGAAACCAATATTTAGAACAGTCTTTGTTGGCAACTGGGAGGTTTTCTCGTTCTGAACCAAGACATCATAGTAGAATAATATAACTTTCTTCCCTTTTTGAGCTTGGCTAATGGTAAGGGGAGGTAGGAAAGGAAATTTTACATAACCTTGAACATAGGTGCTTTCTCAGGCAGATCATTTTTAGAAAGGACCACATCTAGAAGTTGAAGATCTGGAAGTTGATTTCTTTTTTAAAAAACAAATTTATTAAAGTCTATTTTACTATAAAAATTAAGTATACAATTGAATCATTCTCAGTAACTTTGCCAAGTGGTGCAGCAATCTCACTAAGACATTCTTAGAACATTTTCATCACTCCAATAAGATTCTACAAGTCCTTTACAGGTAATTCCATTCTTACCCCCAGCACCAGGCAACCACTGATCTACTTTCTGCCTCTATATATTTTATAAATTTGCCTTTTCTGAAGCTTTCATATAAATGAGAAAACTGATTTCTTAAAAGACATGTATGCCTACTTGGAAAGTCTTTACATATGTATTGTTCTACAGCATTCTCTTGCCAAAAGGATGGGACAGTTTTCTCAGGCGTATGGGGTTTTGGGAAGAATATATATCTGTATAA
Organism: Balaenoptera ricei; assembly: GCF_028023285.1. Lineage (NCBI taxonomy): Eukaryota > Metazoa > Chordata > Mammalia > Artiodactyla > Balaenopteridae > Balaenoptera > Balaenoptera ricei. Next base: position 114,367,597 of record NC_082640.1, on the reverse strand, counting down.
AATATTCTATATATACTTTTAAAATTTATTTATTTATTTATTTATTTATTTGGCTGGGCTGGGTCTTAGTTGTGGCACATGGGATCTTTAGTTGTGGCATGTGGACTCTTAGTTACAGCATGTGGGATCTAGTTCCCTGACCAGGGATGGAACCTGGGCCGCCTGCATTGGGAGCATGAATTCTTAACCACTGGACCACCAGGGAAGTCCCTACATATACTTTTCTTACCTTGGGGGTGAGTCCCAGGTGCTTTGCTCAATGCCTGGAGAGAATCCGAGTGACAGTAGTAGCTCTCAGTGTTGTGCAGGTCCTCGGGTGTCTGGGCTGCTGTCACTCCTCTCCATGCTTTAGGTCAGGCCATCCCTTTCTCCTCCTCCCAGGACACACCCACGAGATCTCCATGCCCTCTTTCCAGCCTTCACTTTTTTGAGTCATCAGAGCCCCAAACTAGGACGGAGGTTCCTATTGAAAGGCACCAAATCCTGTTCTGTCCATCATGTAGGGCCTCTAGAACACCTTCCCTTAACATCACAGCGAACAGTGACCTCTGTGACTTTCTATAGCACTGTACTCATCTGCTTCCAGGACCCCTGTTTCTTTTCTTGTATTTTATGTTAACCACTATTCATTCAGTTGTCCAAGTCAGAAACTTCAGAGTCAGCCATGATTCTTCCTCTCACTTCTTCCACATCCAACTGTCACCAAATCCTGCCAATACTATATCTGCTCTACTTAAGTCAATCTTCTCCCCATCCCACTGTTGCTATATTTTATTGCGGTGGTCATGTATCTGGCCTGGAGTGTAGCTGTAACTCTTTTCTGCTGTTACTTCCAAACTAACCTGGGGCGATCTTTCCAAGGTGAAAATCTGATCAAGTCCATCTCGTTGCTAAAATTCAACAATGGCTGTCCATTGACTTTTATGATAAAGTTTAAATTCTTAGCTTCTTGTACTAGGATTTTGTTGATTTGTCCCTGACCTCTCTCCCTAGCTTCATTTCCCTTTGCTTTCACAAGCTCCTTTTACTAGAAACATAACAATTTCCCTGTATTTCTATGCTTGTGCCCTCATCATCTGGATTGTTCCTACTCCTTCCTCAAGACTCAGCACAGGCATCGTCTCCTCTGGAGGCAGTCACGTCTGCAGAGAAGCTTTCTTGGATACACCTATTTGGTCTTTCCAACCAAACTCTATGTCTCAGCCCTGTGCCTCCTCCCACCCCCAACGAGGCTGATCGTACCTTAAGGGCAGAGTCAATGTTTTATACTTCTCCAGAGTCAGGTTTGCATTTATTGTTTGGAGTTCTCTTTTTAAAAATGACGTCTCTCTTCTCTGTCGATGCCTTGAGCCTCTTATGACACCATGAGGCTTGTGTGTTGTGACCCAGAGAGTCAAAGCCTGAGATTCAGCTGGAGAAGGTGGGCGTGTGGCCAAGCTGATATTGTTTTCTGTTACAATCAGCCTCTTTCTTCCTAAGGAGTGTTCAACAGCACTTTTTTTTTTTTTTTTTTTGAGTGTTTACTGTGTATCAAACTCAGGTTCATTAGGTGTTTTCATCTTTATAAAAACCCACTGAGGTATTGATAGGTGATACTATCCCCGTTTACACACAGGGAAACTGGGTCATAGAGAAGTTAAATAACTTGCCCAACCACATGTAATCCCTGTTCATCAGCTGTGGGATTTGTCTCCAAGCCCCATGCCCTTAACTTCTAAGATATCTATTTATAAATATCTATGTGTGTGTGTGTTTTATGGGTCCAATAATGAAATGGATCAAATGTTGTGAGCTTAAACTCAAACAGTTTTGCATCCTGACCCAACACATCTTTGGACGTAAGAGGGTGTCTAAATGTGGGCTGAAGATGAGAACCAAGGTAACTATGGAGCCTCTTTCCCTGTCCTGCCTTCATGTGGGCTCAGCCTGAGCTTCCCCTTAAGGGTTTGCTTGCCTACCCTTTTCCTAATTCCTTGATATAGGAATTATACCTGGAATACTTCTGTTCTTTTTCAAATACTGCATGTCTAAGTCTTGTAGCAAGATACAGGATTTCACAGCCAGTTTTAGAGTCAGGCTTAAATATACAGAGACAATCCTATATTAGACAGTTTCTTGCCAAAGTATGCCTAGTATAGTTTGGCTTTCCTGCTATGAGTCCACATATGCTTTTATGTTGTTTTGTTTGTTTGTTTGTTGTTGTTTTGGGCCACGCAGAATGCGGGATCTCAGTTCCCTGACCAGGAATCAAACCCGTGTCCCTCTGCAGTGGAAGTGCGGAGCCCTAACCACTGGACCTCCAGGGAATTCCCCACGGATGCTGTTGAGAGGAAGGTGATTTGCATCCTTGGCACCTTGACAGGTAACTGGCATTATAACCTACTCTTGCAAGTATTTGTTTTCTTTTTGATTATTTTATTCAGAACAAATAATAATATGACTCAGGTCATGAAGGTATAACTGTGTTCCTGCCCCAAGAAAGGACCAGTTTGTCCCATCTTCAGGCAGAGGACTCCTAGGAATATCATATAAAATCATATATAAATATATAATTATATCTATACATATACATGTACCTATATACATAATATATACATATATACACACACATGCATGCACTGTAATTTTTTATTTAGCAGCTCTCATCCCATTTGCTTCATTTAACGTTTTTATTTTTCTTATAATTGCTTTCTTTTCCATGGTTCTTGATGAGGCAATTTTGTTCCTTCTATTTGCTCTCTGCCTCCAAATTTACCTTTAGCTTCACCTCTATGTCTCTGAACATATAATCAGCCAGGAACTCATGTAACTATATAACTTGGTATGTTTATATAAATGTGTTTACATGCTATACACCACTTTGTAACTTTGCTTTTTTCATGTTATAAGGTGTCTTGGAAATCCTTTTGCATCAGCATTTAGTATATTTACCTCATTTAATAGCAATTCTGCCCTTTTTGGCTGAAGGAGCTCGTGAGAATATACAGAGACTAGCAGCCATGTTTCAATCCTGCAGTAAAGCTGACGTCCAAGTGGGTATTGGTGTTCAAGTTGGACAAAAATCATATTGTAATGGGACCTGGGCTTGGCTGTCAGTGAAGCTGTTCTTCAGAATTCTTAGCGATTAGAAAGTGAGCAAACAAGAGGGCACAGAAACCTGTCACACTGACACAGTGGCAGTAGGGTCTTAGGGAGGCCATTCTCAGTCTTTCTACCTTCAAGGAATGCTTGAAATAATTTTCAAGGAAAGGTCTCAAGGAATTCTGGCATAAACACTGTTATATTTGAAGCAATGGTTCGTTACTATGATAGTAAATTACAGATATAATAATCCAATATTAATACTCAGTGTTCTTTTGAGTAGAGAATCATACTTTCTGTGGATCTGTTTACTATGGCCAATTTATTAGTCTACTCTTTTTGTGTGGTCTCCCCTCCCCACAAAGGATATTCACTCTATTGCACGTAAGTAGTGCACGCGAGGAGACTTCAGTTTTCCCTTGATTAAAAAAAAAATCCTACTTGATTTAAAAAAAAACTTAACTAAATAGGTCTAAAAGTTTTATCACACAATCATACTGTAAGAAATACTAATGAGGTGTGGTACATGGTATTTAATATATGCAAGAGTAATTGTTTCTCCTATTTAAAGCCAAAAAGTTTTGTTTTGTTTTTTTTTTTGGCCAATATATCTTGAATAGAATCAGGTAGCTAAAGATTAAGTAACCTTACTTAAAATTAATCTCTTTCTTTCCTTTTCATAAATTTTAAAAACTTTTAAGGCAAACATAATACATTTCTGTTAAATAACTGGCTTAACCAAAGTGGGGATTCAGTTTTTGAAAGGTCAGCTTGATAGATTTAACTTAAACAAGGGTTGTAAATTTATTCTAATTAATGTTATTTACAATACAAAAACATTTGACAGTTTTGAATAGTAAAGCAATTAATCACAAGCCAAAGCAATATGAATAAAAATAGCCTAAGACACTATTTTATTAAGACTGAGAAAGAAATTTCTCACTAAGTGGCATGATCAGGCTAAAATAAAGGTCTAGCAATTACAAAGTTGTTATGCACATATATAAGTTTCTTGATCTCTTCTGTAGACCTATATACGCATATAAAATGTTATTTTTGAAACTAAAAAGACATAATAAAATCTGTGTTTTTCATTTAAAACCTGTGCTGGAAAATTTATGCTGGGACAGCAGACACCATGTCTACAACCTCTGGTCACCAAGGAGTTTGTCCAGGTTGGAAGAGGACAAAACGAAGAAACTACTGAAACCAGAGGGCAATCGTGTGAAGGAGTTATCTCATTTTGTGAATCAATGTCATCAGCTTCCTCAAAAACCTTTACTAAAATGATTGTGAGAGTGACTAATTTAGGGGCAGTTTCCTTGCTTTTGAATATTGCAGCATGGAAGAACACATTGGGGTTGATGTAGGACCCACAGCTCACTACTAAACAAATACAGATATCTATGCATGATCCAGACACACAGGAGGTTATTCCTAAGCCTGGTGGACTGGATAAAAGCTGCTCTAACACTTGTTTACTCTGAAGAAGGGGGATTATTCCCTTCCTATAAATGCCTAGTGGAACTCCCCCTATGAAGGGGCTGATATACTTTGTATGCAAACCACGGTGGATTAGTTTTATGGTGACCATGATATTTATCTCAATTGACAAGATACTGTACCAATTCGGACCACTGAGTCACATTTCTTCAGATCAAGGAACGCACTCAATCCTCAGAGTAATTTTTAAAAAATTATTAATTAATTAATAAATTTTTGGCTGCGTTAGGTCTTCGTTGCTGCATGCGGGCTTTCTCTAGCTGCGGTGAGTGGGGGCTACTCTTCCTTGCAGTGCGCGGCCTTCTCATTGCGTTGGCTTCTCTTGTTGCGGAGCACGGGCTCTAGGTGTGCAGGCTCAGTAGTTGTGGCGCACGGGCTTAGTTGCTCCGTGGCATGTGGGATCTTCTCGGACCAGGGCTCCAACCCGTGTCCCCTGCATTGGCAGGTGGATTCTTAACCACTGCACCACCAGGGAAGTCCCAGGGTAGTGGTTTGATAGAGAATTGGAACAGACAATTGAACATTGGTTGCCTAGAGTGAGAGGGAGATAAAGGCTTGGAAGGCTGGTTTGTCGCCATCGTGAGTGTGTGCTCCGACTAAACATGGGGTGGATTAGGAGGGTCCCCACTAGACAGATTCCTCCACTGTTCTGGAGGATCTGGGGAGGCATGATGGTATGACTGTACAATGTTTCCCACGGCGGGGAGGATGCTGGTGTGATCATACGATTTTCCCCCATATCACCTCAACTTTTTTCTCTTTTCTACACATCAGCTTTCTTTTTTTCTACCCCATGCAGTGATCCCAGTAAGCTAACTTTCATACTTGCCTACTCTCTTCCTCACTCCCAAGTCCAAGCAGCAGCAGAAACACTTTAAGATCTCCTTTTACAGCATGATTTTTCCAAAGATTCTATTTCCTTTTAAATCTTGTTAATTGAAGCCAAAGTATTTTTCCCAAGCACTTTCATTGGCTTGTTCAACTGGCTCATGTGATAAAAAGGATCTGTTAAGTAGGCGTGTTTTTGGAGCCATTCTTATCTTTAAAGCACTCAGCAGAATCTGGCCCACGACTTCTTGGAACATACTCCAGAAATTCACCTTTGAGCTCAGATACCCTGTTAGAAGTCTTCCTCTGCTGACCCCGGAAGTTTCACTATGTAGCAGAGATTTTTACGTTTTCTTTGTCCAGGTTTCCCCACAGCTTTAAAAACAAACTTGAGTGACCTTGTCTTTGTTAATAAAGTTAACCATTTTTGTACCACCATCCAGAACTGTTTTTCATTTAATCTCCTAGACTTTTTGACACCATCACCTCCCTGTGAAGAAAGCAGTGTGTTGTGATGACGTCAGGACTGTCTTATTTTACACAAGGGGCAAAGCCTTTCACAGAACCAACCGTTTATAGGGCACCATCAGTACAAATGCCAATATCCTCCAAGATAACCTTTCGTTTCTAGACACTAAACAAAACATGAAATATATCTTGGCCTTTGCTTGTTTCAGGTAACACTTTGCAGTAGAAATTTTTTCTTGAATTTTACCATTATTTACACGTCAATAAATGTTGCAGCATGACATACATTAGTGAAATCTGTCGACTTACCAACCTGGATATAGAAGAGGTTGTTTTCAGTTTATTACATAAAAACCTTTTTAACATCATGTGACAAGTCATAAATACATCAACACATCCTGCTACGGAAATTTTTCAGTGTCTTGTATTGCATCTGTCCAAGTATTTTACTCACTATAATTTTACATCCTGGAATTAGGAGATTTTCATCACCTCTGTAATTTTTCCTTTTTAGGCAGCAAGTTTGCTACTCCATCACTTGCTTCCTGAGCTTTTTCGCTGACCTTTTTTGTAAACAAAAGTTTTTCTCTGTTTGCTTTGAGATTCCAATAGCCATTAGAAATATTCAGCACTTTTCTGGGTCAAATGGCTGTGATTCATCGTTAAGTGGCTTTTCCATTTTGCTGGAGCCATTGCTGCATTTGTAAGTTGTTTGCCTCAAATGAAGTACAGTGCACTAGGACAACTTGGATTACCAGCATGTGTAAAAATGCGTTGAGGGGGGACTTCCCTGGTGATCCAGCAGTTAAGACTCTGCGCTCCCAATGCAGGGGGCCCAGGTTTGATTCCTGATCGGGGAACTAAAATCCCCCATACAGCAACTAAGCCCTCACACTTCAACCACTGAGCCCGTGTCCTCTAGAGCCTGTGTGCCGCAACCAGAGAAGCCCGAGTGCTGCAACGAAGACCCGGTGCAGCCAAAAAAAAAAAAATCAATTGAGGGGTAGTTTTCATTGTAAAGAGGATTTTTTTATAGACCACTTTTTACGATGGTGCAGTGGAATGACTCAGAAGATTATAATTCTTCATCAGTAATCTTATCAGAATTGTCCATAGGACGCGGCCTAGAATTCTCCTCTTCCGTCTCACACCTTATCTTCAAAAATTGCCCCATTGGACTTGTTTGTGAAATACAAATGCTAGTAAAATATAAAACAGAAGGGCCTAATAACTTAATGAGAGAATTGCAAGAAACAGAAAAATTCGCAGTACAATTCACTTCTAGCCTACGTAATCCAAGTTTGTAACATTTACAGTAGCAAAGCTCTTGGGGGGCATCTGTGTGGTATGAAAATTTCCTTCTGATTTTTTGTCAACCCTGTAGAGCTCCTTCACTCCTGCCAGGTGGTCAGTGGTGTGTCAGGGAAGGTTGGAGTGGTAAATCCAGAGGGACATGGTGACATCATCAGCTACCCCCTCCCTTCCGTGCAATATACAGTGCTTACCCATTATCAGTGTCCTTCCCTATCTCAAATCAAAAACTGAGGATGGGCTCAACCAAATGACCACAGTTCTACCCTCACTGCCACAGGGGGCTTCGAAAGTATTTTAATTAAATTGCTAACGGAGCTGCTCTGTCATTGGCCATCACTGGCAAATTTCAGCATCACCCAATTTGCAAAGTTCAAAACTTGTTTATTATTATGTTTCAATCTTTTTTAAAACATTTATTTTATTTATTTATTTTTGGCTGTGTTGGGTCTTCGTTGCTGCGTGCGGGCTTTCTCTAGTTGCGGCGAGCGGGGGCTACTCTTCGTTGTGGTGCACGGGCTTCTCATTGCGGTGGCTTCTCTTGTTGCGGAGCACGGGCTCTAGGCGCACTGGCTCAGTAGTTGTGGCTTGTGGGCTCTAGAGTGCAGGCTCAGTAGCTGTGGCACACCATCTTAGTTGCTCCACAACATGTGGGATCTTCCTGGACCGGGGCTCGAACCCGTGTCCCCTGCATTGGCAGGCAGATTCTAAACCACTGTGCCACCAGGGAAGTCCTATTTTTCAATCTTAATCTCTCTTGGAAACTTGATTGAGAAACTCAGACTGAGAGGTTTATATTATAAGTATGCCCAATTTTGCCAGCTTAATAAACAATGACACCCTATTTTGAAATGTCTCCAAAGACCCAGATAATTATGAATTTCAGTTACCTGGGGAGGTCCCTTCCCTACTGTGTCCGGGAAGAACTAGGCATGTTTCTCAGGTCTCATGACCAGTCTGGGCTGCTTACTGGCGTAGCTAAGAGCTCGCATTAAGTGCAAGGATCCAGCAGGCTCTGCTGGGATGTTGCTTCCCTGGAATGGGCCCCAGTTGGGCTGCTATTTCTGCTGCCACTAACACCCCTGCTACCTCTTTGTTTAAATTCTTTGTTCTGCCTTGAAGTTGCAACTGTCTCCGCTACTCCCCACCGCCCTCTTCACCTCAGACACTTTAATCAATCCTCTCAGAAACTTCCAAGTGACAAAATAAAATTTAAAATATCTGTTCCCCAGAAGGCATAAAGGAACAGACTGATAAATTTGTATAAAAATTTTAAACTTCTGTTTGGCAGAAGACAAGACAGACTGTGAAAATGTAATTGCAGAACATATGATAAAATGGCTAATTGCCTTATTTTGCAAAATAACGCTCATGCAAATGAATGAGAGAAAGTAAAACAACTCAAAAGAAAATACGCAAGTTATAAGAATGGACAGTTCACAGGAAAAGTATAAATAGTCTATAAAATTATGAAAACATTCTCATCTCCCTCATATTTTAAAAACATGGAGATCAAAACATCAACAAGATACAATCTTTCAACTTTTAGATTGGTAAAAAAGAAAAGCTTCATAATATCCAGAGCTGGCAAAAGTATGGGGAAATAGGTACTTTCAGATGTTTCTGATGGGATTTTATTTTATTTTTTTAAAAGATTTTCTTGATGTGGACCATTTTTAAAGTCTTTATTGAATTTGTTACAATATTGCTTCTGTTTTATGTTTTGGTCTTTTGGCCACAAGGCATGTGGGATCGTAGCTCCCCAACCGGGGATCGAACTGGCATCCCCTGCATTGGAAGGCGACGTCTTAACCACTGGACCGCCAGGGAAGTCCCTGATGGGATTTTATTTTGTTGCAACCTTTGGGAAAGTAATTTAGCCTATCTATCAAATATTTAAGTGTGTGTATATTCTGACTGTATTGATTGAGAAATTTCAGTACTTGGGGTTTACATCGTGAATATGCTTGCTAAAATTTCCCCTAAATTTATGTGCAAGAATGTTTGCAAGACATCGTTTAATAACAATTTAAAAAGCAAATTTGTTTAATAGCAAACAACTTAAAAAGCAAACTAATATCTATTGGTAGGACATTTAAGTTGGAGTATATCAATATAATACAGCTGTTAATAAAGGAGATAGATCTGTAAGAGCTTAAAGGGAAAGGTGCTCAAAGTATATTCTGAAGCAATGAGAACAAGGTAGAGAACAATGTGATAGAAATAAAAATTACCTGTCCGTACAAACATGTCCTAGTAAATGCATTCAGCATTTTTCTAAAAAAATGTGCAACACACACACATACACATTAGCAGCAAATTCCATGGAGAGAAAAACTATGGAGGAAGAAAGATTTTATTTTTCATTGCAAACCTTCCTGTTCTCTTTGAGGTTTTCCTTTTTTTTTTGAGGGAACTTTGGACTTAGAGGATTGAATTCAATACAGTCTTTGGTTCATGGAACTCATTGGTTGGGGTAGGACCCATAACCCCACCCCACTTTCATTTGCCTCTTTCCCCTTACAGAAAAACATCCAGTTCAATGTATATGTGTTCAGTTGTATGTGTTCTTTTAAGATGTGTATTGTCTGTTGGGTATGGTGTATTAATCTATATAAGTGATATACACTCTAGATCTCATTATTTTCTTCCTGTTTTCTCTCAGCATGATGCATGTTGCTCTGGTACGTGTTAATTGTTGCTTCTGACTGCTACACGGTACTCCTTATTTTCCAGTTTACTTCTTGGATAGGCTCTGGATAACGTCCAGATCCTTACCACCACAAACGGTGGAATAAACCTTCTTGGAGATGTCCTCATGTGAATTTGAGTGGGAATTTTTTGGAGAAATATATCCAGAAGTGGGGCTTGCTGGTCACGAAATACAATGATGTATAACTGAGAACTGTCTGATTGCTCTCCAGGGTGGCTGCACCAGTCCACACGCCCACCAACAGCATAAGAGGTCCCGCTATCCCCACATCCCTGCCAACACTTGGTATTCTCAGCTTTATTATTTTTGCCAGCTTAATAAAGTAATCTTATTATTTTGAAACTTTGTGTTACTCTGATAGCTAATGAGTTTGAGCTTCTCTTCACATGCTTGCCAGCCTTTTTGATTTCCCCTTCTACAAATTGTCTTTTCATTTCCTTTGCCCATTTATCTTTTGGGGTTCCTGTTTTTTAATCTTTTAAGAGTTCCTTGTATATGTTAGATACTAGTTTTTTTAAAAAAAATAAGTTTTAGGCATCACAAATAACACTCAATTTGTCATCTGTTTGTTAACTTTGATCATGTTGTGCTTCATTGAACAAATTTTCCTAATTTTATGCAATTAACTTAATTAGTTTGGCCTTATGATTTCTTCTTGTGCTGTTCTTTAGAAGTCCTTCCCTGCCTGGTATTTCAGAAAGACATTAATCCACAATATTTACCATTAATTTGTAGTCTTTTGCCTTGAGGTCTTTAATCTTTCTGGAGCCTCTTTGTATACTTTAGAAGGTAGGGATTCAGTTTTATTTTTCTCCCTCTAGCGGACCAGTTTTCCCAGCACCCTCTTCTAAACAGTGTGTCCTTTGTCATTAAATTGTGATGCAACATTTACTGTATATCAAATTCTCTTCTATGGGTATGAATTTTTTCTCAGTTCTTTACTCTGTTCCATTATCCATTCTTTTGTTCTTATGCCAATATCATACAGTATTTAATTTTTTTTTTTTTACCATGAGATATAACACAAAGAAAAATAAAGCATAAATCTACCACTTAATGATTTTAAAATGATTATCCAGGTAATTACCACTCAGGTTAGGAAATGGAACACTGCCAATAACCCAGAAACCCCTGTGTGTTTCTTGTCAATTGTAATGCCTTTCCATTAGTCTTAAAGTAAGTACCAATCCCAAAGTAACTACCATGCTGACATTTATGATAATTAATCCCCTACTTAAAAAATACTTTATTCAGCATGTATCTATAAACCCTACACTTAAGTTTTGCCTGTTTATGAATTTATATTAATAGGATAGTACAGTATGCATTCTTTCATGTCTGGCTTATTTCACTCAGCACTGTCTGTGAGAATCATCCATGTTTTTAGCAGTAGTTTATTGTTTTTAGTTTCTATGTAGTTTTCTGTTGTAGATTAAAGAAATGTCTACAATTTTTCACTCCTCCCTGTACCCATGCCTTTTGCAGTGTGATTTTATAAATAAAAAAATAAATTTATTTATTTATTTTGTCTGCATTGGGTCTTCGTTGCTGCGCGCAGGCTTTCTCTAGTTGTGGCGAGCGGAGGTTACTCTTCGTTGTGGTGCGCAGGCTTCTCATAGCAGTGGCTTCTCTTGTTGAGGAGCACGGGCTCTAGGCATGTGGGCTTAAGTAGTTGTGGCACGTGGGCTCAAGTAGTTGTGGCACGTGGGCTCAAGTAGTTGTGGCACGTGGGCTCAGTAGTTGTGGCTCGCAGGCTTTAGAGCGCAGGCTCAGTAGTTGTGGCACACGGGCTTAGTTGCTCCGCGGCATGTGGGATCTTCCCGGACCAGGGCTTGGGAAGATCCCACATCTGCCTGCCAATGCAGGCAACCTGTGTCGCCTGCATTGGCAGGCAGATTCTTAACCATTGCGCCACCAGGGAAGTCCTGCAATGTGATTTTAAAGCTCCTTTCATGGAAACATGGAGTCTATTTTCCTTTCCATTGAATCTAGGCTGGCATTGTGACTTGTTCTGGCCAATAGAATGAGGTGAAAGTGTTACTAAGTCCAAGCTCCTACGGCTCGCTGCACCACAGTCCGATCAATCGAGAGACGAGGTGTTGGGGCAAGGAATAGTGACTTTATTCAGAAATCCAGCAGACTGAGAAGATGGTGGACTAGTGTCCCAAAGGACCATCTTGCCCACGTTTGGATACTAGTTTCTTTTATAGAAGAAAGAGGGGGAAGTGAGGAGGTAAAGTAAAAAAGGTGGTAGGTTGTTGAAAACATTTCCTGGTTCCAGCCAGACTGTGGAGGGGATGTGTTAATTTCTTCTTTCCTGCAGCCATTCACAGGTGAGCCTGGTTGGATGTTTCCTGTGAGCTTAAACAAAGGTATTTTAGCTTAACACTCAGGCATGGGAGGCAGGGTTCTTGGAGATGGGCCATTATGTATACTTTAAGCTATCGGCACCATCCCTTTAGTAATTACCTTGTAACAAAAGCTATAGAATACAAAGATTAAAGTAAAAGAAACAGATCCAATATGAAGTCAGATTTGTTCTTCCCTATTACAAAAATGACCATGTGCCAGTTCTGAGCTTTGGCCTCCAGAGCTCTTGTGTGTTTCTAATCTATGTATTGGGACCTCTGCCTCTGCCACGTGAACAAGCCTGGGCTAGCCAGCTGGAGCATTGTATACGGGGACCAGAGCTGAGACAGCCTGGTTGTCTGAGCTGAGGCCACGGAGACGTGACCGAGAATCTATTGACTTACTATGGTCCCTGGAGAGCTTAGAAGACACTTCTTATACAAATGCAGTGAGGAATATGCTAGTGACAGTTGGGTGCTTCTACCAAGGACCCTGAAAGGATTCCACTAAACCTATGTCACCCTTCCCACTCCTTTACTCCTGCTTCCTAGGACTACATATCAAATAAACTATCTGTACCAAGGTCTTTATCTCAGGGTCTGCTTTCAAGGGAACCAAATTAAGATAACTTGTATCAGGAGTGACCCTAGCAAATAGAGCTTCAGGATGGGATTCTAGAATACTCACTGATATCCAGGACCTCCTTGATGGTGGTGAGTGACATGGTGAGTGAAGTGGATGCCCAAAGTTGACCTTGAGGCAAGGGTTTGTGTAAAAATGATTTGTTAGGAAGTGCTCCCATGGGGGAAAAACACTAGGGGAGATAGAAAGTGGGATCAGCACAAGATGGGGGCCAAACAAGAGTGCCATATCAAGCCACATGCCACAGAAGACAACTTTGGTGGCTCATCCCTGCAGGGAGCTTGACATTAGCACTTGGAGGGCAGCTTCAGATGAAGGGTGGAGGTTATCATTATACTTGCCCACTGGGAAATCAAGACGCTTCTCTCTCCTTCTCTGCAGGACTCAAATGGAGCATAGTCCCATCGAACATCCAACTGCCACTGTGTCCAAGGATGCCTCTTTGCAGGATGCCAAGAGAATTTGAGACTCTTCTCAAAATCTTCTGACTCGTCTGCCTGTGATTTCCAGCCTGAATTAAGTGATGCTTGTTGGTGATGCTTGAGTGCTTTTCAGAATGCTTGAAGATTTAGGAAGCTTCAAGAACAGTTTTATCCTACAAATAAAGTGTGAACTAGGAGTTCAGAAAAAAAATGTGTGGACTGAATTAAGATTATGATAATGCTCATGTGTTTCTAGTTATAGTAGAATCAGTGTCTTCCTGGTGGGATGAGTGATGCTAGTAAATGTTATTTATCTGGTGATCAAAGGTGCTTAGAGAAGGAACTGAGGATGTTTAACAGAGAACCGAGCAGACCAAAATGGGATGGGTAGGAATGATAGAGCTGTGTTATCGTTTGAAGGGCTGTCATGGGGAAAAGAGAATTGACTTGATCAATGGTGCTCCTTGGATAGCTATAAGACCAGTGGGGAAGAGCTATGGGGAGACATTTTTCAGCTCAATTTAAGAAGGTATTTTCAAATGCCCAGAGCTGTCCATAGATAAAAGATTCTGCCCTAAGAAATAGTGAATTCCTTAACACTAGAGTTATTCAGACAGAGGATGGAAGATCATTTTGCAGGGGTGTTGTGGAGGGAATTCAAACATCAAATAGGGATTAAAGTTAGATGATATTCCCAACCCTGAAATATGATGATTCTTGTCCTTGATAAAAATAAAGGTGAACTTGCTGGAAAACCAAGAGAACTCTCAACAGCCAGGGTCAGAACAAAAGCCAGTTGAATAAAAGCTTAGTGATGGGATGAAACTAATCACTGCTTCTAAACCGAGTCATATTAGAAGAAAATGAGCTCCTATACTTGTAATGAGCCTTATTTATGACAGTTTTGCTGAAATCAAATAGTTTATGCTTCAGTTGAATTTAAATGCAGTGACAATTTACTTAATGAGACTTCTGGAACAAATTGTTCTTAGAATCAAATTGGCCAAAGTAGAAAGGAAATTATTTACAATACTGAGATGTTTTCTTTAAAGCTTAACAGGATACAGTATAGTGTACCAAAACTCCCACATCTGTGTGCAGTTGTGTAGGCCAGAGATATCTCTAGGTATTTTCCATGTCTCTGAGTACAAATGAAGATTAACAGAGATTTAGAAAATTTGAGAAGTCAGAAAAAGATATACTACTGTAATCTACAGGGCCACACATGGAGCCTATTTAGAGAGTCAAGCCCTAGCTCTGAGTTTACTCTGCCCATGTGTCCTCAAGAGTCTCTTGGTTAAATATCTCCAGGACAAATGGCTGGGTCATGAGGTAGGTATATATTTAACTTTCTAAGACTGGGAACAATATCACACTCTTGATTATTGTAGTTTTAAAATAAGTTTTGAGATTAAGTAACATTTGCTCTCCAACTTTGTTCTTTTTCAGAGTTGTTTTGGCAATTCTCAGTCATTTGCATTTCCATATGAAGTTTAGAATCAGTCTGTCAATTCCCAGAAAAAGGCCAGCTGGGATTTTGGTTGGGATTGTACTGAATTTATAAATTAATTTGGAGAGAATTAGCATCCTAACAATGTTGAGTCTTTTAATCCATGAACAAGGTATCTCTCATTTTATTTAGGTCTTTTAAAATTTCTTTCAACAAAGTTTTGTAGTTATCAATGGACAGGTCTTTCACATATTTTGTGGGGGTCTGAATTGCTGACTGTAATTGTGGGTTTGTCTACTTCTCACAGTTCTATCAGTTTTTGTTTCATGTACTTGGAAGCACTGTTATTAGATGCATAAACACTTAAGATTGTTGTGTGCTTATGTGAATTGAGCCTTTTATCGTCATGAAATGACTTTCTTTATTCCTGGTAATATTCTTTACTTTGAAATCTACTTTGATATTAATATAGTTCAAACTTTCTTTTGATTAGATAGCATGGTGTATCTTTTTTCATCCCTTTTTCTTTTTTTTTTCCTTTTCTTATTTGGTAGGGGGAAAGGGTACTACCATTTATGGACTGTTTGATGTAATGATTAAACAAGTTTTCTTTTAGCAGTCAACTTTGGTTGATTTGGTACAACTGTATCGTTGTATCATTGTTATTCATTTGCTACAAACTAAGTTTTGTTTTTATTTTGGCTGCGTTGGGTCTTCGTTGCTGTGCGCTGGCTTTCTCTAGTAGCGGCGAGCAGGGGCTACTCTTCATTGTGGTGCCAGGGCTTCTCATTGCAGTGGCTTCTCTTTGTTGCGGAGCACGGGCTCTAGGTGCACAGGCTTCAGTAGCTGTGGCACGTGGGCTCAGTTGTTGTGGCTCACGGGCTCTAGAGCACAGGCTCAGTAGCTGTGGCTCATGGGCTTAGTTGCTCCATGGCATGTGGGATCTTCCCGGACCAGGGATCAAACACGTGTCCCCTGCATTGGCAGGCGGATTCTTAACCACTGCATCACCAGGGAAGTCCCCCTTTTTCTTTTAACTTATTTGTGTTTTTATATTTAAAATGCATTTCCTGTAGGTAGCATATAACTGGGTATTGCTTTTTTAAAAAAATCCAATCTAATGGTCTTCAACTATAAATTGGAATGTTTAGACCATTTACATCTGAATTTGGACTGTAAGTACAATAATATTGAAATGAATATTTCAAATATTCAAATGCAGTTTGAATATGGACTGTGGATTTGGACGGTAATATTGGGTAGATGTTAACATTTTCTTCAAATCCATAGACAATTTGTCACCCATCTCAGCTAAGGAATATTTAACATGGACCAAGTTTTCATGTTGTCTTCCTCCTGCAGATTGCTCAAGATACAGTGACATATATTTTTGCTTCAACATTCCTATTTCTAGACTTGAGGGATGCACTTCTGTTTTCATTTTTACTTGCAACATTAACCATGCCCATATCAAAACAACTTCCTTGTACATTAAAATTTCTCAAGTTTGTAGATGAGTTTTATGGATTGCACTTAATTTGTCTGCTTTTTGGTGATAGAGAGAGTGGCTCCTCCTGTAACTGCCAAAGAGACATCTTCAAATCAGACTGCAGGCATGGGTAGCCCTAAGAAGTTTTCCCCTGGAGAGCTAATTCAATCTCTGGTGTATAAGTTTATGGCAACTTCAACCACCCAAGTGGCACTTCTCTGAATTGAGTGCATTGTCCTAGCCTTATCTTCAGGCTATGACAAAGAAGTGGAGAAAATGGTGGGAGGAGGGTGGAGTCAAATGGGAAGTGAGGTGGCATGTGGTAGAGAGAAGGCATAAAGAACATTGTGCACAGATCTGTGGAGCTGTGACATAGATATATGTATGGGCAACTTAATATGTCTCTGAGTTCATCTAACTCAGAGTTCATTGAGCTTTTTGGATGTTTATACTCATATCTTTCATCAAATTTGGAAAAAATTTAACCATTATTTTAAAAAATATTCTCTCTGTCCCTTTCTCCCTTGGCTCCTTCTAAGACTCCCTTGATCCGTAAGTTTGTCCACTTGATGATGACCCACAGGCTCTGTTCACTTTTCTTCAAACTTCTTTCTTTCTGTTTCTCAGAGCTGATAATTTCCATTGTCCTATCTTCAAGTTCACTTTCTTCTGCCTGCTCAAATCTGCCTTTGAATCCCTCTAGTGAATTTTTCATTTCAGTTATAGTAATTGTCAGCTCAAGGATTTTTTTTTTTGTTTACGTTTTCTATGTCTTTATTGATACTTTAATTTCATTCACCAATTGTTTTCCTGACTTTCTCCACATTTTTCTTTAGTTCTTTGAGCATCTTTAAGGTAGTTATTTTAAGGTCTTTGTCTAGTATATCTGCCATCTGGTCTTTTTCAAGGTTGGTTTCTGTTGACTTTTTTTTCCCCTTTGAATGGCCCATACTTTGCTCTTTCTTTGTATGCCTTATGTTTTTGTTGTTGTTGTAGTTGAACACTTGACATTTGAATGTAATAATGTGGAAACTCTGGAAATCAGATTCTCCCTTTTCCCCAGGGTTTTCTGTTTTTTAAAAAAAATTTTGTAGGCTGTCTCTGTGCTGGGGATCAGCCTGAGGAGTAAATCTAAGGTCTTCTTAGGTCTTTTCTGAGCCTTGAGCTTGCACATTTACTTTGTAAGTTTGCCCATATATACAGTTTTTGTTGTTTCATAAATTTATTTATTTTATTTTACTTATTTTTGGCTGTGTTGGGTCTTCGTTGCTGAGTGCAGGCTTTCTCTAGTTGTGGCAAGCGAGGGCTACTCTTTGTTGTGGTGTGCAGGTTTCTCATTGCGGTGGCTTCTCTTGTTTCAGAGCATGGGCTCTAGGTGTGCAGGCTTCCGTAGTTGTGGCACACAGGCTCAGTAGTTGTGGCTCACGGGCTCTAGAGCGCAGGCTCAGTACTTGTGCTGCACAGGCTTAGTTGCTTCGCGGCATGTGGTATCTTCCTGGACCAGGGATTAAACCCGTGTCCCCTGCATTGACAGGCGGATTCTTAACCACTGCGCCACCAGGGAAGCCCTATACAGTTGTTTTTGAAGGTCCTAGTCCTTAATGTCTGGCTCCCAAAAGGGGAAAAAGAAAGCAAAAAATGAAGTGTGTGGGGGAGCGTGTCAGCCTTTTATTTATTTTAATTATTATTATTTTTAATGATATATTCTTTTTTTTTTTTTTTGGCTGCACTGTGCTGCTTGCAGGATCTCAGTTCCCTGACCAGGGATTGAACCCAGGCTACAGCAGTGAAAGCCCAGAATCCTAACCACTAGGCCACCAGGGAACTCCCTAGTGTCAGCCTTTTAAATTCCCCCAGAAGTCTCTTCAACCAGCAGAGGAGAAGCTTGCAATAAAGGGAGGAGGTGCAATAACAATGACTGCCTCTTTGTCTGCCCTTCTGTGATCAGAAGCAGCAATCAGCAGTCAGAGCACTGATCCCTGATATTTGGAGGATAAGGTCCTTTTTGCTCAAACTGGCTCCTGGAAGCTGTATGCAGGCTCCTCCAGGGACAAACGCACAGCTGTCAACCTACCAGGTGGCTAAGAGTGGGGGATGGGTAATTGCTACTGTGCTAGGAACTGAAATTGACTGAAATTAACTGCAATTTACTATCCAAGCCTTCCCCTGGCAGATTCTGCTGGTGCAGTTGTTGTCTAGGTGGGGATATAGATTCCTGGCCATCTTCCCAGATTCCTCTCTGTGTATACAGTTTTATAGGCTGCAGATACCTCCAGAAACCTTCTGTGAATCCAAGAACAAATTCGGAAAATAGAGATTCAAAAAAGATGTGAAGGGACTTCCCTGGGTGCAGTGGTTAAGAATCTGCCTGCCAACGCAGGGGACATGGGTTTGATCCCTGGCCCGGGAAGATCCCACATGCCACGGAGCAACTAAGCCCGGGCACCACAACTACCAAGCCTACACTCCAAAGCCTGAGAGCCACAACTACTGCGCCCACGTGCCATAACTACTGAAGCCCATGCACCTAGAGCCCGTGCTCCGCAACAAGAGAAGCCACCACAATGAGAAGCCCGCAACGAAGAGTAGCCCCCGCTCTCCGCAACTAGAGAAAGCCCGCGCAGCAACAAAGACCCAATGCAGCCAAAAATAAATAAATAAATTTATAAAAAAAAATAAAGCAAGATGAAGAAATATAATACTTTCAACCATTTAAAAAAAAAAAAGAAAAGATGTGAAGACAATATTGTCAACCTTCAGGGTTTCTGGCATCTCATTCTCTGTTCCTGCTCTGTATCACCTCTCTAGGGTTACCTCCTCCTTAGCTTTTAAGTACTCGGTGCCATCTTGCTCATTATCTCCTTCCCTAATAACCTTAGAAAGGATCTGATGTTAGTCATTTACGTAAATGCTTATTCTTCTTTGCTTCTTTTCAAACTTGATGATCTCTCCAACTTTAAGCAACAGCTATCCTGATTTCTAACTCTTTGCGCCTATCAAAATGAAAGTAATCTGATCCCAACTATATGTGCTTATTATAAATAATAATTGACTTATTATTCTTTAGGGTGAATGATTTTCAGCCATCGTGTTTTTCAGGGAGACTTTTGCATTTTTAGCCTTTCGTTTATAAACGTGAAATGAAAGGTTTTATCCCAATTTAATTTGGATTGCACCAAAAGCAGACCCTCAGACCAAAATTTGGGTGTAAGTAGTTTCCTTGGGAGACGAACCAGGGGAGAATCGTGAGGGAATGGGGAATGAAACAGGGAAGGGAGAAGAGCCAATAAAGTGTGTGTTTAAGAGCAAACTCTTGAACTGTGGGCTAGTGCCCACTGCTGGGCACCCTCTGAAACGTTGTATAGAACACACTCTGGCATTGTCCCACCAAGTGACAAGCAGCTGGAGTAGTGATTCCCCAACTCCCACCCCTTATTGGGGAGGGCTGCTCTGCAGGCACTAACTAGTTCTACGTGCAGAGCACAAAACTGTGACCAGAGAAAGCCCGTAGGGAGGGAGACACACGTGTTTGAGTTAGAAGCATTCAGTGTGTATGGGAATTGTCCACTGAAGATGCTTGTGACTTCAATGTGGGCCAAGGGGATATTGGGCGGGATACCCATAGGGTCTGCTACTGTCCCTGACTTTCAGGCATCAAGCGTCTAAATTCATTGTATGAGAGATAATAGCTACTGCACTGGCACGTATCTGTGGAATGCTGAGTTGTATGAATGCAGGTAGACTAAATCTAGTCTCTTAGGATGGGGATCTGGGGAAGAATGAGGACCTAAGAGCTGGTCTTTCCCCTCAGACACCTCCGGCTCTGTCGTGGTCCTTTTCTGTTGTGCAAAACCTGGGGTTCAATTCCTGCTTATGGACTAGCTGTGTGTTCTCAGAGCATTTTCCTTCAATCTCTCTAAGTCTTGGCTTCCTTAACCATAGAATTAATTAGAGATGTAAACAGCAGGCTCACAGAGATGTTTAGGAGATAATCTATAAGAAAGCATTTACTAGTGTGCTCAAAATGCATTTCCCCCGTCCTTACAGCCCTCTCCCTTCCTACCTTTAGTTCCTTCCCTTTTCCAAGACTCAAAAGCACGTATTTTATTTTCTGGCAAAGCTGACATTATTTTAGCTGGTTTTATGATAGTTTCATACCACAAGCCCTCTTTTCTGATGTCCTTTATTATTTCTGGCAGTGAAGGTTTTGAACTAGAGTGTGTATTTGGAGCATAGACTCGTCATTAATAGAGGTGTTCCAACACAGTGGCCCAGAACCACATGGGGCCTGCACATCAAGAGGCAAGCCTGAGCTCTGAGCTCATGCCCCTCAGAGGTGGGAGTAGAAGCCAGCTACCACGATGATTGCGCCAGTGATGTAGCTGGCGCCTGGAGAGCACAGGAAGGACACCAGTCCTACACAGTCCTCAGGCCACCCCACTCTGCATGGAAAGAGGAGATGGGGCTGAGAGTGGTGACACCTCCCCATGAGCCCTGGACTCCTGTGGGATGCTGTGAAGTCAAGACCCCGAGGGGATGTGTGAAGGGCTGCAAGTGGAGATATATGGGCTCTGCAGGGACTTTTACTCATCCCAGAGCTAGGCGGGTCATCAGATCTCAGAAAGAGGAATGGGTAATAGCCTGCAGAGGGATGGTGTATGATCTTTTATCCATCATAAAGGTTCCGGGATCATGTTAATCCAAATCTACAAAGGACACTGCCTCACTCACAGCCTGCCTCTGTATTTCATGGAGTCCCTTCATATGCTCCCAGAAGGTGGAGTCCTCAAATAGCTAAAGGAAAAGTCAGAAGGTTAGCGCTGCTTGTACAGATGGAGTCACGTGGGCTCCACATCATGCAGGCCTGTGTCTTTGTGGAAGGGCTGCTAGGGGACACTCTGGGCTGGTCCCTCACAGAGGACTGAAGTCCTGATTCTGTTGTTGATCCCAAAGGCTGTGGATCAGAGCATCAGAATGAGAGTCCACAGGTCCAGGTCTAGGAGTCCAGGTCCCTGTGGTGCATGGCCTGGCATGGAAGGCACCGGAGCGCTCAGTGGGGCAGGAGCACTCCTTGGTCCTCACCACTTGGCTGAAGACTCCTGGCACCAGGCAGATCACCCAGATGTTTGGTGCCAGTTCTTGGTGAATCCCAGCAGGGTTGTTTTACTGACTTGGTAGGCCCCTAGTTTCTGTGAACAGACAAGAAAGTAGATGACACGTATGGTAACTGGGAAGGAGAGTTTCAATTGAATTTCTAGGCCTGTGCCTAGAAGTATATCCATTCAGCAGCAATTGCAGAGATCATTGATAATGTCATTAAAAAAGGATAAAATGCTGCCATGTGTATCCTTTCTGGAGAAGGAAGATCTGAGATACCCACTGATCAAATTTTATGTAGGTGTGCCCCACCCAGCAATGGCCTGCTCTGGGATCTTCCTGGACCTCTCCACTTTTCTTGGCAAATGGGGTTGTGTCCTTTCTCCAAATCTAAAGCCATAGAACTTCATACTTACAGCTTCTGGGCGTACACCCCAACTGAGGAGACCAGAACTGCAGAGCTTCCCCTGGGAAGAGAAAGAAGGGGTAAATCCAGATGGAGCCACAGATGAATGAAGCAAATACAGACAGCTGGGGCATGAACAGAAGTGGGCACTGAGGACCATGGAGGTGAGCAGGAGGCGTTTAGGTCAGGATTAGAGCCCCCTCCTGCCTTCCTCCAGCCTGTCTCCTCTGTCCAAGAGCATCCTGGGGGCCAGGACCAACTTTTAGTTTTCATGCCACACTTGAATGCTCAATAGCCACTAAGGAGTACTAGTATGGACACTTTTTAAAATATGATCAAAATTTGTCTTTATTCTAGACTATTAATCTCTTTTCTGGCTTGAGGGTGTTCTATACCAGGCATGCTTAGGAGTAATATTAAAAGCACTTACCAATAGATCTTTTGGAATCTCAATCCCAGAAGTTCCATGTTCCCCAGGTTATGGTTTTAAAACAACCACTCTCCCTCACCATGGCCACCAGCTGTTCCCGGTCCTCACCCTTCCCCACGTGGCACACGGTGCCCATCACGTTCAGGCCCACCCCCTTCAATGCTGCCACCACCAGGCCCACATTCTGCTGCTTCTGGCTGCTGACCACCACGTGGGCCGCATCCTGGGCCAGATGCCGGGAGATGGTGAAGCCGATCCTGGGAGCAGAAATGGAGAGGATGTGGCATGTCAGCTTTGGGCTGAGACCATCTCTTCAGGTTGTGCTTCTTTCTCTGAGACCTTATCCCCTGTCCCCTGCCATTTGGATTCTCTCCACAGCCCAGAGCTGATAAGCCCTCCCTCTACCTATGGATGGTCAGAGGACCAGGAGTGATGGGGTGAGTCAGGGCATGAAGCAAATATCCCAGAGTCACTCGTCACCCAATGGACCCCCAGGGAGGAGCTCAAAACCACTGTGGACCCTGTGATCACAGTAACCTGATTGACCAATGTCTTCCTGCTGTTGGCTCCGCTGCTGGTCTCCTCCAGGAGAGTGAGACTGCAAGGGGTAGGAGGCCTAGGCCACCGTCTTAAACATGCTGGCCTCTGTCTGGGTTACCCTCATGATGAACTTGGCCTGGGGAGGTCTCTGATAGAGGTCATGACAGATCCAGTAGGTAGCTTCCTGCTTTCCTCTCTGCTAGCTGATTTCAATGACCTCTTTCTGCACCAGCCCATGTATCCTCACACCTCACATGTTCCTCTGCCAGAACACTCTTGAAGAATAGCCTGGGGCTTCCCTGGTGGCGCAGTGGTTGAGAATCTGCCTGCTAATGCAGGGGACACGGGTTCGAGCCCTGGTCTGGGAAGATCCCACATGCCACAGAGCGGCTGGGCCCGTGAGCCACAACTACTGAGCCTGCGCGTCTGGAGCCTGTGCTCCGCAACAAGAGAGGCTGCGATAGTGAGAGACCCGCGCACCGCGATGAGGAGTGGCCCCCACTTGCCACAACTAGAGAAAGCCCTCGCAGAGAAACGAAGACCCAACACAGCCATAAATAATAAATAAATAAATAGATAAATAAAAATTAAAAAAAAAAAAAAAAAAGTATAGCCTGTTCTTCAAGTCTCTGCCCCGACCCCCAGCCCCTGGCTCTGAGATTGGAACACAATTGGCATTATCTGTGTTTTCTAAGTAACTAAAAAGTGTTTGCATTCTTAAATTGCCTATTCATATTGTTTGTGCTAAAAAAAAAAAAAGTTCATAAAACATTCTCTATCTCATAGTTTCCAAACTATGTTTGGTCTATGAAGACTTTTAAAAAAATATTTATTTATTTATTTATTTATTTATTTTTATTTGGGGCTGCTCAGTGTCTTAGTTGCGGCATGTGGGCTTCTTAGTTGCGGCAGGCCACGAAGACTTTTTAAGAGCTAGGAAAGCAGAAGTGAGGTGGGGGCTGTGACTGTGTTACTTCTGTTCCTGAGCTTAATTAAGCTGGGCCGCAGAGTTAGCTGCTTGTTATTTGTGGGGGTGATTGGGCCTCCCTTCTCTCTGCGGTGTCCTGCCTGGGGGTCTGCTTGGCTGCAGCATGATCTCCCATGGAACCCAAGCTATAAGGGTCAGGCAAGGCCAGGGGCTGGAATGTTGGGTGAACCAGTCTACCTCCCCCTGACAGGCACGGTCCTAAGCTCAGGAGATGCCACAGAGAACAAGAGAGACCCAGGTCCTGCCCTCAAGAAGATCACCTTCTAGTGAACAAAGAAATACACACCATGCTGCAGATGGATAAGTGTTGGGAAGTAAAGCCAGGCAAATCTAGGGCAGAAGGCCCTGGCATGCTGCTTTACAAGGGGGTCAGAGAAGGCTTTTGAGGAGGTGACTTCTGAGTGGAGAGCCGAGTGATGTGGGTGGGAGAGCAAGCCTTGTGAGCGCTGGGACTTGAACCTGGTTGGTGTAAAGTCCAGCGTCCTCTTGTCTACGCCACTGTTACATGTGCAAAGGTAATCACAGTGCCAGAGCAAGCAATGGTCCCCACACTGTTGTCCATGAACCCCGGGAAGGATTCTGAAAGACTAGCTCGGCCCTCATACATTCTTGAGTTAACATCTACATTTAAATCACTATAAAAGAAGTAATTTCTGGCATATTTTAAATATTCATATATTGAAATAAAACTGTTATCTCACTCTCTTAAACGTATCCAATGGGACCTAAATACCTTAATAATGTGATATCCATCATTATTGGTTTTAAAGAATACATGAATATGCAGTCCCCAGCTTCATGGGGATAGCTAGGCATGGATTGAGGCCCGGGTGTCTCCTCTGGAGCTGACAGCGGTGGTGGCAGCTCCTGATCCCTCAGCTGCTTCAAGTGGCCCAGGTAGCAACTCCCTTGGCCAGACAGTTCTCTGTGGCTTCTGGGGATCAAGCCCTTCCTGATGCTGCATCTTCTTTCTTTAACTATTTTTTAAGGGAGGGGAGAGGGCTAAATTAGGAGTTTGGGATTAAAATATACACTCTGTTATATATAAAATAGATAACCAACAAGGACCTACTATGTAGCACAGGGAAATATACTCAGTGTCTTTTAATAACCTATAATGGAAGAGAATGTAAAAAAAGAATATATAACATATATATATATTATATATATATATATATATATATCTGAATCACTTTACTGTATACCTGAAAGTAACACAACATTGTAAATCAACTATATTTCAATAAAAATTTTTTAAAAATATTTTTATTGTGATAAAATATACATAACATAGCATTTACCACTGTAACCATTTTTAAGTGTACACTTCTTTGGCATTAAGTACATTCACGTCATTGTGTAAGCATCACCACCATCCAACTTTTTCATCTTCCCCCACTGAAACTCTGTGCCCATTAGATAGCAACTCCTCACTCTGCCCTCTTCCCTCCACATCTTCTTTCTCTTAAAAAAGCACTTTGTAAAGTGTCAGAATCTTGTCCTATGATAAAGCATTTACCACAAGTTAAATAGAAGTGATTTCCCAGAATCGATGGGCAACAACTTTGCTGGCATTCAGTCAACACACAGAAGTGCCAGGTGTCCTGTCTCCCAGCTCCATCTCTCCCTCCCCGTCATTAACACCCTCCCGTAAGGTGCTGCTGAAACCGCAGAATGCATTTTGGGACTTAGTAGAGCATAGGTTCTTCTGTTTCAGCACAGAAAGAATTCAGCAAGAGGCAGAGTGACAGGTAAGGAAAGAGTTTATTAATATAGGACGCTTGTGAGAGATACAAGCGGGCAGGCAAGGGAGTGCACACCGAGAACTTAATGGGTTACATTTTCATAATCAAAGGAAAAGTGGGAAGGGGAAGAAGGCCACCTTCTTCCTCATTCTTTTTTTTTTTAATTAATTAATTAATTATTAATTTAAAAAATTAATGAAACTTTGAACATATTTTAATACCACCACACCTAGTAAGGAAGTAGAAGGTTGGGAAATTTCACATTTTTAGCCTCTAAGTTCGAGAAGTATAGTCCAAGTCTCAGACCAAAAGAGACTTAAAAAAAAAAAAAAAAGTAAGCCGATAGAACAGACTAGAAAATTTCTATGAGCTGGTGTGAGAGAAGAATTTGGGGCAGAGATGCAGAGTGGGAATGGTGTATATCTCCTGTCCTTGCCTAGTCTAGAGTGGGGATAACTAACAACCTGACAAATTCTCCATAATGTTTAGGGTTCGAGAATAAAGAGAACCCAGGCCGTACTTCTGATAAGAATAGATACTACAGCTGATCTTAGCCAAAAGGCCGAGAAGCGGTTGCCCAGGCCATACTTCTGAGCAGCAAGCATCAGGAAGAAATCACCTGTGCTATCAGGCCATGGAATCACACAGACAAAAGGTGTTTTGCATGTGGGGCAAGAGAAGGTCAGAGACAGTCTTATGCTTTCCAGGCCCTGGGCCAGTGTGGGGACAGGTGAGGAAGGCCTGGGGTGTGTCATATTTAGAAATTAACTGAGAGGAGAGCCACAGGCCTTCAAGGATGTCCTGATTTGGACGAGGAAGTAAATAGAATTCATGATGGCTCCTGCTGACTGAAGGGTAGGAACATTTAAATTTTTAATTGTTTTCCAAAAATATTGTATAAATGTGTAACCCATAACTGCTATATCTGCCAGCATTTGTAACAGCAATCTTTCAAATTTTGGTCATTCCGATTAGTGAAAGATGATATATAAATTATTAATTTTATTTTCCATAGTTACTAGGAGTTTGAGGATCTTTTATAATTTTTTTTACTATTTGAGTGTTCTCTCCTGGGAATTGTCTGCTCCTCATTTGGCAACATTTCCGTATTGTCTTTTCCTTACATTTGTAGGAGTTATTTGTCTACTTGGATACTACTCCTTCATCTGCTACATATGTTGCAAATGTGCTTTCATAGTCTGCCACTTCTCTTTTAAATGTGTTTATGGTGTTTTTTGCCAAACAGAAGTTTTCAATTTTAATATAATCAAATGTATTAATCTTTTCCTTTATGGTTTGTGCTTTTTGTGTCTGCTTTAGGAAGTGCACCCATTGCCAAATCACAGAGATATACTTCTATATATTTTTCTACTAGTTTAAAAGTTTTATTTGTTTTAATTGATCTAAAATTTGTTTTTTCCACTTATAAGATTGTGATCTAATTTAATTTTATTCCAAAAGATGAGCCAGTTTTCCAAGCCTTTTTTTCTGAATAGTTTATCTTTTCCTTGGTGAGTTTTAACGCCTTCTCTAGTATTCACCCACATGTGCATGGATCTGTGTCTGGGTTCTCTTTTCTATCCCACTGATTATTTTTCTTCTCGTGTGATGATACTACACTATTTTATTTATTTTAAAAATTTTATTGTTATTTATTTTTTAAATAAATAAATAAATATTTATTTATTTATTTTTGGCTGCGTTGGGTTTTCGTGTTGCGTGCAGGTTTTCTCTAGTTGCGGTGAGCGGGGGCTACTCTTTGCAGTGTGCAGGTTTTTCATTGCGGTAGCTTCTCTTATTGTGGAGCACGGGCTCTAGGCGCATGGGCTCAGTTGTTGTGGCTTGCAGGCTCAGTAGTTGTTGCGCACGGGCTTAGTTGCTCCGCGGCATGTGGAATTTTCCTGGACCAGGGCTTGAACCTGTGTCCCCTGCATTGGCAGGCGGATTCTTAACCACTGCGCCACCAGGGAAGTCCTATTTTATTTTTTAAATTGAAGTACAGTTGATTTATAATGTTTCAGGTGTACAGCAAAGTGATTCAGTTACATATATATATCTGTTCTTTTTCTTATTCTTTTCCATTACAGGTTATCACAAGGTATTGAGTATAGATCCCTGTGCTATACAGTAGGTCCTTGTTGGTTATTTCATATATAGTAGTGTGCATCTGTTAATCCCTAACTCCTAATTTATCCCTCCTCCTTCCCCCTTCCCTACACTGTTTTAAACTCTAGAGTCTTCAATATGTCTTGTCTAACGGGGCAAGAGACCTCCCTCACACACACATACCTGTGTTCTTCTCTTTCAAAACTGTCTAAACTATTAATGTGCCTTTACTTTCCCACTGGCATTTTAGAACAGTCAAGTTGCCTAAAAATCCTGCCAGGATTTCAATTGAGAGTGCATTGAATTTATAGATTAATTTGAGGGATAACTGACATCTTTATAATGTTAAGGTTTCTCATCCAGAAACCTAAACATCTGTTTATATTCACCTTTTGTTCTATATCTTTCAATCAAGTTTAAATTTTTTCCTATAAAGATTTTTGTGCATGTTTTGTTAGGTTTATTTCTAAATATTTTCTGTGTATTGATTGATGTTGTCTACTTGATGTCAGTTTCCAAAATATGTGTTAGGATCTCCTCCTATGTTTTTAGATTTGCCTTTAACTCCGTGTAATTCTATTTTTATTTTGTATATGTAACAGGCTGTTAAAATTGAAATTTTGTTCAAGGCACCAAAATACTCTAGATGAGAAATTCCAAAGCCAGGTGATCATATACAAATATTCAAAGAAAATGTTTAAAAACTTGTTCTATGACTTTTAAACCTCTCACCCAGTTTAAGGACACAAAAAAGGAATCAGAGTACGGAGGGGGACATACTCCATTTCTGAAGAGATCTGTGAAGAGATTTCTTTGGAAAGAGATGATCCTTTGCTATTAATACCCACCCCACCCCAAACTTTGGGAAGAGGAAAGAGGTGCTTTACCTCAATTTTCTTTAATTTAAACAACTACTACTTTCCCCTAAAACCCTACATTTCCAAACCTGCCATCCAATCCCCTCCTCAAAGGGCTTTATTTTAAATTTGCAAGTAGTACACGCAGTAGACATCACAGGACCACAGCTCAACTCCCAAAGCCTCACGTGGGATCAGGAACGGGGTGAAGGTAAAGGTGACGTCCTTTTCAACGCCACGATCTCCTCACTACCGCATCAAAATAGTTGAATGCATAGAACATCAGGTTCTTCCTGTAAAAATGTGATGGAGAAATGTCTGGAAAATGTATCACTGACTTGATTTAAGTCAAAATGGGCTTCTGCTCCGATCATCTCAACACTAACTCACTGTATTCAACCAGGAAGGCTAGAAGTTAGAATGTTTATGACCCTGTTCAGGCAGAAAATTTTAAATGTAGAGTGTTTGGGCTTCCTGGTGGTGCAGTGGTTAAGAATCTGCCTGCCAATGCAGGGGACACGGGTTCAATCCCTGGTCCAGGAAGATCCCAGATGTCGCAGAGCAACTAAGCCAGTGCACCACAGCTACTGAGTCTGCATTCTAGAGCCCGTGAGCCACAACTACTGAGCCTGCGTGCCTAGAGCCCGTGCTCCGCAACAAGAAAAGCCACTGAAATGAGAAGCCTGCGCACACTGCAACGAAGAGTAACCCCCGCTGGCCGCAACTAGAGAAAGCCCGCGCGCAGCAACGAAGACCCAACGCAGCCAAAAATAAATACATTAATTTTTTTAAAAAAGAAAAGAAAATACAAGGCTTAAAAAATATATAGAGAGTGTTTGAGTTCCTTGCATCTTTAACAAACATGGTCTCTCACATAGTTAGATTTGGAATTCATGATGACTTAATCAGCGGGGAGAAGGGCTATTGCCTGCAGGAGAGCTCTAGGGAGACCTGTGAGAAATAAGAGACTACAGACAGAGAGCCTGAGTTCTTTCTCTCCCCAAACAGCCTTTCCCCTGGGGCTCCCCAACAGGCTGAGAAGCCTGGGACAGGTTTCATGTTTCTGCATGTTAGAGGCAAGAAGTGTAAACACTTATTCTAGAAATGCATTAGCGCCTGTAGCCAAAGTATCAGAGCTAGTGGAATGATTCCTGTCTTCACCAAGGTTCTGGATGAGTGAAAGAAGATGTAGGAAAGAAAAAGGAGGGAAAAAAACAGGCAAGCTGCTAATGAGTCAAAAGATTTCTATAGAACACTTCACTTAGTTAAAGTTCAGTCATTTGACTCTTGTTTATTTGTTTAGAAAATGATGACCCATCCAAGAATCCATTAGAGATGATCAGATTGGTTTGAATTCCCTTGTGTTTCGTTGAGTGTGGACAAGCTAGGGAAACTGAGGCACCATTGGGTGGGAAGAGGCATAGAAAGAATGAGTGAAAGCACGAGCTCACAGAAGTGATGCGTACATCTTAGAAAAGCACTCAAGATAAATGTCTGGCTTGAAGGTGAGTAGTTTCTCACTTTGATTCATAGGTTGTCACGTTTTCAGAGACATTTTTGTGTCACATACCTACAGGAGCTTACAAAAAGATTCATGGAAGCTTAAGGAAAAACAAGAAAGGGAGTCTTTCTTGTTTCAGTGCTATGTTTTTGCTGGAATGAATTTTTGCTACTGTGAACTCTGAAGAAAGCTAGTTAGAAAGAAGCTAATTATATTAGAAATTTGTCATTGAGAGTCATGAGCCTGAATGTCAGGGGGACTTTGCTCCTCGGGGTCCCCAGGGACAAGAGAGACAGAAAAAAGAAGACAAAACCAGGACATTTGCTTATTGATAAAGTACCTTTTGAAAATGTATGCACATTTCTTCAAAGTTATTCATTGCACACCGTGTTCAACCTGTCCTGTAACAGTTATGAGAGTGTTAACACCAACATCTGGTCCAGCTCTTGGGTCCTATTCCAATGAGCTTGTCTCCAGTCGTCCAGAAATTGCAGCCTCTTTCAGGGCCTGATTCTGTGCATCCAGAGGTCAGGTTTACTCAGAGAGCTAAGAACAATGGGCGAGAAACCAAGAAATGCATGTGTTAAGGTTTTCCAGAGAAATAGCACCTCTATCTCTATAATCTATCTATCTATCATCTATCTATCTATCTATCTATCTATCTATCTATCTATCTATCTATCTATAAAGAGAGGGAGAGGGAGAGAGATTTTAAGGGATTGGCTCAAGTGATTGTGGAGTTGTGGTAAGTCTAAAATCTGCTGTGCTGCAGATCCAGGGAAGAACTGATGTTGTAGCTCAAGTTCAAAGACAGAATTCCCTGTTCCTTGGAGTCCCTTAGGCTATTTTCTCTTAAGGCCTTCAACTGATGGATGAGACCCATCCACATTCTGAAGGATAATCTGCTTGACTCAGAGTCTACTGATTTAAATGTTAATTTCACATAAAAAAATACCTTCCCAGCAACATCCAGACTGGTGCTTGACCAAATATCTGAGTACTGTGGCCCAGCCAAGTTGACACACAAAATTAGCCATCACAGCTTATTAGTTGTGTTACTTAAGTTCTTTTGATTGCAAAGGACACTCTCATTCAATCTGGAAATTACCTTAGAACAAAGGCAGTTCTCAGGGATGGTGAGTCTTTTACTCACCCTCATAGCTGGAATGTCCTCTCCCTCATAGCAGGGAGTGTCTATCTGGTAGCAAGAGAGGAATGGAGCAGAGATGCAGAGAGAAGCAGGTACAGATTCTCTTGGGCAGCAGTTTTCAGCTGGAGGAGCAGGTCAGGAATGCCAGTGGCGCTTTATGAAGATGACGATGCTCAGGCCCCTCCCTAGACTTCCTGAATCACAGCCACACCCTATTTCTTGAGGATGCACACCCCCTAGAGGCAGGCTATATTTGGACAGAAGCAGCATCTGATTCGGGGACTTAGAGAGGTACATTTGTATTGTAACTTTAATTCAGGAACATTCACTGCAAATGTTGGACTATAAGGATGAAGAAGGGGAGGAAAGAAAGTGGGTGAAGGGCGCTATCAAGTATTAATAATTCCAAAGAAAGAGAGAAATACATTGATAAGAAGAAAACTAACATAAGAATTGAAGATGATGGTAGAAATTTAATAAATTATGCATAGGAGTCATATCTAGATGGGCCTTTTACTATATATGCCCAGATTCCTTCTTTCTTGGGCAACTCTCAATCATCAACAATACAAGATAGCTAAGCATGCATAATGTGAATGTTGCAGGCAGCCAATATAGGGTATGGATGGTTTTACAGTTCCAGGAGTAACCATATATCAGGGCATCCGTAAAAGGTTTTGCAGACTTGTATAACTCTCAGAAGTTGGACAGCCTATGCTCCCAAAGCCATTCCAGCTAAATGATGAATAAACAGGAGCTGATCCACTTTTACAAATGTCTAGATCTCTTTTGATGCCAAAGAGGCCAAGAATACCATCTCAAATTAGCACTACAAATGTAACACCTCAAATACATTTAACTGTAATAAATAGGAGAGAGAGAGAGCGAGAGAGAGAAAGAGAGAGATCATTCTAAGAGAAACAAAGGTGTTAGAATTGCAATGTCTGAATAATTTTGTGCAGATTGGAGTCATTCCCACCCAAAAAATGGGTCCTGGGCTTTCATAATCCTGCCCCTGACAACCTTTGATTAAGGACTTCCTTTGGGAGGGGGATAAGGCAGGATATAAATTCAGTTCTCTGGCTCTCAATGAGGTTGGAGGGCAGTCCTTAAAAGAAGGTCATAGGTTCTGACCATTGGAAATGAAAGCACACTCAAACCAAGGGCACACACAGAAAGCATAAAAAGAAAGACAAGGGGAAAGATGCTTTGTTGAACAAAGAACAAATATTGTCCTTTACAGTCCACCCCTTGTGTCACTCATATCCACTCAAGATTCACTTCATTCTATCCCAACACATATTTGGAGATGGCAGTTAGTCACCATGCGTGTTGAAAACTTGAAAGAGGAGAGTTAGTTGGGCAATCTATGTACCCACAACTGTAGTTGGTCCTGATGCTGTAACTGATATTCACCTACAACACTCTAGATGCCCTTCATTCTTGGCTAGCATTTCTGCAGGCCGAGGTGGCTTGTCACGCCTTTGTCAGGCATGGTTGATACTAATTGCCCATTCACAGTTAAGTCTGGGCATAGGAGCACCAAGAGATGCCTCAATGGTTCCCTGAGTTCCAGACATATTTCTCCTTGCCCCTGTAATGTAGCAGCAACCTATGTCTTCAAGATGATCAGGATCAGTTGTCCCTGTAAGTGGCCTAACTCTTTTCTTTGCCTGCTGGTCTATGTACATGAGAACACAATGACTAGGGAGCAGCCAGTTTTAGTTTTTGCTGGAACCAGGACCTCTAGACTTGTAGAAATTAAAGTCATGGGGATAGGAAGCACAAATTAGCCAAGTGAGTTGCTGGGAATGATGCTAAAATGGACTCCTCCTACTTTGATCCTGGACACATGTGTTCTATCTGTGGGGACACAGCATCGTTGGTTTAATGACCATTGGTTTAAGATGTACACTGCATCCTGAAAGACAGCACATTATCTCCATGCTGGTGCCTTAGCATCCCTTCAAAAAACAGTTACCATGCTCTTTTATATGAGCAGCTTCTGGGTGACATGGCATATGGTAGAACCCGTAGATCCTGCGGTCATGTGCCTCTTGTCACACCCTCTTTGACATAAAGTGGGTTTTTTGGCCTGGGGTAACATTATGTGGAATGCCACAGTGGTAAATCAGACACCCCGTGAGTCCTTGATTAATGGTGTTGGTGCAGGAACAGTTAGTAGGAAAAGCACACCTCTTACCCAGAACACGTGTCAGTCACCATCAGGATGCTTTTTTTAAAAAATTGAAATATAGTTGATTTACAATGTTGTGTTCATTTCTGCTGTTCAGCAAAGTGATTCAGTTATACATATATATACATTCTTTTTTTTTTAGGATGAATTTCTGAATGAAGTGGCCCCAGTGTAATCAGTTTCTCAACCAGCCAAATAGTGGGTTGGTTTTCTCAACAGAAACAACAGAAGCCAGAAGACAACAAACAGATATCTTCAAAGAGCTGAAAGAAAATAACTACCAACCTGGCAAAAATCTATGGCCGGAATGAGGACCATAAAACAAGTCTCAACAATATTGCAATCATATCGAGCATGTTCTCTGTCCTCAGTTCAGTTGTGCTAGAACTCAACTAACAACCGCCAACAACAAAAACTAGAAAGTCTACATATGTTTGGAAATTAAGGCATACATTTCCACATAACTCATGTTAAAGGATAAATCATAATGGTCATTTAAAACTATTTGGAATTGAATAATCATAAAATATTCCATACCAAAACCTGTGTAATAAAGCTTCTTAAAGGGAAATTGTAAGTTTTGAATGAATTATACAAAAAAGAAGAACAGTTGAAAAACAAATGAACTAAGCATCCATTTTTAGAAATTATAAAAAGAACAGCAAAATAAACTCAAAGAAAGTAGATGAAAGACGAGAATAAATCAAGAGGATTAATGAGATAAGAAATGACCGTAAGAGAGGAACAAAAAAGCCAAAATTTGGTTCTCTAAATAATACTGATAAATGACTGATAGAAGAGAGAGGATGCAAATAACCAACATTAGGAATGTAAAGAAGCATCTCTATTGATCCTGCAGATAATAAAAAATAATAGAAGAATATTGTAAGTAATTTTGTGCCAATGGCATTAAAATATAGATGAAATGAAAAAATTCCCTAGAAAAATACAACACACCAAATTTTATATCAGAAGAAATAGAAAAATATGGATAGCTCCATAACAATTAAAAAAATTAATCCCACAAAGAAAACTCCAGGCCTGTGAATTTTACCAAACATTTATGAAAAAAATAATGCCAATCTTACACAGACGCTCCCCAAAAATGAAGACAGAACACTTTCCAACCCACTTCATAAGGCCAGCATAAACTTTCATTTCAAAATCTGACAGGGCTTACCTGGTGGCGCAGTGGTTGAGAATCTGCCTGCCAATTCAGGGGACACGGATTCGAGCCCTTGTCTGTCTGGGAAGATCCCACATGCCACGGAGCAACTGGGCCCGTGAGCCACAATTACTGAGCCTGCGCGTCTGGAGCCTGTGCTCCGCAACAAGAGAGGCCGCGATGGTGAGAGGCCCGCGCACCGTGATGAAGAGTGGTCCCCACTTGCCGCAACTAGAGAAAGACCTCGCACAGAAACGAAGACTCAACACAGTCATAAATAAATAAATAAATAAATAAAAAAGAATGTGAATTTCTAAAAAAAAAAAAAAAAAATCTGACAAAAATATTACAAAAGTAAATTTCAGACTTATCTCTCACGAACATAGATGTAAAAATCTTAAGCAAAATATCAGGAAACCAAATCGAGCAATATATTAAAATAAAAATACACTACAAGTAAATTGGATTTAACATTAAGAAATCAATCGGTATAATTCACGATAAAGCATAATGAAGGACAAACACCATCTTATCTCAATAGATGCAGAAAAAGGACAGAAACTGTATCTCAGTATATAGAGATAAAGGATACCTTGTAATCAAACACATTATATTTCTGCAGCAAAATATATAAGTATTCTCCTTGAGGAGGATAGACTATAAATAGACTTCCATCTGTTCATGTCAAGTTTTCTGCCAAATGAAAAAAACAACTTTCTTTTTGGATTTCAGAGTAGTGGATAAGGGATTATAGGCTTATATCAAAATAATAAAGAAAGATAGCAGATTGAGGATTCATAGAAATACACACTTAAGAAAAATAAAACCATAATGCTAAGTTCTTGACTTACAACAAAAAAGAACATTCATTGATCAGCTTAGTATCTTGCTAGAGATAAAGCCACAAAAGAAGTTAGTTATAATCAGGGTTGTTTAGTGGTCCTGGAATCAGATCATAACGGCTAATGCTGTCAAAGGTGATAACCAGGTACACCTTTTGTGACAATAAGGACACCAGTTGCCCTGCACACTGGCTGAGGGCACCTTCTCCCAGAGATATGCTGCCAGCACACACATGTATTCTGATTCAGGAAGCATGCTAATCTCAATATTAGCTCAAGTGAGAGACCAGGAGCATAAAGAAAGCAATAGGAAGTATCCATTCTACTTTTGACATTTTAAAATGCAAATCTGGTCATGTCTCTTGTCTACTTAAGGCAAAGTCATGTGCAGTGGCTTCAGGGCCACCCTCCCACTCAGACACTGAACTCTGAGGCAGGGTGGAGCTTTCCTTCCCCTTGAGCCTTTCAAAGTATTTGAAAAAAAAACTCAAAAAAATTATGTTTCATATCTTAAAATATTTTATAAATCATTCTTAATTCAAAGCTACTGCATTAATTGCAATTTGGGGCACTACTTTTTAAGAAGACAAGCAACATTGCCCTTTGGGTCTACACAGCTTGTCGCTTCTCTTAACTTTTCTTGTTCTTAAGAACCTGAGTTCCTCCCCATCCCCCATTATTTTTTCTCTTTTAGGTTGCTTTATTTGCTTTTAGGCCTTACTGATTCTGAAACGGTGCACCTCAGATTGGGACTTGAACCCATGTGCCAGGACTCGAACCCAGCCTAAACCCAGATTGGGACTTGAACCCATGTGGTGGGGACTCGAACCTGGCCAAAATCCATGGTCTTCCAACTGAGATCACACACCTGATTTCAGGACTTAATGTAATGAAGTTCAGGTTCTTGATGTCTCATCACAGAAAGAATTCAGTGAGAGACAAAGTGATAGGTAAGAAGGGGATTTATTTAGACAGAAACACACTCCACAGAGAGAGTGTGGGCCACCTCAGAAGGTGAGAAAGTCACCAGGGTATGGGGTTGTCAGTTTTTATAGGGGTGGGTAATTTCATAGGCTAATGAGTGGGAGGAGTATTCCAGCTCTTTTGGGAAGGGGTGGGGATTTCCAGGAATCGGGCCACTGACCAATTTTGATCCTTATGGTCAGCCTTGGAACTGTCATGGTGTCTGTGGGTGTGTCATTTAGTTTGCTGATGTGTTACAATGAGCATATACTGAGGCTCAAGGTCTAGTGGAAGTTGACTTGTCCGTCATCTTGGACCCATTTGGTTCTAATCAGTTTATGTCGTGTCCTCGGGCTATGTCATTCTTTCAAAGGTTGTGCCCTGCCCCTTTCCATCCTGTTTCAATTCCAACATTTATAGAAAAATCAGTTACTTTTCTAACGGCATTTGGAAGTTATTACACATTCTCTTCAATAAAAATAACTATATACCAAGGTATGTTATCTAATTACAACATTTAGTATTTATCATGCTTCTTTGAGCCCCCCTGATATAAGGCTGTTGGCTGAGTTTAGACAGTACGAAGAGTCTTTCTGCTGCCTTCCCACAGAAAATGAAAAATGTCACTTTTAAGTCACACCTTTCCACTCAGTCTTCAAGGGAAGATGCCACCCCACCATCCTCTGGCATTGCTAGTGAGAGACAGGAAATCCAGAGCTCAGCCTGAGGGCTTGTTCCTGTGAACACTACCCATATTTTCTTTCTTAGAAATGTGCCAGTTTATCTTTCCCTGTAGTTGAAAATGTTGAAGAAGCTGTGTCTCAGAATTTCTGGTGATGCTTACTTTTCCAGAGACTCTGTTGGTGTGATTTTCAATCTGTGATCTTTTTTGCAATTCTAGAGTTTTTTTCCTTCTCTTAAAAAAAAAAAATGAATTCTACTCCTATTGTTCTTGTGTTATTCTTTTTGTAAACTTCTGCTAATTGAGAGTTGATCTTTTTGTTGGATTTCTATGTTGGCAACATCTTCTGAAATATTTTCATGTTTTTATTAATTCCTTTTAAAAAAATTCTGAAGTGGTTTAACAAATGGTGAGGTATGATAGAATTGTAATGGATAAACAAGAGACTTTATTTTAAAGTTTATTTGTAGTATTTGGCTGCCAAACCAGCAATCAGATGGGGTTGGGAACTGAACTATCCTGTCCTCTTTCCGTGAGACCCCTGGGTTTACAGTTATCTCTCCTTTGGTGAAGACAGGTGGGCACCTACAACCTAGTGAAGACTGGGAATGCAGCTCACACAAGTATGGAGTTTTCAGAAACTGCTCATGCATCTTGCCAAATATATCAGATAAAGATTTATTGATATTTTAAGGAATTGACTCACACGATCGTGAAGCTTGGCAAATCCAAAATCTGATGGGGTAGGCCAGCAGGCTAGAGATCCAGGGAAGAGTTGCAGTTTTAAGTGCAAAGGTCATTTGTTGGCAGAATTCCTTCTTGCTTAGGGGAGGTCTTTGTTCTATCAAGGTCTTCAATGGACTGGACAAGACCCACCCATATTACGGAGGGTAATCTGCTTTACTCAAAGTCCACCAATTTAACTGTTAATCTCATCCAAAAAACACCTTTGTAGAAACATCCAGAATAATGTTTGACTAAATATCTGGGCACTGTGGCCCAGCCAAGTTGACACTTAAAATTAACCATTACAAGCCGTCCCTTTGTCAACGTGGCATCTATATGCTTCTCCTTAAAACATACTTAATCTTTAAATAAAGACAATGACAAGGTCATACTTCTACCTAACATGATATAACTCTTCTGCATCAACTGAAAATGCACGAATCCTTTCCCTAGAATAGGATGTGAAGTCCTTGGGTGATGTTCACTCTTCTCCTTGATATCCTGTAACTTAAATACCATAATGTGAAGTTAACAACACTTAAATACCATGATGTGAAGTCACTTCTCCTCTTCTGTTTACTCCCCTTGGCCCATAGGAAGAAAATGAAATAAAATGATTTGTCTCTTTTGCTACCAACACTCATCAAGTACATCCTATAAAAGCATAAGTTTTCCTTCTTCCATTCCTGGCACAGCTTTGGGTATGGGGGAGAACAAAGAAGAAAGAAATAGAAAAAAAAGTATGGAAGAGAGGGAAGAAAGTGGTGGAGTGGTTCAGAAACCATTTGACCCTTCAAAAAGAGAGAGTAAAATTGATACCATCAAAAGAACAGACACTTTTCTCCCTCCTTCATTCTTCACCCCTCCTTCATTGCACCAACTCATTTATTTCCTTTCTTCAGCCCAAATGTATGCAGGCATGAGTTCTCTCTTCACTATCAAGAGTATTCAGCTTGTGGATATAATCAGGTGTCCAGTGAGCTCCTCTGTCATCACCCACCTTTGAGGGAAGAAAGGGATGGGAGTGGGAGACAGCATCTTTTCTTGTCCTCTAACTCTTTTTTTTTTTTTAAATTAATTAATTAATTTTTGGCTGCGTTGGGTCTTTGTTGCTGTGCGTGGGCTTTCTCTAGTTGCTGTGAGCGGGGGCTACTCTTTGTTGCGGTGCACGGGCTTCTCACTGCAGTGGCCTTTCTTGTTGCGGAGCACGGGTTCTAGGCATGTGGGCTTCGGTAGTTGCAGCCCTCGGGCTCAGTAGTTGTGGCTCATGGGCTCTAGAGCGCAGGCTCAGTAGTTGTGGTGCATGGGCTTAGTTGCTCCGCGGCATGTGGGATCTTCCCGGACCAGGGCTTGAACCCATGTCCCCTGCATTGGAAGGTGGATTCTTAACCACTACGCCACTAGGTAAGTCCCTCCTCTAACTCTTAAAACACTACCCTGGGGCTTCCCTGGTGGCGCAGTGGTTGGGAGCCTGCCTGCCAATGCAGGGGACACGGGTTCGAGCCCTGGTCTGGGAAGATCCCATATGCCGCGGAGCAACTGGGCCCGTGAGCCACAACTAGTGAGCCTGCGCTTCTGGAGCCTGTGCTCCGCAACAAGAGAGGCCGCGATACTGAGAGGCCCGCGCACCGCGATGAAGAGTGGCCCCCGCTCGCCGCAAGTAGAGAAAGCCCTCGCACAGAAACGAAGACCCAACACAGCCATAAAAAAAAAAAACAAAAAAAAAACACTCCCCTTACCTGCCTTCTTCAGCCACCTGTGGCTAGGGAAAGGCTAGCGCTATCTGTGGAGTGAGACAAAGTCAGACAGGGAGAATGTTTTTACTTGCCTTCCTCTTTCAGGAAACACCTCTTTAGGTTTTCTCTTTTTTCCCTCCACATCCTGTTCGCTGATTCATGAAAGCATCAAAATGGATCTGAGTTTTCTATAGAAACCATATGGTGTTCTGCTCTCTCAGGATCAGGGATTAGGAGCTGGGATTCCGCATCACGGAGGTGGATATATTATCTTTTTCCAGGAAGAGACACGGGGTTATGTGACAAGAGAGAGTTTGTGCTATAGACTCAATGTTTCTGTCCCCCTGACCCCCAAATTCATATGTTGAAACCCTACCTTCCAAGATGATGGTATTAGAAGGTGGGGCATTTGGCAGGTAATTAAGATTAGATGAGGTCATGGGGTTGGGGCCCTCATGAATGAATTAGTACCTTAAAAGACTCACAAGAAATCTTACTTCTCTCTGCCCTTCTGCCACGTGAAGACACAGCAAGAAGACAGCCATCTATGAACAAGGAAGCAGGCCCTAACCAGATATCAAATATTCTGGAGACTTGATGTTGGAATTCCCACCTCCAGAACTGTGAGAAATAAATTTCTGTTGTTTATAAGCCAGCCATTCTATGGTATTCTGTTATAGCAGCCCCAAAAGACTAACACAGCTTGCAAGTTTCATTAGGGTAGAGGCTATGACTCTTGCTCATCACTTATACCCAGGAACTAGCTCTGGCACAGAACAAGTGCTCAATTAATTACTGTTAAAGAACAAGCTCTAAGACCCATGAGAAGAAGAAGTTTCCTGGGAAGGAGCATAGAAGTGTGGGATCTGATGGCTGTAATACCTGAGAGTTTCTTTCAAGATGGATTAGATGGAGCTACATTTTCTGTGTGCTGTGATGTCTGACATATAGAAATTTAGAGGTATGTCTATATTAGGGGTCTCCAGATGTCTATAATGCTATCTATAAAAGTTATTTTGAGCTTTTATAAATTTTAAAATTTTATGCTTATAGTACTATACTAATATATTTTGTATATACAAAATTTTTAAACAAAAACATAAATTCTTAAAAGATGCAATAAAAATAAATATAAAAAGGAAGTTATCGTTTTCCCTGCATTCTCATGGATGATTTTAAGTCTCCCCCGAGTTTAGTTAGCTCTTCCTATTCTAAAAGAAAGTTTGCAGAGCTTCGGGTGAGGTGGGGGAGAGACCAGCATGAAATATACTGGAGGGCTATGGTTGATTCTAGAAAGGCTAACCCATACTCCAAGTAATCAAGAGAATCTCTGGCTCACCTCTACCGCTATAATGCACTTTTGTAATGACTGTAATAAAACACTTCAGCTAATTACATGGTTATTCTTATTTCTGCTAAAAGTTTATAAGGGTCTAAGGAAGGGAAGTGCTTATTTTCTCTCATGTATCATCATCCTGTTCATCATATAATTTGTGGATAGTCAGAAAGCTTTTTCTGGTAGGATGCATTGGCTAACTTTTGCTGCATAACAAACCAACTCAAAATTTAGCAGCTTAAAACAGCAAGCGTTTATTATTTATCTCACAATTCTGTGTGTTGGCTGGGTTGGCAGTTCTTGTCTAGGCTGCCTTGGCTGGGGCTGGGTAATCTAAGATGACTCACAACTGATCTGCCAGCTGACTATAGACACATGAGTGAGCTAGTTAAGATCAACGATGCATGGCCCAGATTAGCAGAATCACCTGTCCACACTGTAGATTCCTGGGAAATAAATAAATGATTGTTTTAAGTGACTGAGTTTTGGGATGGCTTGTTACACTGTAATAGCTAACTGATACAATTCTCGTGATGGTTCCTAGGTGTTCAAGCAAGTACTATCATCACTGGAGAAGTACAGGCATACCTCTTTTTACTGTGCGTCACAGATACTATGTTTTTTACAAATTGAAGCCTGTGACAACCCTGCATCGAGCTAATCTATTGGTACCATTTTTCCAACAATATTTGCTTACTTTGTGTCTATGTCACATTTTGATAATCTCACATTTCAAACTTTTTCATTATTATTATATTTGTTATGGTGATCTGTGATTAGTGACCTCTGATGTTACTATGCAAAAAGATTATGGCTTGCTGAAGGCTCAGATGATGGTTAGTATTTTTTAGCAATAAAGTATTTTTTAATTTAGGTATGTATATTGTATTTTTTTGACATAATGATATTGCACACATAATGGACTACAGTATAGTGTAAAGATAACTTTTACAAGTACTGGGAAACCAAAACATTCATGTGACTCTTGTGATATTTGCTTTAATGCGGTGGTCTGGAACTGAACTCACAACATCTCTGAGGTATGCCTGTAATCAATCACGTTGTCTGCCTAAGGATGGAGTCATGTGCGGGCCTTCAGTTTGAAACTATTCTTCCTAGAATGACAAAAGCCTTGATTTGGTGATGTTCTTGGACTTTGCTCATAGATGTTTTGCTGTTCATAGATATAATTCTTTTTCTAATTTCTAATTTTTCTTTTTTGTTGTCTCTGGTTATTTTTTTTTAATAAATTTATTTATTTATTTATGGCTGTGTTGGGTCTTCGTTGCTGCACATGGGCCTCTTCTCTAGTTGCGCGAGCGGGGGCTACTCTGTTGCAGTGTGCAGGCTTCTCGTTGCGGAGCACAGGCTCTAGGCGCGCAGGCTTCAGTAGTTGTGGCACGTGGGCTCAGTAGTTGTGGCTTGCGGGCTCTAGAGCACAGGTTTAGTAGTTGTGGCACATGGGCTTAGTTGCTCCGCGGCCTGTGGGATCTTCTCCAACCAGGGCTCAAACCCGTGTCCCCTGCATTGGCAGGCGGATTCTTAACCATTGTGCCACCAGGGAAGCCCCTCTGGTTATTTTTTAATGTGCCAAAGTTTAAGTAGTTATGATTTCAAATCTCTCTTTTATGTTGTCTGTCTTTGGATATTTTTTAGGAAGTTTTACAATACTGTGATTTGATAAACATTTACTTATTGATACTTTTTAATTTAAGTAGTTTTATGGCTTTTATTTCCATGTATTGTAGAGCTGTTTCTAGGCTCATATAATTTAGGTTTGTTATATCTACTGAATAAATGGGTCCCTTTATCATTGTGAAATGATCCTTTTATCTCCTAAAATGCTCTTTTTTTGAAGTCCACTTTGTTATTAACATTGCCACACCAGCTTTCTTATGCTTAGCATTTTCAAGATTCATCTTTTGCTACCCTTTTGCTTTCAATGTATCTGTGCCTTTGTATTTAAGTTGTGTCTTTTATAAATAACATATAATTGGGTCTTGCTTTTTTATCCCTCTGACCATCTCTGCTTCTATGGACTGGTTAATTCCTGAACATTTAAAGTAATTATAGAAATGACTGGATTCGGGTCTACCATCTTACTATTTGATTTCTATTTGCCCTCTCTGTTCTTTCCTCTGTTCCTGACTTTTTTTGGGTTAGTCAAGCATTTTTAAAACTATTTAATTTTATCTCTTCTATTAGCTGTTAAGCAAAACAAATTGTATTACGTTTTTAGTGGTTGCTATCGCAATTACAGTCTGCATTAATTTATTATAATCTAACTTGATTTATTATTACACCACTTTACATGTAACATAAGAATCTTTCAACTGTATAATTTTATTTAACTCATCCTCCCATCCTTTGTGTAATTGCCATCATGTATTTTACTGCTACATAAATTATAAATCCCATGTTACCTTGTAGGGTTTTTTTTTTTTTTTGCTCTAAGCAGTCAACTATTTTATAGAGAATTGAAGTAAAGAAAGGAAAAATGTTTTTATATTTACCCATATATCTACAATTTCCAGTGATCATAATTTTTTCTTATAGTTCTAAGTTTCCATCTGGTATCATTTGCCTTCCGCCAGAATTTTCCTTAG
The DNA here is from genome assembly GCF_028023285.1 of Balaenoptera ricei. Taxonomy (NCBI): domain Eukaryota; kingdom Metazoa; phylum Chordata; class Mammalia; order Artiodactyla; family Balaenopteridae; genus Balaenoptera; species Balaenoptera ricei. The sequence continues at coordinate 114,324,268 of NC_082640.1, read as the reverse complement.
TGTTTCTTATAGCACAAGCTTTCTAGTGATGAATTCTCTCAGCTTTCCACTATCTGAATGTCGACATTTCTCCTTCAATTTTGAAGGATGTTTTTACTTAATGGAATGATAGGTTGATAGCTTTGTTATTGTTTTTCTCTCAGCACTCTGAAAAGTTTGTTCGATTGTTTTCTGGGCTCCCTTATTTTATTATTTATTTATTTATGGCTGCATTGAGTCTTCGTTGCTGCATGCAGGCTTTCTCTAGCTGCGGTGAGCGGGGGCTACTCTTCCTTTCAGTGCGCGGGCTTCTCATTGCAGTGGCTTCTCTTGTTGCGGAGCACGGGCTCTATGCGCGGACTTCAGTAGTTGTGGCACTTGGGCTCAGTAGTTGTGGCACATGAGCTCAGTAGTTGTGGATCACGGTCTCTAGAGCGCAGGCTCAGTAGTTGTGGCTCATGGGCTTAGTTGCTCCGTGACACATGGGATCTTCCCGGATCAGGGCTCGAACCCATGTCCCCTGCATTGTCGGGCGGATTCTTAACCACTGCGCCACCAGGGAAGTCCCCTGGCCTCCATTATTTTTTATGAGAAGTCAGGTCTAATTCTTACCAGTGTTTCTTGTACATAACGTGTCCTTTTTTCTCTCGTGGCTTTTAAAATTTTCTCTTGATCTTTGCTTTTCAGAAGTTTGGTTATGATGTGCTTAGATGTAGTTTTCTTTGTAATTATCCTACTTGAGGTTCACCAGGATTTTTGGGTCTGTGACTTGATGTTTTTAGTCAAATCTGGAAAAAATTTTGTCTGTTATTTCTTCAAATATATTTTCTGCCCCATTCTCTCTTCTCCTTCTGGGACCCCAGTTATGGCTACTTAAGACTGTTCCCCAGGTCCTTGTTTCAATTTTTTTTTCCTCTGTACTTCAATTTGGATAATTTCTACTGGTCTATCTTCAAGGTTATCAGTCTGTTCCTTTGCATTGTTCAATCTGCTATTAATCTCATCCAACAGATTTTTAAAGTTTATGTATTGTATTTTTCTGTTCTAAGAGTTCTATTTGGTTCTTTTTCAGGATTCTCGGTTTTCACCCATTATATCCACCTTTCCCTTAAATCCTTTGATAAATTTTTATAGGTTTTAAAAATTCTTGTTTGCTAATTGAAACATCTAAGTGGTCTGTGGGTCTATGTCTAATAACCACTTTTTTTTTTTTTTTTTTACTATTGGTCACATATTCCTGCTTCTTCACATATCTGCTAACTTTTGACTATATATTTTCTACATTTTGTATGATACATTGTAAGAGACTATAGATTCTCTTATCTTCTTTTGAAGAGCACTGGATTTGTCCTAGCAGCAGTTAAATCATTGGAAGATTACCCTGACCTTATGGAGGCTTGGTTTTAAGCTATATTAGAATGGGGCTATTTCAGTTTTATCCTTTGTCCTAGAGTAAAGTCCTTAGTCCTTGAACATGATCCTTGTTCTTAAGACATGGCCCTTCTGGAGGTCAATAGAAAGCCCCTCTCCAGAGCACCAGACAACTACTGAAATCTCTACCACTAACCCCAGCTGTTGCTTTCCATTGAGTTTCTTAGATTCTTGCCCTGTTCAGGCACAGCCAAGGATTTGAGGGAAGTTTTTATTATTTATTTATTGATAAAGTCACTTTTATGAAACCATAGTTTTAGGAATGAGGAAAGTTTTTATGCTATGACTCTCAATATAATTTTATTTTCCTCTGAAATTGCAGACTTATCTCAGCTTGCATCTGGATTATGCAAATACTGCAAATTGTTTTCAATGAGCTTTTGAGTACCACAGGGAATTTAAGATAACTGTTACATCCATACTGCAGAACAATTACAACCAACTACACTTGTCCTGGTATTATTGTTCAGGACCTTCCAGACTCATAGTCCAGTCCATATTTCCTCCAGAACCTAGGATCCTGTGGCACTACATCCTCAAGCCTTAGAGTTCTGGAGGAAAATGCAGCCACAGTGATGCCCTCTAAGCACCTGGAGAACATGATATTGTCAGTCTACCATTGCTCAATCCTGGATGATCAGTGAGAAGAACTGGTAACTGATGAGCTCTGGGCACTGGCTCTCTGCTCTGGATGCAGGGTCTAGCACACATTCCACCCTTGGGGTCCTGCAGCTCCAGATACCTCAAGGCACTGGCTGGGGTCCATGGAGGGAAATGTTACTCAGCAGTACCACTTTTGTCCTCTAGTCTCCAGCCCCAGATAATGCTGTTGCAAACTTCAGAAAAAGGAATGGCCACTAAGATGGAAAGGGTCTCATCATGTCTCTTCTTGAGGCTGTGCCTTCTCCCAACTCCACAGAGACAGCTGAAGCTACAAACCCTACTTACTGCTGACTCTTTGGTCCCAAGAGGACAGGACTCTAGGAAAGAGGCTGCATATAGAGCCCACTATGAAGTCAGCACTTCTGGTTCCTGACACTGCTCAGGTCAAAACAAGGAGGGCCTGTCATACCCTTGTATTAATTACTGTAACTTTATATAAGTCTTGAAATCAGTGTTAGTCCTCTGACTTTGTTCTTTTACAAAGTTGTTTTGGCTTTCTAGGTCATTTGCATTTCCATATAGATTTTAGAATCAGTCTGTCAACTTCCATGAAAAAAGCTGTTGAAATTTTTATTGGATTGCATTGACTCTATAGGTCAGTTTGGGGAGAAATGACATTTTGCTCTTCCAGCGCATGAACAGATGCAGAGAACGAATGTAAGGACACCAAGTGGAGAAAGTGGTGGTGGGGCAGGGGTGATGAATTGGGAGATTGGGATTGACATATATACACTAATATGTATAAAATGGATAACTAATAAGAACCTGCTGTATAAAAAAATAAATTAAATTAAATTAAAAAAGTCTTCCATGTCTCTACATAATTTTGTGGACATATGGACTACATCTATTTAATATATTTGTTATGCTAATTCTAACATCTCTGTCAACTGTGTCAGTTGGGATCGATTGATTTTTTTTTTCTTTATTATGATTGGATTTTCCTGCTTCTTTGTATGCCTTGTAATTTCTGATTGGAAGCTATACATTATGCATTTTATCTTCTTAGATGCTGGATATTTTTGTATTCCTATTAATCTTCTTGAATTTTGTTCTGGGATACAGTTAAATTACTTAGGAGCAGTTTGATCCTTTTGGATCTTGCTTTGAATGTTCGTTAAATGGGATCAGAGCAGTGCTCAGTCTAAGAATGATTATTTTTCATTACTGAGGCCAGACCCCTCAGAGCACTCTGTCCAATGCCCCATGAATTATAAGGTTTTCAGTCTGCTGATGGGAACAGACGCTATTCCTGGCCTTGTGAGAGCAGCCAGGCAACTTTCCAGTGGTTCTTTCTCTGGCCTTGGTTAGTTTTCTCACATACATGTGCTGATCAGTACTCTTCTGAATACTCAAGAGGCACCTTCTGTAGATCTGTGCAGTTCTCCTCTGCAGCTCTCTCCTCTCTGTCTTTTGTCCTGCAAATTCTAGCTGCTTTGTTCTTCCCAAGCTCTCAGTTCCATCTCCACAACCCAGAGACCACAGTCATCACAGTTTGTAGTTAATAAATGAGTGTGATTATCTGATTAATGTCTGACCCTTACTTCATAATCACTGTCTCCTTGAGAACAGGGTCTTGGTCTGTTTTGCTCATCATTGTATTTCCAGTGCTTCACACAGTTTCTGGTTGATAGTAGGTCCTCAATAAATACTCAGTGAATAAAAGAATGAACATTAAACCCAATCATAACACATGGAAATTCTAAGTTCCTAAAGGCTTCGTGGACATTAATTACAGTCTGAATGTTGATGTCCCCCCATGTTAGGAGGTGGGGTCGTTGGTAGGTGCTTAAGTCACGAGAGCAGAGCCCTCATGAATGGGATTAGTGCCTTTATAAATGAGACACCAGAGAGGTCCCTCACCCCTTTCACCATGTGAGGACACAGCAAGAAGGCGCTGGCTATGAACCAGGAAGAGGGCTCTCACCAGAAGGCGACCATGCTGGCACCTTGATCTTAGACTTCCATCTTCCAGAAATGTAAGAAATAAATTTCTGTTTATAAACCTCCCAGTCTCTGGTATTTTGTTATAGAGCCTGAACAGACAAAGGTAATACGTAATCTTTTTATCAATTATCTCTCTTTTTTTTCTCTTTTAGATTTACTGAAGTTAAAAAGAATGGCTCAGAACTACATTTATTAACATGGATAAACCTCACATAATGTTGAATGAAGATAGCAAGTTGCCCAAGAATATGTTTAATGTGATACCATATGTAAAGTTTAAAAATATGGAAAACATACTGTATATAGTTAAGGGATACATATATCTAATAAGTGTATGAAAACATGCATAGGAATAAACTACACCAAGTTTAAGATAATGGTTCCTTCTTTAGAGGAGGAGAGGGGAGTGATAACCTCGGAAGGGGGTATAGAAGGAACAACTTTTGATCCTTGAAACTCCAAGTGTGTTCTGCCAGACCAGCATCATCATCATCATTTGGTAACTTGTTAGAAATGTAGAACCTTGGCCATCACTCCAGACCCACTGAATCAGGATCTGCATTTTGACAAGATCCCCAGGTGGTTCACATGCATAGTAAAATATGATAAGCACTGTTTTTGGTGGAACTATAGGATTATTGTTAACTGTCTCAAGTGTGAAACTGATGAGTATGACTGTGTCAAACTGCCTTAATTCTTAGGAGATGCATGTTGAAGTATTCACGGGCAAAGTGACATTGCTGTCTGCAACTTACATTCGAAAGGTTCAGAAAATAAAAGTAGTTGAGATGAAGTAAAGGTGGCAAGATGCCTCTCGCTGGGGTCATCGCCATGGCCGGGTGTGCCCGCGGGTCCGCGCGTGCCGTGCTCGCCTTCCTGCTGGCGCCCGCGCTGGTGGCCCTGCTGGTGGCGCCGGCGCGGGGCCGGGGTGGCCGGGGCCACGGGGACTGGGGCGCCACCGAGCTGCTGCCGCCCCGCGAGAACGCGGCGCTGGTGGCTCGCTTCGTGACGAACGTCTGCGACTGGGGCGCGCTGGCCACCATCTCCACTCAGGAGGGGGTGCGCGGCCGGCCCTTCGCCGACGTCTTATGGCTCAGCGACGGGCCCCCGTCCAAGGGCAGCGGCGTGCCCTACTTCTACCTGAGCCCTTTGCAGCAGTCGGTGGGCAACCTGAAGGAGAATCCATATGCTACGCTGACCATGTCTTTGGCAGAGACTAGTTTCTGCAGGAAATATGGATTTGATCCCCAAAGTCCCCTCTGTGCTCACATAATACTATCAGGAACTGTTATCAAGGTGAGTGAAGCAGAAATGGACGTTGCAAAGAATTCATTATTCATTCGACACCCTGAGATGAAAACCTGGCCATCCAGCCATAATTGGTTCTTCGCTAAGTTGAATATAACCAATATCTGGGTCCTGGACTACTTTGGTGGACCAAAAATAGTGACGCCTGAAGAATATTATAATGCCACATTTCAGTGAAGCAGCATGTGGCGAATTTAACCTCATGTGCGAAGTTTCTTAGGAAGTTTCGTGCAGACTTAAAGCGCTTCATGTTTCTTTATGGAAAGTTTCCCAGATTATTAGACAGTTTTCTTCCCTTGCTTGCATGTTTACAGAATTGAGATGGATTGTTACCGCATTTCTTGGAAGATGAGATTGCTGGATAGATTTATATATATTTCCGTATTTTGAAGCCATTTTCATAGAGACATGTCATTCATTATGATCAAAGAAGTTTTGTTCCATCAATTCCAAATAGTTTCCCAATGGTGCTCCTTAAAGAGGAGTGGGTACCAGTTTCAGATTGCCCATTGGCATTTGAAAGTACTCAAGTACGTGTTTCTAATTACTGAAAACCACTGTGCTGGGGAGAGGTGTCATGCCTCCACGGGCTGCTGCCTGAGCCTGTATTAAGGGCTTGGCTCCTGTTACAGTGCACCTGAATAAATCTTGCCGAGGCAAACGAACAGTGACGAAACACAAATGGAGCATCTCACTCATGGTCCATTTATGTCTGACAGTCCTGGGTGTTGTTGATCCAACACAGGGCAAGACTGTTTCTTATAAAGAACTTTAAAAAAAGCTTTTGAAGTCTAAAGTGATAATTATCTAGAACAAAGGAAGTTCATAAAACTTCCTGAATTTGATTTAATCAAGGAAGTTCATAAAATTTTCTGAATTTGATTTCCCCAGCTAGGTGGACACTGTATAATCAGTTTCCTCCACTCAAAATACATAGACACAAGCATACATTTTTTTTTTTTTTTTTTGCCCCAAAATGGGATTGCGAAGAAAGAAAAGAAAGGAGGGGATTTTGTGTGTAATTTGTTTCTGGTGTTCTTTTCTAAGTTAAGTTAACGCAGGTATGGACCAGTTTAAACCAGGGCCCAAGTCCATCTCCCAACCATTCTCTCTAGCTTCTTTTCTAATGCTACTCTCAACAATGAACTAAGCCTTCCTCAGCTGCTTCAAATCTCTAAATGGTTTCTAATGCTGTTACTACCTAAATCATGTCATCAGAGGGAAAACAACATGACTTTTAGAAAAGAAATCACATTTCTTCAGAAGGGAAAAAACTGTTTGCTTTTATTACCTATATACATGATTTCAGAAGACTGTATGAGATCCATCATAAAGAGGTGTGTCAGGAGTCAAGCAACGGAATCCTTAAATGGCTAAGAGAGAGGAAGTTGAATATGAGTTTGAAGACTACAAAATGAACTTATCTGAAGTCGAGCAAACAGCTTCTCTTTAAGAAAAATGATGTATCTTAAACTTGGTAGAGTAGGTTTCTTATCCAAGGCATTAATAATTAAAAGCATTATTTTCATGGAAAAAAAAAAAAGGTGGCAAGATGCTAATGACTGGTAAATTGAGGTGAGGGGTGTACAAATGTTCATTGCACTATTTTCATCTTTTATGTAGATTATACATGTTCACTATTTCAAATATAGAATATGTTTAATGGAATTGCTTTGAATTTAAAAATCTGCTTGGGGGAAGATTAACAGCTTGACAATATCGAATTTTTTCATCTATGAACATGGTATGTCACTCCACATGTTCAGGTTTTCTTCTCTGCTCTTCAGCAATGTTGAAAAGTTTTCTTCGTATAGATTTTATTCATTTATTGTCAATTTACACTTACTCCTAGATATTTGACAGCTTTATTGTCACAACTGTGAATGGATTCTTCTCAGTTATATTTGTCTGTTGCCAGTATATAGAAAGCTATTAATTTCAGAATATTTATTTTCTAATTTGTTACTATACTACACTCTTATTTTTCTAATAATTTCCCAGCTCATTTTCTTTTTTTTTTAAAACAAGTTAACCTCTTTTTAAAATATTTATTTATTTTATTTATTTTTGGCTGCATTGGGTCTCTTAGCTGCGGCATGCGGGATCGTCGTTGAGGCATGCGGGATCTTTGGTTGTGGCGCACAGGCTCTTTGTTGAGGCACACGGGCTTCTCTCTAGTTGTGTTGTGCAGGCTCCAGGGCGCATGGGCTCTGTAGTTGTGGTGTGCGGGTTCCAGAGAGCATGAGCTCTGTAGTTTGAGGCACGCAGGCTCTCTAGTTGAGGCGTGCAAGCTCAGCAGTTGTGGTGCATGGGCTTAGTTGCCCCACGGCATGTTGGATCTTAGTTCCCTGACCAGGGATTGAACCCGCGTCCCTTGCATTGTAAGGTGGATTCTTTACCACTGGACCATCAGGGAAGTCTCCACCCAGTTCATTTTCTTGAAATTTTTAGGAAGACAATGATAACATCCGAAAATAGTGAAAAGTTTGTCTCTTCTAATATTTTTAGAGTTTTTTTAGTTGGCCTATTAAATTGATTTCCTGCATGATTTAAATAGCAGTGATGGTGAGTATCATTGTCTTCTTCCTGACTTTAATCGAATGGCTGCTAGTGTTTCACTGTTAATGTAATGTTGTTTTTAGTTTCTCTTATATTCTTTTTATTGTAATACACTAATAACTTTTATTGAATTAGAAATGCCTGTTAAATTATATTAAGTCCCTTTTTGGCAACTTTGGAAATGATTTCATTGTTTTTTCTCTTATAATTTATGAATATAATAAATTTTTTATAATAAACTATATTTTCATTTTGGAAATGAAACTCCTTGGTCATTATTCTTTTAACATAATGCTGAATCTACTCTTACTAACATTTTATTTTTTCCATCTATATTCACAACTAAAACTGGTCTATGATATTCATTTCATTTGCTTTCTTTGTCAGGTTTTAGGATCAAAGTCTTAACATAAACCATGATATTCCTCACTGTAGGTTGTTCAGTACACACTGGTGAATTGAATTGAATCTAGCTGCTGTGGTGTTTCACACCTAGTTCCCTGTTCATTACTTACACACAGAAGCCCAAGAACAAACATGCCATGGGTAAGACAAGCCAGGAAAAATACCGTCAGATCATGAGCATCAGCTTAAGACCATAGGCTTTTAAAAACTCCCTGTAGAAATACGTATTGGATGGAAAATATCCAATTGATTTTTGAAAATCAGCTTAGTCATATTCCATTTCTAAAAATAAAGACAAACTGAATATAACCCTTCTAGTAAAATGGATAAAAGACTATTACATAACCAAACCTTCAAGGAAGGTAGAAAAATTTAGTGCATGGGTAGGAAAGACCATGACTAGCTCTCAGAATACTCAATGCACATTCACAAAGCACAAGTGGTATTCTGACTGTCTTGTTCATTTTTTATACCAAGTCTGACCCAGTGCCTCCCACCAGAGAAACTCTTTAATAAGCATTTTTTGAAGGAACCAAGGAGAGATGATTCTTTGTTGTCCAGCTATCACATGGGGGTCATGAGTGCCCACAAGCCAAACTACAGTGCACTGGAGATCCCACAGCTCTACATTGGTGCGCTGAGCTTAGAGTATGATGCCTAATCAACCTCTTTTCAGTCACTGCACACATGTCGGTACCTCGAGGTACAGGGGAGGCGGGAGGGTGGGGGACCCCTGGGCTCTGCCTCCTCAGCCATCATGGCTGCCGTGCCGTGTGCTGGGGTGGCTGCTGAGTCAGGTGCACCGGGAAGGCTGGCCGACTCCAGCTGAGAAGCAGGACCACGTGATAACTGATGGTGTGGTGTATGTGCCAGGGGACAGGAGCTGTGGCACACACCAGCAGCTATTTTCCTGCGTGAAACCTATATCTTAGGAACCTAAGTACGTGAGTATAAACCATAGTGTTTAGCAGGAATAGAGCCACAAGTGGCATTCTAGAGGTATTTTGAAGTCAGTCCAGCCTCTGGGGTCCCTCAGGAGTCCCTTCTCTGTGTCACGCTCCCTCCACAGCTGCTGGGCATTTGCTGTTGGGAAATCTGGCATGAAAACAGAACTGGAAAGTCTTTGGGTGACTTTGGAAAAACCACAGGCTGAGAGAGTTGTTTCAGAGTCTCCAAGTGAGGTGTTATTAGCATCTGTGATGCATTTGTGACCCAGCAGACTCCCGGCTTTTGGAACAGCATTTTGTGAAAAGCCAGATGACACGGAGCAGGTGTGTCTCCCAGCCCTTTGATACAGTGAAACATGCAATCCGTTATCAAGTCTGCTCCTCCACCTCCTAAATGTAACTTGAAAATGTCTAGTTTTCTTTATCCCCACTGCCACTACCCTGGTGCAAGTCACTGTTTATCTACAGCCTGGATTTCTGCAGAAGCTTCCTCACCAGTGACGCGGCCATCGTAGCAGAGCTCCCAGAAGAACGTTAACACTGCAGCTTATACAGGCAGCCCCGCGCCCGGCACACGTCTATTCCCACAACAAGTTACAGTAAGAAGATGCCCTTAAAGTCCTGCTATACTGCCTGGCCGCTGCTCTCCCTCCTTCCGTCTCCTTCCTCGGATCTATTTTCTCTTTGTGATTTATTATTAGTTTTGGAATGTTTCAAGCAAATAGAAAAATATAAAGAGTAATGTAACACGTACTCACGCATCCATGACCCAACGTTCTCATATTTTAACATTTCACAAAATTTTCTGGAGTTAGATAATCTAAATGAATGTTTATTATGAAATACAGTTGACACAATGCAGGGTTTAGGGGCACAGTCGAAAAATCCGTGTATAACTTTTGACTCCCCCAAAAGTTAACTGCAAATAGCCTACTGTTGACAAGAAGCCTTACCGATACTATGGTCAATTAACACATATTTTGTATTATATCTATTATATCCTGTATTCTTATAATAAAGTAAACTAGAGAAAAGAAAATGTTATTAAGAAAATCATAAGGAAAAGAAAATACACTTACAATACATATACGTATTTATTGAAAAAAATCTGCATATAAGTGGACCCATGTAGTTCAAAGGCATGCTGTTCAAGGGTCAACTGTATATTGCACACAGGGAAGAATATATATAATGTAAATGAACATATTAGGCACCACTCAGCTTAAGAAATAGAATATTACCAAATGCCCTTTAAGCCTCCCATATGCCCCTTCCAAACCAGAAGCTATGTCATGCCTCCCAGAAGTAACCACTATCATGAATTTTGAAATAACTGTTTCCTTGCATTTCTTTATATTTTAACATATATGTATAGTTCCTTAATGTTTTTTCTTAGTTTTTCAAAGGTTTTGACCTTTATATAAATGACACCAATCTGAATGCATTCTTTTGTGGTTTGTTTTTTGTTTTGTTTTTTTTTTTGCTTTTTTTCCTAGCAGTCTGTTTTGGGAGTCATATCCATTGTTACAGGAAACTGTTATTCATCTGTTTTCACTGCTTTCCAATTTACACTTCACATGCAGCCAGAGCAATCTTTTAAAGATATAAATCCAGTTATTTGTCACCTCACTGCATGAAACCATTCAGAGGCTCTCCAATGCTCTTGGAACAGAGTCACAGATCCCTGGTGTGGCCTACAAGCCCCCATGTGACCTGACCCCACCACCCACTTGCATCTCATCTCACTCCCTGGGCTGAAGTCCATTTCAAAAATCTCAACAAGCTGCTCTCTTCCTTTTGGCCTTTGCACACACCTGGATTCTTTCACTCTTCACTGGCTAGTCCTGCTCAAATTTCAGGTCTCTGATTAAACCTCCCTTCTTTAAATGGATTTTCACTCACCACTCAGTGTAAATTAGGTGCCTCTGGTTTTACCTCCTTCCTACCCTGTTTCTTCAAGCACTTACCACAGTTTTGTTATTATATATTTATTTGTGCATTTATTTTTTTTACGTACTGAGTGCTTGTTTCCCTTAAGTTTTATTGAGGACAGGATCACATACATTTTGCTCATAATGGCATATCTAGTCTTAGCAGAGCCCTGGCAGGTAGTAGGGTTCAAATAATTATCATTCAATGAGAACTGGAGCCAAGAAAAGTTGATGCAGTCATGACCAAAAAAAATTGTTCAGTTCATGTATTCTGGGACAATTCTCTGCTGGATAAAAATTGTTAAAAATGAAGGTGTCAAAGCATCTTCAATAAAGCATGTTAGGTGCGGTATGATCAGAGGCAGATGTTAAGCTTTTGTATTTGTCCTATATGCTGACCCGAAGAAAGTGACTGAGAGGCAACTTAATGTAGCATGTGCTATGTTGCATTTTAAACATAAAATATATAAAAATAAAAAGTATTGAGCGCTTACTTGTGCGGGCACCAATTTAAGTGCTTTGCATGAATGCATTGATTTAATTCTCATAAGAACCTTAAGAAAGAGGTGCTTCCATTATCCACATTTTTACATTATCAGGAAACTGAGGCACTGAGAGATGAAGTCATGTGCCAGAGTTTATACAACTAGTAAGTGGCAAATCCAGGCAGTGGTCCCAGGCAATGTTATTCCAGCTTTCTTCACTATTATGCTATATATATCACCTTTTAATAATTTTGTTCAAGAAATATTTGTGGCAAGAATAAACGATGAGGTTTATACCAAAGTTCAAGCAAACTGCTATAGGCCTAAGGAATGACAGAGTTGGATTCCATAGATGGCTGTCTGCTGTAGCATTTCAGATGGTCCCTGGGAGGCAGATGGGACTCAGAGGAATGGATGTGGGAGAATGATACTGTCCATGACCCAAGACACATCTGCAGAGTGTGAGACACATTAGGGAAGGGGATGTGATTTGGTGTCAATGGACAACAGGTGGTATGAAATGGATGGAAGTTTGTAAAGAAAGACCCCTGCCAGAATGCGGAGGGTCTTGAATGATACTTTCGGAGGTTCCTAAGTTTTTAAGCAGGGCTTGGGCTTAGGCAAATGCAGTGTCGTACTGAATATATAATAGAATCCTGTCCCGGCAACAAGTGGAGCTCAGATGTTACAGGTGAGGAAGACTGAATGACGCTTCTCCCCTGTCTATATGTAGCCATTTATTTCCATAAGAGCTGAAGGGCCCCTGAGATTCAGATATACAGAAAAATGTCTGATGGCTGGGGGGACCTCAAAGGAGGAGAGTTGCAGGAATAGACATCAAGGAACCTAGAAGAGAGTTCACTGTACTGGACAAAGTTAGGCAAAAAGAATTAGGATCAGTATTGATGCCTCAGATCAGAGGGCATTGCTGGGTCTGGGTTCACTGGGACCTGATCACCTCCCCAGAGTGTATGTGCCATAGGAGAGAGGGGCTGTGGACACTATGAAATAGACTCATTCTAATACTTCATCAGAGCCTGAGTGTGACTGGTGGTGTAGCCTGGCCTTTGGTGTTACTAGTTTCTCCAGCCTTGTGTGTCATGAATTCTGGGCTCAGCCAAACATAAGTGGGGCAGGGGTGATGGGAAGTTCTAATCCTGGAAAACAAAGATAGGTTAAATTCCTGGACACTTATATGCATCGCATGGGAACTCCTGGAAATTCTTGGAGAGAGAGCTTGTACAGGAGACTACAATTCCTATAATCATAAAAGTGGTAGATCTGAACCCACAAAACTTGGGAAATAATAATAATGGGACTAAATCTATTGTCCCTGGATGCTGAAATCTGAGACACTTGGGATACATAACACTTCAGCCCAGATTTCTCTACTAAGCTCTGCTCCGGACATCTCTACTTGGACGTCCCACATTACCAAAACTGCAACATACCAATAACTGAACTCATTGTCTTTCATCTACACCCTTCTCCTCCACTGGCTTCCTTATCTTAGTAAATTGGCACCATTTTCTCTCAGTTACTCAAGCCAAAAACTTTTGCATCATATTTTATTCCTGTATCTACTTCAACGTCTATATGCAATCCACGAAATCTTGCCTAGTTTACCATCTAAATAGCTCACTCACCATTTTTCTCTCATATCTCACACCCCATTCTTAGCCCCCATACAAACCAGCAGCATCTCCACCCGGGTGACTGCCACACCAGCCTCCCAACTGGTTTTCTTACCTTGAAATCTACCTACCCAAATACCCTCCCAACTGGTTCTCCAGCACAATTGTTCTAAAATTCAAATCTGAGCATGAACCTCCCTGAACCCTTTAAAACACTTCAGTGGTACCTTGCTGCCCTCACCATAAAGTCCAGATGTGTATCACCAGTGCCTTGGACCGTGGCCGGCATCTAGCACACACCTGTAATTATGTGTGCATGGAAACTGGAATGAACTTGCATGTCTCCTTTTAACTTGCTGTGAGCACAAAGGAGGCTGACTTCCCTAGACTGTAATAGCAGCTGACACTTACATGTGTTACACATTGGTCATCTGTCTTTTTACTTTGCCTGTTTATTTTCTCCTGTGCAGAAATGTTTAATTTTATTATAATCAAATCTACAGATCTTTTGTAGTTTGGGGGGTTCAAGTTATACTTAGAAATTCCTTGCCCATTTTGAGATTATAAAAACATTTCCCAAAAAAAAAAAAAAATTTCCCTATATTTTGACCCAGCAATTCAATAATTTTATTTTTCGCATTTAAATATTTAATCCTTTTGGACATATTTGTACATATGATGTCAGGTAAGGGTCTAACTTCATTGATTTCCCATGCAGTAGTCAGTTTCCCCAAACAAAGAATCCATTCTTTCCTCACTGATTTAAAATGCCACCTTAATCATTTATTAGATCCCCATACACACTTGAATCTGTTTCTTGACTCTCTGTTCTGGTGGTTCTACTTTTCAGTTCCTACACCAATATGAGACTATTTTATTATTTATGATTTTTGACATAGGGAGTTTTGAATATTTTAAAACAAACTTTTACCATGTGATTTCTTCCATTTAAAAATGTAGTCCCTCTATCTTACTTATTGAAACTTATGTGTGAAATAACTTGATTTCACATATGCATTTACTATACAAGGACAGATGAATTTAGGCAACTGAATATTTTTACACTGTAACATTCACATGCCTCCCAGCTTATGTGATTTCTTCAGAATCTCCTTTCAAGGGAACTGTTAGAAAAGTCATCTTTTCGTGCATACCCGTAGAGGTATTTTTCAATTTTACTATAGGATAATATACTTTTCTGAAAGTAATTTCATTATTATTGATGAGGACAGTCAACAATGTTTGTATAGTGTTAATTATTGTTTATACACTAAATGCCCATATCTCCTTTGAATTTATTTGTTTATTTTTAAATCACCTGTGTACAGCTTTGGCAAATTAAAGTTAGAGAAAAATGTTTGAGATCCTCAATCCAGAAGCATTAGAGTTTATTATAACTCCTTATTGGAGAATGATTTGATTAATGCATCTGTAACCAAAGCTGTTATTTCTCTCTTCCCCATTTAAACACAAAACACAACAGACTAAAAATAATCCCAAACGACAGATCATATCTCCATCATTATCTTAATAGCCTTGTGTTTTAAACACTTCTTAAAGAAAAATGAAATCAAAATTTGCATTTTATATATTTCTGAGCATACCATTAGAAAGTTCATATAATTCTTTATTAATCAAAACCAGAGTGTGGGAGTGAAATAAAACCATTTGAATAGCATAGTTCCTGTGTAAACAAAGCATAACAAATGCAAAAATCCTTAGCTAAAGGATTTAAAGCAAACATTACTCAATTATTTTGTGTCAGAATTTATAGGACTAACTAACATATGATTCAGCAGTCTCTCAGAATTCCTCCTACAGTAATTCGAAAGATACAAGGATGTTCATTGCAGCATTGTTGCAAGAGCAAAATATAGAAGCAACCTGGAAATTTAACAATGTGAGAAAGGTTTAGTAACTTATAGTATCCATATAACTAAATACCTATGTAAATGAGTTGCAAAACAATATATTTGGTTTTATCCTCCCCCCCCCTTTTTTGGGCAAAATTACTCCAACACACCATAAAACACTCTCTGTGTTTACAGAATGTAGCAAGATGGAGGCCAGTTTAGTCTTTTAGAGGGAGATAATTTTTTTGTAGTAAAATATCAGCAGCTCAAGCTGGGTGTGTCTCTGTGTGGCATAGCTGTTGGCTGGCACTAAGAGGTCTTGAACTCCTTTGTGTGAGACCTTGAGAGAAATTTGTAATTTAAAAGGAATAGAAGTTCTCCTAGAGCCTTTATTCCTTGGAGCAATTTCAGCATTTGTCTATAGCACAATATTTGCCATTTCTTCCCAGGCATTGTTGTTTATTCTGTTCTGAAACACTAGTGAAATGATCTGCTTCTGAAATTTCTTCTCACAATAATTTAACAATATCCGTTTGTTGTCACGTTTTGCTTTCCACCAAAATCATCATCTGTTGATGCATCAGATTCTCCTTTTTCCAAGTTCTTCTCCTTAGTCTACTCACATTACAGTAATAAAATTAAGGTCATGCATGTTGGTTAACAAGTTTCTAAATGCATTCTCCTTAATGAGTCTCTGTCCCCATCATTTTACAAACAGTGCCAAGAGGTGATTTGATTTTTCGCAGTTCATCCATGATTCATGACAAAGACAGTCCATAACCTCATCATTTTTTGCTCTTCAAAATTCTGTAGTTTTATCAGTTTTCTTCGCTAGTCAGGATCCTTCCCTCTTTTTTTTTCTTTATTGAAGTATAGCTAATTTACGATGTTGTGTTAGTTTCAAGTGTACAGCAAGTGATTCAGTTATACATACATATATATGTGTATATATGTATGTATATTCTTTTTCAGATTCTTTTCCATTATAGGTTACTACAAGACATTGAATATAGTTCCCTGTGCTATACAGTAGGTCCTGTTGCTTACCGATTTTATATATAGTGGTGTGTATCTGTTAATCCCAAACCCCTAATTTATCTCCCCCGCCCCCCTCTATCCCCTTTGGTGACCATAAATTTGATTTCTATGTCTGTGAGTCTATTTCTGTTTTGTAAATAAGTTCATTTGTATCATTTCCTCTTGACTGATGACTTCCGTTTGTTCAGGATGGAGAGATAAATAACTACTGAAATGGAAACAATTGTGTGCATTGCTGTTTAGAAATGGAAACAATTGTGTGCATTGCGGTTTTCCACAGCCATTCTACTCCCTGATTTTCAGATTCTGGAAATCCAGGGGTCTGGCCTGCACACACAAGAAAATGTCATGGATATTTTCTTCACTGGTCCACTTGGCCAAAGGCAAATCCTCACTGAGCCTTTCTCACGCCAGAACCAAGATAACATTCACTGATGAAAACATCCATCCCAGCAACTTCTGAATGATGGACCTGATTTTAGACAGACTCGCTAAGACTGGAATTTAAGTTACTTGAGAAAATAAAGCTTGCAGCCGTCCAGCGCACACAAAGTGTCTGGGACAACTCACTGGCTGCTGTATTGTGTTATTATTGCAAAGCAAGCTCACTGTCTGCCAGGATTTATTTAAAATATCCTTTCTTCTTCTTCGCATTTATAGACAGGATTCTAGTTTCCTATCCGAATCTGGCTTCCTTCCTTTTGTGAGGGAGTCTTTGAGTCTCTGGTAACAAGTGCCTTGTTCACTGGAGCCCCGGCTTACCGTCCAGCTAAGGGAATGATACTGGGGGTCCCTGAAAAACTCTTTCACACGGGAGGCATAGTTTCCAGTAGTTTTTAGATGGTTTATGCCACAGCCTTGTAGAAATGTAGGAACATCCAATAAACACAGAAAAGTCTTCTTCCTGAGGATCTCCTTTTTTTTTCATCAAATACTGACATTTCTCCTATCTTCATGATTTTGTTTTCTTCTGGCTTGAATTTCTTACTGATGTGATTATTTTTGCAGATACTGGTGCCTTTCAAATAGCTCATTCACCCAAACCTCTTCTATGTTTTAAGCCCAAATAGCTAATTTTCTGCTGAAAAGTTTACTTCAAAATCAACCTGACTAAAACCAAATTTGATATTTTTTGGTAAATTTACTTTCACTTGTTTCAATCAATGACAATGACATCCACCAATGCCCAAACCAGGGACCACAATGTCAATATAGATAGCTCCACCTCTCTCACCCTCAATGTCACAGTAGGTCCAAGAATTGTCAATTTTACCGATCTCTTTTATCCACCCTTTGTTCCTCTTCCTCATCTTCACTGCCTTTTAGCACTTCTCTTTTTCTCTCATCTCACTTCTGTCATTTGACCCTCCATGTTGGTGCCAGAACAATCCTTTTAAAACACACATATTACTGAACTTTTACACTGCTTAAAACCTCACTGCATCTATTGAGGCTGTGCTGTGTGTCGGGCTCAGTGTTAATTTGCTGGTGATAGAATGATAAACACGACCTTGTCTCTGCCTTCAATTATCTCATAATCTGATGAAGACAAAGACAAGCAGTTCGAATTCACTGTGATGTAAGCAATGATCTCTAGGTTCCTCCTTACCTAATGTAAAGGTGCCAAGTGTCAGAGAGGAAGAGCCCCCTAATTCTGCCTTGGGAATCAGAGAAATTCACAGAGAAGGTCAGGGGAGGAGGAATTTGAAGCGCTTCACAGGAGATCACCTCAAATATCCCCATGAAGCTGGGGCACACACAGGAAGTGTGGGCGCCTTGCGGTGAGGCAGGTGGACTTGAGGAGGGTGTGGTGTTGTGCTTCAGACCTTGTGGGAAAGGGGAGAAAATTTTACCAAGACACTTGAAAAACTTACCAAGACACACTTAACAGAGAGGCTGAGTTGGGGTTCTGGGCTGACAGAGTTAGAAACACAGAGGGAAGTGTCAGAGGCGCAAGGTCTGGGTGAGCCGTTAGGTTTTCTGGACTGAGCAGGAAAGTGCCTGGTCTAATACTGGGGAGGTCCCTGGGAACAGAGAAGGGAGACAAGGCCCAGGTTCTAGGGAGTCACAATATGAAAGTCTTGGCATCATCGGAGCTGGGAGAGACCATGAAAACCTTGTTTCGTCTTCCTGCACCATACAAATGAGGGATGAGAGTACAGGAGAGCTTAAGTAAACAGTTCCAGATGCTCGGCAAGCAATAGAGCCCTAGCTCTGCCGTGTGACCTTGGGCAAGGTCGTCAACTTATCTATAAAACAGAATCAATAATGGCACCTATTTCGTGGGGTCACTGTGAGGATTTGATGAGTACAGTGTATAAGATGCCTGGCATGTTGGCTGGCCTGTGGTGGGTTTCCCTGACAATGTGCTATTACTTCTACTACTAATGAGGTCTCACAGCTCACTCAAGGCAGAGCCAGGACTAGAGCCAAGGGTTGGCTTCGTATTCTGTTCCTCCATCCTCCAGGTTCCTTCCTGGGGAGAAGAGGAGAGGATTGTTCTGGCAGCAAGAACCTACAGTAAGGTGACCAGTGAACAGTGAACCAAGACTGGAGAGAGGAGGGTGGGAAATCCTTGGAGTGAGGGATTATAAGGACTTTCTCTACTTTCTATCCTTCTCTTTAACTTCTGGGGTGATAGGTATGGGGTGGGAGGTGGGGGATTTAGGGATGCATGGCTCTAAAGGACTATAGAAGGCATCAGTAGAACCCACCAGCTGGGGTGCTTATAATTGTCCTAGAACCTTGGCTTTTAGGCAGAAGGGAGAAGTGGAGTTTGGGGCTGCTTTCTACATATCTTGACCCAGGTCAAGAGGGAAGGAAGGATTTCCCTGGTGGTCCAGTGGCTAAGACTCCATGCTCCCAATGCAGGGGGCATGGGTTCAATCCCTGGTCAGGGAACTAAGATGCTGAACAGTGCAGCCTAAAAAATAAAAAATAAATAAAAATAAAGTACACAGGAGGATGTATGTAGGTTAAATACAAATACTAGGCCATTTAAAAAAAAAAAAAGAGGGCAGGAAAACAGACAGGGATCACAAGCCAAAAGCTCTGCTCCTAAATCGAGTTTAGGACCTTACAAGGGATAGCTTAGCAAAGGACAGGAGGGAAGTTACTGATTTGTATAAATTGGAAGGGCAGTAGATGTACATGGTAAAAAATTCAAAACATACAAACAATGAACAGTGAAAAATAAATCACCTTCCCACCTACTCCCTGGTTTCCCCTCTCAGTGACAGACTCTGTTATCAAATTCTTGATTTATCTTTCCAACAATATTCTGTGCATTTGCTAACAGACGCTCATATACACAGGCTGTTTATTGCACCAAATTTTGCATGCTAGTGTCTTGTTTTCCCACTTAAAAATACATCTTGGAAGATGATGCTGTATCTGTAACCTGAAGCTGCCTCTTACTTTTCAAAGCCTACATAGTATTCTATTGGATGGACGCACTGTAATACATCCTTTATCAATAGGCGCTCATATTATTTCCAAACTCCTGCTTTTACAAATAGAGCTACAATGAATATGTTTGTATATACATCTCTCTAAAGATGTACATATGAGGTAAATGCATAGAAGTAGAATTGCTGTGCAGGAGGAAATGTGTGGTTTGTAAAATTTATTTATTCATTTATTTATTTGGATCATAGTTGATTTACAATATAGTGTTAGTTTCAGGTGTACAGGAAACTGATTCAGATATATATATATATATATGATTATTTTCCATTACAGGTTATTACAAGATATTGAATATAGTTCCCTGTGCTATATAGTAAATCCTTGCTTATTTATTTTATGTATAGTAGTTTGTATCTGTTAGTCCCATACTCCTTATTTATCCCTCCTTCCCTCCCCTTCCCTTTCCTCTTTGGTACTTTGGTAACCATAAGTGATATCATATAATATTTGTCTTTGTCTGGCTTACTTAGAATGATATTCTCTAGGTCCATCCATGATGCTGCAAATGGCAATATTTCATTCTTTTTTATGGCTGAGTAATAGTCCACTGTATGTATATGTGTGTATATATATATATATATATACACACACACATATATATATATATATATATATATATACATATATATATATATATGGCACATCTTCTTAAACCAATTGCCTGTTGATGGACACTTGGGTAGCTTCCATGTCTTGGCTATTGTAAATAGTACTGCTATGAACATTGGGGTGCATGTATCTTTTCAAATTAGAGTTTTTGTCTTTTCCAGATATATGCCCAGGAGTGGGATTGCTAGATCATATGGTAGCTCTGTTTTTAGTTTTTTAAGGAATCTCCATACTGTTTTCCATAGGGGCTGCATCAATTTACATTCCCCACAACAGAGTAGGAGGGTTCCCTAGGAAACGTACGTTTTTTATTTTGATGGAGTAATAGGATATTAGATGTGACTTTTCCTGTGACTACCTATTCAGGAGCTGTGAAGAGATGGTAATACCTGTTTTCTTTCCATCTTCAGCCTCATCTCTGCCTCAGGGTCATATAAGAGAAGGCCAGGAATTCATCGAGAGGCAGAACAAATGTTAGAAGAGAGGGTTTCTTTAGAGAGTGAGAAACTGTAGAGTTGTCAGAGCAGCATGCTGTTTCTCCTTTCCCGAGTTTGTTTCCCTCTTAGTTTAAGGCAAGTCGCTGGGGAGGGTTCATAAGATCCACTCAGAGACCTTGTCACGCATCCCGTGGAATTTGGGGGATGTAGGGTTTAGTACCTGAGTCACTGCTGGGGAAAGCATCTGAAAGCCAGAGTCTGTGGCATAGCTGCCTCCGTGGGCAGGGGGAGAAGAGGCTGCCATGGGAACAGCGGCACCCTCCCCGACAATGGGGAAAGGTGTGTGTTTCCTGTGACCTGCTCTGGGCCCTGTGGAAGGGAGCTGGAATTGAAAAGGATCCCACCAAGAACAGGCTGGAGGCGCCGGGGTGGGGATGGAGGCAGGGTGCCAAGGTCTGAGTGTGAGAGCCACAGCTGTCAGCAGGAGAGTGTGTCGGTGGGGTCAGGAATGCTCAGGTGAAGGTCTCCAATGAACCCCAGAATCATCCCATAAAAGACAAGCATTTGGGCACTGGTCACACACAGAGGGTACCAAAGCCAGATTACAACTGTTCCAGTCACCAAAGACCTTTTCCACCCTCTGCGTGTCTCCTCTCCCAGTGTCAACCCTAGGGGAACTGGAGCTCACAGGGTCAGGGAGAAATGGAGGGAAAAGAACAAGGTGAAAGAATGAAAAGCCAACCAGGACCCCCTTTCCGGGCTTCAGGTTTCTGAGCCTGAGTCAGGACTGATCCAGGGGTTGCGGAAAAGGTTTAAATTGCAGGAGATTAAAGCTTTGATGTGAAACTGGTCTAAATTTGTCAATACCTGGAAAATGAGACTATTCACTAATAACTGAAAGCGAGTACATATTTAAAGTATAAGAAGTAGAAAAATATTTTTAGACATCTTTGAATTTCTTGTTCTTCCCATTTATTAATATTGTTTTTAAAAGCCCATTAGAAGCAAAGTTTATTTCTTTAGATTTCTTTTAGCTTTTTACTTTGAAATTATTTTAAATTTTCAGAAAAATTGCAAAACTATTACTCACAAAGTTTACATATGCCTTCTACCTAGCTTTCCCTGATGTCTTCTTGCATAATCATGGTATGATGATCAAGACCAAGAAATTGACATTGAAGCAATACTATTAACTAAACTCCACAGTTTATTCAAATTTCACTTGTTTTTCCTGGCCCAGGATCCCATATTGCATTTAATTGATCTGTCTCTTTAGTGTCCTCCAATTTGTAATAATTCTTCAGTTTTTCTTGGTCTTTCATGACCTTGATAGTTTTGAAGAGCTCTGTTCAGTGATTTTGTAGAATGCCTATCAGGTTTGCCTGATGTTTTCTCACGATTAGATTGAGGTTGTGCATTTTAGCTAGTATCCCACAGAGGTGATGTTGTGCCCTCCCCAGTGCATCCTAGCAGGGGGTACATGATGTCAATGTGTCTTGTTACTGGTGATGTTGACCTGGATCACTCAGCTAAGATGATGCCTGCCTGACTTCTCCACAGTTGTGGAGACTATTTTTCCCTTTGTAAATATCTTGTAAATGTCATAAATATCTTGTGCAGAGACACTTTGAGACCATCAAATTTCCTGTTTCTCTTCAAACTTTTGCTCACTAATTTTAGCATCAATAAATGGATTTGCCTTCAACAATTATTACTGTGGTTTTGCCTAATGATAATTTTCATTTCCCTCCCTCCTCCTACATTTATTAATCGCACTTTTACATTTCTCTTCCTCTATTTATTTACTCAGTCATTTATTAATATCAGTATGGACTCATGGCCTTTTATTTTATTTTATGGGTTGTAATCCAATGCTATTACCATTTACATTCTTTCTCGAATTAGTCCAGCTTTGGCCACTGGGAGCTCCTTTAGGTGGGCTTTTCTGTCCTTTCAACATGCTCCCATTTATTTATTTATTTGTTTGTTTGTTTGTTTATTTAACACTTTCTTATTTACTGTCCCCACAAGATAATCCTGGCTCATTCTCTATTTTCCCTGTCCCAGCCCTGGAATCCATCATTCTCCTAGGAGCCCTGGTTTGTTTGTTTTTTTGGTTTCTTTTACTACCTCTGGATTTTTTTTTTTTTTAAATAAATTTATTTATTTATTTTTGTCTGCATTGGGTCTACACTGCTGTGCACAGGCTTTCTCTAGTTGTGGCGAGCGGGGACTACTCTTCGTTGCGGTTGCGCAGGCTTCTCATTGAGGTGGCTTCTCTGGCTGCAGAGCTTGGGCTCTAGGCAAGCGGGCTTCAGTAGTTGTGGCTCACAGGCTCTAGAGCGCAGGCTCAGTAGTTGTGGCGCACGGGCTTACCTGCTCCGTGGTATGTGGGATCTTCCCGGACCAGGGCTTGAACCCGTGTCTCCTGCATTGGCAGGCAGATTCCCAACCACTGCACCACCAGGGAAGCCCCTACCTCTGGATTTTGAACATTAGTTAGAAAGCTGGCTCTGGGTCTAATTCCCTTTCTGCCCGTATCAGTGAAGCACAGTAATAACTCCACAGCCTACTTTCCAAAGGCTGGGTTATTTTGCCTAAAATAATGGTAAGCACTTCAGGAGGAAGTCTGGTGGAAATTTGCCTCTAAGTCCTGCCCTCCTGGGGGCTCCTGCCATTGCGAGGCCTATATGTCTTCTCATTAATCCTAATCATCTGATAGACAACTACTGACCACACACACACACACACACACACACACACACACACACATCCCTCCCAGGAACAGGCATTAATTCTCATAGACTTTAGAGCCTAAATTAATATTCATAAGCAGGAACAATTTCCTCGAGGCAGCATCAGCTCCTCAGCCTCCCCAGGTGAGACCTGGCCTTTTGATATACAGAGCCCTGGACAGTCCCCTTTGCTCACACACCTTCTTTCAGCATTTGCTCCAGGGCTTGACAAATGAAGGGTTTCAGGGCACATACCTTTCCAAATTAGAGCTTTTCTTTATTTGAGGTGCAGGGTCAAATTCTTTCACAGAATCCCTATTCTCTGGTAATCTCTGTAAATGGAAGGGGGTGGTTCCTTTGAGGATATACTATTCTCTTGTACAAAAAAAAAAAAGCTATAAATGAGTGATATTGTTTTTCCAGTTACCTTAATATTAATCCAAATGAGAAAATTACTACCTATATAATGATGCATAAGAAAGATCCATTTCCAGCCTTAATATTCACATTCACCATTACACTAGATGAAGCAGAGTTCGTGGAAATGCTCAAAAGTTCACCAAAGGCCTAGTGAACATTATCCAACGATGTTTTAATAATTTATATCAAGATTAACCCTCTCTGGTCAATGTTACCTAGTTGTAGGTTTTATGTATGTCTGCCTCTTGATCCTCACAATAGTATTAAGTTAGCATACAAGTTTGCAGAAATATTAATAGCCAAGAATATACATCTTCTTCTGTCCATAGAAACACAAAAAAGGTCTACGATAGATCAGTGAGAGTGAAAAATAGTCTTTTATTGGGCTTGGTTCAGTTCTCTGTAAGACGAAAGAAAATATAGCAATGCAAAGTATCTTATATTGCTACTGTTTATTGTTTCATCATTCCATTTATTGAATATTGGTGGTTTTATTATTGAAACTTTATACTATGCTTAATCAATTTTGTTTCCAACTCTATTATCTGATATTAATTTTTATCAATTTTAATTTCTTTTTTCTGTTTTAATTTGTTTTTACTGTTTTTAAATGACCTATCTTGGACCAACTTTCTAACTTTAACGTTTTGGAGTATTAATCTTTCTTATTGATTTAGGCAGAAACTGGCTTTTAACAGTAGGTTTAGATGATTTATGTTAAATCTGGTATTTGGTACATTTGGTTTTCATTCTTTCAATGTTTAGGATCTGTCTCTTTGTTTATATGAACTATATTACCCCCTTTATCTTTGAAAAAGTTTTGGAAGACAAAAAAAGCCCTATTTTAAAGACATACATGAATATCGTAAACCATTTTATAAGCATTCTAATGATCTCTTTCCCAAATCAAAAGCCTGTTCCACTCCCCTTCATGGAAGACAAAGGCTACTATTCTTTTCGTCTGTGCTTCTTTTTCCCTATGCTAATTTCCCATTCATAATTAAATATGATATTTCTCACTTTTTTCTCTTTCATGTTTCTTTTATGCTTTCTGTGTCTTACTTTTCTTCAAATAATTAAGCTGATGTCATAAATAACCCTTCCAGAGTTATCCTTACTTCTTTAACAATAGTTGCTATCAATAATTATCACGGGTTCATTTTTTAGCCATTAGCCATTCAAAATTTCTATCACTAATTTTAGCCTTGCATAGTGTACATTGTGGCTTTGAGCACTTTTCAAACGAAGCCCCTGGCTGCCACATTTCTTTTGAAATTGGGCCGATCTGAGAATGTCTCTCTGTTGCCTCCCTATACAAATGGCTTGAGGTGGCCCATTATTCTAGAGTTGCAGCTTATCCCTTCCACAGAAGATGTCATCACCGTGTCATTAGGCATTTCTCCTTGCAGTGGAAAAAGCCAAAGCTAGTCTGATATTTTGCTCTTTGAAAATGACCTACTTTTTCTACTTGGAAACTTGCAGAATTCTCTTTTTTTCCCTTATAGTTTTAATTTTTTATGAAACTATGTCATGGTGTTGCTTTTGTTATTGATTTTGCCTGGAGCTTTGGACATACTCGCTGTAATTTTTTTTCAAATATAATGTTTTCTCTGAGTATTGATTTTATCCTTTTGTTTGTTTTTTTTCACCTTTGGAAACCTCTTTTATTTGGAAATCAGATCTCCAAATTTAACAACTTCTCTTGAATTATTTCCTTACTTTTTTCACTCCTTTTCAATTCTGAATATTGTAATTATGGATAAGGAGGGGGTGAACAATTGTTCTTTTTTTTTTTCTTAATGTAAAGAAGCCACGAACAATGACAATTGTCAAACAAGGAGGCCTTTTTTTTTTTTTTTTAGATGTTAGCTTTACCTGACTTTCTTTTTTTTTTTTTTAAAGAAATTCACATTCTTTTATTTATTTATTTATTTATAACTGTGTTGAGTCTTCGTCTCTGTGCGAGGGCCCTCTCCAGCCGCGGCAAGTGGGGACCACTCTTCATCGCGGTGCGCGGGCCTCTCACTGTCGCGGCCTCTCTTGTTGCGGAGCACAGGCTCCAGACGCGCAGGCTCAGTAATTGTGGCTCACGGGCCCAGTTGCTCCGCGGCATGTGGGATCTTCCCAGACCAGGGCTCGAACCCATGTCCCCTGCATCGGCAGGCAGATTCTCAACCACTGCGCCACCAGGGAAGCCCGAGGCCTTGTTTTAATGAAGACCAGTTGACACCTGTTTGGCTGAATCAGGGATGACATGGCAGCTGGACCATTTTGTCCATTTTCAAACAGAGCAGAGGATTTACGGGTTCCTCCTTTGGTGAAGGTGGTAGCAACTGCAGCTAAACACAGAGCAGGTGGAATCTGTCACAGATCTCACTTCTCTACAGCCTGAGGAATTTTTCATATAACCTGCAGAATAAGTCAGAAGCAATTAAAAGACAACAGCGGTAAGTTCTTGATATGAGGAGCCCCCGCCCCCGCTAAAGAGGGCTCCGGAAGTTCAGCTCAGAGTGTGAAGTCAAGTGTACGAAGAACATGGCAAACGGTGTGAGTTACAACATGGCTCACAACAGCATCTGGGGAAAGGGAGAGGGAGATTCTCCTGGTTGTTTGAGGACCAGGGATCCCCTGGGGCAGATACTGTGACTTAAGATATCCATCCACAGGCAGCAGGATCTCTACCTCTCTGGGGTTTAGGGTGAGCCCTGACCTAGATCCTGGACCAGTGATTGTTTGGGGTCTAGGCCTGGGAACCAACAGAGGCCCTGGCTGACAGGTTGTGCCAGCCTGAAAGGGAGGAGGGTGGTGGGAGGCCTGGACCCATGTTCATGTGGACTGACAGGGATAGAGATGTGGGAAGTAAAAGGGAGTGGTCAAGGCTGGGCCGAGGAGGATGAGTTAGGACTGAGATCACTAATGCTGTACTTGCCTCGGTGGCAACTGATATA
Organism: Balaenoptera ricei; assembly: GCF_028023285.1. Taxonomy (NCBI): domain Eukaryota; kingdom Metazoa; phylum Chordata; class Mammalia; order Artiodactyla; family Balaenopteridae; genus Balaenoptera; species Balaenoptera ricei. The sequence goes on along the minus strand of NC_082640.1, from coordinate 114,297,471 downwards.
GAAACAAGGGTTGGGCTAAGACTGTAGATGGCATGTCAATGGCCCTGGCCATTAGGAGCTGAGTAATAGAAGTCTTTGGGAGCACAGAGGCCATTTTTATGAGTCTGGAAGGACCTATTTTCCTTATTTTTTCTCTCTACCAGAATTGTTTGACAAATGCCTTTAGTAATTACAGGTCTTTTCTATGTCTAGGCTTCAGATCTGGCCCTTCTTCTATGATCAGACAGGAGGTTATGAAACCAGGAACTATATTTGTTGTAGTGATCTTCTTGAGGACATTGGCAATGACATATCTCTTTCCATTTGTTAGAGTTATCTGATAAATTCTGTCAAAGAAAAGTATGACTTCAGAGGGGGTACCAGCCCCTAACGGTCCTATTTACCTTGCATTTACTGATGTTCCTAACATATACGTTTGCTCATTCTTTGCAAATCCCAAATCCACTAAGCTCCCCTTTCTTATCAAAGATCCTCTCATTTGAAGCCCAGAAAAAGTAGAAACAATTTGAGCCCAATTAATTATATAGCATTGGATTTCCAGTTCCCACGACTTTCCACTGGACATGATGTTAGATGGTATTGCTGCGTTTCCACCCCTTCAAAGCATTTTGAACATAAATAACTACAGTTATTTCCATCGAGGAAAACAGCTTGCTAAATTCATCTCCATGTACTTAGAATTCTAAGTTCCTCACTTGCCACTAAGTTATTAAAATTCACTCATTTTTAAATAGACTTCCACCTTCCTAAGAGGCTTCTACATATCCTATCATTACTTTTCTGCTGCTTTCCACAACGGGTAGATAACTGATTTGATGGGAGAAATTAATTTGACATTTTATCCTTAATCAGAACATTAAATATCCTCCTAACCATAGTCTTAGTCATTTGTGTCTTGCCATCATACACCGATTGCACTTTCTTCTCTAGATCCATAGTTAAAGTTTGAAATTGAAGGTACACGAGAGATGAGGACCTCAGTTTAGAAGCTCATTTGCTGTATCGATCCAGGAAAGATGGGCTTGCTCCCAGAGACTCAGAGACCATTGGGTGTCACAAAGGGAACTGCGCTAGAGACAGGAAAAGTGCAGGATGATTTTATTTTAAAAAACAAACAAAAGTAAAACCTCTGCTTTTCTGGGATTTCGCTGGCATTTATGGGAACACGCCCCCACTTCTGAGGAATTCTGCTATGGGACTTGAAGGTAATCTTCGAAGGTGACCATGTCATATAAGTCTGAGTTTCGAGCACTCAACAGCTAAAGTTACCTGAAGGAACAAAGGTCTTCTGGGGAGTGGGAGAGGGTGAGGGAAACTGGAAGGTGGGGCAGGGCTGGATCAGGAGCAGACCAAGCCCACAAGCCTCAGTTTGCTCCTGTTTTCAGTTGTCAGCCTTACCATTATCTATCTTCACCAGCGGTGAATGAAAGAGGCAGTGCAGCAGAGGTGCGCCCAGGGCAAACCGAGTGCTGCCCCAAAGTGCGAGTCAGAATTCAGTGAGTGTCCTGGGGGATAGTCTGAGACTAGACTGCTCTGTAATAGAAGTTGTCCCCCTTTCCGCATCTGCCCCCATGGCACCTCCTCAAACTCAAAACTTGTCCTCAAGTTCTGATTGACTTGAAAGTGGTTTTGCAAATACATCTCTGTTTCTTTCTGTGGACAGGAGCTTAGAATTACTTAGCCCGGTCTCTCATTTGATAGATTAAAAGAATTAAGCACAAAGAAGTTCAATGACTTGCCCAAGGTCACTTCTTGTTGAGTTTAGAACCACCATCTTTGTATTATGAAAACCGTCTCCAACATTTCCTAGATTATACACGTATTTTTTAAACATGTGTTGAAACTTGGACATAGAATGTTTTCCGGCTGCTTGGCGCCTTTTGAAGACAGTTCTAATATTTGAAGAATTTTGACTAACGATTCCCCATCCATAGTCTCTCTAGCCAAAAAGGACTCTCCCCACCTCCTCTGCAGTAAGACACAGGCACTGGTGCCACCAATCAGAGGGCCTCACGTAAGACTTTGATTCAGAAGGAAATGAAATAAGTTCTTCATTCTGCTGCAACTGTGGCTTCAGAGCCAGCTGGCTTTCGGAGGCTGTGGTGGTCTCAAGGTTGGGTTCCTGACAGAGGCACAGCACTGATGTGGCATCGGTGGCAACTGCAGTGATGTCAAGTCCCTGGTATTCAGGTCAGAGCAACCTGGAACATTTGGGTTCCGTGGTGACAGCAGTCAAGCCAGTGTTGTGTTTTGGTGTGGGCAGGGTACCTGGAGCTTTAGCCTCTAGCCCCGTTCTCCAGCCTTCCAAGGTTCTAGGAGCTCCCTAATAACCTTTTAATAAAGTCATTTTCCGCTTAAGCTAACTCCATGGATCCCAGTATTTGTAAATGTTATTGGCAAGGTGAATGAGCAGGATGAAATCAGAAAAACACCTTTGTTGTTCCCTCACCCCATTCCCTATTCCAACGTCCTGCCCTGACCCTGGATGAAATTCCTCTTAGATGATAAAAGCCCTCTGTTCCCCTTCGGTCACAAGAATAGTCTCATGTTAGTGATTATTGGTCCAGTCCAATATGGTAATAACAATTCTGGAATCTCTTCTAAGTGAAAGCTTCTTCCCTCTCCAGCTTGGGTGTTGGCTTTATCCTGGAAGCATGTATCAGAGGAGGGAGCGTGGTCCTCTTCTCTCTGTTTCCCCATCCAGGGCTTCCCCTTTCCCTCTTACAAGGCTGCCTCTACTCCTCCAGAATTAAAATGAGCAGGAGGGAGGAGAGACAGAGGCGGGAGAACACTCACGTGGCCAGCACAGATGAACCTGGTCTTGGCTTCCTCTGGCCATGGCACATGTTTAAAGAGATTGTGTATTCAAAAGGTCTAGTACAGCATATGGCAGATGCTTAATAAATATTTATATTTATTTTCATCAGGTGTACATTTGATGTTTCCACTCTATTAGACAGTAAAAGGAAGAGGGACTGTGCCTAGTCTTTGTACTATTGTCACCTATTTTATCGTGATGTACCCTGTTAAGCTCCATCATTACTGGGATACTGCTAAAGTCATCAAGGTTTAAGCCCCTTAAAAGACTACACTCTGGTTATTTGTGCACATGTGGTGATCCTACTGCAAGCACAAGCTTTCTAAGCAGGGGGCATATTGTGGGAGATAGATGGCTTTCCACCAAAGACCCTGATTCCCCTTCAATAGGGCTATCACTAGAAGGTTGCTTCCCAGCCAGCTCCAACATTTCCTAGACTCCCTTGTGTTTAGATGGGACCATGTGACTGAGTTCTGGCTAATGGAATGTGGACAGAAGTGTTGTTTGACATTTCCAGGCCTGGCCCATAAAACCTTTGCACGCTCTCTCTCCCATCTTGGCTTCCCAGATGTTGGTGTTAGGGTTAGCTTGGAAATCATGTGTTGAAGATGGCAGAGCCTCCATCAGCCTCAATTCTGTGGAGCAGAACTCTCTGCTTCCAACTGGACTTTACATAAAAAAGAAATAAACTTCTACTATGTTAAGTCAAGGGTCAGCAACTTTTTCTATAAAGGGCCAGATAGTAAATATTTAGGCTTTGAAAGCTGTATGGTCTCTATTGCAACTACTCAACTCTGCCATCTTAGTGTGAAAACAGCCATAGGTGACACATAAATGAATGACACATCTATATTCCAATAAAACTTTTTTTTTACAAAAACAGATAGCAGTCTGGTAACTGTGGGTGGTAGTTTCTGACCCCTGTATTAAGCCACTACAATTTTGGATTTTATCTGTTAGAGCAGAATACTACATTAATCAATTCACTTTTCTTATTCAATCTTGTGTCAGCATTACTCAGTGTGATGCAAGGCACAGAGTAGATACTCAGTGATGAGTGAATGGAGAGACTCGAAGCACAGAGTCTGGAGTTTCAACAACTGTCTGGGACAGAAGATCATGCCTCAGGCCTGAACATGGCCAGGAACTTAGTCTGAGTTCCTGGCATAAAGCTGGGAGACACAAAGTGTTGGATAAGAAAGCTCCCTCTATTGTCCCTCCGTTGTCTTCAAGATTGGGTCCAGTTTCCCCGCCTTGGCATTGAGGGATTTCTGACTCTGGCTTCTGCTCTTCTCTCCATCCTCTTTTCCCACTGCTCCTTCTTCTTTGTGTCTGAGTCCCAGGAATACCAAACCAAGTTCCCTAAATGTCTGGCGATTTTACACATGCCATTTCCTCTGTCAGGAATGTCATTCTCCTTCTTGTTTCCCTAGCTTAACTCCTCCATCTCTTCTTATCCCACCTAGACTAGGAGGTGACACTCCTTGATGTGCTTATCGTCCATATGGCCACAAACCCAACTCATTCCTCAGTTACAGCACTTATTATGTTCCGATGTGTCAATATACCTGTCTACGTACCTGGTTGGGTGCATCCTGTGGTCAGGGACCACTTTGTTTTCCATACCCCAAAACCCTATGGCATACTTGGCACTTACTTGGTTCTCAGCAGAAACTGGTGAGTCAGTGAATTAATATGAATCCAAGCCTTAATGAATACAGCAATAACTACAGATGTTGAAGAGTTGTTTTACTCTTGGCATTTACAGATATTTGATTCAAAAACACTACCAACTAAAAATGATATATCATGGATAACATAATAACTTATATTGGATTTACATTTCCAGTAGCTGGTAAAGAATGTTCATTCCTTTTGCCTCTGCAACCAAACCACCCTCGGTTGCACCTGAGCCCAGAGCAACTGAGGTGCTCAAGATTGCCCAGCACAGAACAAAAAGGCTAAAGTCTTATTAAACAGTTTGGGTTCTGCTGATGGTGCATGGATCCTCTAAAAAAATACACAACTCTATGACCCAGATTTTCCAGAAAAGTCCCACTTTCAAGTGTTTGTTCCATTTTTCCCACAAATAAGCATACATTTTTCAAGCCATATGTCTCTATTTTGTTTAAGAAAACGTGACTGCTGTTAAATATCCAATTCCAGCCCTGAATGGTGCATTAAGTTCATGATAAACAGCCTTATATTTAACCAAGCATCTCACCTAAAAATGTTTTTTGAATTTACTCCTATTGAAAAAATTTAGAAATGTCACAGTACCTAAATTTTTAAAAAGGCTATCTCTCCATCTGACTATATATAAAACTTGGCTACAATTTTTAACATTGTGCTAGTAAAGCTGAGTAAAATGCATTCCTTAAATTTGGGGCTTTTGAACCGGCTTTGCCTTTTGGCCAATTTGGCATCCACTGGGCTAGTCTTTTGCCTCTGACTCAAAATCATAATGGAAACTTTGACCTCACGTCTAGCAAGAAGGATAGGAGCAGGCCTTAAAACTGAGGTATCCCCACCCCAAATGCAACCACAGTGTTTCCAGTGCTTACCTGGTGGGAGCCCCAGGGCAGCCTGACTTGTCACCAGGGGAAAGGAAGACCTGGGCTATTCTGGGGGGGAAGAGATGGTGGCTCTTGTTTGTTTGACTGACTGCTGCTTGCGCCCAGGAATAGCCAAAAGCAGAAGAGAAGGAAGCAAAAATAGCCTCTGATAAGGACCTGGATCCAGAGGGGAAACCACTCAGGAACAGAACTGAGGTTTGGAGACGGTCCTACCCACCCCTCTTCCTTTCACACACACCCTTGCTTCCTCTTCCCAGGGCCATCCAGCCTGTGAAGCCCCTCCCTGCTTGTCTGGGCACTCCTGGTCCAGCACTTGTCATCCTCAATGCCAGACACATGCTCGGCAGGGTAGGTGAAATATGGGCAGGTGGAGCAGCCCTGGAGCTCAACTCAGGCGGCCTTCACCACTCACCTCCATAATCCCTTTTACGAGGGGTTGAGCTAACTGTTTGGAGTAGGTGGGTCCTAAGGAGAACAGGTCCTTACCTGAACAGATTGCAGGATGCATGAAGGGACAGATATTTAGTTGAACCATAGGAAGTTGCCAGTTACCTAGACAGATAAATAGATAATTTAGGTATGATAGATGGTGGATAACAATATGTACACCTAGGTAGATATAAAAGCAGATAGTGATAGAGATGGCAAGTTAGGAATATACAGATCAGTTACAATATGTATTTTAACTGTACATCAGTTATTTGAGGCACATATGTGCCTCTTTCTAGAAGGAAAGAATGGTCTGAGGGATATCAAGGACAAAAGAACAAGATGTGCAGACATCTATGGGAGTAGTATCAGCACTGGTGACAGCCAACCCATGCCACAAACCCTATTCCTAACCTGCTCCCACCTCAACAATTACAGTAAAATCCCCAGCAGAACAGAACTGTCAGAAATTGAACTATACGAAATTGTATACACCACTTAGGTACAAATGAGATATTTTGTTTTAAGATAATCCATAAGTACATCTTAGGGTTTTGTAAAATAGCTCATAAACTATGATTTATACATTGGCTTGAGCTAATCTGCCCCCATGGACTCACAGTTATTATTTATCACTTTCTCTCAAACTGAAATATAAGTATTCCGGACCATTAGTTAAAATGTATAAACAATTGATCACAATCCTCTCTTACACCGAAGGGGACAGATGGAATTACAGTCAAGGTCACCTTCATACTGTGAATGCTAAGTTAGAGAACAAGGCTTTCCATTACCTCCTCTTTAAATGGGAGGTAACTGGCAGAGTAGAGCTGACCTGACGTGCCCAGCAAGTTTCAGGTCAAACGTCTTCAACCCAGAACAGAGACATGGCAAGCCTTGCTCACTAGAGACTAGAAAGGTCACCTGAGCCCACCTAAGTGCAGGTGGCCCAAGGGGAAGAGACAGGGGACACCGCCTTGCCTTTGTAAGCCCCCATTGGTAATGTGGACCAATCAGTTTATCTACTCTTCAGCCTATAAGGAGAAGTGAATAAGGCAGCAGAGCGAAGTGTGTGTGTTTCCTCACCAGCACTTTTGAAAGGGCTGAGTTCTACAAAGTGTCCTCTTTTACGAGCAAAAGCAAGAATGTGTAGAGAAAGGTCCTTCCTGCAAAAGTCTGTGAAGCCAATGGAGCTCCTTGGGAGCTGATGGGGTGGAGCCTAAGAAATAGTGATTTGTAACTCTTGTTATGACCCTTCTTCTACATATACACATATAGATAGCTTGGAAATCCCAATCCATATTTTGGAGGCCCTACTGAAGGGATTCCAATATTGTAAATTCCCTTGCTCCCCCAATGGGTGTGAGGTTTTCCACTTCTCAGGTCCAGGCATGGCTCCTTACCATGGTGGCCAAATGCTTCCTGGCTGGGGCTGTGGGATACAGATTGCCCCTTCATGAGCCTTGGGATACCCACCAAGGGAGAGTTGGGGAAACTACTTTGCCTGGTTGGAGCCCCAGATGGACGACTAAGGCCCCAAAATGTCAGGCCGAGAGAGCCTCCCCAGTTCTGCTGTGAACGGTCCAAGTGGGTAGCACACTTTAAACTATCTTGAGAAATGTCATGAGTGTGTCCTGGAAGCCTGTCTGGAAGGTGACACTTATGGACACTAACTTGTTTCCAGAATCAGAAAGGAGATCCATGGCAGATATCTACCCCTACCCCCCCAATCCCCAGAGACCTAAGGAAAATTTCCTTGATGCAGGACTCAAGTGACAGAATAGGTGATTGGGCAGGCCATGAAACCCATAGGCGGCACACTGTAGACTTCGTGCAGAAATCAACAATTTCTGAGACAGAAAAGAAAAAAAAAAACCAATAAAATAGCAACAGACTTAGAGGCTTACTTCTGTGACTGTGGAAGAACCCTTGAAGACCCTGCTGAGTATCTGAGTATGTGGAGAGCAGCAGGGATCTGCATGTTAAATTCCTAAACATCCCAAAAGGCAGGAAAAGAAAACATCAGCATGCGCACTGATGATGAGAAAACCCCCACAGAGGGCACAGGAGCGAGGAACTATTACAGGAAAGAGCGAAATAATATAATGGCTCCAGGATAATCAGAGATACGAGTATGAGTTTTGTTTTTTTGTTTTTTTTTTTTTTTACGTGTATGCATGTGTGTATGTGTACACACACATTTATTTTGTACAATCCCTGTTCAGTATTATTTTCCAATTAAATTGAGTTTTGTTTGTTGGATGATTTTGTTTTGTCTTTAAACCTCTGAGAGGTTGAAGCTGCAGATAAGAGAGAAGAAATTTCAAGGAATGAGGTGCCTAGAGGGGTGGGAGTGAATGAGATCCCAAGTGGGTAAGGAAGGAGTTCCCTGGAGACGGAAGACACACGCACCTCCTTCACTGATGTGTGGGCTTTCGGGGAGGAATAGAAACGATGCAAGTCAGTTTTAGACCAGAGTGGGCAAAGGTGACGAGTGCCATCTTGTTGAAACCATTCAACTCAGATTGGGACTTGAAGCCACCATCTTTTAATTGAGATCACATTCCTGGTCTCAGGACTTTTTTTTTTTTTAAACATCTTTATTGGAGTATAATTGCTTTACAATGTTGTGTTAGTTTCTGCTGTATAACAAAGTGAATCAGTTATACGTATACATATATCCCCTTATCCCCTCCCTCTTGCGCCTCTCAGGATTTAATGAAGCTCAGATTCTTGATATCTCATTGCAGAAAGAATTCAGTGAGAGACACAGGTAAGAAGCGGATTTATTTAGAGAGAAACACACTCCACAGACACTCCATCTCAGAAGGTGAGAGGCCCGAAATATGGCATGGTTAGTTTTTATGGGCTGTGTAATTTCATAGGCTAATGAGTGGGAGGATTATTCCAACTATTTTGGGGAAGGGGCAGAGATTTCCAGGAATTGGGCCACCGTCCACTTTTTTTTTTAATTAATTAATTAATTTATTTATATTTGGCTGCGTTGGGTCTTCGTTGCTGCAGGCAGGCTTTCTCTAGTCGCGGCAAGTGGGGGCTACTCTTCTTTGTGGTGCGCGGGCTTCTCATTGCGGTGGTTTCTCTTGTTGTGGAGCATGGGCTCTAGGCACAGGCTTCAGTAGTTGTGGCACGCGAGCTCAGTAGTTGTGGATCACGGGCTTTAGAGTGCAGGCTTAGTAGTTGTGGCGCATGGGCTTAGTTGCTCCGCGGCATATGGGATCTTCCTGGACCAGGGATCGAACCCATGTCCCCTGCACTGGCAGGCGGCTTCTTAACCACTGCGCCACCAAGGAAGTCCCCCACTTTTTGATCTTTGATGGTCAGCCTTGGAACTGTCATGGTGCTGGTGGGTGTGTCATTTAGCATATGCTAATGTAGTACAATGTGCATATAATGAGGCTCAAGGTCCACTGGAAGTCAAATCTTCTGCCATCTTGGACCTAGTTGGTTCTAACTAGTCTTTGTCATGACCTATAGCTACATCATTCTCTTAAAGGTTGTGCCCTGCCCCCTTCCCTCCTGTTTCATTATTGCCATTGTTCTCTCTGTGAAGTGTGCAGCAAGGTCCTTGCTCAGAGTGAATAAAAGTGAAGCTGTAAGTAAAGAGTGGTGGCAGTTTTCAAAAGCCATTGGGGAAAACTGGGGGACTGGGCCAGCCATGGAGGCATGTGAGGGAAGGTTCACGGCTCGGTGTTGATGAAGGTGGTGGAGCTGGTGGTGTGAATTCTGAGGAGGATGTGGGTGAGGACTGGATTGTAACAGCCACTGGACTGGAAGGGCACCCCCTGTGTGGGGTGAAGCTGGGGGGTCTCTCTGAGCCACCGCCCCTTGAGGGACCCAGATTTCTCCAGCTTCCTTTGCTCCCTGATAGGAACGTGTTTATGAGAGAGGCCATAACCTTGCAGTGGTGACAAGGCTCAGAGTGGCACATGTTGAGGGGAGCTGGAACCACCGAGACCATTGGGACCCAGAAGCTAGAGGGTCAGGAAACAGAGGGAGTCTCACAGAAAAATAGAGGGGGACAGGGGTGGGGGCTATTAATCCAACCTGCTATTTAATAGCTGAGAAAAATGAAGACCAGAAAAGGTAAAGACAGTGGCAGAGGAGGGACTCTTAGCAGATCGTCCATTCCTCATCCAGGTTATTTCCATGGCTCCCAAGCAGGGACGTGGGGAGGGAGACATCTAAGAGGAGGTGAATCTCCTCTTGGAGCCACTAACCTTGTGAGGGACAGGCTCTTGGGTGTGTTCCTGGGCGACTGGGCAAGACATTTAATTACCACCTCCCTAACTCCCCAGGCAAAGACTTTTTTCCAGCATCTCAGGATGCTTGTGAAACAGTAGGGAAGGGGGCAGGGCACAACTTTTGAAAGAATGACATAGCCTGAGGACATGACATAAACTGATTACAACCAAATGGGTCCAAGATGGTGGACAAGTGGCAGATTTCCACTAGCTCTTGAGCCTCAGTACACGCTCATTGTAACACATCAACAAGCTAAATGACACACCCACAGGTGCCATGACAGTTCCAGAGCTGACCATAAGGATCAAAAAGTGGGTGGTGTGGGGCTTCCCTGGTGGTGCAGTGGTTGAGAATCTGCCTGCTAATGCAGGGGACACAGGTTCGAGCCCTGGTCTGGGAAGATCCCACATGCCGCGGAGCAACTAGGCCCGTGAGCCACAACTACTGAGCCTGCGCGTCTGGAGCCTGTGCTCCGCACCAAGAGAGGCCGCGATAGTGAGAGGCCCGCACACAGCGATGAAGAGTGGCCCCCTGCTTGCCACAACTAGAGAAAGCCCTCGCACAGAAACGAAGACCCAACACAGCCAAAAACAAATTAATTAATTAATTAATTTTAAAAAAAAAACAAAAAATACTAGCTTTAAAAAAAAAAAAAAGTGGGTGGTGGCCCAATTCCTGGAAATCCCCACCCATTCCCAAAAGAGCTGGAATACTCCTCCCACTCATTAGCCTATGAAATTACCCACCCCTATAAGAACTGACAACCCCCTACCCTGGTGCCTTTCTCACCTTCTGAGATGGCCCACACTCTGCCTGTGGAGGGTGTTTCTGTCTAAATAAATCCACTTCTTACCTATCACTGTGTCTCTCACTGAATTCTTTCTGTGCTGAGACACAAAGAACCTGAGCCTCAGTAAGTCTAGACACCAGGTGAGTGATTCTAATTAAAAGACCATGGGTTCGAGTCCCAAGCAGGGTTTTGGCCAGGTTTGAGTCCTGGCACGTGGGTTCAAGTCCCAATCTGAGTTACACGGTTTCACTTGAGGGCTGGTGACATACGTGGAGGAAGGGTCTCCTGAGGAAGGGGGCAGTGGTGAGGAAATGCACCACTGATGCAGGGATAGCATTTGCAGGCAAAGCGGCTGCTCGTACTTGCCAGCTTCACAAGGAAGCTGAGGTTAAGAGTTTCAAAACAAGTTCATTGCCAGTAAAAAAAAAAAAAAAAAAAAAAAAGCAATCAAGACTTCAGCTCAGCAACTGCTCAGCAGCAACTCTGTCTCCCCACCTCCATACCCTACACTAGATTTGTCTTAGAATTCACCTACAACACCTCCTAGAGGCCTGGCCTTCATTCTCCTAGCCAATCACCATCTGGTTCCCAGGGTGAAATTCAATATCCAAACCCAGAGCAACAGCCTCCGGTCCTGGCGGTGGATATCAGAGCCTCAAGGAAAAGCCGGCCACCACAACGTTCTCCCCAGTGATGTAGCTGGCGTCTGGAGAGCACAGGAAGGACAAAGTTCCCACAGTCCTCTGGCTGCCCTGCCCTGCATGGAAGGGGGAGAGAACTGCAGTCTCGGTGCATGTGCTAATGAACCCTGACCTCTGTCTCCCTGCTGACCTGGCTGGAGGGCCCAGCATACCTCCATCCCTGTTTCCCACCTCCCAGGCTCCTCCTGTCCTCCAGCTCCCGGCTCCCAGGCTGTGCAACCCCAGACTCGGTGAGAAGAATTTCTGATAAGCCAGGATGCAATCAGAGTCCTGTCTCCTCCGGGGACCCCACCTACCTCTGCGATCCACAGACATTTTTAAAAGAGTTTTGTACAGCCAGATTATATTCAAACTGAAAAAATTCAGAGAGTCAGTGCTAGATAGGATTGTGAAGGGCAAAAGAGTGGCTGCTCTTGGCAGATGTGTGCCTTTTGGCAAAGATGACCCTGCTTAGGGCTGGGGCTGGGGATTCCACTGGACCTCTCACAGAAGCCAGAGCCCTGATTCTGCTACAGAGAAGTGAGAGGCTGCTCTTCTCAGAGCCCCGAGCGGCTTGCCCAGCCGGGGAAAGCACAAGGTGGTTGGCATGGGAACTGCTGGCAGCTGCTGAATCCTCACCACTCGGCTGAAGTCAGTCTTGACATGTCCTGGAGACACACCGTGCACCCGGATGCCCTGTGGGGACAGCTCCACAGCCAAGGACTTGGTAAGTCCCAGTGGGGCAGTTTGCTGGTGGTACTAATCCAGCATCTAAGAAGGAAAAAGAAACAGTAAAAGTACACTGCCAGTGAGGGGAGGAGCTCTTGCTGGACCTCCAGGGCTGTGGAGGATAAACCTTCTCTCTCTTAGACCCAACTCAGACGCTCCTCCCACTCCACCCCTGGGAATTACCAAGGAACAAAATTGAAGCAGGAGCAGGATGAAGCCCGGGCTTAAAGAAAAGTCAGGAAGGCAGAGGCTATGTTGGTCTATGCTCGACCCAGAGAGAAAAGCTTAGGTGCGAGGTCAGGGAATGGGACGGAAGAGACCCAAGGCCAGACCCCTGCTGTACCATGACTTGGTCGACCTTGGGCAAGTCACTTAGGATCTCTAGGTCTCAATTTCCTCATCTGCTATGTGGTTTATAAGCTCTGCCTGTTGATAGTCACAGGAATGCCATGTCTATACTGCCCCCTGGTGTGAGATTTTAAAAGAACTCTCCTTTGAGCCCATACAGCCCCTCTGGTGCCAGACTTGGTGAATGCATGTTCAAGACACCTGCTTCCTTCAGGAGAATAGAGTACCTCTCCAGGGTGCGTGGCTTGGCGAGCAGAGCATAGACTGGATTTCAGCTCCCACTTGTCCCTGTCCCTGGACCTGTTGCCTTTGCACAGTGAACAACCTGTACAACCATCCACGGCAGCCCTGGGTGTGTGGGGTTTGAATGAGATAAAGGCAATGAGTGTGATTTTAAATGTGGACCAGAGAGATGTTCAGTGTTGTGCACCTGGATATTTTTATCACACAGGATCAATATTCACTTCCCCGACACCCTGGCGTCCATTCCACTGCCACCTTCCAAAGCTCCCCACTCACTGTGTGGAGGGACATAGACAGCAGCAGTGGCAATCAGCACCGCAGAGCCTCTCCTGTGAGGAGACAGACAGGTGTGATGAGGTAAAAGGTGAGCACAAATGAGAAGCAGATGCTCCCAGAAAATGGGCTTCTGATGAGGAGACAGAACTGAGATATAATAGGAGAAGAAGGGAAATTGGGGATGGTGCCAGGGTCTCTGGGGAGAAGTAAAATCTTTGGGGATGTTGGGCCTGAGAGGGTGCTGACACAGCCTCCCCTGCTGGGAAAGCCCAGGACTCCCTGGAACCAGTCACAGGGGCAGGGCCAATCAGTAGCTGGATCTCTGGAGGACAGAGCGGGGAGCCTGGAGGCAGCCGTCAGGGTGAGGTCGGTGCAGCCCAGGGGAGAGCCACTCCCATAGGAGGGAAATGCGTTTAGAGTCACCTGAGTTCCAAATCTAGAACTGTTTCTGATTCAGACAAGAAGAGGTGAAAAGCAAAGGGGGGAAAAACTTGGCTACCAGAGTCGTGCAGGGGAGGGCCTGAAGGGGCTTCCTCTGGCCTCTTTGGAGGGGTTTGGCTCTCTGGGTTACACTACCAGGCCCTGGGCCTGGCATCTGCCCTGCCATTCTCAGAGGACACAGCCCGTCAGGGGTGATTGGGGCTCCTCTGTGGGTTTGGAATCTGCCGGCCACATTCCTTCCAGACAGTCCCTTCTGCTGTGTTGGCCACATCCCCCGGGACAAAGTAGCCTGCAGATGCGGTTCAGGAGGTGACGGGGGACAGATCCTGGCATCCAGAACACACTCCTTCTACCTGCTCTCCTTGGGATATTCCACTGCGGGCTCCTTCCCCAAGTGTCCCCTTGGCGTAGAGGACAGCAGGGCAGAGTCCCCCCAACTCCACGGGCCCTCCCTGCCCTCCCCCGTCTTCTCCACGAGGGGCAGCAGCTGGCTCAGCGGCACAGCCGGGACCTCACGTTCACGTCCAGGATCTGCAGTCAGAACGGGGTGGGGATGCAACCACCTCCGCTCCCTGGAGTCCCATGGGGAGGAGCTGGGGGTGTGGGTGCTCTTCTCCCAGGGTGCGGAGGAGGGGTCTGAGGGACCTGCTCGCCCACCAGGAGCACTTGGCTTACGAACCCCTCACTGTCATTCGCGTACAGACCCTCCTCATGGCACATCACCCTCCAGAGAACCAGGTCAGTGAAAACAGCATCAGGAAAGGACATTAGGAAAGCTGGGTTGTGAGTGCCTGCTTTAATGAGGAGAGGTGAGAATTTGCACAAGGTAAACAACGGTGCTGTTTTCAGGGGCAGATGCTGAAATCTGACTTTCCTAGAAAAGCCTGAGGCTGGATAAAGGAGGCAGGGAGAGGAACTTGGCTGGGAAAGCCAGGGAATGTGAGAACCGAAGAGAGAAAGTGGGGCAGAGTCTGCAAGGAGAGAAAGGAAGGGGTGGTCAGCGGAGGAAGACTCGACAAGGAGGAAAGAGGGAACGGCTCGCCCTGATCACAGGACCCACCTCTGCGGGCATCGGGGGAGGGGTCAGGATGGTGCCCTCAGAACAGCAGGGGCAGGGGGTCTGCAGAGGCAGCAGGAGCCCCTGCTGTGCTTAGTGCGTTTCATCTGGGATGTCGGGCAAGGGTCCCTTTTCTCAGCCATGTCTGGGGACAGGTGAGGTGTCCCTGGGACAGCCAGACTGGAGGGATCAGAATGGGTGCCAGTGAGTCCAGACTACAGCAGCCTCAGGTTTCTGAGCCAGGAGAGAGGATCTGGCCCTGAGCGGGTGTGTCCCATCACATCTCAGGCTTGGAGGAAGGCTGAAGTAGAGAAGGTCTGCAGCATCATTGGCCACCTGGGCAGATTAACCCAGGTGTACTCTACCCATTGGGACCGGGGGCTGTGTTTCCAAGGAACAGGAGGCAGCTGGGAACACGTGCAGGTGTGTGAGTAGATTTGGGAGACGGAGAGAACCTCACAGCTCCGTGCTCCCCGGGCCTCACCTTGTCCCCCACCTGCTTACCGGCCCCCAGGGTGCTCCCCACCAGGGGGTTGACTGCAGCACTCACACCAGGAATTTGACGCCCCCAGCACTCTAGGGCCTGGGGGGGAGACAGAGGCAGCACAGAGGGTGAGGAAGAGACGAAACTGTGGACCAGAAACCTCCTCCCTCCCTCCACAGTCAACTGGGAGGGCTTGGCTGATCCAAGTGGGTCCTGGAACACTGACTGTTTGCTGCCAGCTTCACTGTGGCCTCATGCTTGATTCCTCTCACCCTAAGACACTCTGGGAGAAAACTGGATGGTGCCTAAGTTAGAACCCTGCACTTGACCCGTATTCAGAGCGCCCAGCGCTGCTGGACTCTCTCCTTTCACCCTTTATACTTCCAGGCAGACACCTCTTCTTAGCTCTCCCTCACTTCTGCAAATCTTCACTCTTTAAGTCCCATGTACCCGGAGTCTCTTCTCTGGAAAACATAGCTGGCTGATTCCCACTGTCGTTTAAGGCTCTTCAAAAACAATCTTTTCCCTGTGAGCCCCCAAGAAGAGTGCCCACTCCCACAGTGACCACGATGGGCTCCCCAGCCTGGCATCTCCCCTGCTCCGGTCCACGGAGCAGCCCCTGTCGTGGGCATTGTCCCAGCTTCACCAGGCTTCGGGCATCTGTACCCTGCAGGGACCTGCCAGGGGCAGAGCCACAGTCCTGCTTAAGAATGTGGGATTTGGAGTGAGGCAGAGCTCGGTTCAGAATCATCCCTGACACTTAAGGTCTGTTTCCCACCGTAAAGCTGTTATAACAACATCGAGCGCCTCACATACTAATGTGATGGGGTGTTGGTATATGTCTGGCACTGGGAAATATCCAAAATTATGTTAAGGAGTGTTTTGACTTCCCTAGGCTGGGTCTGTGTGTTCTGATCTCTGCACCCGTATCACCCTCATCCCTGGCCCCTCAGTATGGACAACAGCCACTCCCGCTTCTCAGCCTTCCCCACGTGGCACACGGTGCCCGTCATGTTCAACCGCTCCCCCTGCAGCGCCGCCACCGCCCTGTCCACGTTCTGCTGCTTCCAGCTGCTGACCACCACGTGGGCCCCATCCTGGGCCAGATGCCAAGGTAGGGTGAAGCTGATCCTGCAGGCAGAGACGGCTGTGATGGCTTCAGCCCCTTCCCTACCTCCACCTGGGAGCCTAATCATGAGACATAAAATGTATTCCCCTGTGTCCCAGACTCCAAATCTGTCTGAGAAAAAAAGAAACTAACTTTTACTGAGCACCTACTATGTGCTGAGCCTTCACAGTGTCCTATCACCCATTCTATCATAAAGGCATTATTATCCAAGTATAATATTTTACAGAAGTGGTTAAGTAAAGTCACAAACTGCCCAGGGAAACAAATCTGGAGCCCGGATTCAAATCGATGTCTGAGTCCAAAGCACCTGCTCTTTCCAGCTTCTCACTCTGCCTCCTGGGAAATGGGAGTGTTTAATGACAGAAGCTCACTCTTGGAAAGATGATAGTTTCCAGAGCTGGGTAACAGGATAGCGGATTGGGCAGGGATGTGGGAGAAGGAAATTGACAGCAGATCCCACTCCGTAATGGGGATGCTACATCCCTTGGATGCATCCCAGTTGGGTACTCCCATTACTCAGCTACATGTGGACTCGGTGACCACAGCCTTTTTGTCAGCCGGTGCACAGCTCCTGTCTGCCCTACTGCTGTACATTCTCATTGAGAGAGGGAGTGGCCCAATATGTATGCCATCTGTATGCTCTGGACTCCCAAATTTATGTCTCTAGCTCAGACCTCTCTCTCGAACTCCACAACTAAGACGTGGTGCAGCCGAAAATAAAAATAAATAAATAAATATTAAAAGAAGAAAAGGAAAGAAATGAGCAATGAGAACATGCCAAATTTTTTTAAGTGTGTTGGATATGGTCAAAGCACTGCTCAGAAAGAACACATAGATATATAATTTTAGATACTGTAATTAGAGATTATTTAAGAAAGATTGAAAATTATAGAAGTATGTTTTCCATCCAAGAAGCTACTTAAAAAAATAGCAAATAAACTCAAAGTTGAAAGGACATTTAGGGACTTCCCTGGTGGCGCAGTGGTTAAGAATATGCCTGCCAATGCAGGGGACGCGGGTTGGAGCCCTGGTCTGGGAAGATCCCACGTGCCGCGGAGCAACTAAGTCCAAGAGACACAACTACTGAAGCTCATGAGCCTAGAGCCTGTGCTCTCCGACAAGAGAAGCCACTGCGATAAGAAGCCTACACACTGCAACGAAGAGTAGCCCCCGCTCGCCGGAACTAGAGGAAGCTTGTGTGCAGCAATGAAGACCCAACGCAGCCAAAATAAATAAATAAATAAATAAATAATAAATAAATTTATTTAAAAAAAAGAAAGAACATTTTAAAAGATTAAGGCAGAAATTATTGAATTTAGCAAATCAACAATAAATTTGAAATGAAATTTACAAAAACATTAAAAGTAATTTTCTTCTGATGGAGTTTTGATGGGTGATGGAGCTTCAGGTGTTTTCTTTCCCTTGACTTTCTACTTTACTTCTCTTACTAGATTTTCTAGGAATAGTGTTGCTTTTATAATACAAAGACCCTCTTTTAAAAAAAAGTCCTGTAACACTTACCACAGAGGATTTTGAAAGACTATCTTCAAATGGCAACACATTTAAAGCTCCAGTAGTAAAATCTGCTTTTTAAATTTGATGACCTTGGCTAAGTTGCACACTTAAACTGTATGAAAACTGGCCTGTTCTTAGATTTGCTGAACGATTAGCACGGTCGTAATCAGCTGTGCAAACGTCAGCCACATTTCCTAGACATAGGGATCAGTAGGAAAAGTCTAGAAGGAGTTCCCTAAGGGATAAGATCAGGCTTCCTCTCCCCCACAGCAGAATCCTAAGGAGCCTCGGCCCAGCCTGACCTTGTGTTCTCAGGAGAGGAAAACCCAGAGCCTCTGAAAGTGGAGAGTGGCAGGCCCAGTAGCGCCTCTTTGATCAGTGGCTATTGGCTTCTGCAGCCTGGACTGGAGATTTGGCGTTTTATCATCAGGGATTTAAAAAAAGAAGGTTTGTAAATCAACTATACTTCAATTTAAAAAGAAAGAAAGGAAGAAAGAGAAAGAAAGGAAGGAAGGAAGGAAGGAAAAGAAAGAAAGAAGGAAGGAAGAAAGGAAGGAAGGAAGGGGGAAAGTCAGTGTTCCCATGGATAAGGACCTAGTACCCAAAGGGTAACCAGGCAGGGCCAGAAATGAGTCTTTAGAAGAGCACAGGCACACACACACACACACACACACACACACACACACACACCCTTACTGCAGTCTGGGCTGGACTATGGGGAGCCCCTCACTGGCCACACTCTGGTCAGTCACGGTGGTGACCAAGGCACATCCCTCACCTCTAGGCTCCAGCAGCACAATCCTGGCATCTTGCGGGATAGAGAGTAAGTTAGGCAGAGATAAATTCCTGTCTACAGTCCCAGCCCTGGGGGGATATTCCCACCGACCTTTCCTAGGAGATAAGTTGCCTTTCTGGAGAGCACAGAACCTTCCCTGAGATGTGGGTCCTAAAGACCCTTCTCTGATTTATGGATGGGGAGCTTTGTAAAGCAGCAGCTCCTCTCTGTAGATTCCCAGATACTGTCTCCCATGGGCATAGACATTTAAGGCTTAGCTTCAACCCCCATTCCTTCTTCTCTCACACCCCCTTCAGAATATTCCGATGAGCTCAGCCTCCCCTCCCTATTCTACCTCCTAGTCTTCTTTTTGAGTCATTAGAGCATCAGAACAGACTTTCTGTTTGCACAAATCACACACATGGGCATAGCCCAGACCCAAAAAAAGGCCAGCCCTCCGAATCTGTCTACAACTGGCTCCATCACACTCAGACGCCTTACCTTTGGAGGTAGTAGGAAGGGAGGTCGAAGTAGGGGTCACTACCATACGATAGTGGGAAAGCCCCAAGAGGGAATGGGTGCAAAATTAGGGGAGGAGAATGGGTCACCCATGGAGAGATTTTAGGAGGTATGTGCATCCCACATCAAGAGTGTCATTTGATGTTCAAGCCACCAACACAACCATGATTCTCCATTTCACTCAGTGCACTTTGTAATGGCTGTAATTATGTTTCAGTTGGTAACATACTTATCTGTCTTTCTGACATTGCACCATTCAGATCCTTTACTGTGGTGACTGCTTATTCTGAGTGGTGTCTGCCACACCCAGAGCATTGTTCTGCAATTCTAGCTGATTGACAGACTAACAGAACAAACCACATCCTCTGCAGAAGCACCAATGTCCTTACTTATGCAATGAACTTTGCCAACACCTTCTCCTTGAATATCTAGTTTTTACAACTTTGCAGTTGATCCTAGTGTTCTGTGATGGTTTGTTTCATTTTATAACTGAAATTCTAAGTAGATATTAAAGTAACAAACTTCCAGGCTACAAAGTATTTTACCCCATAGCACTGGAAGTATTTTGAAACCCGTGCTTTTCTGTTTCCTGTTTACCCTTAATATTATATCCTGAGCAGTCTTCATGGCATTAAATAGTCTTTTAAATATGATTTTCAGAAGATTGTATATGCCACCTAATAGATGGTCTACAATTAATTAACAATTTCCTGTTGTTGAATTATTTATGTTGTTTTCAGTTTTTCCTTATTATGTATAATGCTGTGTTTATCCTTGTTGATAAAGCTTTTTTCCCCTACCTGATGAAATCTTTAGGCTAAAGGCAGATAAGTAGAATTGCTAGGAAACAGATATGAATATTTTAAAGTCTTAATGCAGCTGTCAAACTGCTTTTCAAAAGTCTGTACCATTTTACCCTCCAGACAACAGTGTATAAGGGCCCATTTCCTTCACTAATGGTAACGCTTTTTAAATTTTGCTTATTTGGGTAATAATGTGTATAGAAATTCAAAGAAAGTGTGCAAACCCAGTGTGGCCATGGCTGGGTTATGTGGCCTGGCAAAAGTCATCAGGCTTTGTTGTATTTGGAACATAAAAGTTTATGACTGCTGTATCTTCTTCAGGAATTATAAAATTTTATCAGTTGAAACATCCTTGTTTAAATGCATTGTCTTCTAGCATCCATTATTCCTGACAAGAAATCTGATGACAATCTAATTGTTATTCTTTTTCTATATTACCTACTTTGCTTTCTATGCAATGAAAAATGGATGAAAAGTTAGATAAATTATAGCACATCCATTGAATAGATTATTATGCAGCTTTTCAAAAGAATGAATTATGTATGTATTATTTACTTGAATGGATGGTCCTTATATATTATCAAGTGAGAAAAGCAAGTTGTAGAGAAATATATACCATTTTTATAAAAACAAACATCAACTACAAAACTCTATACATTTGTAATCACATTTTGCATACATTTTCTAGTCTAGAGAAAGGAGCAAAAAGGTAGAAACCAGGCTATTCAATGTTTTTTTCTATTTTTTGTCTGTGCTGTGAGGCATGCAGGATCTTAATTCCCCAACCAGGGACCAAACCTGTGCCCCCTGCAGTGGAAGTGCAGCGTCATAACCACTGGACCGCCAAGGAAATCTAAGGCTGTTAGTTTTAGATTCCTCTTTATTTAGGAGAGAGGGTGAAGATTATGGAGTACATTAATAATATAAACACTAATAATGTTATTTCATATTTGTTTAAATTTGAATTTTCTTTACTACTAGAGGTTAGGTATCTTTTCATGTTTATTAATCATTTATTTGATTATATTCTTCTGTAAATTTTCTACTCATATTTTTCATACTATTCTATTGGACTGTTTGGAGTTTGAGGGGAATCAATTTATAGAAGCTCTTTATATTTTATCAGTCATGTGTTGCACATATTTGCTGCAGTATATCATTTGTCTTTGACTTCGTTTATGGTGCCTTTTGCCATGCAAAAATGTTAAATTGTTATGTAGCCAAATATATTTGTCTTTTTCATTTATCTTTCTCATATATAAGCTCTGAGTTTCATGCCATGTTTAAGAATGTCTCATCTGTTTTAAGATTATTCCTAAATATTATTTTAAATTTTAATTTTGTCTACATTTAGATCTTTTTTTATTTGATTTTTATTGGCGTATAGTTGCTTTACAATGTTGTGTTAGTTTCTGCTGTACAGCAAAGTGAATCAGCTATACATATACATATATCCCCTCTTTTTTGGATTTCCTTCCCATTTAGGTCACCCCAGAGCATTGAGTAGAGTTCCTTGTACTATACAGTAGATTCTCATTAGTTATCTATTTTATACATGGTAGTGTATAAATGTCAATCCCAATCTCCCAGTTCATCCCAACCCGCCCTGTTCCCCCTGATATCCATACATTTGCTCTCTACGTCTGTGTCTCTATTTCGGCTTTGCAAATAAGATCATCTATACCATTTTTCTAGTTTCCACATATATGCATTAATATACAATATTTGTTTTTCTCTTTCTGACTTACTTCACTCTGTATGACAGTCTCTAGGTCTATCCAATCTCTGCAAATGACACAATTTCATTCCTTTGTATATACGTACCACATCTTCTTTATCCATTCCTCTGCTAATGGACATTTAGGTTGCTTCTATGTCCTGGGTATTATACATAGTGCTGCATTGAACATAGGGGTGCAAGTAGATCTTTAAATTTTATGGGATATATCCCAATAGCCCTCAACACATGGGTCAGAGAACCACTGTGAAGATTCTACAAGTTACTAATTATGTCTATTGCAATTACACATTTAGGATGGGGAAAATAACAACAGAGTGAGTCTGTGGACCAACTAGACCTACTGTGAGTCACACTTGAGCTCAGACTCTATTGGTCACTTGACCATCATAAACCCCTACTTTAACTAGTAGGCACAGTGGTGTTTTGGGTCCCTAGGAATTAGCATCAATTCAGAGCCAGTGTCTAGTAATCCCTGAAATGTCTGGGTATTGTCTTTCTCCAATGAATAGTAACCTAAAATATGATCACAAGTACTTTGGGGGAAGAAGATTTATGGTATGTATAAGTGGAAATGATGGTATGTACTTTTGGAAATGACGCAGAGCTATTCTTCAAGGGGATCCAGCTCCCTTCTCAATCAAAGGGCTCTGGATCTAGAAATTGACTTAGATCTGGAAACTGAGTAAGAGATCATGAGTCTCCAAAGCGGTGACTCAAGTCAGGTATTTTTTACTACCAGACTAGAGTTTTTCCTTTATATAGATCAAACAATCCTCTAATGAGATGTCCATCTATTTTGTTCCTATAAACACTGTGATCAGTTAGCTCCTGCCAAAATCTCTGCGAGCCAAGTCATTCTGATTACTGGTATAGCCCTGTTGCTCTTTACAGTAGATACACTGACTTCATCTTTGGAGCCAGGAATAGGAGACGTAGCGAGCAGCCACTACCGCAGGGCTAAAGCAGAGCCCCCAAGGAAGGAAGAAATCTGGAAAATGGTCCCCTCCCCCAGGACTTTGATCCAGATATGGTTGGAGAGAGCATGGCTATGGCTCACTGGATGGTGAATTCGGCTGAGGTACCATGCCAGGAAGAATTACTGGAGAGTCACCTTCAAGGGTGCCAGGGGGGAACCATCTCAGGAAGGTTCGGAGCCTCAGAACTCACTGCAAAGTCATCAAAGAGGTGCTGGTGGAAGCCATATGTGCAGAGGTGTGACGCTGTTGGAACTTACGGGAAAACTGCATTTTGGAGCGTCAGGAGAAGCTGTGTGTGGGGAGGTGCTGGACCACAAGAGCCTGCTAGAACAGGAGGAAATACCCCTTCCTCCGCCAGTGTCACTCCAGTGCCCTGTGATAAAGTCTAACAACATGGCAGCTGGCAAGGGGGCGATGTTTCAGCACCACAAACAAGGCAACATGGGAGGGTTTGGAGCAAAAAGGCAATGGATTTATAACTAACACAGTCAGCTGATGATCTCCGTCTCCTTCTACTCACTTCACTTTTATGTGGATGGTTTTTGTGCTTCTATACTGTTATTTCAATAATGTCTCCAGAGTCAGTGGAGACAAACACGTGTACTCAGCCTGCCATCTTGAACAGGAAGTGTCATTTTAAAAAAAAAAAATCTGTAAAGCAGTGTTGGGAAAATATGAAGCACTGATACCAACATGGTTTTTGAAATGGGGTAGTTTGAGTTGTAAGCCCATCACCATTATTAGCTGAACAACCAAGTCGTTGAACTTAAAACTTAGGTAGTTTAACTTCAAAAGCCATGCTTCTGCATAAAATTTCCCTATGTCTAAACTGAAAATAATGCTTTCTTGATAGTGGGACTGAACTGACTAAGTGATGTAATTGTGTGAAAGTGCCTAGCATGGTGACTGACAATGGAAGGGACTCAACAAACGCTAAGGGAGCAAATGGCAATCAATAAGTAATATTTTCCCTTCTCTTCCATCTTCCTGACAGATGTGACTAGAATGGCAAGCAGGCAGTTGACAGATGCCAAAAAATTGTTTTTCTTTTTACCATTTTCTTAAAATTATTGAGCATTTAATAGGCAGTGACATGCCAAGCCCTGAGAATACACAGATAAATAACTCAAGGTCTCTTCCCTTAAGGAATTCACATCTGATTGGCAAGACTGATAAGGAAATGCATATTTCAACATAGTGTAGTATGTGCTGTGATAGAGGCAATGAAAGGTGTGATTATAAGACCTCGGAAAGATTACAACCCAAAGGGGGGTGGTCTGGAAGATTAACCCTAGATTGCATCTGAAAGGATAAATAAGTTAGCAAGATAAAGAGTGATATATTTTCAAAGCACAGGGGGCATATATGCAAATGCAGAGGGTAGGAGAAAGCATGGGACATTTGGGGAAGTCCAAACATTTAGTAAGGCAAAAACATAGATAGTTAAAATGGTGAAAAATTAAGGTGGAAAGGTCAGGCAAGCAATGAGATTTGTAGCAGAAAAGTGATATACTCCCAGTTGCATTTAGAAGAAATCTTTTGCCACATTTGGAGAAAAGATTAAAGAGAAATGAGCCTGGAAGTGAGGAGACTACTAGAAAGTTGCAGCAGCAGTAAGCTAAGTGAGAAAGTATGAGGGTCTCCTCCAGGACCATTACCATCATGACTCCATTCCCCATGATGTCTAGGGATGGTTGCTCCTGGAGCTGTGCAATGCAGAGCCTACATAGTCCTGGACCCAACAAAAGCAAAGGCGGTATGATATGCAGAGACAGATTTGAGAAATATAATTGTGAAGTTTGTGAAATATTATTGACAGAATTTGCTGAGCGAGTAAAAAAGAGGAGGAGTCGGCAATAATAATCAGATTTCTAACAGAGGCAAATACTTAAATGTGGTCCTAGTCACTGTGGCTGGAACCCTAGGACAAGGGCATATTTGGGTAGATGAACAATGAGATTAGATTTGAGAGATGTTGTTTTTGAGGTGTCTGAAGCACATCTGAGAAAAGATACCCTGGTAGGCCATGGACTATATGAGTGTAGAGACCAAGAGGCTCTAGACTAAAGATGAGGATCTTGAAGTGTGTAAGTAGCGATAGAAGCTCTGGAAGTGAATGGATTACCCAGGGAGAAGTTGTACAATGAGACCATAAGAGGGTCAAGAATATAACACTGAGGAGCAAGTCATCTTAGAGATAAACACTGGTCTGGAAAATAAGTTGAGGAGAAAAAAAAGTTAGAAGAAGAAAAAGAACTACGTCTCTTGAAAGGCAGTGGAGGAGAATTTCAAGAAAAAATATTATAAACAGCATCAAATTCGAGAACCAGGATGGTAAAGGGTTCATCAGATTTAGAAACTAGACAGTCAAGAGTGAATGGCAAGAGCAGTTACGGAGGAGTCGGGGGACAGAAGCCAGGTTGCCTCATATGAAAGATTGAATGGTTAGTTCCTGTATGAGTCAGGATCCTCTCTGTTTCAAGTGTCAGAAACCAAACTCAGACTCAGCATGGAAATGGAAAGTACAGAATAGAATTGGCTTCTATCATAGTTATTAATAGATCCAGGGACGCTCAGAAATTGCTTTTCAGAAGATGGTCAGAATCTCTATCTATCTCATATCTCCTTTTTCTTCCTTTTCTCACCATCTCTCAGCTCTGTTTAAATCTGTGTGTTGGCCTCTTCCTTCAGATAGACTTCTTCCAAGAAGCATGTAGCTAGCTACCGCATTTCAAATACTCTCAGAATTATAAAATCAGAAGAATGGGAAAAATCTTAGCTCCAGGGCAATCCAGCAAGAATTCTGATTGGTCCATCTTAAGTTATGTGCCCATCCCTGAATCAAACCCTGTGGCCAGGTGAATGGAGTATTCTTCTTGCATAGCCTATATGCAGGGGAAGGATATTTGCCTGAAAGAAGAGATTCTGGATAGAGAAGAAATATATATCTACTATATTCCACACCTTAGCTGCTTAACATTCCATTTGCCCATATGTACAGAATCAAAAATGTCCCCACTTGATACGATGCAGCCATCCCATTTACAAATGAAAATGCACCATTTCTTGAAGAGAAACAACTGAATGTCATGTCTAGTTATTGCATCCAGATCCTTGAAATAAGTGCATTCCTCTTACTTTCAAATCTTACTCTTTTCGTCTATGCAACCTTTGACTTATACATTTCAACACTCCTGACAGATTAAAAAATGATGGAGGAAAATAGAAAAACATTTTAATTAATTAACAAAAAAGCTATCACCTGGAAAAGGAAGGGGAACAAACAACAGTCACCAATCCAAAGTATATATTTCTGGGCAGGGGTAGGATGGAGGAGGGAGTTTATTAGTCAACCAATATGACTCCCTGCCATCCCGCCCACTCAAAGAACTCTTTTGCCCATTGCCCTCCATGGCCATGACTGAGAGGGGAATAGAAGAGAGTCATCAAAAAGATCCCTGTTAGAGCCTGAACTTCTATAGTAGCCCACTTCCTGCTGGCACAGTTTATGAGAGGAGGGGGTCTAGGGTCACCTTTGAGGCTGAGGAAACATACCCTCACCTTTTGTCCAGGCTTGAGGTTTCACTGCTAGTCAACTCTCCCAACACTGTATAGACTTCAGAACTGTGTGTTCACAGAACTGGGCTCTACCCTTGCTGCTCTCTCTCTTAGCCATAAGCCTTGGAACTTTGCCCTTAGCCCCAGGCTTAAATGTAACTGTGAAAGAATAAGAAGTGAGGCAGAATAACCTGCACCTGTGACCAGACTGCAGCCTACTTGCTGGCCCCGTATAGGGAGAAGGATTACTTAGACAGTTCAAGGAAGGAGAGATGTGGGAAGGGACCAGGGAATCTGGTTTCCTTCATTTTTCTGGCCTCTCAGGTGTCCCAATTTTGTCTCCCTGCTGATTTCCCATCTCCTTGCCTTTTATGCTAATTTTAGAAGGGGCAGAGATTCTGGGTTTTGCAATTCTGTGAGAAGCACAGTTAACCCAGCCTCAGCAATCCTGTCCACAGGCGGAGGGGTCTCCATGTTGTCCCTTTTCTGCTTTCAGCCAGCTCAGCTCAAATCAAAGCTGTCTCTGTTTTGTAAGACCTTACTAAACAGAGACACAAGAAACAGCCAATATTTTCTACCATCCTGGTGTCTTTCTACCAAGTTTCCTAAAGCTCCAGTTTCAATAGCCATTTGGTCTGAGACAGTTAAACTGCAGTGTGAAAGAGTTTAACCAGTTACGTCAGTATCACCTAACACAGAAAGGGCCTCTCACTCAGCCAATTTCACATTTTGGAGCCTCTACCCTTTTAAATCTTGATTTGACTCAAGGTTCTTCTTTCTGTCTTATTTTTAGAAACATGCAATAACTTGCAGTGTAATGAAATGTAGAATTTAATTGGGCTTTAAAATTTAAAACCTTTTTCAAGGCTACTAGACAATGATGAACTTTGTAGATAGATTGACTTATAATCGAGATCCTACATAGAATGTTGGATGATGATAAGGTCTAGGAAGAAAAATGAAGCCAGGGAGAGGAGTATGGGTAGAGGGGTGCACTTTTAAAAGGGTGTCACTAAGAAGGTGACATTTGAATAAAGACCTGGATGAGGTAAGTTTGCAAACCATGCAGGTATCTGGGTGAAAGGTATTCCAAGGCAAGAGAACCGAAAATACAATTGTCCTCGTGTTGGACAAAGCATGGCTGCCCAAGAGATAGCAGTGAAGACAATACGGTTGAAGTGAAGTGAGCAAGGGGGTGGCGACTGGCAGGATACACATAACAAACAATTTCCTTGTTCGGGGTCATTCAGGTTATTTCTGATATTTTTATTTTATAAATAGTTTTGCTCTCAACATTTCATAAATTATTTCTTTAGAAGAGACTCCCATAAATGGAAATCCTGGATTAAGTGGAGTCAGGTTCTTGATTCATAATGTCAAGTTCATTTCCTAGAAAGGTGTAGAGTTTCCCCTTTCACCAAAAATGTATGAAGGTGCTCATCTTATCTCTCATTACCATTAAGTGCTTTCCTTTTCAAATATTTGTCAACCTGGTGGGCAAAAATGGTAACCCATTATTGTTTTATTTATAGTTACTTGATTACTAATTAAATTGAAATTTTTATGTTTATTGGCTGGTTAGATTTCCTTGTTATGCACTGTTTTTCATAAATGTTGCTCATTTACCTACTTAGGCATTAGTATTTTCCTTATCAATTTGCACAGTCCCTTTGTTAAGCTTACTGTCTTGGTTCAGGCTGCTACAGCAAGTACCATAGACTGGGTGGCTTATAAACAACAGACATTTATTTCTCACAGTTCTGGAGGCTGCAAGTCTGACATCAGGGTGCCAGCATGGTCAGGTTCTGGTGAGAACACTCTGGGGTTATAGACTGCTGACTTCTCATGGTATCCTCACAGGGTGGGAAGAAAGCAAACTAGCTCACTGGCCTCTTCTCATAGGGCACTAATCCCATCATGGGGGCTCCACCCTCATGACCTAATTACCTCCCAGAGGCCCTCCTCCAAATAGCATCACATTGGGGATTAGATTTCAACATATGAATTTTGGGGGGACACAATCCTTTAGTCCATAACACTTATTAAATCTTGTTTTCATTTTTGCTGGGTCTCCCAAAATAATATGCAGGAATAGCTCAGGGTCATGAATATTGTGCTTGTTATCACTGCTCCATCACCGCAGTGGGAGTCTCCAGCAAGTTACTGCTATATGTAAGATGCAGGCTCATAGAACTCTACACTTTGTCTCTCTCTTTCGAGGCCAGCAAAGCATCCTATCTCCTTCCTCCAACTGCCCTTGCTGTCACTCAGCTCCTTCCTACTACAGGTTCCACCCTGTTTGCTGTTCAACTCATTAGTCCATATTTTACAGCAGTCTTCCTCATTATAACGTGATTTTTTTTTTTCCACAGAAAGGGTCTTGTGTCTATGGTGATGCAAGAGAAAGTCTGTGCAGGGACATTGCAACTTTCACTTACTTTAAGAGCTGGTTAAAGCTGATTGAGGTAAAGAGTCAGTGGAGATCCTTAAAGGGCCCAGCAGAGGCCAAAACTTTGTAGCAAAGTTAAAAGTAGGAAAGCATAAAGAACTCATTTCTTGTCATTGCAGTTACCTCTCCTAGGCATGAAACTTTTCATATGCATCTAACAGCAACTTTCCATATTCAAAGATGTTTTTCATGTATTGCCTTACACATTTGGTCTGAGACAAATTTTTAGACAACTTAGACAACTTTTTATTCATTTTATTTTTTAATAAATTTCTTTCTTTATTTATTTATTTTTGGCTGCGTTGGGTCTTCGTTGATGCGCACGGGCTTTCTCTAGTTACGGTGAGTGGGGGCTACTCTTTGTTGTGGTGCATAGACTTCTCATTGCGGTGGCTTCTCTTTGTTGTGGAGCAAGGGCTCTAGGTGCGTGGGCTTCAGTAGTTGTGACACACGGCCTCAGTAGTTGTGGCTTGCGGGCTCTAGAGCGCTGGCTCAGTAGTTGTGGCTCACGGGCCTAGCTGCTCCGCGGCATGTGGGATCTTCCCAGACCAGGGCTCGAACCCGTGTCCCCTGCATTGGCAGGCAGATTCTCAACCACTGCGCCACCAGGGAAGCCCTGGCAGATGGATTCTTAACCACTGTACCACCAGGGAAGTCCCACACAACATTTTAAAACCACTTTGTTAAGGAAAAGGTAAGTATTGTATGGCAGCTACAGAATGATAAAGGATTACTGGGAAAGCTTTCTTTTTATAAATGAGAGAGAGTTTAAACATTTTTCATGTGAAAGGTAAACAAATAGTAGGAAGGGAGCAATTCAGCAGCATAATTAATAAAAATGGCTCTACTGCAAAGTCTAATAGCCTCTCCCTTTTGTTTACCCTCCACATGCAATAAATCAGTCTTAAAGTATAATTTTCCCAAAAATGATATCATGACTCTCATACAAATATAAAATGAATAGGTGTCAAAATCTTATTCAACTCATTAATTAACGAAAGAACCAATAAGATGTTACGACCAGTTCAAAGGACATTTGAGAAGCTAGGTATTTATAGGAAATGTTAGAATAAGATTTGGGGGTTAGACAAAAAACTGATTAATATATAACAAGACAATAAACCGTAATCTTTGGGATTATCAGTTCTAATAGACAGAAATTATCTGCATCTCCAACAGATGAAAATGTACACATTAACCTTTGTTCAGAGATGATAGAAAGTCAAGCTCAATGTGGCACTGAAGATATTCTGCCAACTTTTCTGCCTATTGCCGAGTTTCAAATGTTTTTTCTGACATAGAATGAAAACAGTGTTGTAAAGGAGGGGGAGTACAAGTGGTTCTGGAAAGGAGGGAGCCAAGAAGTCAGAAAAGGGTTCTAGGAACCCACAAACTCTCCCTCCTGATTCAGAAAGAGGAATGACTCTGCCAACAGCCTTCCAAACCAGTAGTGAGAGAGTTCTTACTGAGCTGCCCCACTTGGACTCCCTACCAGCCTCTATCCCCAAAGGGGGCAGAAGAATAGAGGCACTGAGAGGAAGAAGCCGTCAGGTGAGACTCCATCCTCTCCCAGACACTGGAGGGAAATAATTACATGGAACACCTGCTCCAGGCAAGAGCCCACAGCCCACAGCAGAGTCCCAAACACAGAAGAGCATGAAGAGGACCTGTCAAGGCTGCATAGACTCTGAGATCTGTGGGGCCAGATGTGGTAGATCAATTGCTCTGACTTAATTTTGCCATTGGAGGTATGAAGAAACCAATAAGAGAATGACAGCTCAAGGACCTCAAGGAGGTGGGAAGGGAAACCTAGCCAGACCAGAGGTGGGAGACACCTTGGATTATGGAGGAAAGGGGGAGGACATCCTTCACTGATGGGAAGGAGGTAGGAAGGGAGAGAACCCCTTACAGATTCATAAGGCATTGGGAGGGACAAGAAGTTGGAGTTCCCAGACCATTTTTTCTGCCTCACCTATGAAGATGGAGGGTGCAGTGGTGAGGAAGTGGGCTTGAGAAGACTGACGTTATAGGCTGAACTGGGTCCCCTTCCCCCAAATCCCCAAATTAGAATGGTGAAGTTCTAACCTCTAGTACCTCAGAATGTGACTATATTTGGAAATAGAGTCTTACAGGGGTTATTAAGGTTAAATGAGGTCATTGGGGTGGTCCCTAATCCTATGTGATCAGTGTCCTTATAAGAAGAGATGGTTAGAGACTCACAGACATAGAGAACAGACTGGTGGTTGCCAAGGGGGAGGGGACTGGGGGAGGGATGGAGTGGGAGGTTAGGGTTAGAAGATGTAAGCTATTATATAGAGAATGGATATACAACAAGGTCCTACTGTATAGCACAGAGACTATATTCAATACCCTATGATAAATCATAATGGAAAACAATATGAAAAAGAGTGTGGGGCTTCCCTGGTGGTGCAGTGGTTAAGAATCCCCTGCCAATGCAGGGGACACGGGTTCAAGCCCTGGTCCGGGAAGATCCCATGTGCCGCAGAGCAACTAAGCCTGTGCGCCACAACTACTGAGCCTGCACTCTAGAGCCCGCGAGCCACGACTACTGAAGCCCACACACCTAGAACCTGTGCTCCGCAACAAGAGAAGCCACCGCAATGAGAAGCACACTCACCACAACGAAGAGTAGCCCCAAATTGCCGCAACTAGAGAAAGCCCATGCACAGCAATGAAGACGCAACACAGCCATAAATAAATAAATAAATATTTTTTTAAAAAGAAAGAATGTATATATGTATAAGTGAACCACTTTGCTGCTTAAGACACAGACATGCACAGAGGAAAGGCCATGTGAAGACAGAGGGGGGAGTCAGCCATCTACAAGACAAGGGCAGAGCCCTCAGAAGACATCAACCCTGTTGACACCCTGATCTTGGACTTGCAGCCTCCGGAACTGTGAGAAAATAAATATCTGTTGTGTAAGTCACCAGTCTATGACACTTTGTTATAGCAGCCCAGCAAATGAATACAACTGGTGAAGGTTTAAATACATGTTGAGGGTAAAGGGAGATGGTCCTGAGTAGGACCATGTGGCAAAATTGCCAGGTGATATTAAAAGTCAATTATCTTGGAAGCCATAATTTTTTAGTGAATTTCTTCAGTTTTCCACGACAACTTAACTGTAGAAGTTAAGACATTTGGACTGATCAAGCACAAGGTTTCTCCCAAAAGGTTCAGTGGGAAAGCAGTGAGAAAAATAACAGGGCAATTACAATACAGTGATCAAAGTGATACATTGTGCAGTACAGACTATATAAAGAAGGAAATAGAGTGGGGAGGGGATGGATATAATAGGACAAAATGGAGGGTTCAGGGAACAGGGATTCTCGATAGTATTGACAAGCTAATGTAAGAGAAAACAGAGCAGAAAGAGGTAGAAGAACAGGAATTGATGGCCAGAGAGTAGGGTGTGTACACTTAATATTTCAAGATAGATGAGACTTGGGTGATGACAAGTCTAAATTACCCCCATGTTTGAGAGCAGCTGAAGTGAAGTTGGGCTGAAAGTCCCTGGAACTGAGGATGTCAAAGAATTGTGAGGCTAACTATTGAATTAGGTGAACAATGAGGTCACCCAGATTGAGGCTGGGACTTCTAGTAAAGAGGAATCTTGTAAGCTAGTCCTCCTTGAATGAGGGGAGTGGCAGCAGGCTGGTCATTCAGGAAAATTTTATGGAGCACTTACCATGATCCAGATTCCAGGGATATAGTAAAATTAAGATAAATGATCCCTGTGATCCTGGTGGTCTTCAGTGGAGGTGCTCATACTCTGGTGGGAAATGCAGGATGCTAACAAGGAGGGGTTCAAGGCCAAAAGGCAGGAATCTCTGACTAGACACGTATACATGATAGCAAAGGAGGACTGGATTGGCAATGGCTTTGGGGACCTAGGATGGTGTGGTGCTCCTGAATCCACAAGCATACAGCTCCATGATGGCACCTACAGATTGTATATCTCTCA
Source organism: Balaenoptera ricei (assembly GCF_028023285.1). Taxonomy (NCBI): domain Eukaryota; kingdom Metazoa; phylum Chordata; class Mammalia; order Artiodactyla; family Balaenopteridae; genus Balaenoptera; species Balaenoptera ricei. Next base: position 114,264,886 of record NC_082640.1, on the reverse strand, counting down.
TTCACCACTCTATTCTCAGTTCTACATAGAAAACGCCAGACACATATTAAGAGTGCAGAATATTTGTTAAATGGTGATTGACTGAATAAATGAAGTCAAGGGGAAGGTGGAACATCAGAGTAAGAAAAATCTCCTCCAATCCAGAACTGAAAGTGTTTCATCTATTTGTGATACTCTCTAAAATGATCTATTGATCCATTAGATTAATGAGCCTAGTACAAGAGCTCTTCAGTCTGAAACATGAACAGAATTGCTGAGCCAATGAAAGATGGCAGTTAATTCATTCCACAAATATTTATTGAGCACCTCTTTTTTAAATAAATTTATTTATTTTTGGCTGTGTTGGGTCTTCGTTGCTGCGCGTGGGCTTCTCTTGTTGCGAAGCACGGGCTATAGGCACGTGGGTTTCAGTAGTTGCGGCACATGGGCTTAGTTGCTCCACGGCATGTGGGATCTTCCCGGACCAGGGCTTGAACCCGTGTCCCCTGCATTGGCAGGCAGATTCTTAACCACTGCGCCATCAGGGAAGTCCTAATCATTGTTTTTCTAATGCTCATTTTTTTGTCTTAATTCTTATTCCATTTTCTGAGTGGTCTATCCCAGTCTTTCTACCACTATTAAGCCCCTGCCCAAGTAGGGAATTAATATAGAGAGCTAACCTAACCCTTCCTAGGGAATCATGGGGCTCTGAAAATAGACAAGTTCACATCTGTGCTCAACATAAAAGCTTTAAACAACCATGCACTTTCTACCTAAATCTCTGGATTTCAAAGCAAGTTCAATCTTGTTGATCTCAAGGAGTGTTATAGACTGAACTGAGTGTCCTCCCCCCACCCAACCCCCGCCCCGTCCCAAAATTCATATGTTGAAGCCCTGACCTCCATTTCCTCAGAGTGTGACTGTATTTGGAGATGGGACCTTTAAAGAGGTGACCAAGTTAAGAAAAAAGAAAAAGCCACTGGGATAAGCCTTTATCCAATCTGATTGTCGTCTTATAAGAAGAGGAAATTTGGACACAAAAAAGAGACAGCTGGGATGCGTGCACACAAAGAAAAGGTGACATGAGGACACAATGAGAAGATGGCCAACCGCAAGCTAAGAAGAGAGGTCTCAGGAGAACCCAAATCTGCCAATACCTTGATCTTGGACTTATCAGCCTCCAGAACTGTGCGAAATAAATTTCTGCTGTTTAAGCCACCTAGTCAATGGTATTTTGTTATGGCAGCCTAGCAAACTAATACAAGAGGAGACCTCAATAGTATTCTTTTCACACCTTACATCAGTGGTCCCCAACATTTTTGGCACCAGGGACCAGTTTCATGGAAGAGAATTTTTCCATGGACGGGGTGGGGGAGGGGTGGGGGTGATTCAGGCAGTGATGCGAGCGATGGGGAGCGATGGGGAGCGATGGGGAGCGATGGGGAGTGATGGGGAGCGTTAGATGAAGCTTCCCCTCACCTCCTGCTGTGCAGCCCAGTTCCTAACAGGCCAGAGCCCGGTGGTGGTCCGCAGCCCGGGGGGGTTGGGACCCCCTGCCTTACATTATTACCTGTTAATCTCCCTCAATTTTCCTTTCAATAGAGAAGATGCCCTAAGGGTTTCTGACCAGCCAAAAGAATCCCAGGAAATAGAGAATGGAAAGGAAACCAGGAGCTTCAGATGTACAAATCTGAAGAAAGCAAAGGTGCCTCTGATGATGCAGATGAAATAGATTGTGCTTCTACAGTGTGGAATAGTATCAGAAAGTCAAAGTTATATGGTAAGAGGAGGTAAAAAACAACTATATCTAAGGTTTCATACTCCATCCCTGATCTTCTGAGGCTGATCACAGAACAAGATATGTGTCCCCATTTTTGGTCCAGAAAATGTAGTCACCATTGCTATATATATCTCCCCCAAAGAAGGATGCAACAAAGAGGAGGTGACACCCGTATAGCTCACAGGCATCATGTGTTACATATAACATTTCATATTCCCAGTCTTGGACTATGCCTGTTATGGAGTTGATTTACCATCAGTTTCAAAGACATATAATCCAAAAGAACCCTAATAACAAAGAGAGACTTGTATGTTCTGAGAATATGTGTTATGTTTTATGCATGCTATGTACATTGTTTGTACATAAATACACATACTTGTGTTTCATATATGTGTGTTTGTGTGTTATATGTTAGTAGATCTGGAATGACCTAATCTGTTTGATGGGAATCTACACAGATCTTGACATCCACCTAAAACATTTTACGTATAAAAAGAGATCTGTGGGGAATTCCCTGGCAGTCCAGTGGTTAGGACGCCAAGCTTTCACTGCCGAGAGCCTGGGTTCAATCCCCTGTCGGGGAACTAAGATCCCACAGGCTGCCTGTCACCAAAAGAAAGAGAGAGATTTATGAACAAAGACCTTTATCATCTTATTTGTAAAATAATAGATAAAATAGGTGAAAAAATAGATAAAACTTAAATGCTAAATATGGTATGTCACTTTATGGGATATATGCCGCCATTAAAAATGGCATTTGTCAAATCAAAACTATAATGAAGTATCACCTCACACCAGTCAGAATGGCCATCATCAAAAAATCTACAAACAATAAATGCTGGAGGGTGTGGAGAAAAGGGAACCCTTTTGCACTGTTGGTGGGAATGTAAACTGATACAGCCACTATGGAGAACAGTATGGAGGGTCCTTAAAAAACTAAAAATAGAACTACCATATGACCCAGCAATCCCACTACTGGGCATATACCCTGAGAAAACCATAATTCAAAAAGAGTCATGTATCACAATGTTCATTGCAGCTCCATTTACAATAGCCAGGACATGGAAGCAATCTAAGTGTCCATCGACAGATGAATGGATAAAGAAGATGTGGCACATATATACAATGGAATATTACTCAGCCATAAAAAGAAACGAAACTGAGTTATTTGTAGTGAGGTGGATGGACCTAGAGTCTGACATACAGAGTGAAGTAAGTCAGAAAGAGAAAAACAAATACCGTGTGCTAACACATATATATGGACTCTAAAAAAAAAAATGGTTCTGAAGAACCTAGGGGCAGGACAGGAATAAAGACGCAGACCTAAAGAATGGACTTGAGGACACGGGGAGGGAGAAGGGTAAGCTGGGATGAAGTGAGAGAGTGGCATGGACATATATACACTACCAAATGTAAAATAGATTGCTAGTGGGAAGCAGCCGCATAGTACAGGGAGATCAGCTCGGTGCTTTGTGTCCACCTAGAGGGGTGGGATAGGGAGGGTGGGAGGGAGACGGAAGAGGGAAGAGATATAGGGATATATGTATATGTATAGCTGATTCACTTTGTTATAAAGCAGAAACTAACACACAATTGTAAAGCAATTATACTCCAATAAAGATGTTTAAAAAAAGAGAGATAAGAAGGCAGAAAAAAAATGGCATTTGTAAGTAGTTTGTAATAATATGGAAATGTTTCAGTTAAAATGCTAACTGAAAAATCATGACACAAACTTATATACGGAAAGGCTGAAATTATACTAACATAAATGTCTACATATAAAAATGCTTGAAAGTAAATAAGCATGGAATAAAAGTGACAGATTAAATATGTACTTCTCAAATTTCCCACAAACAGTATACATTGCTTCTATATTTAAAAACCTACTATTTTTAAATGCCTAGTTATTCCTTGGAGAAATGGCTGATTCTAGGGCTGGAGCAGGGAAAATACAATATGAGCCTGGAGCATATTGTACTGCCAGAAAGTAAACAATTGCTAAAAAACAAAAACAAGAAAGAAAGAAAGGAAGGAAGGGAGGGAGGGAGGAAGGGAAAAAGAAAAAAGAAAAGAATAGAGATGGAGGGATGTCAAACGGACAGAGCAGCCAAACTGAAAGGGCCCAAACTGGAACAAGTGAGCAAGAAAATAAATAATGTAACATTGAATTTTAATCTAGAGTAGAAAATTAACATACATGGATCCATACTGATACCAAAAAATGACTGAATAAATAACTAAACGACAGGGGTGCCGATCCCCTGTGCAGTCGAAAATCCATGTATAACTTTTTACTCCCCCAGAACTTAACTACTAATAGCCTACCGTTGACCAGAAGCCTTACTGATAACATAAACAGTCAATTAACATATTTTGTATGTTATATGTTATGCACTGTATTCTTACAATAAAGTAGAGAAAAGAAAATGTTTTAAAGAAAGTCATAAGGAAGAGAAAATACATTTACAGCACATATATGTACTTATTGAAAAAAATCTGTGTATAAGTAGAGCTGTGCGGTTCAAACCCGTACTATTCAAGGGTCAACGGTAATATATGTAGATACTTTCTCTTCCCAGAGGTGGAGATTTAATACCTCCTCCCCCACGTGGAGGGTGGGCTGGACTTGGAGTCTTGCTCCCAGAGAATTGAGTGTAGAAAGGGAACAATAGTAACTTTAGAGTGGAGAAACCTGGCAGACACTTCCCTATCCAAGTGACCAAGGTCAACACCACCGTAAATGCCATGCCGCTATCTTGTACTCCCTGATAGGATGAGATAGGAAGTACATTTCACCTCTGTGTTATCTTCCCCAAACCTATCATCCCAGTCTAATCATGAGAAAATATCAGACAAGCCCAAATTAAGGTACATTCTACAACGTCTTGACCAACAGTCTTTAAAACTGTTAAGGCCATGGAAAACAAGACTGAGAAAATGTCACAGACAGGAGGAGATTCAGGACATACCAGGATTAAATACAGTGTGGTAACCTGGATTGGAACCTGGAACGGAACCTGGAACAGTGAAAGGACATTAGTGGAAAACTTGGTGAGATGTTGGGAATTCCCTGGGTGGTCGCGTGATTAGGTCTCTGTGCTTTCACTGCTGGGGCCCAGGTTCAGGGAACTGAGATCCCACAAGCCATGCAACCAAAAAATAGAAAAAAAGAAACTTGGTGAGATATGAATAAAGTAGATAGTTCAGCTGTAATATTGTACCAGTGTTAATTTCTTAGTTTTGATAAATGTGCCATTGTTCTATATAAGATGTTAACATTAGGGGAGACTGGGTGAAGAGTATATAGGAGCTCTATCTTTGCAACTTTTTAGTAAATCTAAAATAAATCCAAAATAAAAAGCTAATTTTTATACGTACCTTAGCAGATTTCAAGAGACTGTTTCTTAAACTTTGAATGTAGAATTTGGCAATGATTATTAAAATTGTGAATAGGTAAATCTGTTACTAAAATTTCACAACTTGAAATCAGCTATGCAATTAGAGATTTTAGGTAATATATGAGAACTGAGTTGTTCTTAAATTTTCTGAAAGAATATGTTCCACTTTCACTGTGGAAACTTCTAGACACACGTCCAAGGCAGCAGGATTCACAGGAGGGCTCAGATGGAGCCCCCTCATCCCTCCTTGCCTAGCCCTGCAGGAGCCCTCCTGAGTCTCTAAGGGTGGGGACATTTAGGCTGGTGGTGCTTCTGGCAGTGGCTGATACTTTTGACCACAGCAAGGAATGGGGATTTGACCTGGTATCTCTGGGTACAAAAGAAATAAGGAGGTAAACACTTCTCTGATAAGAACTTGACTCCCGGCTTTAAGACTCTCCCTCTCTATACTCTGGCCCTCCTGGTGGTGACCAGTGCAGGTCACTGACCACTGCCTCCCTGCCCCCCAAAGCCAACCTTAAGCCTTTCCAAGCAGGAATTTTGCAGAGAAGAGTTATGTGTCACCTAGAGGACTCTGGCCTCTCCAGTGTCTACAGCCCTCTGTCCCCAGGGAATCCCCTGAAGGAAATAAACATTCCTACCTGGGACTGATGGACTCAGATGCTTTTGTTTGTTCCTTGAACAGAAAGAAGCCTGGGCTGCAGCAGGCATGGAGCTCTGCTGATCATCCTGAGTATTCTGCTGTATAAGAGCGTCATCCTATTTCCTCTTGTCTCTTAGGACTCTGCCCTTAAGCTCACCTGGTCCCTGCCCACCACACTCTCAAGCCCTTTGTTGAGTCATGAAAACATCTAAGCAAAATGTGATATCCTTAGAGTCATATGTAATATCCCTGAGTAAACCCTTATAAGGCAACATCCTACCTCCAAAATTGTCCCAGCTAGGCTTCTGGTAACAAAAGGTCCTGGAGGAAGACCTTTCTCCAGGGGTTCACATTCCCAGGACAGTGCAGGCAGAGGGGCATGGGGTGATGACTGCAGTAAGAGGGAGAGGACCTAGGAAAGGGAGTAGACCATACAGGGGCCGTGCATATGTTTGCACTCATGCATGCACATTGCCTGACACTTAGGAGGCCATCAGTATCTATTTGTCAAATACTTATATATTACATATATATATATATGTAATATATAGCACAGAAAAAGGAGAGATGTATCCAAATGTCCCTTAATGGCCCAGAGAGAGCCTGGAGGAAAGCAGTCACATATTGAAGAATTGGAGAGCTGTGGCCATGGAGAAATATTTCAGTAGGTTTTTCTCAAATTCAATCCATTCTAGACCAAGCCACCAGCACCATCTCCTCTTGATGCACATTTGTCGTGATGAATTATATGTTTCTATGAGTTGCATGTTCAGATCTCTGACATCTGTTTGGAAATTCTGCTCATTCTCTGCAGGTGTCCTGACACGGAGAGCACTGTTATGCAATTTTTAGGTGCTCCAGAAATGCTTGTAATTTGACAGACTGACACTGAACAGTGGGCTTACACGAGCTTTAAAAATGTGTTTATCTGATCTCGGATAGTGCTGTCATCCTACATATGCCATGAAATTTTTCTATTGTAAAGTATTTCAAATGAATGGAAAAGAACAGCATAATATATAGCCAACACCCACGTTTCACAAATATTAACATTTTGCCCTATTTGCTTCATCTTTTTTTCAAAACTAAAACATTCCAAATTGAATAGAAAGCCGTTTTGTGCTTCTCCAAGATCCCGCTCCCCTCTCTCCACCCTCCCCAGAGGTGACTGCTGTCCTAAAGTTGTGTGCATCTTTCAGGCCCATTTTTTTACATTTTTACTATGTATATATGTTCATAAATAATATATATTGTTTTGCTTATTTTTAAGCTTTACCAAATGTGGTATTACCACACTGTACCTATCATGCTTCAATTTACCGATTTTCATCAGCTTTGTGTTCAGGGAATTGAATCACAGCACATGTGTCTCTAGTCCATTCACTTTCACTGCATAGAATGAGCATTCTCATTGTTTGAATAGACACTATTTACTTACCTGTTTTCCTGTTGATAGACATTTGGGTTGTTTTGATTTTTATCTATTTCATATAATGCTGCCATCTCCTTGCACCACACATATGTGAGCTTTTCTGTAGAGTTTATATTGGAAGAGGGGAGCTGGGTCAAAGGGCACATCCATCTTGATCTTTAATATATACTACTAAATTTGTTCTCTGAAGCCATTGTACCGATGTGCACTCGTATGAGAGCTCCCGTTCCTCCACATTGTTCTTAATGTCTGTGCTCTCAAACATTTCCATGTTTGTCATTCTGATAGATGTGAAATAGCATCTCATTTTCCTAATTATCAGGGCAGTTAGTCCTCTTTATATGTTTGATGGCCATGCAGGGTTCCTCTTCTGTAAATTGCCTGTTCGTTCTCTGTCCACTATTTATTGGATTGTATGTCTGGTTTTTATTGATTTTAAGGGTTATTTGAATATTCTGAATGCTAATCCTTTTTGATAGACTACTCTCTTTCCCCCTACTTTTTGTAATCATCTGATGTCCAGGTTATTACTCTTTATTCCTTGTTCATCCTAAAATTTAACACCTTGTTCATTGTCTCTCTTTCCAGCACAAGCACTGCCTTAATTATTAGGTATTTCAATATTCACAAGGATGATCTTCTTAGTTCCTGATCCCCTCCCCCAAGCCACACACTCCACAGTCATGCCCCAGACCTTGCCATTAGCATTGCCTTCATTATCTTGATGACAAGCATCCCACTCTTTCTGTATTTATCCTTCAACACACTCTCTCCAACAGCCCGACTTCAATAATTCTGCAACCCTAATGGAACCTGCTATCCATTGACCTGCCAATTTTTCACATCCCCTACCCCTTCATGTCCCCACCTCATACCTTATCTGGCTTAGAATCCACATTCCATCATTATAGTCACTTCTTTGTATGTGTAGTTGTTCCTTTGCTCCTCTCTTCCTCCCTTGAACTTTTCTGGAAAAAAAAAAAGAACCAACATTGAATAAATATTACATAATATTTAATAATAAATATTACATAATTTAAAAGGGATCAAATTATCAAGAAGATGTAACTATCCTAAATGTGTATGCATCTAAAAACAGAGCTTCAAAATAGAAAAGCAAAAACTGATAGAATTAGGAGAAATAGGAAAATCCGCATTTATAGTTCAAGACTTCAACACTCCTCTCTCAGTATCAGATAGAGCAAGTAAATGGAAAATCAGAGAGGATGTGGAAGACATGAACAACGCTATCAACCAGCTTGACCTAACTAACATGTATAGAACACCCTACACAAGAGTAGAATATATGGTTTTTTTCCCCAGGCGCACATGGAACACTCATCCTGATAGATCATATTCTGGACCATAAAACAAATCCCAACAAATTTAACAGGATTGAAATCATACAAGTATGTTCTCTGGCCTCAAGAAGATTAAACTAGAAGTAAATAACAAGGATATCTGGAAAATTCTTAAACGTCTGGACATTAAAAATGTACTGCTAAGTATTCATACATCAAAAAAGAAATCATCAGAGAAATTAGAAAATATTTTAATAGAATGAAAATGAAAGCAGAATATATCAAACTTTGGTGGATGCAAACTAGTATCATAGTTCTCTCACGTGTGTTCTCTCTCCCCTGCAAAACAGTTTGTATATAAAAAAAGAACGATCCACTTCTAGTTGGCTAAATACTTCTATAAAACCATCTTGTCATAGTGCTTTTATTGAGAGGAAGCAGGGAGACTGAATTTGACTAGTGATTCTTTTTCTCTAATTTTATTTTTCAAGTTCTCTTGATACCAAACAATCTGTTTGTTCTGCCACTGATAAGGTTGCTCCTACATTTGCACTTAAGGTGGGGCTAACAAGGGGAAGAGGACCCTCACTGGAATGCAGACCACTGTGTGGGCACAGCAATACCCAGCAAGCCTCTATGGGATGACGAGAGGGTCAGGGGACTCCTGCCTTCTCTCGACAACTCGGCCCTGTAAGTGATCCCTTTCCCAATGAAGTCTACTCCTTAACCCATTCTAGATGACGTGGAATTCATCCACAACCTTGACACACGACAGGTGGGCACCAGCGATGGACACATCTCACCAAATACTATTTGTACCTTCTCTCCTTTCCTTCCTCTGGTTTTCCCAGAGGTTTGTCTATTAGTCATTTTTAAAGAATCAGCACTTAGTTTTGCCGATCATCCCTACAATTCCTTCTTTCTATGGAGATGGGAGGATGCTGGTGGTGGTTTGGTTTGGTGCTGTAGTTGCTTGGTTTGTTGATTAGTTGGTTTTCAGTCTCCCTCCCACTCCATTCCACCCACCTCTCAGTTCCCCTCACCAGTGGCAACTAATGCGCTTATATGGGGAACTACATACATTTATCAATCACACTTATATAGTTTTAACTCCTTTTTATAAAAGAGCAACATACTGTGCACACTGTCCCACCCATTATATATTTCACTTAATAATATATTTTGGAGATCATAATGAATCACTACAAAATGAGATTCCTCATTCTTTTTAATAGTTACAAATAGTATTTGTATTTTATGGATGTTTGCTACAATGGACTCAATCTTTTGCTTTTATAACTACTGCAATTAATAGCATTTTTCATACATAATTTTGCTGTATCTATAGGAGAAATTAGGAGAAATAAAACTGGCAGATCAAAAGGTATAGCTTTTGTTATTTTATTAGATATTGCCAAATTGTCCTCCGTAGACGTTATACCAGTTTGCACTGCTGCTTGCAATGTGTGAGACGATCTGTTTCATCACACTCTAAACACAGGCTAACCCAGTGTTTAATCAATTTATTGGATCGTTACCAACCTGATAATTTGTAAATGGTATTTCAGTTTAAAACTGCATTTCTGGGAATTCGCTGGCAGTCTAGTGGTTAGGACTCCGTGCTTTCACTGCCGAGGGCATGGGTTCAATCCCTGGTCAGGGAACTAAGATCCTGCAAGCCATGTGGTGTGGCCAAAATAATAATAATAATAAAATTTTTTAAAAACTGTATTTCTTTCTATACTAGTGAAATTGAACATTTTCTGTGAACGTCCATTCATTTTCCTTGACCATTTTTTCTAAGAGTTTTTGTCTTTTTCTTATTGATTTGTAGAGATTCTTTATGCATTAGGAAAATTAGACCTTAGTCTATAATATGAGTTGCAAATACTTTCCTCTAGTTTGTTATTTATATTTTAACTTTTCTTGCAAATAAATAAAGCCCTCTTGGTGGACTCTTCCCTATATAATTATGTACTACCCCTTTTTATTCTCATTAATTCTTTATTGTCTTAAATTTTATATGGTCTGATTTAATATTGCTACTCTGGCTTTCTCTTGGTTAGTAATCACCCAGTATATCTTTTTTCCATCCTTATGTTTACAACCTCCACAATCACTCTTTCCACTCAGCCTCTTGTAATCAGCATATAACTGGATTGTATATTCCTTTTTAAATCTAACCTGTGAGTTGTTTAATAGATGAGTTTATCTACTTCTCATTTATTGTGATTAGCAATAAATTTGGACTTATTTTTACCATATTTTATTGTGTTTTCTGTTTATCAACTGTATGTTTACCCAGGGCTGCTCTAACAAATTACTACAAACTTCAAAAAACAGAAATTTATTTTCTCACAGTTCTGGAGGCCCGAAGTCTGAAATCAAGGTGTTGGCATGGCTGAGTTCCTTCCAGAAACTCTGGGGGAGATTCCATTCCTTGCCTCATCCAGCTACTGGTGGCTACTGGCATCCCTAGACTTGTTGCTGCATCACTCCCATCCTGCCTCTGTCTTCATATGACCATCAACTCCTCGCCCTGTGTGCCTCTGGACAGTTATCACTGGGTTTAGGTCACACCCAGATAATTGAGGATGATCTCATCTAGGGATCCTTAATTTAATTACATGTGCAGAGACCTTTTTTTTGCAAATAAGGTTGCATTCACAAACTCCAGGGATTAGGACAAGGACATATCTTTGGGGGATGGGACTATCATTCAAGTCCTTCCTTATTATTATTATTTTTTTTAATTTATTAATTTATTTATTTATATTTTTGCTGTGCTGGGTCTTCGTTTCTGTGTGAGGGCTTTCTCTAGTTGTGGCGAGCGGGGGCCACTCTTCATCGCGGTACTCGGGCCTCTCACTATCGCGGCCTCTCTTGTCGCAGAGCACAGGCTCCAGACGCGCAGGCTCAGTAGTTGTGGCTCACGGGCCCAGTTGCTCCGCGGCATGTGGGATCTTCCCAGACCAGGGCTCGAACCCGTGTCCCCGGCATTAGCAGGCAGATTCTCAACCACTGCACCACCAGGGAAGCCCAAGTCCTTCCTTATTCTTTTTTTTTGCTTTTTAAAATTTTTGGCTCTTTTCTTGACTAATGTCAGGTTGATAAAGGTTTATCTTTTTACCTCTGATTGTTCAGAAGCTATGGCTATTTACATTAATTTTGGTAAGTGTCCTTAAATTTTAACATATAGATAGCCATAAAATTTTCTAATAAAATCTAATCTTTTAAGTATTTCTGTCCTTTCACAAAGTAGACCCCAAAATTAGCATACTTTCATTTCCCATTGAATAACCCCCAGCCCAATCCTCTTTGTTATTTTGTCTAGAACACTGGTGTCCAAAAATTCGAAATAACCAATTAATAAACTTTGAGCATACAGCTGCAATGTATATTTTTGTTTATTTATAATTTATGTACATGCATCACTTAACATATTACATATATTATAAAATATATACAAAAATATTTTTAAAAAGAAATAGAATATAAAGATTAAAATTCTAATATTTTTTCTGAACACCAAGAGATCATTTTGCTAACCCTCTGGGGTGCATGCACCCCATTTTGGATACCACCTGTTTAGAGACTTTATTTTACTTTCAAAATAACACATAAAGTATATTAACAAGAAACTTACTGTCAATTAAAAATTACATTTACCAAAATATTTTACAAAATTCAATAATTACCGTTGATTCTTTTTTTAAAATAAACTTAATTATTTATTTATTTTTATTTTTGGCTTCATTGCTGCGAGCAGGCTTTCTCCAGTTGCAGTGAGCAGGAGGTACTCTTCGTTGCGGTGTGTGGCCTTCTCACTACAGTGGCTTCTCTTGTTGCGGAGCATGGGCTCTAGGCACGGGGCTTCCGTAGTTGCGGCACGTGGGCTCAGTAGTTGTGGCTCACGGGCTCTAGAGCACAGGCTCAGCAGTTGTGGCGCCCGGAATTAGTTGCTCCGCGGCATGTGGGATCTTCCTGGGCCAGGGCTCGAACCCGTGTCCCCTGCATTGGCAGGCGGATTCTTAACCTCTGCGCCACCAGGGAAGCCCTATCATTGCTTCTTTTTTCCTACACCTTCCCTCTCAATTTGCCTTCATTTAGTAATTAGTCGTCTGGTTTTCCAGTAGACATATTTTGAGACTTTCAGACTTTTCTTTTTTTGTGTCTGCACCATAGAATCGTCTCTACTGTCTCTCTTTGACTTTTAATTTGCAAGTATTTGTTCTTTTTTTCTAATTCTACTTTCAATATAGCAGTGTAGTGAAGTGATTAAGCGCTATGGAATCAGATTGCTACTCTGTTTTTGAATCCTTGCTCTACCGATGACACCCTGTGAGAAGCTGGGCAAGTTATTTCACCGTGGTTTCCTCATTTGTGTATGATAATAATAATATTCGTACTTCATGGGATTATCGAGCTGATTAGATGAAATTTAATGGCTTACTATGTTTAAAGCATCAAGATTTGTGCCTGGCACTTATTAAGTACTTAATACAGTTAGCTATTTATATTTCTAATTTTGCTGAATTGAAGTCAGAAAATGTAGTTGGTTCTCTCTCTCTCTCTCTCTCTTTCTCTGTCAAGTGGAAAATTTTATTGACATTTTTCTTTGGCTTGATTTGTAAAGAATTCTGTGGGTATATTCTTGTGTATTTGGTTTGCAGAATAAAGAGCTGCAAGCAAAGCCAAGATCAGCTCTCCCTCTAAGGACTAGAAAAACTGGACAAAATATTTTTTATGTATTTTAAGGTATTAGAAAGCTATCAAAGTTACTGGTCTCAAATCCTGGGGATCAATAGGAGAATAGGTAAATACAACTAGGAATATATCCATAAAATGGAAAAATTATGCAGTATTAAAATGGAGCAACTAGATCTGTATGTACCAACATGGATAAATTAAAAAACATTAAGTGAAAAGTACAAGATGCAAAATATTATATGCAGTCTGATATTAATTATGTAAAATATCATACAGGTACTATATATTTTCTGTGAATACAAATATTTGAATAAAAAAAGGTTTAGGTCTGGAAGGAAAAACACTAAATTCTTGAGTTTGGATAACTTGGGTGTGAGGGAGAGGGATTAGAGAGTGGGAATGTTGCCAAAGGGGATTTAGTGTGAACAGATAGGCAAAACGTGGTCTATACACACAATGGAATATTATTCAGCCTGAAAAAGGAAGGAAATTCTGACATATGTGACAATATGGATGAACCTTGAGGAAATTATGCTAAGTGAAATAAGCCAATCACAAAATGACAAATACGTAGATTCCACTTATATGAGGCTCTTAGAGGAGTCAAATTCATAGAGGCAGGAAGTAGAAGGGTGGTTGTCAGGGGTTGGGGGAGGGAAGAAATGGAGAGTTCTTGTTTAATAGATATAGAGTTTCAGTTTTATAAGATGAAAAGAGCTATGAGGATGAATGACGGTAATGGCTGCATATTATGAATGTACTTAATACCAATGAACTGTACTCTCAAAATGATTAAGATGGTAAATTTTATGTTATGTGCATTGAGCAACAATTTTTAAAAATTTTTAAAGGACTTAGCAGTATCTATAATATTTTAATTTTTTTAAAACTAAACAATTTTTAAAAGACTAAAATGAAAATAGAATAAAACAGGTAATTATGTTACACTTAGCTAACCTATAAAGTGCTGTTAGAAGCAAAAAAGAGGGCACGACAAAATGTACCCTAATGGGATTTGGATATACCATCAGGTTATGGGGGCCACAGGGAGGGGCCAGCGGAACCTGATGTCTGCTTATTAACGACAGCTACATATGTGAGGACTTGTTATATGCCTTATTTTCTGTATATTCAAGGCTCTGGGTTCATTATCTCATTTAATTCTCACGGCAGCCTTTTGAGTTAGGTATTATTTTTATGACAGATGGAAAATCTAAAGATCAATGAGTATAAATAATTTGTCAAAGTGACAAAGCAAGTAAGCAGTGGAGCTATAATTTGTATCCAGGTGTGTCCAACCCCAGCCTCCTAACCTCTCTGCTACAATTTTGGTTTTCTTGTAAACTGAAGTAAATGTCCATACACCTATCATGGCATTAAGATATAATCCAGGGGACTTCACTGGTGGTTCCGTGGCTAAGGCTCCATGTTCCCAATGCAGGGGGCCCCAGTTTGATCCCTGGTCAGGGAACTAGATCCCACATGCCGCAACCAAAAGTTTGCATGCCTCAACTAAAGATCCTGCATGTGACAACGAAGATCCCGCATGCCACAACTAAGACCTGGTGCAGCCAAATAAATAAATATTTTTATTAAAAAAAAAAAAAGATATAATCCAAAGCAAAAGCTATGGAAGAATATGTGAGATATTTGTTCATTAACATGACTGTGTCCTTAGACCCAGAAAGATAAAACTTGTAGATGCCTGCCCTCTGAGACTTAAACCAGTAAAAAGAAATCTTTAATGGATGAGAGTAGCTAGCTAAAGAATTCACTTTAGGGAACAGATCAAAGTCAGAAGAGACAAGTGCATGTAAACTTCAATCAAGATGTCTAGAGTGAAGTTGCATGAAGGCATAATTGATGAGAGCGATTTGGATTTTTAAATGTTTATATTCTTTGATGCAGTGATTCTACTTTTTGGAATCTATACTAGAGGCATAATACTAAATACTTAAAAGAGCTTAGTCCATAAATACATTCACCATAAAATGATTGATAATAGTAAAAATGAAAGTCAATCTAAATATCTAACACTAGTATAATGGTCAGGAAAATGAAATCCCCATATGATAGAAATTATGAGCCTCTCATACACATACACACATATATGAAGAGTTTGTTATTGTTAAACAACTTGTGTTGTTTATATTGTTATACATGTGTAAAAGACAAATGCAAATTACATGAGGAATTCCAATCAGAGCCAGGGTGACCCTCCTGCTAACAAATACAGAGAGATACTGCATAACAGATAATAATATTAGAAATATGTAGTTGAGGAAGGAAATTAATAAAAAGCAATTTTATAGTAAAATAATAGGAATTAATAAATAATAGGAAATTTTCAAGTCCCAGAAACAAATAGGGAAACCAAAGCCATCAGGTAAAGAAGGTGAAACTAGGGCCATCAGTGGAGTGTTGGACCTGGAGATAGACCCTTAGGGTCCAGGGTTGGGGTTTTAATATCCACATGGGGATGGAAATGAGGCTTCAGGTCCATGAAAATCAGGGACCTTATTTTGACCTAATTCCCCCTAAAACAGAGGCTAAAGCAAGGAGGAAAGAGTTCAAGCCTTATATGGGGTATTAGTCAAGGTTCTCCAGAGAAACAGAACTGATAGGATGCGGATTTATATAAAAAGTGATTTATTTTAAGGAATTGGTGATTGCAATTATGGGCTGACAAGTCCAAAATCTGCAGGGTGGGCCAGCAGGCTGGAGGCCCAGGGTAGGGTTGATGCTGCATTTCGCTCCAAAGGCTGTCTGCTGCAGAAACCTCTCCTGCTCAAGAGAGGTCAACCCTTTGTTCTATACAGACCTTCAGTTGACTGGATGAGGCCCACCCACATTATGGGGGAGAGTCTGCTTTCCTCAAAGTCCACTGATTTACATGTTTATTTCATCCCCCAAATGTCCTCACAAATATATAAATTTATCTCGTCACAGAATAATGTTTAATCACATGACTGAGCACCATGGTCCAGGCAGGTTGAAGCATAACATTAACCATTACATTTGGGAAGTGCGCACAGAGGGCAGCAAGGCTGAGAAAAGGAGAGGTGAAGCAAGGAAATGTGAGGACGTGTGAAATGGTGCATTGTCCTTCTGGCTGACACTTTATGCTAAGCCTCAAAGATCACAGAAGGTTACTCAGCAAGCCTGTCTGGCTGGCATATGGTTCTTCTCCCAACAGGCTGCAAAGAGACATGATAGCCATGGGAGGGAGGAGTCAGTGTGAGGTTTCATCCAAGTCAGGATGTCGTGGGAGGAGCCAGAAACTCTGTGTTCATGGATGTTCAGCCTGGCTGTCTGGTGGCAGTCAAGGTGAAGGACTTACCATTCCCAGAGAAAGTGATGGGCAGCCCCTGGTAGTGTCAGCAGAGGCCAGGAGGCTGTCGGTACTGAGGAAATCTGAAGGTGAACATAGATTTGAATCAAATATAACCCAGCCCTTGCACCACTCAGAGTCACTCATTCTCATTGTATTGACTCCCATAGTACATTGTAGGGACTCTATTTCTTGTGAGTACAAGATGCTCTCACTCCTTCCCTAAGCAGGAGGCATGGGGTCCAATCAGTCACAGAGTCCCTTAAGGTGGTGGCCAGTTGCAATCCCCTGGAAGAATTCAGATACAAGAGTCAGAAACAGAAGTTTTTGCTGTTGCACCTGGTCCCAGGTTATAACTGATAATCATCATCTCTCTCCTCCACCACCCATTCTAAATGTCCCTTATCTCCTGACCACATTTAGACTGGTCCAGATTGATTGCCAGGTAGTGTAACCCAGACCTTCAGGCTCCTTTTCTTCCTGCCCTTGGTGGGTTGTAGTTGCTGTGATTCCCATGATTATTCCCATGGTTATGTAGTTGCTGTAATTCCTGTGTTATTATAGGAGATAGGAGTACTAAGAGACACCCAAATCAACACCCTGAGTTCTGGAAATTCTCTTTGCTGCTCCCTTGCATAGAAGCAATCCTAGTTCCTCATGCCAATCAGGATTGATCACCCAACCAGCACAATAAGTCCTTCCTTTGCTTCCTGGTCCACTGTGGCCAGGTAGAAAAGTGGCCAGATGATATCTACCACTTCTGATTTGGGGGGCCCATTCTCAGAAAGGTCACATTCCTGTTAGGTGACCCTTTCTTTCCATACAGCTACCTCCTCTGGGTTCCAGTAGCTGCTCCCTGCCCTTGCCCCTTTATAATAGGCAGAATAATGGCACCCAAGGATGTCCATCTCCTAATTCCCAGAACCTGTGAGAATATTAGTTTATATGGCAAGGGGAGGATTAAGGTTGCAGATGGAACTAAGGTTGCTGATCATTTGGCTTTAAAATAAGGAGGTTATCCTGGATTATCCAGGTTGGCCCAGTGTCATCACAAGGATGCTTTAAAAGTGGAGGAGAGAAGCAGAAGAGTCAGAAGTGGGGAAATGACATCATTGGAAAGCCAGCCATTGCTGGCTTTGAAGATGGAAGGGGGCTGGGAGCCAAAGAATGTGCAAAAGTCAAGGAAACCATTCTTCCTTAGAACTTCCCAGCCCTGTTAACACCTTGATTTTAGCCCAGTGAGATCCACTTCACACTTCTGACCCCTTAAAAATGTGAAATAATACATTCGTATTGTTTTAAGGCACTAGATTTGTGATAACTTTTTACAACACCAACAAATATATCCCTTAGCATCACTGCAGGCCCAAGGGCACTGCACCATCCTAGCTGGTTTCCTAAACCCCTTAAACCTTTGAGGGGTGTTTAATAAAAAGACTGTTTACAATTACCCAGTTTGAGTTATTACCCATTTCCTGCTGAGATTCTAAACTGATACTGAGCCCAAAGCATCATTGCCAGGATTTGAGTATCCTCAGCCACAGGAAGGGAGAACAAACTTGTCCAAAGAATTAAAGGGGCAGCTAATTAAGGTTCTTGCTGAGGTGTCCTAAAGGCACCCGTGAAAAGCTTAGCCCTCAGGTGGCCAGTGAACCTAATTTCACTCACCCCTCTCCTCCAAGTCTCCCACCTCTCTTCTTGCAATCTCAAGGAAAGAACCCTGGACTGGGAATCGGAAGTTCTGGTTTATAATCTGGCCTTTCCCATTGAGTGTCTTTGGGAAGAGCAGCTAATTCCTCTGCACCATGACTATTTCATCTGTTAAAAGGTGAGCTTGGAGTCAAAGTCCCTCAGCAAGCCATTCCATCTCTGACATTATTAATCTGTATAATTTCATATTACCCTGAACGTTCCATCCTCTCCCCTGTGACCCACGGGACTTCAGGTATCATTGCCGAGGTCCTCCTGGCAGCATTAGTTGGGCTGTGCTGCAATAACCAGTCTTCCATGGTTTGGAGAACAGAGTGTTGATTTCTTTCACATGTGTCACTCCAGGGCAGTTCCAGGTCAGAAAGGCTGGGTTGAGAATGGGGGTGGGAGTTCTGCTCCATAAAGTCACTCGGGTACCCAGACTAATGGCAACTCTTGTCATCTTCAACACGGCGATTTCACCATTGTTGTGGTTGTTTCCATCTCAGTCAACCAGACAGGGGAAAAGGAGCAAGGAGGAGAACTTGTTGGAGTGTTTTACTGGCCAGGACTGGAAATAGCAGACGTCACTTCTGCTCCCATTCCTTCATTTAGAACTCAGTCACATGGCCACACCCAACTGCACGGCAGATAATATTGCCGGGAGCCTAAGAAAGAAAGAATCAGTGGATTTTGGTGAACAACTGGGTGTCTCTGCCACAAAAGCTCACATGGAACTCTTTCATCTCTCAACTCAGACTCCTCTGAAGAGCCCAGGAACACTTACCCAGCTGGCTCCTACCTCCCTCTCTGATCTAATCTAATCTAATCTAATCTAATCTCCAGCCACCCACCGCCACTCACTCCATCCTTGTCTCATGGGCCTTCCTTGGATTCCTGAATCCCACCAAGCACTTGCATTATCCCTTCATTCCACCTCGAACACTACTCTCACCAGGACGGCTCTTCCTCGTCATTTACATATTGGCTCCCACATCCCTTCCACAGAGACCCTTTCATGACCATCCTATGTAATGTTATCCCCACCTCCAGAGACTTCTATGACATTGTCCTCTTGAGAAATATGGCTGAGACTTTCCAGAATTGAAGGAATACACCAAATATCAAGCAACATGATTAAAGACGAATGCTCACCTCTGCTGGAGACATCAGAGTGCAATTACAGGGCATCAGAGAGGAAGAACAACTTGAAAGAAGTTCAAAAGTATTACCTCAGCAAAAAAGAAAATGAACCAGAAAGGAAGAATAGAACGCAAGAGGCAGTAATGGGCCAAAAGAGCAATAAAACACATTGGCAAATCTAATCTTTGACTGATGGTAAATCGTAACTATTGAGAGGTTAAAAGCATGCAAGAATTTAAATACTAGACAACTATAATGTAGAATTTAAGAGGAAAGATTGCAGAGGGAAATTAAGTCATGTTACATCTTTAGTGGAGGAGAAGGATCATCATTTTTATTAACTTTTGACTTTTATAGAAAAATATAGTTAGGTATGCACATTTTTTAAAGTTTTACCTAGCCGCAAAAATGGATGTATAAATAGAAGTCACTACTTCTGATCAGTGAAAGAGACAAGAAAACTTCATTAATCCAACAAAAGGCAAGAATGGAGAAAAGAAAAAGAGAAACAGGGGAGAAAAGGCTGGTAAAGAAAAAACGTCTAAATACATCAGGTATTGCAAAAACTGCAATCAAACTAAACTCACCTATTTAAAAATGGGGTGTCTCAGATCAGCTTTTTTTTTTTTTTAAATCCAGCTCAATGTTGTTTAAAGAGACAAGCCTTAAATGAAGTGCCTCAGAAAGGTCGAAAACAGAAAGCTCATCTACCCTTTTGGCTTCAACCATGACCTCCATGGGAATGATCCGCGTGGAAACCACACCATCACCAGAATCTGCAGCAACAGGTTAACAGGGATAAGCCCATTGTTAGCGGAGGGCAGGGCAGGAAAGGCCAATGACCCAAAAAGTGTGTGAGTCAGTTCAGATCATGCTTTCTTTTCTGACCAGAGAGTGTAGCAACATGAAAAGCATTGCTGAGGATGGACAATTGATAATGGTCTGTAAAGAAAATGACAAGCACTAGTAAAAATCCATCTCCAGCAGCATGGGAGACAATTTATCACAGCAGTTAGGATGTGAGCTTTGTCTCGTCTGGGTGTAAACTTCCCCCCGAGTTTTAGGAATAACTTAGCAAGTTGTTTATCCTCTCCAAGCCTGTTTCTTCACCCATGGAATAAAAACAGTGATGCCACCTCTCTGAGTTTGGGGGAAGGCTAAATTAGATGACAGTGCCTGGACATGGTAAGCCTTCGGCAAACAGCCGCTATTGCCGATTACCAAGACAAAGACTGGCTATAACACAGTAGTGCCACCCCCAGGGTTAAATACCTCAGGGGTCACCTCAGCCAGAACTTAGTTCTCAGCCTTGATGGTCCAGAAACTCATTTTTTTTCACCTCCAGCAAACCTAATTTACACAAACGAAAATTACAAGAAACAATGTGCAAACCCAAACATTATTTGTTTTAAGTAAGTATAAGTGCCAAGTAGACAGTGTCTCCCCAGATTCAAGAAGAAATTTCCCTTTCTCTCTCCCTTTCCTTCTCCTAGGGAATCAGGTCCATGGTGTGACAGGACCACTAAATTCACAGAATGCTTAAAGGTCCTCTGTGGGGGGAAAGGTGTATCCTCTGTACCTTTGCTTTTGGTGTCTTTTCTTCCCCTCCATGGAAGCCGCCCTGTGTTAGGATTCACTCCCCCTGTGACAGGGAGATGGACCTGAGCACAACTCCACTGCTACCTTGTCCCCATTTATCACCTTGATCCCTGTAGACAGAGCTTCTTATTTGTGTGCTCGGGGTTGGTGGGGAACGGTTAGAAGTACCTGCTTGGGCCTAATCCCTGCTAGGATTCAGTAATATCTGGATATGCCAGGCCACCCAGGACCTTCTGTTTATAAGAGATTTGAGGATAAGGGCACGAAAGAGCACTGGACACTATGGGGGGAAATTAGGAACATAGAGCAGGGTCTGTCTGGAAGATTTATCCTCTGGCCCAGACTCACTGCAGAGAATGCCTGTGCTATTATCACTGTGACCTCTGGGAGACACAGACTCCACTCAGTACTGGTACCCAGTGACCAAGTGACACACTCAAAACCTTGGAGGGATTCTCCTCCACAGAATACAACTCTGCACGTCACGGGTCCACAAGACACAACTTACACTGACAGCTAAGACACATGCAGGATGACATCAATAGGTGTGGTGGGCAACCTCCAAGATCGTCCCAATGACCTTGCCTCTTGGTATCACACCCTTGTCCCCTTCCACATGTGCCATGGTTGAACTCTGTGACCAATAGCATATTGATAGGGACAGAGTAAAGGGACAAAAAGTAGGTGATTAAATAGTTAATCCCACTAAGGGATTGTAAGTAGAGAAAAAAAAACTGGGAGACCCTTGTAAGTTAAGGATCACTCAAGAAAGCAGGTTTGCTTAACCACAAAACCAAGCAGTCTTGCTTATCAGCAAAACCATGCAACAGAAGCATGAAGACATGCCCCAAAACAATAAAAGAATTGCGAATGAGACCCACATCCTGCCCAGTGAGGTCAGTAAGTTAATGATTCCTAGGACATGCTCCTCTGCGCACAGTAAAAACAAAAATATAACGAAAGGGTGACATTATACTGAAACCTGAGATGATTTACCGTATTTTAATATATGTTACCACTTTTTTGCTCATTTCCATTGCACCATGACAGTCCCAGTTTGACCATGTAGGAGCAAGAAAACTCCCCCACCCGACGTGGAGGAGGAGCTGATGATAGAAGTGTGACGTCTACTCAAGAATGAAGAAGAAGGGGACTTCCCTGGTGGCACAGTGAGTAAGAATCTGCCTGCCAATGGAGGGGACACAGGTTCAATACCTGGTCTGGGAAGATCCCACATGCCACAGAGAAACAAAGCCCGTGCGCCACAACTACTGAGCCAGCGCTCTAGAGCCCGTGCTCCACAACAAGAGAAGCCACTGCAATGAGAAGCCCGTGCACCACAGTGAAGAGTAGCTCCCACTCTCCACAGCTAGAGAAAGCTCATACGCAGCAACGAAGACCCAACGCAGCCAAAAATAAAAATAAATAGATAAATAAATAAAGCAATTATAATCCAATAAAGATATTTAAAAAAATTTTTTTTAAAAGAATGAGGAAGAAGGTGGTCTTCTCCATCTCCCCACTTTTCCTTTGATTATAAAACTGTAGCCCACCAAATTCTGGATGCAGTACCCTCTCGCCCACCCGCTTGTAAGCCTCACAAGCGTCCTGTTCTAATAAAGCACTTCTTATCTATCACTTTGCCTCTCGCTGAATTCCTTCTGTGCTGAGACATAAAGAACTGGAGCTCCTTGGAACCCCCCGAGACACATTTCTGCAGTTTCAATATGGCAGGAGCCATGGCTTGCCACTTCCAAGGCTTGGCCATAAAAGACCAAGATCATGGCTTCTCCCTTGCTCCCTCAGATCACTCACTCAAGGGAAAGGCAGTTGTCTGTCTTGAGTAGCCCTATGGAGAAGGCTGCTTGGTGGGAAACTGAGGCTCAGCTGCATAAGTAAGCCCTCCGGAGGTGGACCCGCCAGTCCCAGTTGAGCCTTCAGATGACTGCAGACCTGGCCAACGTCTCTACTGCAACCTCATGGGAGATCCTGAGCCACCAACTAAGCCAGCCCTAGATTCCTGACCCTCAGAAACTGTATGAGATAATAAATGTTGGCTGGTTTAAGCCACTGTAACAATAGATAATAAAATAACATTCTTCCAACACAGTTATAAACAAATGGAATTTAATGTAGTAAATCCTACTATGTAAATATGGACAAAACTCTAAATGCATGTAATGGAAAGTAAATGTTTAATAATGCTAAGATATATTCAACATCATGGTGAGGGGAAAGTGTATCATCTAAGAGATATACTGGGAGGATTTATGGGATTTCTTGGGAGAAGGCTGATACTTTCTCATTCCCCAATCTCCAGGGAAAGGATAGAAAACTACCTTCCAACGTAAACCTATTGAGGGATGGCTTCCAGGGCCCACTGGAGAGCCTGGTGTGTGGTATCTGCAGTTGGAGGGGATCTGAGACTCCTGCCTAACTCAGGCCTGAGAAAGCTGAAGCTGCCTGTGGCCACAGGACGGGGGACCCGCATTGCCAGAGTTTGTTGGAGGGTTGAGGGTTTGTCATACAGTAAGTATTTGCCACTCAGCAGAGGGGAAGCCAGGCTGGAGCCATTTTAAGATCTTCCCAAGAACACCACGTGGAGAGTGAAGAGGTTCCGACTGTTGGTGTATTGGTGACCACCAGATCCAGACGGGGTGGGATGGGGGCAGCAGCCAGAGAAACAGAAGCCAGAGGAGGTGGGAGAGTAGGAGGAGGGGAAGATGGGAAAGAGGAGGAGAAGTCTTACCTAAGAATGCAGTGTGAAGTGTTGATTATTATCTTGGTTGGACATTTAAGTTTTTTTTATTATGAGGGTGTTTCAGCATGTAAGAAGATCCATCACCTAGTTTTAATGATTGTTAATGTTTGTATATTTGCTTCATCTTTTTTTCTAAGGTGTTCTGGGATAGCTTGCAGACATCTGGGATTCCATATTTCTAGATACTTGAGACTGCTTCTGCAGAGAACAGGGGCACTTTCTTGCAGCCGCAGCAATGCTGTCACACCTAGTGGGGTTAATGGTGATTCTCTGGAGTCCCCTGGTGCCTGACACATATATAGTTTCCTTAACTGTCTCCTAAGTGTCTTACATATATATATATAGTTGGTTTGTTCATGCACAGAAAGATAAACAGGAAACTTTTAACTTCTAAATTGAAGCTGTTATTTGTGACTTAAAGTGACACAAGACTTCCCAGAGAAAGAGCAGAATTCCATTCAGGAGTGGAGGAATTTTATCCATGCTGAATAAATCTAAAAGAAATGACAGAAAACAAGGGGGAAATGTGTATTTTCATAATTTCCTAAAAAAGAGAGAAGTTTGCATTTTGTGAAGGTACAGACACTGCCAGAAAGATGCTCTAATAACTTTATTCACATCTTTGTAACCCAGATGTTCAGACACTGCACAGGAGTCACATACATTGCTGATATGTGTGTAAATTGGTACAAAGGCTATGCAAGGTGATGTGGCAGTATCTATCAAAAGCATACGCTCTTTGATCCAACAATCTCTTCCCTAGAATTTATTCTGTACATATCCGTGCCATGTGAAACGACTAAGTAAAAGGATATGCCTTGCAGCATTGTTTGCAGAAGATTGGAAACAATTTTCAAGTCCATCAGTGAGGAATTTTATATATATATATATATATATAATTTATGTATACTTATATTTACAACATCTATATATATATTTTGGTTTCACCATGCAGCTTGCGGGATCTTAGTTCCCCAACCAGGGATTGAACCCAGGCCCCAGCAGTGAAAACGCCAAGTCCTAACCACTGGGCCACCAGGGAATTCCCATATACTGTATATACTTATATTTACATGGTATATATTATTATATATCATATATGGTATATATAATTGTATATAGTATATATATATGGTATAGTGTTCCAGAGCAAGAATACTGTAGAATGCTCTAGGCAACCAGAAAGAATGAAGCTAGATGTACAGATAGACTCTTAAGTGCAGGTGGAGGGGCTGAGTGCACGTGCTGGTGTCATACCACAGCTTGCCCTCCTTATCCATCCTCCCCTTCTGGCCTCACTCTCTGCCTGAGAGCACAGACTCTCTTGTTCTCCGGCTCAGGTTGGGTTCAGCCTTTGGGGCTCAGGGAGGGAGGAGAGCATGGAATGGGTATTTAGCCCCTGCCTCATCCCTGGGATGCCCCGGTTGGCTGTGTTGCTCACACTGGGTCACTGCGCCATCTCACTCAACTGTTGCTGGCCCTGGTTACTGCATTCTCCCTGGGCTTCTCCTATGTCCTGCCCAAACTTTCGTAAGCAGTCCATTCATTAAAGTCAACTCAAATGACTCATGTTACGTGTGCCACCTGTTTTCTGTCAGGGCTCTGACTGATACAGTTTTTAGCACTTATGTAAAAACAAAAATGCATGTTGGTGGGGGACACGGGGGGACATGCACTTATACATGCTTAGAACATCTCCGGAAACCTGCACAGAAACTGCTAACAGTGGTGCCTCTAGGAAGTGGTGGCTTGGGGAGCAGAAGAAAGGGATATTCACTTTTACTGTATAATTTTTGTTCCTTTTGAATTTTGTACTATATGCATGTATTACCTACAAAATAAGTTTTGTGAATATTTTAATTGAATGAATGTGACATGTACATGTACAAACATTTCAAGTTTGTACCCTTAAACACCATCACTCTTATCAGCACCCCCATCCCCTGGTCACCACCACTTTACTCTCTGCTTTTTACAGGTTTCACTTTTCTAGATTTCACATATAAGTGATGCCACCAGTACTTGTCTCTGCCTGACTTATCTCACTTAGCATAATGTATTCAAGGCCCATCCCTGTTGTCACATACGGGAGGATATCTTTCTTGTGGGTGAATATCAAAAATAAATTTAAATTTTTCTTTTACAAAACCATTAAAAAAATAAAGACTGCAGAGGGACAAGGTGCCAGAAGGCGTCACATGCAGCTGTCCCTGCAGTGCCCAGAGCCCTCCTTCTGTAGGAGCAGCTGCCTCTCCTGGCAGATACTCCAAGCTGCCAACTGAAGAAGGAAGGAAGGAAAGGGGGAGAGGGAGGGAGGAGGGAGGGAGGAAGGGAGGGAGCAAGGGAGGGAGGGGGATGGAAGGAGGGAGGGAGGAGGGAAGGAAGGAGGGAGGAATGGAGGGAGGGGGAGGGAAGAGGGAGGGAGGAAGGAAGGAAGGCAAGCATAATTAGCAGGCTTCTTACACTATACACTACAGACAAGGGATGCAGTGTTTTGAAAAAAATTGGTACATTAACTCAGAGCATTTTCTAATTGATGCTCATTGGCAGGCAAGGGGTTCAAGCTAAGGGCAGGAATCTCACAACCCCCATCAGCGTGTATGTTGGCCACACCTTGTCCATCCCCTGTGGAGCTCAGAGTCACAGTGACCAGGATAGAGTCTGCTCGGGATGCTCACTCAGGTCCACTCTTTAATCCCTCTCTGACATCCTTACCACCCCACCTACAGAGCCCGAAGCAGCCTTGGCCTGTTAGAGTCATAGCGACAGAGCAGGGAGTCTGGCTGGGAGGCCCGGTCCACCTGCTCCAGGCTTGTCTCCTCCTCCTCCCGCTTCTCCACCGCGGCCGGCCCTTTACTCAGCAAGTCTCTATTTTTATCGTGCTCATTATACTGCAGGGCTCTTCATTTTCATCTCATTATTGTTGGCAGGGTCATCTAGAGGCTTCGTTACCCAGGAGACAGGGAGGGAGGCTGCACACACAGCTCTTCCCCAGGCGTGGCTAACCCTTCATCTGACAATCAAGGTGGGCTCTCTCTTTTCTGACTGTAGGGTGACCGCCAGAGCCCATCAGCTGTTGCAGCTCTTCCTCCTTCCAGAGCATCAGGTTCAATCACAGTTCCCTGCATTGATCCTTCCCTGCTTATCCAGAAAGGGAGAAAAGTGTCTATATTTTATAGGCAGATACATAATCGATAGAGAAAACAGAACATCCATACAAGTTCTCGGTGTGAATATTTCAGAGAAGGAAAATGTCTAGAGGTAACAGACTGCAGTATTAGGAGCATGTGGAATAGAAACGCGCCTGCCCTAAAGAGCACGTGTTGCTTCTACTTCCAAGGGCTGTGGCTAGACGAGAAGTCCCCAAAGCACATTTGCAGAAAGGCCCCCGGTACTCTTGCCCCAGACTCCACTGCAGCAACTGGAAACAGACTAAGATCTCTAGGAGGTGGCCACAAGGAAAAGGAGGGGACAAGGCACTGCCGTTGAGAGGAACTGGTGCTTCACCTCTGTCCCCAACGCTGTTTCCATCTGAGGGTCCTGCCCCCACCCTCTCCCTCACACTCTGCTCTCCTATGGCAGGGACAGAGGGCCCCAAGCCCTCACACCTGTGCCTTTCCTCGTGTGGTGTCTCTGCTGGAGCTGCTCCGTCTCATCCTACAAATCTCCCACGGCAAATGTCGCTTCTTTAGAGAACCCTTCCTGGACCCCTACCCTATACCCCTCGGGCAGAGTTAAACATGCTTTCCTCTGCGATCCTTTGTTCCAGGATATTATGGTTGGTTGTCTGCTGCCTGATTGTCCCACTGCTTTTGTATCACCAGACTTTGCTGGGTGCTTGACGCACAGAACACAGCTTAGCTGAGTGGTACTGAGCCCAGAGTGGTAATTAGAGACGATTATGTAAGGCGCCTAACAACTGATGGTGTGCTTTGTGCCAGGCACCATGCTGAGAACTTCGCAGGCACTCTCCCCCTCAATCCTCACCACAACCCAAGAGGTGGGTGCTCTTACTCCCCATTCTACAGAGAAAGAGACGAGACGAAGGTAAGTACCACACTCAAGGCCGCGCAGGTAGAAACTGATAGAAATTCAACTTCAGTCCAAGTCTGTCTGATTCCATAGCATTTGCTCATCTCTTAAATTTTTAAATAAAGAAATAATACCCACATGTGGTGAGGAATAAAAAGAATCCAAACTCCATTAAAGGATAAAAAGTAAGCCATCCTCCTACCTAGATCAACAATCCCACTCCCAGAACCAACCACTCTTGTCAACTTCCTCTTTCCTTCTAAAAATAGTCTCTGCATACACCCGTCTATAGATCTCCTCTCATTGCACACGCAGTAGCACACTCTATACACTGTGCCACACCTTGCTTTTTTCCCTTTTAACTTTTATCTTGGAGTTTGTTCCATTATCAGTAGTTACAAACCTATGCCCTTTTTTTTTTTTTTTTTTTTTTTTAAAGATACGCTTCCCCGGAGGTCCAGCGGTTAAGACTTTGCCTTCCAATGCAAGAGGTGCAGGTTTGATCCCTGGTCGGGGGAGCTAAGATCCCACGTGCCTCGCGGCCAAAAAACCAAAACATAAAACAGAAGCAATATTGTAACAAATTCAATAAAGACGTAAAAAAAAAGATACAGAGTAGTCCATAAATGGATGTATTATAACTTATTTAATCATCCCCTGTTATTCATGCCCTATTGTTGGGCATTTAGGTGGTTTCCTGCCTTTTACTATTATACATGGGGCTATAAAATGTGTTCTTGTCCATAAGCCGCAACACAAGTTATATTCCTTTACATGTAAATCCTTGGTCCTTCTGGAATTTTTGGCATAACAAATGGGGTAGGGATCCAGTACAGATGTTGGCCACTATACTCTACTATGGCCAGTTGTCTTACCTGGGACATAGTAGGTGCTTGTAAATGGTTATCAGTGACAACGATGACGGTGATAATTACAGCAGCATTCACTGGAGCGTATCATCAGGGTATGTTTATTGAACATATGAGCATGCAGTTAATCCACATTAAGCATTAAGGATGGCTACCCCGAAGCCGTCTAAACGTCAGAGTGACTAAGTTCTAAAAGTCACTTACCCATCAGAATGAATGAGTTTGCAAACTTCCTAAGAGCAGGTTTTGACATGGGCAGAAGAAAGACATCACATGGATACAGTGATAGGATACACCAAAGAGTGAGGACCCAAGGTGGAGGAGCTTCTGAAGACAAACTCTGGGCGATTTGTGTAAGACATTCCTTGTGGACTGGTTCAGAAGAACCACTGCTAGGGGTTGCAGGCTAATTGGACAGCTGAGGGCTGGAGGAAATGGAGGCATGTACTTGCACTAGGTGAGGTGTTGGGCAAAGAGGTAAGGCCACCAGCTGTCAAATCAGAGCACTGAACACAGAACTGATCCCTAGGTTACAGGAGAACATAAAGGGCTTATGATGGGTAGTTGGAGGTTTGTGATCTGTGCTTGTTGGATAGAAGACGGAGGATGCGGGGCTTCCCTGGTGGCGCAGTGGTTAAGAATCCGCCTGCCAGTGCAGGGGACACGAGTTTGAGCCCTCGTCCAGGAAGATCCCACATGCCGCAGAGCAACTAAGCTCATGCGCCACAACTACTGAGCCTGCGCTCTAGAGCCTGCAAGCCACAACTACTGAGCCCACATGCCACAACTACTGAAGCCCGCGTGCCTAGAGCCCGTGCTCCACAACAAGAAAAGCCACCGCAATGAGAAGCCCACGCACTGCAACAAAGAGTAGCCCCGGCTCGCCGCAACTAGAGAAAGCCTGCACGCAGCAACGAAGACCAAATGCAGCCAAATAAATAAAATAAAATATATATTAAAAAAAAAAAAGATGGAGGATGCCACAAAAAAGAATTGTAATCCCTGTCACCTGTAAGGATTGTCTTTGGGAGGTGTTCTCTTATCTAGATGGGTTGAAATGCAAACCACACCAGCAAGGGATCCCTGGGAGATGAAGATGAATAGCTCTGGGCTGGGATTACCAGTCTCCACATAATAGGTGTACACGGTGGAAGAGTAGGGCAGAGGCTGCTCCCCAGGCCTGGAGTTGATGGAAATAAGCAAACCCCCTGCTGGGCAGGCATAGGAGCATCTGCAGAGAATAACTGAACAGTAAGTCATGTTCCCAAGCTCTGTATGAGGACTTGGTAATAAAACATCATAATAACAGCTAAAACCTACCATAAACCAGGCCCAGCTGTTAATTCATTTAATTCTATTTTACACATGAGAAAACTGAGTCACACAGAGCTTGACCCTCCAGAACTGGAGTCATGTCTTGCATCTATTATCAAAATCTGGTTATGAGTTTAGTCCTGAGGGTTGCTCTTACAGACCACCTTCTGTCTCCTAAGATGTGGCCTTCACCAGGAAAGCCATCAGCAGGATGAGCAGACCTTAGGTCATGTCTGTGACTTTCCTAAGCCACTCCAGGAACGGAGAGATCTCAGTACCACTCTGCTCCCCTCTAGCCCTTCAGGGTGAGGCCTGCAGTAGAGACACAGGCTGATTCTTTGAATAACCCAACCACGGAATAGTGAGGTAAGAGCACTGGCCTGGGAGTGAGGAAGGCCAGGGCCAGGGGATGGATAGAATAGAGAGAGAGCCCGGGAGGAAGGGAGGAGGTGGGCAAGGCTCCTGACCCAGCTCTGCAGAGTAACCAGCTATGGGCTGAACACAGAGGTCACGGGACCCACCCGTGTCTGGCAGACTACAGCAGGAGTTGGGCAAATGCTGGGGACAAGCAAAGAGCGTTCACAGGCCTCTGGCCTCATACCGCCAACACCTTGCCATCGGCAAAGCCAGGATACCCAACATGGGAATTAGGAAGCTTCACTTCAAGTTGGCAGCAAGTTGTTTGTCTCCACAATCCTGGGGTGGAGGTGGGGGTGATTTCTACAGAAGAGCACTTATTTAGTTGTGGGTCATTTCCTAGGAATGTGCTGCTTCCTCCTCTCCGTCCCCTCCCCCCACCCAGGGCTGGACAGATCTGCCCTGCTCTGGCTTTGTCACGGCTCCAGGCACATATCAGCTGGCCTGGCTGGGGATAAGCAAAATACGGAGTCAGAAAAAGAATGAAGCTGAAAAGAATGGGGCTTCAGCAGCCCCAAACCTCAACATCGCCAGCCCCAGACCCACCCGTCACACCCATCCCTCGCTCACTGCTCACAGAGAGGAAGGCAGTGAACAGTCAAGCTGTCCCCTTTCATCAACCACACTTGTGACAATCATACTGTCCCCAGGCCTCTGTCCTTGCTCTGGTCTGTGAGGTGCCTTGGAGATGTCCTTCCAGCCCCCACAGGTTGTCATGGTGCCTGCTGTTCAGACTCTTCATTGGACAGAGCCGGAGACTGTCTCCATGGCAATAAAAAGAATCTGTGGAGAAAGGATGCTGGCCTTGGAAATTAACTCACAGGAACACTCCTGGGAAATAAGCTCCTCTAAGGGGGTCAGGAGACATTCCTCTCCTGAAGACACAGTTCCTCAGCCATTCCACCGGCCTGGGGAGCCCGGCTCTCTAATGGTGGTACCATCATCCTTGTCTACTCTCCAGCCACAGAGGATTCCAACTCCAGATTCCTGGCTGCACCAGCAAAAACTGCAAGTCAGGATAGCGTGGTTGAGAGACAGAACACCTGCCCTTCTCGTGCTCCACAGCCAGCATCCCTGCCCACCCCACTCCTCCTGGGACCTCTCCCTGCCATCCTCTCTCCCCCTCTGACAGGACCCTGGGCCTCCCTACTAAGGTGTGAGCTGATACAGCTGAAAACAATGTCTCCCCTCCTCCCATACACCTGTGTGTTATTACAGAACCTTTGATAACGAAAGAGATCTCTACTGGTCCACTCCAGTCTTTGGGAAACATTTCAGTTCTTAACCCCCAACAAGTGAAGCAAGGTGAGAGGGGCACTGAGTCTCCCTGAAATGTTTGGCGTGGAGTTAGCTGATGCACTTCAGGAGTATGGGGAAGAAAGGAGTGAGAGGAGGATTCTGAGACGACTCAGTCTGATATGGGCTGTTGGGGTCTGTTTTGAAGTTGGGTGATAGGGATGATGGTTTCTTTTGCTTGGCATCTCATACCCCTTCCTTGCGCCTGTTAAAAGGAACTCTCCCAATGTGAGCCAACTATGCTCTCAATAAGCTGTTTAACTGGCGAAGGGGACCATTTGCTTTAGATGATAAAATCTAACCCAGGACACTCAAGACCCAAAATGCCCAGTGCTCTGGTCAAGATTACTGTTGAGATATCCAGTTGTTAAACCCCAAGGCTCCACATCTCAGTCCCACACCTGAGGTGCATCAGGTCACCAAGGCCCTAGTCTCACCACCAGTGTCTTTTGTCAATTCCCTCCAGAAGCTGGGTCACCAGAAATGGGACAAAAGGGTGCCCTGCCTTCCTCCCCTCCCAGGTCCTCACATTCTAAACTGTCCTGATTTTTACTCAGGGAAAAGCAAAGGGAGTTGTTGATATGTAAATTTCACCATATTAAGTGTTGCATTTAAATGATTCTATTTTTTGACAAGTAGAACATCCGCTTGTTGAAAAGACCCCAGCCCAGTTCTCTTTGTGTGTAATGAGTTTATTCTGAGTTTCCTCTCAGATCTTCCTTCCTGCCTTCTCCTCATTTGAATCCTCTGGTTTCTTCTGGGAACCCCATGGGACAGCCACGTGGACTGCTCAAACTATTAACCATAGATCTGAGATCTGGCGGCTTGAAAGCCTCCAGTGAAAATTTCTGAAGGCTATCACTTGGGGGAAGTGAACTAATTGTTATTTGCGGAAGAGGAGAGATTATGTTTCTCCCTGGGGCCTCACTGGAGCAATGGTTGAGTGTTTTGTCCTTGAAACATATTTGAGACCCTGGACGGTTACTTCCTGGAAACCTGTGGTAGACACTTTAGGTGCCCTGACTCACCCCTCTTGCCTTCATCCTGTTTTCTGACATAGGCGGGTGGACTGTACCTGTGGGCCTTGACTTGCTACACTGCAGAAAGCATCTTTCTCTTTGACTGGAAGTATGGGGGTGTTGATAAACCCCAGGGGCCGCTCTCGATGGATGGGAGATGAAGCATTCCGTTAAACGCTCTGCTACCAGCCTTAGGGTGGACACTTCCCATCTGAGAGGCATTCCGTATTCTCCTTGGGCTGTTGGGGGTTGGGGAACAGAGTCTGTGGCAAGCAGTGCCACCCTCCCTGCACATCCCTGTATGGGCTTTTTTTTTTTTTTTTTTGGTGGTGCCAGGTCTTAGCTGCAGCAGACGGGCTCCTTAGTTGCGGCATGCATGTGGGATCTAGTTCCCCAACCAGGGATCGAACCCGGGCCCCCTGCATTGGGAGCACGGAGTCTTATCCACTGCGCCACCAGGCAAGTCTTTGTGTGGGCTTTCCTTGCTTCCCTGATCACTCACCACTCCCTCCCTCACTCCTGCTTCCTCCCATCTCCTGTCCAAAAGCCCTTGTCTCTGCTTTCAAGAGAAACCAAACTAAGAAAGACCTGCAGAGAGAACTGGACTGACAGAGCCTGGCCATCACTTTGTCATGGAGGGCGGTTGAGAGACAGACGGGGATTCAAATCTCAGCCTTGCCTTTTACAAGCTGCACATATGTAGACAAATTAACCTCTCTGGAGCAGGTTGCAATTGGAAAACATCAAAAATTTATGGTAAAATGATCAGCAAAGGGAGTCATTTTACCCACTGGGATTCACAGGGACCCACCCTGCAGAGGGGACAGCATCTTTTGGTCTTCAATGGCTAAGGCAACGGAAACTCTAAACTTGAGTCCAGGCACCTAGGGCACACACAACAGCCCAGCCCAGCATGGCTCCTTCACTCCCTCGACTGCCTCCAACACGGTGTCCCATCCCCACATGTAAGGAAGCCCCAGGGCACACTGTGGCCTGTAGCCTCAGCTCTGAACCTTTCCCCTGATCACTTCTGTCCTCCATTCCCATCCTATTCCCAATCTTTCATTTATTCTGTTAATCAACTGTTTGCCCCACTGCTTACTTGGTCAAAAGGGCCATTCGCTTTAGATGAAAGGATCGTTCAACTTCTTGGTAAAATCTGACCCAGGATCTTCACTGGTGAAGTCTGCATTGACCAAGCATAGCCTCAGGCATTGACCAAGCATAGCCTCAGGCATTCACCTATTTTTGCCCTCACCTCACCCCACAGAACCCAGCCTCCATGAAGACTCATGTGTTTGACTCTTCAGCCCAGGGACACCGCCTCAGGCCAGCCAGGAACCACCCCTTCTGTTCCAGTGCAGCACCAGGAGCCTCTGCCCGGGCACTGCCCCTCAAGCTGCCCTCCTGCCCGTGAGCCCAGCCCCACAAATGGGACCCGGGCAGAGGCAGCCAGGGATGTCAGCACAGGGGTGAGGGCTGCATTGTGGCGGGACAAGGGACCCACCACCACAGTGGTCTGGGATAAAAACAAGAGAAAAACAGCCAGAGTCTGGCTCTTGTGCCACTTTTTATTCCCAGGCGGCCCAACATCCAAACAAGACTGGGTACCCTCGAGGGTCACAAGACAGAGAACCCTCAGGCTGGAATGCCGTCACCCCCATTTATCATAATCCTCACCTGTGGTCATCCCAGGATGCCCTAGAATTCCCCCTTGCCCTAATAGTTCTTTCCAGATCTTTCTTAAGAGATCAGAGATGAAGAGGTTAACTTGAAGTGTATAAATACAGACAAAATGCTCCCAGGTAGAGTTGGACATGCCAAGTCCCCAGCGCCAGAGCCTGACCCATCCTGAGGAACCCCCTCCCACTCCTGCGGAAGCTACAAGCTAATTAGCCCCTGTGCCCCTCACCCCGGGGCCTTCCAGCACACAAATACCCGCAAAACAGCAGGAACTCTCTCATGTGCCAAACTCGGGGCTTTGTTTTTCACTTATTAGCCCAGGTGAAATCATCCCAGTACCTCCCCAAGGGCTGTCAGGAACCAAAGAAATACTGAGGTTATTTATTCCAAGGAAGCCCTTGTGTCTGATTATCCACAATCCACAGCCTCTGGCTGGAAACTTGGCCTGAGGAGGACTCTGGGGGAAAGGGATGGGGAGACCCAAAAAGTCCAGTCCTTGCCCTCACCCAACCCGGGCAGCCGCCTTCCTTGGAGCCCCTGTCCTCTTGTGAGGCTGCAAGGTGAGGGCAGCGTGAGTGGTGGACACGAGGGCCTGCCCTTCTCTTTGCCCCACTCCTCATTCTCCCTATGCCCTCCCCCTCCCCCTCCCCTCTCCCCTCCCCTCCCCCTCCCCTCTCCCCTCCCCTCCCC
The DNA here is from genome assembly GCF_028023285.1 of Balaenoptera ricei. Lineage (NCBI taxonomy): Eukaryota > Metazoa > Chordata > Mammalia > Artiodactyla > Balaenopteridae > Balaenoptera > Balaenoptera ricei. The sequence goes on along the minus strand of NC_082640.1, from coordinate 114,229,800 downwards.
CTCCCCTCTCCCCCTCCCCTCCCCCCTCCCCCCGCATTCGGGACACGCCCTCACCCCACAGGGCTCTGGACACCTTGAGCCCAGGGCAGGCTTTTCCAGATGCTTCTCAACAGAAGAAGGGGCAAGGGCCATAAATCGAGTGCAAACCCTCCCTCTGCACCCCTACCCTTTCTCCTGTACTCTCCCCCAGTCCTTCCCATCCCTGAGGTCTCCCCACCATAGACACACACACATAGGCACCGCACACACACAAATCCCCTCTCTGAGTGTTGCCTTATTGGAAGCAAAGTTCTCTTCTCTCCAGGCCTCAAATCCCTGCCTCCTGCTCAGGGTACAGAAATAGGGCTTTTTTTTTCTTGGTGACACCCCTCCCCACTCCTACCCAGGAGGTCAGCACCTTCTGTCACTCATTGCAGGAAGGTGAGGGGTCAGCAGCCCTTACCCTGCTGTCAGCCTGCTGTTTCCCGCCCCCTCTCTGCAGCCTCTCTCTCCTTGGGGGCCCCTGTGGTCCCTCTGCACCACCCTCAGTGTCTCCCTGGAGACCTCCGGGGCACTGGCCTGGCCTTCCTGGCTACTTCCCTCACTGTCTTTGCACTCAGCCCCTGTGGAGTGTGGGAGAAGGTCTTGGGGCTGGAGCTGGAGATCCAATGGCAAGGTTCTGCCCATGGCCTTGGCTATTAAAAGGCTGTGGGACACCCCAGCAAGTCACCTCTCTGGGCCTGGCTTTCCCACTGAAGCTGTCTGTCCTGCCCTGCCTGTCTGCATCTTCTCAGCACACCTCACTGCCCACCCCCCATGGCCCCAACTTTTCCAGGCCCGTAAAACCTGCTCTGCACTGACTGAAACCTTCAGCCCCAGAAACTTATGCTCTTGGTTCATCGGTAAATTCTGATTCCCCACTTCAGAGCCCTCAGTCAGGCTGCTTCAGGTGGCACCCTGCCCTGAACGTGTGGCCTGGACCAGTCCCAACCCCAGGGAAACCTCATTGAATTTCCTAAGTGATAGAAGTGGTAAATGTGTCTTGATATTCATAACAAATCCCTTTCAACTACACCTGAGTTTGTTAATAGGTAACATTTGGAAAATACCTAAGGATGGGGGCTGGTTGCTAGGGGAACCAACTACGTGATTAGAGGGTTGGAACTTTCAGCCCCATCCCCCTGACCTCTGGGGAGGGAAGACGGATTGAAAGTTGAATAAATAGACAATGGTAACTAACATAACATTGTAAAGCAACTATACACCAATAAAAATTAATTTTTAAAAATTACCAGTGGTCAATGATTTAATCAATCATGCCTATGGACTGAAGCCTTCATAAAAACCCAGAGGGCAGGGTTCAGAGAGCTTCTGGGTTGGTGAACACATGGAGATTCGGGGAGAGCAGTGCCTGGAGAAGGCATGGAAGCTCTGCGCCCTTTCTGCATACCTTGTCCTGTGCATCTCTGCGGAGCTCTGTGAGTCTGAGGAAGGTGCAGAGAGTCTGGAGAGTCCTTGGGGACGGGATGGAGGAGAGGTGGATGGGGTGATAGATTCAAAATTTCCCAACCAGCTGGAGAGAATGGGGTCTGCCTGAAGGAAGTGCTCAAAATAGCCCATGGATAAGATGAGCGAGAAGAAATTCTCCTCACCGGGCACCTGCTGAAAATCGCATGTGGGTGAAAGCAGAGAAACTCATTTTGTGAGCATTTCCCCTCTGAGGTGGTGGCAGATGTGATGGGGGGGAAGATTTCTGTCCAGCTGTGCAGAAGCGCTTGTAGAATAGCAAGCCCTTGGAGAATAGGCGAGCAGCAGAGAAGATAAGACGGGTTGTCATCTAGTGTGCCCAGCTTCAGGAGAGAAGATTTCAAACAGTTCCAAGAAGAGTCATGATCCCATGAACTGAGACGCTAAAAGGGAAAATGACTCAGGAGGGTTAGGAGACTGTCAGCAATGAAATCCCAGCTACAGACTCACAAATGAGCCTTCGGAGACATTAAGGAAGCTGAAGAGCCTGGGGAGGCCACAGGGAGCTAGGATTTCAGGTCATTTCTGAGGGTGGAGGGAAGGGCATCCGGCCAAGGGCAGACACACAGGAGGGACCAGCCCGAGAAGGATGTCAGCAGAACACAGAGAGCTGGGGAGGCGGAAGGAAAGCTTTGGCCTGTGCTTGGGGCAGCGGGGGATGCTACCAATGACAGGAAGACCGTGACCCCATCACAGTCCTTCTGGTCCGTCAGAGGGGCTGGGGGACAAAACACAGGAGTGAACAGAACCGAAGTCGTAGGAGAATAACAAAGCCAGAGATGAACCTCAAGGCATTTGACGAGGTCTGTCCCAGATCCTGGAGGACCAGGTGGCAGGATGGCTAAGTGGACTGTAGCGGGTTGGAACATCCAAGCCCATGGAAGGCTGGCGGGTAGGTCCAGGTCTGACAGGTGCAGCAGATTCATCTGAGGGACAGTGAGAAGCCCTCGTCTAGGAAAGGTGGAGAATCTCAGTGCCAGGTACGGTCACCAAAGAGGAGCACGACCACCAATGTACGTCCCCACCAAAGGACGTGAAAAACATAAACTGTTGGCAGAGAGCAGACACCTTACTATGCTTGACTCTTACCACAAGCAGAGACTTAATCACACAGCTCTACCCCCAGAGCTGGGAACAGGGCCTGGCACATAGCAAGTCCTCGATAAATATTTGCCGAATGAATACATGCAAAAGGGACGGGAAGAGAAAAAGAGAGCAGAGAGAGTGTAGGAACCAGCTTTAAAAGCACACAGGCCAGAAAGGAGCATCACAGCACATTCCAGGGGGCACGTGGTCAGCGCCTGCTTTTACAGTAACATCAGGAGGGGAGAGGAGGGTCTTAGTGGGGGGAGCACTTCAGACCCCGCAGCCAACTCCCAGGGGCAGCCTCTCACCTTGTCCCCCACCTGCTCACTGGCGCCCAGGGTGCTCCCCACCGGGGGCTGACTGCTGAGCTGCACACCAGGGAATCGACGTCCCCACAGTGCTCCAGGGCCTGGGGGGATGGGGTGACATGAAGGGCTGGGGGAACCTGGAGATGGCCTGAGGAGGCCTCGTCCTCCCTGAGCAGCCCCGTGCATGGGACATTGAGGCAAAGCTTGCTAATTAGGGGCTTCCCTGGTGGCTCAGTGGTTAAGAATCCATCTGCCAATGCAGGGGACACGGGTTCGAGCCCTGGTCCAGGAAGATCCCACATGCCACGGAGCAACTAAGCCCGTGCGCCACAACTACTGAGCCTGCATTCTAGAGCCCACATGCCACAACTACTGAGCCCACGCGCCTAGAGCCCATGCTCCGCAACAAGAAGCCTGCGCAGCGCAACGAAGAGTGGCCCCCGCTCGCTGCAGCTAGAGAAAGCCCGCATGCAGCAATGAAGACCCAACACAGCCAAAATAAATAAATAAAATAAATAAATTTATTTTAAAAGCTTGCTAATTAGGTACCGTCTCCACCACAAATGGCCACAAGGCTCCTGTGAGAACCAAACTCTCAGTGAAGGTAAGTGCCCTGGACAGGCCCGGGGTAGGCTCTCCAGGGCTGAGCGCCTCAGGGGAGGAAACCCCTCTGGGGGCTGGGGATGGAGAAATCCCTTTAGATCCCTCCTCAACCACAGATCTCCCAGGATGGGTAGGAGTGAGGTCCTCCCATGAACAGGCCCCTTTCCAGAGAGCCGGCCTGAGCAGTGAGGTCCGCCCAGTTAGACTGTGAGCAGTTGTGGTCTCAGACCGCCTTCCAGGGTCTCCAAGCCCCTCTCCTGGTCCCTACCCCTCCCAGGGCTGAGCAGGCAGGGTGTTCTGCACACGCTCCTCCCTGTGTCCTTCCACCCCCGTGGCCCCTTACTGTGGCCACCAGCTCTCCTGGTCTCTGCCTTCCCCTGTGGCACACGGTGCCCGTCACACTCAGCCCCTCCTCCTGCAGCGCTGCCACCGCCAGGTCCATGTTCTGCTGCTTCTGGCTGCTGACCACCACATGGGGCCCATCCTGGGCCAGACGCTGAGCCATGGCGAAGCCGATCCTGCAGTGGAGATGAATGGAACAAAGCCTCAGCTCCTTGCCACTATTCTCCTTCCCCCCCAGCCCTGGAAATCAACAAAGCTGTGCCCTGCTCTATAGCCCTGAGGTCCTTTTGAGCAAGTAAGAGTCCCTGTGAGGGGTCAAGGCTCACAGGGCAATAGGATACTCACCCATCTGTAGGCCCTGTGACCACGGCTACCTGATTGGCCAGGATGCCCTTTTGTTCTATCCCACTGCTGCTCAGCTGCACAGAGAGCCCAGCACGGGGACAGAACAGGCCCCGGGGGACCCAGGCCCTGCATGGCGGCCAGTGACTGGTCTGCTTCCCGCAGAACTCGGCCCTGGGGGAAAGAATCAACTTCATTTATCACTGATGCCATCAGCAAGCATGATGATGATCTACCCCCAGCTCCTCTGGACAGACAAGGCCAGTGGCAGAGAGTGGGGAAGAGTCGGGCCAGTCAGGGTGAATTTCAAAAAGGTGAGCCTCAGGTCAGGGAAACTTTCCTGAAAATTCTCTATTTATAAAAGGGGCAAATTAGAATGTGAGATCCAGAATTAAGTAGACATGATTATTTTCCCATTCATTCCATAAGCAAGCACCGAGCACTTGCAGTGTGTCAGGCACTGGGCAGTAGATGCCGGGACCCCTGGTGAACCGTGGCCCCCAACCTCCACGCATGGAGCTTCCCAGTAGAGTGAGAATGCCAGATACCAAACTAATAATTACACCAATTAACAGTTTTAATGAGCTGCTTATAGTTGAAAAGGTAGAAATCAACGAAACTCTCAGTCAAAGCTGGAGGGAGTATACGCACAACCACTTTGGAAAATGGTTTGGCACTGCCCAGGGGAGTTGAACAAACAGCCCTCTGACTCTGCACTTTCACAACCCAGGAGTGCTGTCACGTGTGCACCATGAGCCTGCACACGAGCGTTCACAGCAACATGCTTTGTAATAGCCTCAAACTGGAACCAAGCCCAAATGTCCATTAATGGTAGAATAGATAGACAAATTGGGTTGCACGTATATAATGGAATACTATGCAGCAATGAAAATTAGTGAACTGAAGCTACACTGAACAACATAAATGAATCTAAAAAATGATATCATTGAGGGAAAGGAGGCAGACACAAAATAATCCTTTATTATGTGATACCACATACACGAGTTTCAAAAGCAGGCAAAACCCTTCTATGTTGTTTAAGAATGCAAACAGGTGATAAAGCTGCAGAGAAAAGCAAGGCAGTGATTATCACAAAAGTCAGGAGAGTGGAAATTCCTAGGGTAAAATAGGGGGGACAACTGGGGAGTGGCAAACCGAGGGGTTTCTGCGGTGCTGGCTGTGTTCCATTGTATGACTACATGATGTCCACTAAGATATGTGTGTCTTGGGGGAGGGATAAATTAGGAATTGGGGGTTAACAGACATACACTACTATATACAACATAGATCAACGACAAGGACCTACTGTATAGCATAGGGAACTATATTCAATGTATTGTAATAACCTATAATGGGGACTCCCCTGGTGGCCCAGTGGTTAAGACTCTGCACTTCCACTGCAGGGGGCGTGGGTTCGATCCCTGGTCAGGGAATCCCTCATGCGGATCCCGCATTGTTCCACATGCCTCACAGTGTAGCCAAAAAAAAAAAGAAAAACCTGTAACGGAAAAGAAACTGAAAAAGAATACATATATATCTATATGTGCATACACATATAGATATATATATAACTGAATCACTTTGCTGTACACCTGAAACATTGCAAATCAGCTATACTTCAATAAAAAAGTTTTAAATTAAAAAATAAATTAAAATTTTCAAAAAGAATATACCTCCACAAGAAAAAAAAAAGATATGTGTGTCTTGCATATATATATGTATATACATACATATATACTTTTTATGTATTTGTTATATTTCACAATCAAAATGTTTAAAAAGTAAAGATTATCTGCTCACGGTAAATTTTTAAATTCAAGCGGTTCAAAACTAGTTCAAAAACTAAGTCTCCCAGTTCTCTTCTTGGAGGCAAACTTCCCAGTGTCTCAAACACTTTCTCAGAGATGTTCTGTGCAAAGGGCTTTGTTTGAAACAACACGCTTTTGTGTATAAAGGCTCAATCCACAAAGGTTTTCCTGGGAGCATCCTGCCAGGTGGTGGAGGAAGCAGAGGCTCAGCGGGCTCCTTGAGGGCAGCGCCACTTGCTCCCTCTCTGGGGCCCCAGAGCCTTGCCGGGCCTGAGTGCAGGGGTGCTCGTCAGGCCAGTACATTACAGGGGTGCACAGCTGATTCTGCTTAGGCTGGGAGAATCATCACTAGGGAGGCTGCAGATAAACAGGACCTGGAAGGTGAAGGGAGGTCTGATGGGGGAAGCAGCGGGATAGGTGGTCTGTGCTCTAGTCCAGGGCACAGACTGAGAGGAGGAGCAGGGGGGTGTGAATGCCCACGGTGCTTGGGAGAGAGCAGGGCCACCTCTGTGCCTGGGGAGCAGAGAATGGAGGACTCCTGGCTGCAAAAGCTGAGTGGTTCCGAACGCCTGCATGATGACTCCTCCAGGCTGTGCTGAAGTGAAGCTCTCTGAAGTGCAGCTGTGAAGAGCCCAGGCAGCCAAAGGAGCCCCAGGCCAGGCTGCTGTGCGGAGACCCACGCCCCCAGCACACCCTTGGGAAGGGAAGAGGTGTGCCACCCTAGCTATGCGCAGGTGTGAAGGCAGGATGAAGACTGGCATGGGAGACTCAGAGATGAAGACATTTCCCTGTGAACTGCAAATACATCAGGGATGCTTGCCTAGGGGACCCTCTTTCCGCCCAACCCCAAATTTCCCAGCTCCAGGTCAGTGTGAGCCCAGAGGCTCCTGCCTCCCCTGTGGTGAGATTCCTGTTCGCTTGCTGGAGAGCCCTGCCCCTTCTTGAACCTAGCAATCTGATTAGCTTCCTGCCAAGGGAGGTGGGGAAGGCATGGATGGAGCAAAGGACTGTTGAGGATACTCAGGGACTTGGGGTGTACTTTTTGGGCAGGGCAGTGCCAGGGAGCTGAAGAGAGGCAGGCTCTGGCCGCTCTGGGCCCAGGGGCCAATGGACATGCCCTTTCAGTAGGCTCTGGTGTGGGCTGACTCTGTCCACAGATCTTCATCAGTTCCAGACCTGCTCTGGCCACTCCATCACAAAGGGACTCTGGTTACTAAGCAACCCCTGCCGTACCTACTGCATCTCCCCTCGTTCCTTAGCAACCCTTGCATAACCCAGTTCCCTGGAGTTAGGTGTTGGTATCTATACACGATAAGAGAATGGGTGCTGCTCAGGAATTGTGAAGAAATTTCAGATTAAATATCAGTCTGTATCAGTGTCATAGTGTCATAATGAAGGTGACCAAATGCTCTGCTTTGAGAGGGACAGCCTTTGTTTTCAGTTTATGTCTCTTCTGGTACCCTATTTCCAAAAACACCCTTTGCAGGTCCTACATCTCCTTGCTTTTTTATCTCAGCTACTTTCACTCTGTTTTGCTCTCTCTCTCTCATGCTCTCTCTCTCCTCTGCAAGGTCATATTTACAGGCTTTTATTCAGAGGGATGAGGGATTTCAACTCCTGATGGTTTTACCTTTCTTAAACAGGACACCAGATTCTAAACACTATTCTGACCCCCAGGGGACTCCTCTCCCCCTAGCTGTGAGCACAGATTAACCCCATCAAGTGTCGGAGGAATCAGTCTCCTTGGCTGGGAGGGCAGCAGGAAAAAGAGGACTTGCATTTTGTCGGGACAGGACATCCCCTGCTGGAAGGCTGGAGTTATAGCACCTCTGAGAAGCTGTTCCCATCTCTCAGCAAGCCGGCGGCCTACAACACTTCTTGCTGTAAGGTGGTTTGCCGGAAAGCTGCCCTACTTGTAAGGAAAAGCAGATCCAGGCTATTGCAGGTGAAGTGCGGAGAGACTGGTCAGGCCTCATCTATCTCTTTTGGTTCCCCTTCCTGTTCAAGTCCCCCTAGACCAGGGCCTGAGATTGAATGGCTTCCAAAGGCCCAGGCTCTGGCACCCTCTCCCCTCATTCTCACTCATCTTTACTCTGAAGCAGTCAGCTGGGCCAGAGTTGAATGCAGGTCCTGGGAGCTTGGAGTGGCCTCTGAACCTGGCACTGCCCACTCTGATTCCCCTTTCCATGCTGGTCAATTCAGATGCCCAAATGTGGAAGATGGGAAGTCAAATGGACACACCTCAACCTAGTCCCAATGTTGAGGTAGATGGCCTTCTCTTATCTCTTGGGTCCAAAGAGATAAGAGAATGGTAAAGGAAAGAAAACAAAGACTAGGGAGAGACGTACAGTCATTAGAAACATCGAAAATCAGGAAAGAGAGGGAATTCCCTTGTGGTCCAGTGGTTAGGACTCCGTGCTTTCACTGCTGAGGACCTGGATTCAATCCCTGGTCAAGGAACTAAGATCCTGCAAGCCACACAGGAGATGTCAACAGAAGCTGCGTGATCTTGGGTGTCTGTTCCCCCCTCTGGCTCCATTGGCACCTTGGTAAGAAAAGTTGAGCTAGGTGATCCTAAGGGCTCTGATAGTCCCATGAGCTTTTTTATGACAATCAGAGAAGAAATCAAGACTGAGGTGCAGGGACTTCCCTGGTGGTCCAGTGGTTAAGACTCTAAGCTCCCAATGCAGGGGGCCAGGTTCGATCCCTGGTTGGGGAACTAGATCCCGCATGCACGCCACAACTAAGAGTCCATATGCTGCAACTAAGAAGCCCACGTGCTGCAACTAAAGATCCTGCATGTTGCAACGAAGAATCCCATGTGCCACAACTAAGACCCAGTGCAGCCTAAAAAAAAAAAAAAAAAGATTGAGCTGCAGACAGAGCCCGGGAGAAAGAAGCACCAGCACGAAAAGTAAAAAGGAGTGAAGGTGGGCAGTTCCGACATCACGAACCCCAACCTGGGCACAGCATCCCTGCCCTTAGGTGGCGTCAGCTCAGCCTCACCTGGCTGTGCTCCGGTCTGTCCTGAGCGCTGGTCAGGGGCCCCTCTGCCGTGGAGTCTGCAGCTGAGTGCAAGAATGTGAGTAGGCAGCAGGCTGGGTTTCAGGCACTGCTGTTTCTATCTGAAAAACTCAAGGATTCATGGACTTTACAGTCCTAGAATTAAGAAAGTTGGAGGTGAGAAAAGGCCTCCCACACACAGCTGGTGAGGAAGCCTCGGGAGGGGGAAAGTGTAGGAAGTACTTGTCTGAGTGAAATTCTGCAGAATACTGCACAGACCACTTACCAATGACCCAGTCCTGCCGGTCCAGCTGTCCCCAGACTCTCACACACAACAGAAACGGACAGACCCATGGGTCCAAGCAGGCTCCAGACCCCACACTGGGCAGGGGCTGGAGGGGAGTGAATGAAAGGACGGGCAGCCTATAGGCTCAGCTGGCTGGGGACGCAGAGCTGAGTACAAAGTCAGCACCAAAAAGAGACCATAGACCTCAGTCCTAAAGCCAGTGATGCCACCCTTCCCTGCTATATCGGGCCCCTGGCACCATACAGGGTTAATGGCTGCAGAGCTGCAGGTGCCCGCTACCCAAGCTGTCACCTGGGTCCAAATATTTGATGAGCACCTGCTTCATGCTAAGCACTGTGTTAAGTACTGAGAATATCAAAACACTGAAGGCATAGTCCCTACCCTCAATAAACTTACAGTCTATTAGAGGAATCAAATTAATGCAGTGCAGAGCACTACATGTCAAATGGAAGGAGGCTTGAGACTCAACCTCAAATCCAAGGAAAGCATAGGATAAGCCACATAGAGATGCCTGTGGGATTTTTCAGAGGAGGTACCCAGGCAACTGGATAAATCGTTCTGGCACTCCAGAGAGCAAGTTAGTAATCAGAAGAATGATTTGCAAACTATGGATCATAGGTAGAAGCAGCCTCATAACATGGATGAGATATCCCAAGAAAGTGAATAATGTGGAAAGAGAGGACAGCCAAAACTGGAAATGTGGTTGCCAGCCTCTGAGATGGTCTCTGGGACCCCTGTGGGCTGGCGTTCACTACCTTGTATAGTCCCCTCCCACATCATGCCCGGCTTGGCAGAAGTCATGGTATGTCACTTCTGAGATTAGGATATATAAAACTGAGCATTCCGTCTTGGGCCCTCGCTGTTTCTTTCTTTCCCTCTCGGATTAGTCCTGGCTGCCATGTGGTGAGCAGCCCTATATGGCAAGACCCACGTGGCAAGGAACTGAGGGCTGCCAAAAACCACATGGCTTGGAAGCAAACGTCTCAGCCCGAGTTTTGAGATGACCACAGCCCCAGCTGGGAGCTTAACTACAGCCTCACCAGACACCTTGAGCCAGATCCCCCAGCTACACTTCTCTCATTCCTGACTCTCAGAACCTGTGAGATAATAAATTTTCAAGCTGCTAAATGTTAGGGTAATTTGTTATGCAGTAACAGATAACTAATACAGGAACCTTGGAGAAATTTAGCTCATTGAAGAGATAGAGCAGAAAATCCTAAAATATAATATTTTTGAAAATAATATAGTCACAGTTAAAACAGTGTTGTATTGATACTTGAACAAACAAATCAAAGGAACAGAAGGGAAGGTCCAGAAAGAGATACAAACACACTTGAGAATTTAACATGTGATAAAGGTGGCATTTTGAATCAGAGAGAAAAAAGATACATGTATCAATAAATGATGTTGAGACAACTGGGTAGCTCTCTGGGGAAAAAGAAATTAAATTAAATCTGTGCCTTTCACACCACACACCAAAATACATTTCAGATGTATCAAAGATTTAAATATAAAAAATGAGACCATAAATACAAAAAATTACAGGAATTCTTTTTGCTTCTGCATGGAAAAAAAAACTACCTAAGCCAAGCCAAAAGAAAAGTACAACTTAGGGCTTCCTTGGTGGCGCAGTGGTTAAGAATCCGCCTGCCAATTCAGGGGACACGGGTTCAAGCCCTGGTCCGGGAAGATCTCACATGCTGCAGAGCAACTAAGCCCGTGCGCCACAACTACTGAGCCTGCTCTCTAGAGCCCGTGAGCCACAACTATTGAGCCCGCGTGCCTAGAGCCTGAGCTCTGCAACAAGAGAAGCCACCGCAATGAGAAGCCCGCGCACCTCAACGAAGAGTAGCCCCCACTCACCGCAACTAGAGAAAGCCCGTGCACAGCAACAAAGACCCAACGCAGACAAAGATTTTTTAAAAATTAAATAAATAAATTTTAAAAAAAGAAAAGTACAATTTATATAAAGTTCTAGAATAGACGAAACTAATATATGGTGGTAGAAATCAGACCAATGGTTGTCTGAGTGTAGGGGCACAAGGGAACTTTCTAGGGTGATGGAAATGTTCTGTATCTCAATTGGGATGGTGGATACACAGATATAGACATTGGACAAAATCCTAGGGACTGTACACTTAAATTGTGTGCATTTTATTTTATCGACAGTATACTTCAGTAGAGTTGATTTGCAAGAAAGAAAGAGGGAATTCCCTGGTGGTCCAGTGTCTAAGACTCCTCATTTCACTGCCCAAAGCATGGGTTCAATCCCTGTTCAGGGAAATAAGATCCCACAAGCCGTGCCGCATGGCAGAAAGAAACGGGGAGTGGGGGGGAGGGAGGGAAGAAAGAAAGAATAAAAGAAAAGAAAAGAAAGAAAAAACGAAATGAGGGCAAACACCAGTAGGTCTGAGTTTTTTAAAAAGCAAGATTTCTCCATGAGACTTGTTAGTCCTGGGTCCTGACCTACACCCAATCCCTTTCCTCTCTAGTGGTGACCCTTCCCCAGCTTCTCCTGGGCATAGATGATTCAAAGCTGATTTCCTACAGAATGGGAGACTCTCTTCACAGAGTTGAGGTCTATATGAAACACAGCATCACTTTGCTTTGGTCTCTATACCAGGTTGAAGCATCCTCCAATCTTTGTTTCTGGGATGGTGCTGTCGACTGAATGTCTGTGTGTCCCACCCCCCAAAAAAATTCATATGTTGAAACCTTAACCCCAATGTGATGGTATTTGGAGGTGGGACATTTGGGAGATGCTTAGGTCATGAGGGTGGAACCCTCATAAATGGGATTAGCACCCTTATAAGAGAGACTCTAGAGAGGTCCCTCACCCCTTCCTCCATGAGGACACAGTGAGAAGACAACAATCTATGGACAGGGAAGAAGGCCCTCACCAGGCACTGTTTCTGCCATCACTGTGATCTTGGACTTCCCAGCCTCCAGAACTATGAGAAATAAATGTTTGTTGTTTAAGTCATCTAGACTACGGTATTTTTGCTATAGCAGCCCAAGCAGACTAAGACAAGTTGGTCAGCTGGTTTAGTAGTTAGTTGATTTGTTGTTGGAAGGTTGGTTGGTTCACAAATTGCAGAGATGATAAAAGCAAGAGAGATTTTTCTATGGGCAAAATCTGAAAGAGAAGGAAAAGAAGGGGGGAAAAAAACCTTAAAAAGAAGAAAAGAAGGACTTCCCTGGTGGTGCAGTGGTTGAGAATCCACCTGCCAATGCAGGGGACACGGGTTCGAGCCCTGGTCCAGGAAGATCCCACATGCCTCGGAACAACTAAGCCCATGGGCCACGACTACTGAAGCCCACACACCCTAGAGCCCAAGCGCTGCAACTACTGAAGCCCGCGTGCTCTAGGGCCCGCGTGTTGCAACTGCTGAGCCCAAGTACTGCAACTACTGAAGCCCGCGCACCTATAGCCCGTGCTCTGCAACAAGAGAAGCGACCTCAATGAGAAGTCTGCGCACCGCAACAAAGAGTAGCCCCCACTCACTGCAGCTAGAGAAAGCCCATGCACAGCAACGAGGACCCAACGCAGCCCAAAATAATTTTTAAAAAAAAGAAGAAGAAAAGAAAACCCAAAGGAAAGAAAGAAAAAACCTAAAGGTCTGTACATCTGAGGAGGATATTGACCATGGTGAAATTTCTTAAGACAAAAGTGAGAAAAAGAAGAATTGGGGAAAGTGGCATATATACATTCCCCTGATGGGGAAGAAAAGGGATTATGGAGAAGAAAGTTCTGGAGTGACCTTTTACCGCCTCAAGAAAACCCCCTCAGTAGCCAAGGCCTTTGGTAGCCATGGGGTAATGTAGAAACAGGGACCTGCTGGAGCCCAGAAGCACAGGACATAGTACCAGTCTCATGGTGACTACAGAAGAGTTATGCAACCTAATGCCAAAGGCTACATCTTGTGAAAGCTTATATGTATTTAAAAGCAAAAATTCCGATTGCAACATTTTATAACCTCCCTCCAATTCATTCCCTGCTCATCCCTTTCACCACAACATCTCACAACCTTGACAAGCTGCAAGGCATTTATCAGGAGAAGAGTGAGTTTGCCAACATTTCTTTGCCCCAATATCCTCCTCTCAGAGCTTCTTATCTTATCTTCCAGTGAGCTCTGGCCCACAAAGATGTCCAAAGAGCACCAGCAAGCTGCCAATGAATCTGGGTTCTACTCCACAACTTGGCACCTAAGGGTCCTCCCCCATATCCCCTTTATGAGATTGACAAACAGCAAACTTTAAAAAACAGATGCCCAGTTAAATTTGAATTTCAGATAAACAACAAACAATTTTTTAGTATAATTATGTCCCAAATATTGCATGGTACATACTTATACTAAAAACGTATTCCTGGTTTATTTGAAGTTCAGACTTACCTGGGTGTCCTGTATTTTATCTAGCAACCATACCCTTTTACCCTAGTGATAATGATTCTCCAGAGAACAATGACAGCTGTCAACTTATTAACTGATCTGAAAAAAATACCAAAATTGTGTAAATTTTACATATCACCCAGGAGAAAGATGAAGACAAATTATTATATAACATTAACTATTACATAATATATATATAATGGGGTTTTTTTGGCTTGGCTGCGCTGCGCAGCTTGTGCGATCTTAGTTCCCTGACCAGGGATTGAACCTGGGCCCCGGCAGTGAAAGCGCCAAGTCCTAACCGCTGGACCACCAGGGAATTCCCTATGAAATATATTTAAAGGACACCAGCAATACATGGCTACAGTCTCCTTGTAACCACTAAAAAAAAGCCAAGTAAAGCAAAAGTTCTCCATAAGTAAGCCACCAAATTTCTGTATGCTTCCCAAAAGTAACCACAGTTAACAGCGTGTTCTTCTAGAACTTTTCTATGCATTTGCATACATATATGTAAGTACAGAATATGTAGATTTGTTTTGTGTGTTTGTATGTATCATATTGTAAATGCGATTCTGTAGTTCTTGTTACATGATAGTACATATAGATCTACCTCATAGCTTTTAAAAGCTGCATAATATTCCACAGAACAAACATACCCTAGTTTAGCAGATATCAGAGTGTGGTCTGGGAACCCCTTGGGGGATCCTTTCAGGGGGCCTATAAGGTCAAAATTATTTTCATAATAGTAAGACATCATTTGCCTTTTGCACCCTCACTCTCTCACAAATGTACAGTGGAGCTTTCCAGAGGCTCCATGACATGTGATGATGTCATTGCTCTGACAGCTAGTGAAATATGTACGTGTATTTCTAATATTTTCCAAAATGTTCTAAAGAAGTAGAATTGGAGTATAAACGTGTGCATTTTCAAGAGGTGAACTCAGTTTGTTCTTGAACTTTTACTGTGCTATTCCTCACTAACTTCAATTGTACCTGCTATAATTTCTGTATTATTATCCAATATTGTTATTTTGAAATTCTGAATTTTTCCTTGGACCCATGGGGAAACACGAGAAATAAGTATGTTTTATCTTGTTTTGCAATAATATTTTTTAATGTTTTTCAAAAACCTTCCTAAAATTTGTAATTTTATGGAACTTCCCTGGCAGCCCAGTGGTTAAGACTCCGAGCTTCCACTGCGGGGAGCAGTGGGTTTAATCCCTGGTCGGGGAACAAAGATCCCGCATGCTGTATGGTGTGGCCAAATAACTTTTTTTTAATTTTTAAAAATATAATAAAATACATGTAAAAGAATGAAATTAGAACACTCCCTAACACCATACATAAAAATAAACTCAAAATGGATTAAAAACCTAAATGTAAGACCGGACACTATAAAATTCTTAGAGGAAAACATAGGAAGAACACTCTTTGACATAAATCACAGCAAGATCTTTTTTGACCCACCTCCTAGGGTAATGGAAATAAAAACAAAATAAACAAATGGGACCTAATGAAATTTAAAAGCTTTTGCACAGCAAAGGAAACTATAAACAAGACTAAAAGACAACCCTCAGAATGGGAGAAAATATTTGCAAACGAATCAACGGGCAAAGGATTAATCTCCAAAATATATAAACAGCTCATGCAGCTCAATATTAAAAAAACAAACAACCCAATCCAAAAATGGGCAGAAGACCTAAATAGACATTTCTCCAAAGAAGACATACAGATGGCCAAGAGGCACATGAAAATCTGCTCAATATCACTAATTATTAGAGAAATACAAATCAAAACTACAATGAGGTATCACCTCACACCAGTTGGAATGGGCATCATCAGAAAATCTACAAACAACAATTGCTGGAGAGAGTGTGGAGAAAAGGGAACTCTCTTGCACTGTTGGTAGGAATGTATATTGATACAGCCACTATGGAGAACAGTTTGGAGGTTCCTTAAAAAACTAAAAATAGAATTACCATATGACCCAGCAATCCCACTTCTGGGCATATACCCAGAGAAAACCATAATTCAAAAAGACACATGCAGCCCACTGTTCATTGCAGCACTATTTACGATAGCCAGGTCATGGAAGCAACCTAAATGCCCATCAACAGACGAATGAATAAAGAAGATGTGGTACGTATATACAATGGAATATTACTCGGCCATAAAAAGGGATGAAATTGGGTCATTTTTAGAGACATGGATGGACCTAGAGACTGTCATACAGAGTGAAGTAAGTCAGAAAGAGAAAAACAAATATCATATATTAACGCATATATGTGAAATCTAGAAAAATGGTACAGATGAACCGGTTTGCAAGGCAGAAATAGAGACACAGATGTAGAGAACAAACATATGGAAACAAAGGGAGGAAAGCAGGAGTGGGGTGGTGTTGGTGGGATGAATTGGGAGATTGGGATTGACACATATACACTAATATGTATAAAATAGATAACTAATAAAAACCTGCTGTATAAATAAATAAATTTTAAAAACTTTATCTAAAAAAAAAATAATAATAAAATAAAAATTGTAATTTTATCTAAAATTTCTACTTTGAAATGTAATAATAGTTTATTCTAACACATACCATCATTTCTTTTTTTTTTTAATATTTATTTATTTATTTATTTGGTTGCGCCAGGTCTTAGGTGCAGCAGGCGGGCTCCTTAGTTGCGGCATGCAAAAACTTAGTTGCGGCATGCATATGGGGCCTAGTTCACTGACCAGAGATCAAACCTGGGCCCCCTGCGTTGGGAGCGCGGAATCTTAACCACTGCGTCACCAGGGAAATCCCCATCATTTCTTTACAATATATTTTTTCTTATGTTCAAGAATTTATCATTGGCTTAAGAAAGACAGATTAGAAGACTTGCTTCTTCAACCCACCTCTGCACCATCTATGCCTAAAAATACTGAAAAAGATGAAACTGACATGTCAGAGTTCTCTGACTATGGAAAGGAGGGATCGGCTCCAAAGCAACTGTGCAAAACTAAGTAAGAAACAAAAATACGATGCAATCTGTGTTTCCCTCAACTGTATAGATATTAGTTGTTTATCTTACTATGTCTTTTTTTTTTTTTTTTTAATAAATAAATTTATTTATTTATTTATTTATTTTTGGCTGTGTTGGGTCTTCGTTTCTGTGTGAGGGCTTTCTCCAGTTGTGGCGAGCGGGGGCCTCTCTTCATCGCGGTGCGCGGGCCTCTCACTGTCGTGGCCTCTCCCGTTGCGGAGCACGAGCTCCAGACGCGCAAGCTCAGTAGTTGTGGCTCACGGGCCCAGCTGCTCCGCGGCATGTGGGATCCTCCCAGACCAGGGCTCGAACCCGTGTCATCTGCATTGGCAGGCAGACTCCCAACCACTGCGCCTCCAGGGAAGCCCTATCTTACTATGTCTTATGCAACAGAACATTTTGAATAGTATTATAGCACTAGGTAAGTTGCAGCATCATTGTGAGACCAATCATTCAGAGTTTAGAGAAAAAGGAATTGCCTATTTTAAATGTAGATATGCTGAGCTCTTTAAAAGCTAAAAATTGTTTCTTTCAGCTTTTCAAAGTAGAAATGAAAAAGTTACTGAAGCGTCGTACAGGATAACTTATCACATGGCATTCACTGAAGAAGTGTACGCAATAGCTGAGAGATAATAAAGCCTCGTACCTTAACATAGCTGAACACCTGCTAGATGAAAAGTCGTGAAAGAAATCTGAGCTTCCACTTAACAACAATACAGTCACTCGTCAAATTAAAGATTTAGCAGCAAATATGAAGACTGAGTTAATCTCTTGTCTGAAGAATTGTACTTGTGCCTCATAAATGAATGAATCAACATACACAGGAGAAACATGCTGTTTTCTTGTATTCATCTCATGTCAGCACCAACTAATCGTTAAAGATCTTCTTCTATGTGAATACTTGGCAATGAACAAATGTGGTGGTGAAATTCTCAGTGCTGACTAACTTTTTTGAATCTCATGGTTTCTCCTGAAACAACGGTTTTGATATTTCCACCAATGGCACAAAAGCAGTAGTGGATTATTTGGTGCCACAGATAAAGCAGTGGCACCAAACTGTCCAAGTAGTCATTAGATTCTTCATAGCACACACCTGCAGTTTAGGAAAAAATGTCAGTTTCACTTAAGATCATTTTATTAAATCTTGATCCTTTAAAGAAGATATGGTATATATATACGTACAATGGAATGTTACTTGGCCATTAAAAAGAATGAAATAATGCCATTTGCAGCAACATGGATGGACCTAGAGATTATCATACTAAGTGAAGTAAGTCAGACAGAGAAAGGCAATATCATATGATATCACTTATATGTGGAATCTAAAATATGATACAGTGCTTGCTTTGGCAGCACATATACTAAAATTGGAACAATACAGAGAAGATTAGCATGGCCCCTGTTCAAGGATGACATGCAAATTTGTGAAGCGTTCCATATAAAAAAATAATAAAATAAAATATGATACAAATGAACTTATTTACAAAACAGAAATAGACTCACAAAGAAAACAAACTTATGGTTACCAAAGGGGAAGAGGGGTAGGGATAAATTTGGAATTTGGAATAAACAGATACACACTACTATCTATAAAATAGATAAACAACAAGGACCTACTGTAGAGCACAGGGAACTATATTCAGTATCTTGTAATAACCTATAATGGAAAAGAATCTGAAAAAGAATATATATCACTTTGCTGTACACCTGAACCATTGTAAATCAACTATACTTCAATTTTTTTAAAAAGCTAGTTAGCACACCCAAAAAAATCTTGAATGTGAAACACATTCACATTCTTTGTGAAGAAATGGGAAGTATACATAAAACATTGTATACTGTGAAGAAATGGGAATTACACATCAAACATTGCTGCTGCATACTGAAGAACAATGTTTATCTCAATAAAAAGCACTTGTGCAATCATTTGAGATGTGAGCTGAACTACCTGCTTTCTTCATGTACCACTATTTTTACTAGAGAGAATGACTGATAGGCAAACTATGATTCATATTTGGATGTTTGGCAGATATTTTCTCAAAAATGAACAAAGGAGACTGTCACTTCAAGGAAAATAACTGACAATATTTGCTGCCATCCATAAAATTTGAATTTACCAACAAAAATTAGAATTGTAGAAAATCTGCATCTGCCATCCTGAGTTTGACAACTGCCTGACACTATAAGAGTTTTCCAATGAGATCAATATTGATATTAATAAAAGTGATTTTTTAAATATTGTGCAATAAAATATATCAACATTTGGAGGGTATGCAAAGTTCAGTGAACCAAAATTTTCCAGATGACCAATGCATGACGTTACAAAGTCACACATGGATGAAAAATCCACTCAAAGTGTAAGACAGACCAGAGGAATTTTAATGTAACAGAGTAGAAAAATTTGTTGATATGGTTTCAGATTCCACATCACAGCTAACCTTTAAGAAACTACCAGTTGTCAAGTGTTGGTGTAGTATCAAAGAAAAATATTCACAATTATCTGAGAAAGCTGATACACCTCTCTTTCCAACTGCATATCTGTGGGTTCAGATATGCTTCATCTACTTCCATCAAAACAGCATATTGTAACAGCAAAAGCAGGTATGAGACTCTAGCTGTCGTCTATTAAGCCAGATATTAAAGAGATTTGTGGAAATGTACAACAATGCCACTCTTCTCACTAATTTTTTTTTATTTTAGAAAATATAGCTATTTTTCATTTAACATGGTATTTTATGAAGAAATGTCTAGTGCAGCCACTATGGAAAACAGTGTAGAAGTTCCTCAAGAAATTTGAAATAGAACTACCATATCATCCAGTAATTTCACTTCTGGGTAAATGTCTATAAGAAATAAAACCGTTTTCTTGAAGAGATATCTGTACTCTCATGTTCATTGCAGTATTATTCACAATAGCCAAAGTATGGAAACAATCTAGGTATCCGTCAACAGATAGATGAATCAAGAAAATGTGATATATATGTATGTATATATACACACAATATTTCAGCCTTAAAAAAAAGAAAGAAAATCAACTATACTTCAATAAAAAGTTGTTTGTTTGAAAAAAAAAAAGAGAGAGAGAGAAAGAAATACTGTCATTTGTGACGGCATGGATGAAACTGGAAGGCATTATGCTTAGTGAAATAGCCAGACATGGAAAGACAAGCACTCCATGGTATCACTTACATGTGGAATCTAAAAGGAAAAGTCAACCTCATAGAACCAGAGAGTTAAAAAAGTCTTTTCCAGAGGCTGGTGGGTGGGAGAAATAGGGAGAGGTTGGCAAAAGGGCACATTTTCAATTATAAGATGAAAAGTTCTGAGGATCTAATATATGTATAACATGGTAACTATAGTTGATAACACTGTATTGTATAACTGAAATTTGCTAAGAGAGTAGAACTTAAATATTCTCACCAAAAAAAAGGTAATTATGTGAGGTGATGGATGTGGTAATTAACTCAATGGGGGGAATCGTTTTACAATGTATACATATATCAAATCATCACATTGTACACTTTAAATATCTTACAATTCTTTTTGTCAAGTATAACTCAATAAAGCTGAAAATGTTACTTATATGAACATTTATTGTTTTTAATGAATAAGTTAAAATTTTTTATTTCTCAGTTTTAATTTCTATTATAGTAAATATTGACAGTTATAACTCACAATTACTGAGGACTCTTAGGAGTCCTCTGTAATTCTTAAGAACATATAGGGTCCCTGAGACAGAAAAGTTTGAGAACCCTGCCTGCCCTGGTTTATCTAACTATTTGCCTAATGATGGGCACTTTTTGATTGTTCCCTTTTTTCCTGTAAGCAATGCTGTAATAAGCATCTTTGTACATATCTCTTTGTGCATTGTATAAGAAAATCTTTTTACTCAAGGAAAACATTCTAATACAGGGGTAATTAGTGGTTATCACAGGTGGCTTAGATTCATGTATCAGGGGAAAGGGCAGGGTGACAGTGCCTGACATGGGATGCAGATAAATCAGGAAGTTCTGGGGGGAATACCCTGGCTGTCCAGTGGTTAGGACTCCATGCTCTCAGTGCCGAGGGCCCAGGTTCGGGTTCAATCACTGGTCGGGGAACTAAAATTCCGTAAGCCACACGGTGCAGCGGCCAAAGAAAAAAAGGAAAAAAAGGAAGTCCTGGGTTTGTCATTGTCAACAGAAATCACAGTCAGAACGGCTATGCCAGACCCACTGTGACAAGGCCTGCAGAATCAGACACGGTGACATTGGCACAGGCAAACAGAACACACTGTTGACAGAATGAGAACATTAAGAGTCTCAGCATATCGGTTTCCTCATCTGTCAAATGTAGGGGAGGTGATGATATGGCCAGCATTATTGCAGGGCTGAGTTAGGTAATGTCTGAAGCACCAGGCAGCGAGCTTGGAGCGTACCCAGCATTGATCAGATGATAACTCCCTCTCCACCTCTTTTCCTTACATTACATGGCCAACCCCAATACTTCTGGCCACCCCATGCTGGAGCCTGGAGAAGGTTCCGTCCCAGACTCGCCCTGTGGTTTGCAGTGAATCGGGAAGATGCAGTCTCCTGCCTTACAAAAGATCAGAGAAGGGAACGTGGTGCCATTGCCCGCAAACTCCGTGAGGCCCATGGTGTGGAGGCTTCCATTTTGTCTAAGATGTTAACCTATTTCCCAGCCTGTACCTGCCTGAGACTTCCTGAAGCCACTCTCCATCAGCCTTCCTGCCCCCAGCCTCTCAGATCTGAGAAGCCCACTGGGCAACCTGCCGGGCAGAGCAATAGCCTTGCGACAGTCCGGAGCGGGTAGCCCGGGCAGAGAGCCAGGCCCTTGACAGGGCTCCCCTCAGATTCCCACCGCCCTGTTCCTGCCCCAAGGAAAATTACTCAGAGGGCAAGCTCCCTACACGGCCACCACTTCCTGCCATCCCCCCAGAGACAAAAAGCTCCACCCTCCTCCTCTGCGAGACTCTACCCTAACTATTATAGGGTAGATAATCCCTGTCTACCCCAAGGCCTCCCCAGCTGAGTACAGGTCAGGCTCCTGGAAATTACAGGTCGTTAAGGAGAAGACTGATAGCCTGTCCTCCAAGGCTGCATATCAAGGACGTTCCAGAGCCTTTTACCCCCATCCTCCTCTTTCCTGAGAATATATTCTCCCTGTCAATCCTAAACATTGACTCAACAAACTGTCGCCGAGTCATATATTATTTTTCTAAGAATCAGTAAGGTGTTCATTTCACAAGGTAATATAAAGAATGTCCCCAGGACTCTGCTCACCCCCTGTGCTCCCTCCTGCCCTCCCACTCTCTGTTGCTCCCTCCTGGGTTCCCAGCTCCAGGTGTGTCCATTAAGTCAGCCTGCCCCTAAACCTCACACGGTACACAAAAATTAATTCAAAATGGCACACAGATTTAAAGGTAAAACACGGGACTTCCCTGGTTGTCCAGTGGTTAAGACCTTGCCTTCCAGTGCGGGGTGTGAGGGCTCGATCCCTGGTGGGAGAGCTAGGATCCCACATGTCTCTTGGCCAAAAATCCAAAACATAAAACAGAAGCAATATTGTAAAAAATTCAATACTTTTAAAAAAATGGTCCACATGAAAAAAGAAAATCTTTAAAAAAATAAATAAAGGTAAAACAAAACTATAAAACTTTTAAAACATACAACAATCTTCCTTAGTCTGTTAATATGGTAAATTACACGGATTGATGTTTGAATATTGAATGAGCCTTGTATCCTTGGTTGATTATGATGTATAATGGTTTTTATGCATTGCTGAATTCTATTTGCTAATTTTTCATTAAGGCTTTTTGTACCTATTTTTGTATCTATATTCATGAGGGTTATTGGGCTATAGTTTTCTTTTTCTTTTCTTTTTTCTTCCTATGGTCTTTGTCTGATTTTAGTATCAAGGTAATCCTATCTTTATAAAATGAATTAGGAAGTTTTCCTTCCTCTTCCATATTCTGGGAGAGATTATGTAGAATTGGTCAAATCTATCTAGTATACTCTAGATACTCTCTCTCTTTCTTTTCTTTCTTTCTTTCTTTCTTTCTTTCTTTCTTTTTCTTTCACAATGTTAATGATTATCTGGGGGAGGTGAACCACTCACCTAATATGAGGTTCAACTATGTCCTATTTGTTTTTATATTTCTATAATGCTAGTATAGCTAGAATAGCTTTTACTATGTGCCAGAAACTATTCCAAGCATTTTGTAAATATTAATTCTTTTAATCCTCATACAACCATTTAAGGTAGATATTACAATCATTCCTATTTCACAAATGAGAAAACTGAGACACAGATAAATACTTGCACAAGGTCACACAGCCAATATAGGCGTACCTCAGAGATACTGCAGGTTTGGTTCCAGACCACCACAATTAAGTGAATATCACAATAAAGTGAGTTACGTGAATTTTTTGGTGCATACAAAAGATACATTTACACTATACTGTTAAGTGTGCAATAGCATTATGTCTTTAAAAAAAGTACAGGGGTGGAGGAAAAAGGAATTGGATGAAGGCAGTCAAAATGTACAAACTTCCAGACATAAGATAAATAAGTACTAGGGATGTAATGTAGAACATGACAAATATAATTAACACTGCTGTATGTTATATTTGAAAGTTGATAGAGCGTAACTCCTAAGAGTTCTCATCACAAGGAAATTTATTTTCTATTTCTTTAATTTTGTAACTGTATGAGATAATGGATGTTCACTAAACTTACTGTGATCATTATTTCATGATGTATGAAGTCAAATCATTATGCTGCACACCGTAAACTTATACAGTGCTGTATGTCAAATACATCTCAGTAAAACTGGAAGAAAAAAATAAAAATAAAAACTTTTTTAAAAGTATATACCTTAATTTAAAAACACTTTATTGCTGGGACTTCCCTGGCGGTCCATGGCTGCTGTCTGATCAAGGTGGTGGTGGCCACTGAAGGCTGGGGTGACTGTGACAATTTCTTAAAATAAGACAACAATGAAGTTTGCCGCATCCATTGACTCTTTTTCAAACCATTTATCTGTAGCATGCAATGCTGTTTGATACCCACAGCAGAACTTATTTCAAAATTGGAGTCAATCCTCTCAGACCCTGCCAGCTGCTTTATCAACTAAGTTTGTGTTGTATTCTAAGTCTTTTGTTGTCATTTCAACAATCGATTAAGTTCACTGTCTTAATTGGGCCCAGTTCATGTTGCCCCAGAACAATTACAATAGTAACATCGAAGATCGCTGATCAGAGATCACTACAACAAAATAATGATTAAAAAGTTCAAAATATTGCAAGAATTACCAAAATGTGACACAGAGACACAAAGTGAGCCAATGTTGTTGGAAACATGGTACCGATAGAACTGCTCAATGCCGGGTTGCCACAAATCCTCAGTTTGTAAAAAATGCAATACCTGTGAAGCACGATAAACACGAAGTGCTCTAAAACGAGGTAGGCCTGTAAATGGAAGAGTTGGGATTTAAACCCATTCTCTCAGTCACAGGAATCTTCTACCCCTGGAGACATTCGTATTATTTTCATACTCTAGATAACGAAACTGAAGATCACAGAGCTTAAGTGATTTGCCCGATTGGGCATGACCAAAGTAGAATTCTTGATTCCCACCCACACCAAAACCTGGCTTTCCATATCTCCTCATCTCAGAAAGGAGTTCCAGCCAAATGCATGAGAGTTGCCTTTGAGTTTTCTCTGCACCTGAACTCCCACAGCCAATCCATCAGCCAGTCCTGTTGATTTCACGTCCAAAACACACTTCAAATCCTCTCCTCCTCTCCACCTCTACCGTCATCTCTGGTCTATACTATGAATGCAGTGTTCCTAATTGACCTCCTTCATTCTCTCCTAAACCCTCATAAGCCATTCTCCCTCCACCCTGCAACTAGAGTTTTTTTGTTTTTTAATTTAAAAAAATTTTTATTTATTTACTTATTTATCTATTTATTTATTTATGACCACACATGGCGTGGCTTGTGGGATCTTAGTTCCCCAACCAGGGATTGAACCTGGGCCCACGGCAGTGAAAGTACAGAGTCCTAACCACTGGACCACCAGGGAATTCCCTAGAGTTATCTTCTTAAACATAAATCTCCACTGTTTAAAACTCTTCAGTGGCTTCCCTTTGCACCTAGAATCCAATTAGAATCAAAACTTAAATCCTTTCCCTGACTCACAAAGCCGTGCAGCCCCCGGCTCCTGCGTATCTCTCAGAGCACCTCATCCGCATTTTCCTTCACCCCTGTGCTGCTTTCTGCCCCAAACCTGCCGTCACAGTCTTTGCATCTGCTATTCCTTGAAAGCTCTTCCCACAAACATTTTATGGTCGATAAATGGGGGGACCCTCAGCAGCAGTCTCTCCCACCATTCTCTTTTATTTTCTTCATAGCACTTGTCACTGACTAACATTTTTTTCTTGTTTATTAGTTTATTACTTCCGCTACTAGAACGTAAGCTCCCTAAGCAAATAATAATAACACTTATGTAGCTCTTATTTTATACCAGGTACTGTTCAAAGCACTTTTACACAGGTAAACTCATTTAATCCTCACCACAATCCTAAAAAGTTGCACTATAAACATCTCCATGTTTCAAAGGATAAAACTCAAGAACAGAGAGGCAGAGCAACTTGCCCACAGTCACACAGCTTGTAAGGGGTGAAGCTGGGAGGCAAACCCAGGCAGTCTGGCTGTGGAATGTGTGCTCCTAACTCTCCTACTTTATGGCCCTCATGAGAGTGGGGCCCTTATTTGTACTGTTCTCTGCCATGACTACAGCACCTATAAGGGTGCCCAGAGGTTCTTGCAACAGCACCTCTTCTCTCTGTTCCTCCAGCCCCAGGGTACCAGCTCTTCCTGTAGTTATAGTATCTGGTCACCCCTCTGTTTGCCCTTCCAACGCTGGAATCCTGTTCCCTGCACACACACACCCTCTGTTTGGAACGCCTTGCATAGAATCGTTTCCCTGGCTGGACCTAGACTGACACAGATATCCTTCCACTGTAGGGGTGGGAAGAGGAAAAGGCAGACGAAAAAGGAGTCAGCAAGGTCGGAGGCAAACCAGGAGCATCTTAAAGCGGATGGGAAAAGAGGTTCAGAAAGAAGGGCGTGGTGAGCAGAGGAAGTCTAAGAAGAGGCTAATGATAGAGGAACAGGAAGAACCCTGAGACCTTCCAGAAGCAGCCTCTGGGGATGGCGGGGCCAAGAGCAAGCTGCTGGCGGACACAGCCTCCTGGTTTGAGAGTGTGAAGGGTGGGCAGGCTTGAAGGCAGGGTCTGCTGCAGTGCCTGGGCCCCTTACCCACGAGGAGAGAAGAATGGAGACAGTTGTGCTGTCCCAGGACTGTTGATCTCCTCCCATGGAGTAGCCACCTTCCCTCCTCCAATAACCCACCTACACTGCGCCCTCCCAGCCCTGCTCCTGATGACGGCTGGCCGACCGTCAGGCTATCTCCTGCGGATAGCCTCGTGATAGACTCTAGCCTCGTGATAGACTCTGCACTTGTGGGTAGGGAAGTGAGGGCAGATTACCACCTCCTCAGCCCCTGCAGAAGGCTGACCAAAGCATGACGGCCAGGGACACCCTGCAAGAGCTGTCACTGTGGGTGCAGAGGGTTGCAGGTGTTTCTGAAGTCTTCATGACTTATTAATGAATTCAGCAAATGTTTACTCCATACCTCTTAGGTACTGGGCACTGCTCTAGGTGCTGGGGATGCAGCAGTGAGTACAAAAAGTCTATGCCTTCAAGGAGCTTACATTCTTGTGGAGGGAGACAGGTGATCAACAAGGAAACATAAAAGGGCAGGTGCTGGCAAGTGCTCTGAAGAAAAATACAGCGAGGTGAGGGGGCCAGGAAGTATGGGAGGGGTGCTTGTTTCAATCAGAGCCAGGTCAGGGAAGGCCTCTGATAAGGCGAAAGGTGAGCAGAGGCCTGAAAGAAGTGGGAGAGTGAAGAACGTTCCAGATGGTGGGAAACACCAAGGCAGAGGCAGGAGGCAGGAGAGTGCCTGATGTAGTTCAGGGAACAGCAAGGAGACCCGTGTAGCTAGAGTGGACAGACTGAAGGAAAGGATAAGAATTAAGTCAGAGAGGGTCAGCCTTCCAAGCCATGATGGGGACTTAACTGTCGCTCTGAGGTTTGAGCAGAGAAGTGATACATCTGGTTTTTACTATAAAAGGTTTAGTATGATGACTGTGTGGAGAAGAGACTATAGGGGGGCCAAGATGACCCCTTCATTGTCAGAACAATGTTGCTATGGATAGGGACAGAAAGTCAAACCCCACAGATACAGGCTGGTGCTCAAATGGCTGGGTATAATAATAATAGAAGAAAAGCTGTAGATCAGAGTCGGCCTCACCCTAATCATGAATTAGTAGTGTCACACCATGGGGCAAACCCAGAAGCCAGACAATCCTAGAATATGTTGATACACATCTGACACCCAAAGACTTGGGCACTGACTCTGCACCAAATTTGGCATATACAGGTCTGCCTGCCACACAGTTGCCTTATGTTTGTAATGATTCCCCCCTTGCTCTGCAGCCCAGGCTGCACACAGACCTGCTTTCTCCACAAGTGTTCTCCCTTCTCTTCTGCTTGTGCCTTTCACACTGTCATTCATTCAGCAACTACCATGCATAAAACTTAATGAAGAGTTTCATGGGAGAGTCTCTGATAAGTACTTGAAGCTTGAATCTTTTGTTAATTGCACCTGGAGAGCTATGTCTACTGTTGGCACAAATCTCTCTTGGGCACAAATCTCTCCTGGGCACAGATCTCTCTTGCTAGCCCCTTCTGGTTTATCCTTTAACTGAGGACGTTTCTCTATCTCTCGCAGCTGCTGATGCAGCTATTGGTGCACATGCTCAACTGTTGGTGGATTTCCTATGTATGAAGCTCTATGGGGCAAAGTCCTCTACAGCCAATATTCAGTTTTGGTCAGGACTGCCAACCTAGTCTCATCTATACACAAGTGCATATAGGCCAGGCTTGGGCAGAAGTATGTGGGGAGTCAAGGGATCTTCAACTTCTCCCCCCTCACCTCCAAGCAGGGCCCTTTTATCCTGGCATGCTCGGGCCCTACGTGGTCAGAGCAAGGCCAAAACTTGAGGGGCCCCCAGCCAATCCCTGTCCCCTTCCTGGGTAGGTAATAGAGAAGAGAGTCCCTGTATAGCCTTGGGTCCAGAAAGAATGAAACCTTAAATCAGGAGACAGTGGGTGGCTGAGTCAGGCAGGGGATTCGAGCCAGTTCCTGCCTTGCAAAGAGGCGGGAACAGGTCCCTTCTCAGGAGCCTGGAGATGCCAGCCCTGAGGATTCCCACAGTGTCTGCGGCTCTGCGTCCAGCCTCCTGCTCCAGAGCCCCAGGCAGAGTCCTGGGGACTGGACACAACTAGTCAAATGCTCTGAGAACAGCAGTGGTTGGGAATGAGGCTCCTGGCCCAGAGAGCCGCATGTAGATTCCACGACCTCCAACTACCTGGAGCTAGAGGACATGGACAAGAGGAGGCCAGGGCCAAGAATTACTGGGCCAGTCCTGGTGGCACACACTCTGCCAGGTTCTCTCCTAGGTTGTGTCGTTTAATTCTCTTAACAACCTGTGAGGCATGACGGCACCCCATTCAACAGATAAGAAATCAGAGTCTCAGAGAGGCGACACAACTCTCCCAAAGACACAGAAATTACAGACTCCAGAGCCCGCTCTGACAGCCATGCTGCTGGGCAAGAGCCCCCTGCAACCTAGTCAGGGCCCAGCCGCCTGTGCAGAGCCTGCGGACAAGCTGAGGCCTAACACAGAAGAAGAAGTCATGTCTAAGGTAAAGGGAAGATGGGTTACTGGAAAGTTGAATGTCAAGTGATCTTGAGGCAGGAGATAGATGGGCCCCAGGGTAAGCAGCTGGAGTTCGTTCCCTGTGGACAGAAACTCCAAGATATCAATAACAGGACAATCGAGAGAGGAGGCTGGGCCCTGCCCAGATAAGAGATAGAAGACCACATATTCCTCATTCTCAAAATCAAGGAGACCTCCCGGACTACACATGCGCAGAAAGGCTCCCTGGAGGTCAAAAAGGGAGGGGGCGCCACCCCACAGTAAGTGATGTCAACTTCCCACAGTCCTCTTCGCTAGAATCCATCTTGGCTAAGAGATGCGCACGCACACAGGGAAGGACCCTGAGATAAACCAAACACGGACTCAGACCAGGCAAAACAAGATGATTGGCCAGAGGAAACCCAGAAGAAATGCCCCATAAAAGTGATTCAAACTACCACAAGGGCGCGACTCTCTCTCTGAGCCCCGCTGTGTGTCTATCCACACGTACTGTACTCTTTTTCCTCCTAATAAACACTTCACTCGTTTCGCTGCTTTCCATCTCTGTGTGGAAATTCATTTCTACACAGCTGACGGGCCAGGGCCTTGTCACCGGCCACTGGTCCCTGGTGGTCTGGTGGCTAGGATTCAGCGCTCTCACTACCGCTGCCCGAACTCAGTCTCTGGCCTGCAACCGAAACCCTGCTTCAAGCTGCTGCAGGCCGAGGCCACCCAAGATCAACTTCACCCACCTCTTCAGGGGCCCCAGACCTTTGCCCTTCCCACCCTAAAGCCCGCAGATCCCAAACCCATCTGATAATGGTTTTCATTAGCATGAGTGCATTCCAAAGGGAGGGTGGGCCCAGCCCACCTGGGGCTACCAGAGGCCTCTCTCCCACAACTGCCAGAGGCTTGTCCCAGCGTTTAGTGCCTCGGGCCTTCTTTGTCCCCCTCCCACCAACATTTCCTCTCCCTTTTGCACGGGAGTCCCACGCTGGAGCCTGGGGTAAGGAAGAGTCCCCAGTTCCTACCACAGAGGCACAGGGCCCACACACCCCGGCTCCCCTCTCAGCTGCCTGCCTGCTCCTCTCCAGGAGTAGCCTGACTTTGAATTTGACTGGAGTAGCCTGAGCTCTGAATTTCAGAACAAATCCAGATGACCAGGCTGTGGTAGCCCAGTGGGACCTGGGAAGGGGTTAGCAGCCGCTGGGGACATGTGACAGCCTCTGGCCTCTTACTGCACCTTGTCAGGCTTTGCTTACCACTGGAATGGGGCCTCTGCACTCTAGGGCCTAGGGGTGGAGTGGGGCAGCACAACCACAGACAATACAATGTCAGAGACTCCAGCTCCGCCCTAGGAACTGAGTCCCATGTTCTGCTTGGAGAGCCGTCCAGAAACTTGTGAGAGTGTGACAGACAGGGCTGTTCAAGGGTAAAGCTCATGGAGACAAAGGCCCAGAAATCAAATCTGAACCGAGGCAAAGACAGAGGGCCTGGTGTGTCATCAGCCAAAATGAAAACTGTCAGACTCTCTTCTGAGTTGTTCAGGACTCTCCCGGGAGGGGTTTGGGGCCACGAACCCTTTAGCCATCCTTCCCGTCCACAGTCTGAGGTCACCACTGGCACTAGTGTCTGAAGGCCAGAAATAGAAAAGAGACACTTGGCCTTCGAATGTGCTTAATCTAATGCTTGATTTATTAAAGATGAGACAGTGGCCTTTTGCAGTGGGAGGCTTACTAGGCGCTGGAGCTGCCGGATGTGGCATCTGGGTGCCAATATTCACGTTGTCCCTGCGTGATGCTTTCTGCTATACTACAAGGTCACGCTACTCCCTCACTCCCACCCCAGGACTTTGCTCTGATGGGGGAGGGGTACCAGGATCACCACTAAATACTAGCAATAAAAGCCAACTTAGTCTCCTTTTCCTGTAGCTTACCAGCACAGGAACACAGTGGTGGGTAAGGTGAAGGGTAGCCCAGCTTCAAGGATGGGATTATGACCTTAGACATTTCCCCAGTGATGAATGTCCAGTCACTCTGAACATATTCAGGGCAGCTCCGGCCCTACCTTTCACACAGTGCTCACTCAAGCAGGAGGGGACCTGCCAAGATTCCAGTGAGCAGGAGGTCAGCACAAGAGAGGTCTGGCCACCAGGGACCCCGGGAAAGGGTCCTCAGTCACTAGATGGTCTGGAGCATGAAGTCACAAGGACAGACCTGGAAGCACAAAGGAACAACAGGATCACAGTAACACCAGTCGCCACATGGCCTTGAAGCCAAGTTAGCAAATGAGTACCATCGCTCCTCCCATGGGCAGGGTAGAACCAGGATGGTTCCCAGAACTGAGAACAGAGGAGAGGGTGGAGTCGTGCTGGTAGGCAGATATTCCCATCAGGGTGACAGAGACACAAGGAAAAAGAGCTGGGGGGCTGGGACAGGTCTTTCCAGGTGGGGAGAAATCTATGGGTGTGATTAGGGAAATTAGAGAGAGGCTGACTGCCCTCCTCACCCAGTCCATGCCCCTCCAAGGGCAGGGTTTCGGGGGAATCTTCATGGAAAAGTCTGCAATGAGGCAGTGTGTGCAGTGGCTAAAAACCATAGGCTTTAGGGAATTCCCTGGCGGTCCAGTGGTTAGGACTTGGTGTTTTCACTGCCGGGGTCCGGATTCGATCCCTGGTCGGGGAACTAGGATCCCGCAAGCTGTGCAGTGCAACCTAAACAAAAAACAAACAAAAAAAACCCCACAGTCTTTAGAAACCAAAGAAACTGCTCTAAAGCCGTGACTCTACACTCAGTAGCTGTAAGGCCTAGGGCAGTGGTTCTCAAAGTGTGCTCCTTGGTCCAGTAGCATTAGCCTTACCAGGGAACTCAGGAGAAATGCAAATTCTTGGGTCCCACCCCAGCCTTCTGGATCACACTCCAGGGGTGAGGTCCCACACACTATGTTTGATCAAGCACTCTGGCTGATTCTGCCGCGTGCCAGAGTTTGAGAACCGCTAACCTAGGACAGAGCTACCAATCTCTATAATGCACAGCGTTCTCATCGGTAAAGCGGGGATAATAGTGCCTACCTCATAGGGTTATTGTGAGGATTAAAGAAGATACTGCAAACACAGAACTTAGCACACAACTTGGTAAGCCTTCAGTGAATGTCAGTTACTAGTACTATCATCTCCCACTTAGTCTGCAAAACAAAAAGAATCCGGGTCCTAATGTTGCCCTCTTCCTGGGTCACCTAGTCAGCGTCACTTTCAAGCAGCCAGTGCTAACAGGAAGATACCTAATGCACCTCTCTCTCAGGGGGGTGTTCACCGTGTATCGAGGGAGGGGAAGGGGCTGGGAGGCGCCCTGGCTCAGGCCCCAGCTCGAGAGCTACCAGCTGTGTGAAGCTGTCAGGTGTGTAGCTTCCCTTTGTACCTCCCACACCACGGAACCAGGGACACGCTGGCTGCTCAGTCCTCACTGAAGGGTGAAATCGACCTCAACTTCTCCGTGTCTCACATCATGATCAGCCTGCACCACCACCTCTTCCGGAGTTGCTGGAAAGCCATGACTCAAATAACAGATTGCATAGGTAAAGGTGCTTGTGCAGAGACACTGTTAGACAAAGCAGAGGGGGGGAGGCTAAACTAATGGTGTGCCCTTGCTCTCCCACCTAAGGCTAGTACAAGGGCACATTCTGGTCTCTATGGTTACCAAGAGTAGGCTGGTCCAGGAGGACCAGAGCGTAAACAGCAGGAACTGAGCCTGTGGTTGCCACATCTGGAAGGAGGCATCGCACAAGGGCAAGGGAGGAAAAGGTGGGGTACCTTTCCGCCAGCTCCAAGGGGCAGAAGGAGAAACCTCTTTACCTGAAAATGAATTTCACAGAGAGGGATATCTCCCTGCATTTATTCCTGGCACACGGTGTTTTGAATTGTCGTTCCCATTTTATTTCGAAGATGTCACTTTTAAAATATATTTTCTATTTTCATCAGAGAGAAAGAGTCCAACTAGATGTTAATCTGTCTTTCACACATGCTAATTTCCCATTTAATAAGGAAATTCTGTGGGAAATAGCAGTTGCAGCTGCAAGAGGTGAAATTCCACCCTGGAGGATGAGATGAGGGAGCAACTGAGTGCAGAGTGAACGTTGGAAACTGAGGAGCCTGAAGCAGAAGGCCGTGTATTCACACCCGTATGATAATTGTGGTTTAACCATGAGGTCTCTACTGGCTGCCTCCTCCTCTGCTGCCAGCAAGGGATGTGGGTAATGATCATGATTTGCTGTATCCTCAGGTTACCTTTATGTACAAATATAAACCATTATTATGAGATAAACCAGGGTATTATTGTGGGATTCAGGAATGCTCAGGTTTTTCTTCATATCTGATGTGCTGGGTGACTCTAGCCTTGACCCTCAGCCTCTCCAAGCCCCCAGCTCCCCTCTCTGTGGCAGAGCCAGCCTGCACTGCCCTGGGGATCTTGGGGGTCCTAACCCCATCTCCCATCCACACGTGTACAGGGGCTAGGACTTCGAGCAAGTTGTGATGAAATAAGACACAGAGCAGTGCCCTGGTGGAATGTAACCTGGCTGGTTTCTCTACCTCTTGGGCATCTTATCCCTGCCGCCACCCATGGCTCAGAGGTACAGGCTCCAAGACCAATGGCCTGGGTGATCCCAGGCCTTCCTTCCCCTGATCCTTTGCTCCCCGCACTGATCATTTAAAGCATACAAACATGTGCCCCTCAGTGTGAGGCAGGGTACCTTAGTGTGTACCCAAATCTAATTCAGTCCCAATGACTGCCCGTCTCCCTTTTTCCTCCCCATCCCACCCCAGGGAAAATTCAGACTCTTTCTCTCAGCTCCATTGGATGATGTAGAAGGCCCAACCCCGTAGCATAACCCCCAGGACTACTTCTCTTTCCAATACCAAGCTGCTCCCTTCACAGCCACCACAGGAAACAAATGGGCTTAGGATGGATGAGGCGGGTACCAGAAGATGCTGGACTTTGCTGGGCATGGATGCCCCTTTCAGAATCTCATGAAAGCTATTGTCCTCTCCCCAGAGGGGAAAAAATGGACATCCATGCTCCATTTGCCCATTTTCAGAGGGTTCACAGTCCCTAAGGCCCATCCTTGGGTCCCTCAGTTCATAGACCTTGGGTTAAAAACCCCTGCTCCGTAGAGAATCCAGTTCCACAGAGAGTGTGGAGAAAGAAGCAGAAACAAGTTCTCAAGCACCCTTTCCCTTCTCAGCAAGCCAAAACCGGGAGCAGTGAGAGGCAGGGGTGGTCACGCAGGGAAGAACATTCTGGAATCATGATCTGATAGGCAGAGGGGAGCTGTGTGTCCTGCCAGCAGTGGCCAAATAGAGGAAATGCAGTGTCTGCCCACGCAGGCCATTCTTACCCTCTCTCCCACCATGGGGATCTCTGGCCCCATCCTGACCCCTGGTGGCTGCCGGTGGGATGAGGTGGGAGAGCTTCCCAAGCTCCTCCCTGCCCTGGGGGGAGAGGGGGAAGCTCAATTGGAAGATGAACCCCCAAGCCTACAAGCCCTGGCTGGGGTCCCCAGGAGGTATCAGCATGTTTCTAAGGGTCCTTCAGGGGGTTCACTCCACTGCAGTGCCTTCTCAGTCTAAGCCTGGCAATCAAACAAATGTGCATGAGAAAAAGCACTTTTCACCTGTCAAGTTGGCAGAAGGGGTGTGTGTGTGTGTGCGTGCGTCAAATACAGGTTGGGGTGCAATAATATCAACACTCTCACTGGGGAGAGTACAAATTTGTACAACCTTTCTGGAAGTGATTCTAGCAAAATAAATCCAAAATCTTACAAAGTGTTTCTATCCTCTCACCCAGCAATTCTGGGTCTGTTAATACTGTTAAGAATCCAGCTTCAAGAAGCCATAGACTGAAATAACATGATACCTAAGTTTTGAAATAAATGACAGAAGAGAAAATAAGATTAGCCAAAAGTGATAATTGCTGAAGTTGAAGGATGGGCACATGGGAGTTTTTATTCTACTTTTGTCTATCTTTGAAATTTTCCATGATAAAGCATTTTTACTTTTTTTTTTTTTTTTTTTGGCTGGGCCACACAGCTTGTGAGATCTTAGTTCCCCCACCAGGGATTGAACTTGGGCCACCACAGTGAAAGCACCAAGTCTTAACCACTGGACCCCCAGGGAACTGCCAGAAATTAACATCTTTTATACAGATCTTTGTATCTCAGATGCTTTCTTTTAAAAATGTTTTGGGAATTTCCTGGCAGTCCAGTGGTTGGGAACCTGCACTTCCACTGCCGAGGGCATGGGTTCAATCCCTGTTTAGGATCCCGCAAGCCCTGCTGCGCAGCCAAAAAACAAAGATGTTAATTTTTAATAGCAAAAACTGTGCAAATGGCATAAAAGTGCTATGCTAGAATGGTTAAACAAATTATGCTGCATCCAAACAGTGGAATATTATGCGGCCATTAAAAATTCAAGGATGTTTTAATGACATGAAAAAATGCTTGCAGTGTAATGCAAAGCGAATAAGTAGGATACAAAATTGTCTATGCGTCATTCAGCTGATTATGTTAAATAAAAAATGCGTAGAAGAGAAGACGATATGAAAATATGCTCAAGTGTTTGTCATGCAGTGAGACTATGGGTGATTTTTACTCTTGATATTGTGCTTTATTTTCCTATTTCTACAATGAGCATGTTTTACTTTTAGAAATAAGCCCCCAAATTGCATTTGTTAAAATAACACTCACTTGGGAGTCTGATAGATATTCAACTCCAAACGCTGCCATATATTAGCTGTGCAACATTGAGCAAATTAACCTCTGGGTCCCAGATTCCTCACCTATAAGACTGGCATAATGCCACCTATTTTTCAAGCCCCATTTACTGGGCATTTACTATGTACGAGGCACTAGACCAGGTGGTTTTCCCTCTATATATAACCACACGTGCTATTCATACATGATCATTTCAATCCTCACCATAAGCTGGGGGATAGGTTAGGGCATTCCCATTTTAGAGATACACAAACTGCAGCTCGGAAAAGTTAGGGAATGTGCTCAGGTTTACCCAGCTGGCAGGCAGTAGAATCAGGATTCAGACTGAGGTCTGTCCATCTTTGCAAGCCCAGCTCTTGGCCTCCAGCCTGGGCTGCTCACAGCTAGGTTTTGTTGTGAGGATTGAATGAAGTAATGCAGGTGGAGGACCACCCACAGTGCAGCTCCAAGCCCAGAGCTGCTTCACTTCATGTTGCTTTCCTTTTCTATGACCCCCAGGCATTGGTAAATTGTAGCAGAACAAACCAGTGCATCCTCCGAAAGGAAAAAATAAAAAAGCATCTTTACCCTAGAAGAAGGGATTATAGGACCTGTAGGGACAGACCAGAGAGAGGTTGGAAAACTGCCTCTCTCAGGGCACTATGGGGGGGCTAAGACTTGTGAGCCCCACAAGTGCCAGGGTAGTTTTGCCAGTGACTTCTTCAGGGCGTCATCAGACCTATACCTTGATTTGCAGCTTAGAATTCAGTACTGACTCACCCTACCAACAAGCGTCGCTCCCCACCTTCCACTTACCCTGCCATCCTTCTCCCCTAAAGAACAGGGCACACATCTCCTCAGGTCCATAGCTTTGTTTTTCTTTTCTCGTTTCCTCACAGCCCACCCTCCCCCTCCCCACTTTGTTTTTTTGGAGAAAAGGGGAACCTTAGGGTCTGAATAGTACAAGGCACTGTGTGGAGAAGGAAGGCCTGAATATCTAGGGGTGAGTGATGTGATGCAGCTGGGCCTGCCCCAGAACTCCTTCTGGATTCCTCTTCAATGCCTCTTTCCCTAGGGAGCCAGCCGAAGTTAGGTTCCATCCCTATTCTCTATTTCTACCCCTGTCATAACACAAACTACTCTAGAGTTGCTTGTTAGTTGTCTGTCTTCTCTACTAGATAGTGAGCTCCATGAGAGCAGGCACTGCAGTGTTCACCACTGGATCTGTAGCCCAGGGCAATGTGCCTGGTACACAGTAAACTACGTAAATGTCTGATGAATGGAGAAAGGAAGGAAGGGAGGGAGGGAGGAAGGAAGGACCTCTCCACCACCACTCTTGTCCCAAGTAGACCCACAGTTGCCCTGTTCCATGCTAGGACATGTTCCATGTGCTGGGACCACATCCTTAGAAGATGTGGTCCCATCCCTAAAGGCTTAAAATTTATGTGTTTCTCCAACTTCATATCCACCTTTAGAAAAACAAAGTGCAAGGGAAATTCCTGTTTATTCCAAACCTCATGCTCTTTATTTTATCACCATAATCAAAAATGGATCTCCTGAGTTTAAGGGAGGTTCCCAAGTACAAGGAATCCTGGGAGGAATTACAGGGTTCAAAAGGTCTGAAGTCTGTTCTAATCCTAGCTCTGCCACCTCTACTGTGTGACCTTGGGTGAGTGATCTCCCCTCCTGGGCCTCAGTTATCTTCCAGTAAAATGATGGGGTGGACCAGACCTTGTATGAAAATAAACACACTTTAGAGAATTCCTTGGCAGTCCAGTGGTTAGGGCTCGTCACTCTCATTGCTGGGGTCCTGGGTTCAATCCCTGGTCTGGGAACTGAGATCCTGCAAGCGGCCAAAAAAGAAAGAAAGAAAGAGAGAGAAAAAAAGAAAGAAAAAGAAACAAAGAAATGGAGAGGGAGAGAGAAAAAAAGAAAGAAAGAAAGAAAGAAAGGAAGAAAGAAAGAAAGGAAGGAAGGAAGGAAGGAAGGAAGGAAGGAAGGAAGGAAGGAAGAAAGGAAGGAAGAAAGAAAAGGACTTGAGTGCATTTGACTATCTACCCTGTTGTAACTGGATGGTGTCCTCCTTCCTAAATGCTTAGGGGCAGGGTAGATGCAGCATCTAAGTAAGCTGAGGGGAGGGAAGACAGTATGTGACTACTTCTGCTATAAACAGGAAGGCCCAGGATGTGCTGCCCCTCGGGTGAATGGTCAGGCAGCGGTGGAAGGCTGAAGAGGGCCTTGCCACGATAAGGGCCCTCCCCAAATGTGTCTTTGCCTCTAGGTTTGCAAAAGAGACGACTCCAAAGCCCCAGCGTCTTCAAGGCACTGCCAAACATGACCCCCTGTTCCCCATTCAAAACCAATACACCCCCTCATGTCTGCCCTCCTGCTTCAGAGGGACAGCCCAGGGAGAAATAGCTGGTGGGGGGCGGACGATGGTGCAGCCTGGAAAAACACTGTGGGTCCAGGCTTCCTGGCAGGGCCCCATTTCAAGCTTGCTCAGAAAGCACAGGTGGGGAGCCTCCTGGTCCCCTGCAGCAGTTTCTTAGGGAGGACAGTGGACTTGGTGGACACAGGCATCCAGGCCCAAAGGCTTCCTGGCTTCAGTCCAAGCAGCTGGCAGGTTCATCCTTCTCCCCAGGGCCCCAGAAACACCACTTCCGGCCCTCCAGCCCCTGCTTGGGCTCTTCCTGGCTAGATGTCTCTGCCCAAGCCCGCCCTCCCTGTGCAGAGCTTTCTCCCTCCCTCACAACCCTTATTTCGCTCTCTCAGTCTCCATATCTATTTCTTCTCCCTCCTTCTCCTCCTCCCCTGCCTCTCTTCTCCTTGCCATCCCTCACCAGCCCCAGAATGGGTCTCCCTCCCTTTCTCCCTCTCCGACAGTATCTCCCCCCGCCTTAGCTCTCACCCCTGCACCTCTTTCTTTGTATTCCTCTCGCCCTCTCCCGGCCTCGCCAGCATCTCTCCTCCCCCCGCTGGCTTCGACCTCCCCCAGCCTCCCCATCTTCAGCTCAGTCTCCTCCCCCTGGCTCCTCTCCCCTCCCCTCAACCTCACCCCACTCCCTGCCAGCATCCCAGGGTTTCTTTCCACCCTGGGGGTCTCTGTGCCTCTCATCCTCCTCTCTACTTGCCTCCTCCCTCATCGCAGGTTGAGCAGGCGCCCATCCTTTTCTGCCCAGGCATCCCCGCCCCCCAACGCTATCACCGCCACTGTCTCTTCTTCCTCGTCTTCTCCTCTCCCCACCCTCTCCTCTCCTCTCTTCTCCCTGCCCCTTTAAATCTGCCTGGCCCAGCCTCCCCCGTGATGCTGGGATGGAGCAAACATTGATTTGTGCTGGGATGGAATCAGAATTTTGATTTTTTTTTTTTTCCTCTCCCAACCATAAGAAGAAGAAAATAATAAAAACACCCCCTCTTGATAGCCCCCTCTCTCTTCCCATCCAGCTCCCAGCTCCTCTTCCTGACCTCCATCCAAGGCAGATTTTTTTCCCCTACACTATTCTCATCTCCCCCTACCCCTGCCACTACCTCGCGCGCCCCCCACTGCCTGCTCCTCTGGCTGGGGAGAGAGGGGACTCTCTCCTGCGGCTCCCCACCTGGGCTCTCCGGGTTGGAGCAGTCTCTCCGGAAGGGGAGGGGGCTTGTCTTGTCCGGGCGAGGTGGGAGTGGAGGTATCGTGCCATGGACGCTGCGCCTGGGAGGCAGCCTGAGCCCCAGTCCACATGGTGAGTAACCTGCCCCCTCCCTTCCGCCTGTCTGCCCATCCGCACCCTCGCCTTTCCCCTGCAGAGCCTCCCCCATCCTCATCCTTTCCCCCACCAAACCCTCTGCCCACCTTGTTCCGATCTCCCCCCTACGTTTTCAACCCACCCACCCCCCCCCCCGACCTTTGCCAGGGAAGCCAAAGAACCGGGGCAGAGGGGTCCTGACAGCAGCCAGGGAAGCAGGTGGCTTACGATTCTGCCCAGCCCCCTCTCAGGAACCCACCCCCCAACTGCCATCCTCACTCGATACTTTGGGGTTCCAGGTTGGAGAAGTGGCACTCCTGCTTGGGGTTAGGACCCCAAGCCCTGGGAGGGGCCCTCGACAAGAACGGAGGGATGGGGGAGCCCCGTGCCTCCAAAGCTTAGGAGCTGCTGGAAGATGCTGCTGAAAGGTGGGGGGTTGGGGGGCGGTGCTGAGGCTCCGGAGCCACTGGGCCAGGGAGCGACGGGCAAAGAGGAGGGGCCTCGCTCGCCACTTCCCCCCTCTTTCTCCGCAGCCACTCAGGATGAGGGTCCGGCCCTGCCTGCCCGCGCTGGGCGCCCCCCGCCTGGCCCCGGTCTAACTGCCCCCGCCCCCAGGCCTCGCCCGGCTCCCAGGCCCCCAGCCGGCTTCTCCAGCCCCAGGATGCGCTGAGCCACCGGGGGGCTGAGGCCGCGCCAACTACATGCATGTCCCCCGGGGGCAAGTTCGACTTTGACGACGGGGGCTGCTACGTGGGGGGCTGGGAGGCGGGGCGGGCACATGGCTACGGCGTGTGCACGGGGCCCGGCGCCCAGGGCGAGTACAGCGGCTGCTGGGCGCAGGGCTTCGAGTCACTGGGCGTCTTCACGGGGCCCGGCGGACACAGCTACCAGGGCCACTGGCAGCAGGGCAAGCGCGAAGGGCTGGGCGTGGAGCGCAAGAGCCGCTGGACGTACCGCGGCGAGTGGCTGGGCGGGCTGAAGGGGCGCAGCGGTGTGTGGGAGAGCGTGTCCGGCCTGCGCTACGCCGGCCTCTGGAAGGACGGCTTCCAGGACGGCTACGGCACCGAGACCTACTCCGACGGAGGTGCGGGGCCCTGCCCACTACTGTCTGTCTGCTCGTCCGCGTGCGCCTCCCCGCTGGCCTGCCCTGCGTATGCCTTCCCCAGCCATACAACCCCCGGTGCCCCGCTGTTATCCTACACGTCTTCCGCATCAATATGCGCCCCTGCGCCCATCTTTCTGCCCTCTCCTGCCATCATCACACACGCCTTCCTCATTTGTCTGTCCCCTGCCTGATTTTCCCTCTCCCCAATCTGCCTGCCCTCACCCCTTCCCTGTCTGCCTGAGCCTCACACCCCGCATCTACCTAACCCTCACACACCCCCTGTCTGCCTGTCCCACACCTCCCCTCTCCACCTGCCTATCCCTAACACCTCTGCTCTGCCTGTCCCCTCACATTTCCTCAGTCAGCCCCCGACAGTTCTCTTTGCTTGTCATATGCCATCTATACACCCCCGTCAACCTGTCCCTCACCCCCTCTGGACTGTCTGTCCTTCACACACCCCAGCCTGTCTGTCCCTCCCCCTTTCCCCTGTCTACCTGCACGGCCCTAATCCACGGATCTCCCACTACCTGCCTGTCTTCCCTCTGTTCTTCCCCACCTTCCGACCCCACCTGGCCTGTCCCCGGCTCCTAGTGCCCTTCCCCGACCTCCACGCCAGTTGCCCCCACCTCTCCCACCCGACTCAGGCTTCCAGGGGCTCATGGGGCTGGGGGTGGCAAGGAACGGCGGGTCCTGACTCTTTCTCCCCCTCCTACCCCGCCCCGCGCAGGCACCTACCAGGGCCAGTGGCAGGCTGGGAAGCGCCACGGCTACGGGGTGCGCCAGAGTGTGCCCTACCATCAGGCGGCGCTGCTGCGCTCGCCCCGCCGCACCTCCCTGGACTCGGGCCACAGCGACCCCCCGACGCCGCCCCCGCCCCTGCCCCTGCCCGGCGACGAAGGAGGCAGCCCGGCCTCCGGCTCCCGGGGAGGCTTCGTGCTGGCCGGGCCTGGGGATGCTGACGGCGCGGCCTGCCGAAAGCGCACCCCCGCGGCCGGCGGGTTCTTCCGCCGCTCGCTGCTGCTCAGCGGGCTCCGGGCGGGCGGGCGCCGAAGCTCCTTGGGCAGCAAGAGGGGCTCCCTGCGCAGCGAGGTGAGCAGCGAGGTGGGCAGCACGGGACCCCCGGGCTCCGAGGCCAGCGGGCCCCCGGCCCCGGCGCCGCCCGCCCTCATCGAGGGCTCGGCCACTGAGGTGTATGCGGGCGAATGGCGCGCCGACCGGCGCAGCGGCTACGGCGTGAGCCAGCGCTCCAACGGGCTGCGCTACGAGGGCGAGTGGCTGGGCAACCGGCGGCACGGCTACGGGCGCACCACCCGCCCCGACGGCTCCCGCGAGGAGGGCAAGTACAAGCGCAACCGGCTGGTGCACGGGGGGCGCGTGCGCAGCCTTCTTCCTCTGGCCCTTCGGCGGGGCAAAGTCAAGGAGAAGGTGGACAGGGCCGTCGAGGGCGCCCGTCGAGCCGTGAGCACTGCCCGCCAGCTCCAGGAGATCGCCGCTGCCAGGTGGGCACCCGGTGCAGAGGTCGTAGCGGGGTTAAGGGGAGAAG
Source organism: Balaenoptera ricei (assembly GCF_028023285.1). Classification (NCBI taxonomy): domain Eukaryota; kingdom Metazoa; phylum Chordata; class Mammalia; order Artiodactyla; family Balaenopteridae; genus Balaenoptera; species Balaenoptera ricei. The sequence continues at coordinate 114,188,130 of NC_082640.1, read as the reverse complement.
ATACCCTAGGGATAAGGAAGGGGGCGGTGCCTAAAGGAGGACCAAGACGCAAGGCCTAGGGCCCGGTGGGGAAGAGCAGGCCTAGGGCCAGGCATTTGTAGCCCTGGGTATTTGAGGTGTTTATATCGGAGGCCACAGGTGGACGTGGGTGTAACTGTGGGTGGCTGGGTATTTGAGGAAAGCCCTGTTAGACTGTAAGCGTGTCTCAGTGTCTTTTGTGGGGATGTGTGTCGTTGTGTGTGGGAGTAGCAATGAGTGCTGCCTTGTGCCGGCCCAGGAAACCTCTTGGAACTCAGACATGTCCCTAGTCTTCCTCTTCTTGTAGCTGATCCGGCCTCCAGGACTCTGCTGCTGGGAGCAGCAGCCCCCGGCAGAGAGACAGGGAGTGTACATTCGTAACCACATCCAAGCCAGCCCACAGTCTGCTATCATTTCAGCCTTAGGCCTTGGGAAGGTCTAGTTTGTACAGCTGATCTCTCCACCTGAAAAGATAGTCCCTCTCAGCTTTGTCTCCTCTGCCTCCCTTAACCCAACGGGTAAAGGTTGAAGGCGAGGAGACTTGCCTATAAATGAAATTTTCTTTCTGCAAATCAGATTACATTTCATGCATCAGGAACCTCATTATCTAAAGCAGTGCAGTCCAGTAGGAATATAATGTAAGTCTAGTACATAATTTTGAATCTTCTAGTAGCTGTATGAAAAAAATATGAAGAAACAGATGAAACGAATTTAAATATTTTTATTTAAACCAATATATCCAAAATATTATCATTTCAACCTAAAATCAATATGAAATAATTAAGGAGAGATTTTACTCCCCCCCCCCATTTTTCTTAAGTCTTTGAAATCTGATATGTATTTTGCACTTAGAGTACATCATTCAATTTGGACTAGCCACATTTTAAGTGCTTAATAGCTGCATATGGCTTGTGACTAAAGAAAGCCAAAAATCTATTTGTAAGGAGTTCATAAGCCCCTGATTTATACAATTTACACATAGGAATTTTTAGATATTGGTTTTTCTTTAAAGGGGAGGGCACAGTTGAAGGGTCTTGTTTGAATTTGAGAGTGTTTCAGAGGATGAAAAGTCAAGATATGTCCAAATATGCTTCAGTGAATTTGTAAAATGGGTGACAAGGGGTGTGTGTGTGTGTGTGTATGTGAGTGAACAGGTCATATCCAGAGTAGATGCCTGAACCAGAGAATGTCAATCTGTAGATACATCCGAGTGTCTGGATGGTTAGAGTCCAGGGCCTTAAGCCAGGGAAGGGGAAGGGCAGAGCACCAGGGAGCACTTCAGGCTGGATGGGGAGTGGGCATGTGCAGGAAAAACTGATCTCAGTAGCCAGAAAGATCAGGCAGTGGGAGGAGGCTGGTTGGTCTCCCCAGCAACAGGCCTGGCAAACCTGATTGGCTGCTGGTTGCCATGGAAACAGCAGAGCCCCAGCAGCAGGTGCCTCTGCCAGGTAGCCTGAGCCTGGCCTGATGCCTGAGCACTGACTGGGTCTACTGGCTAGGATTTGATCAACCATACCCTCCAAAGTCAAAAATACAGGACCTTGTCAATGTTGCAGTTTCTTGGCTGCCAACAGAACTCAATGCAACCCAAAACTGTGATCCTCATCCCCTGCCTTAAACTCTGAGACCAGCTCAGTTTCAGGACAGGGCTAGGCATATAGATCCTGAAAGTCCTAAGACAGAAGAGCAGGGTTATCTGAGATCCCTCCAAGCAGGTTCTAAAGGTCTTGACCCACCAGGTTTGAGGGGAGGAGGCTGACCATATCTCCCAAGGTATATAGAGAGGAAGTAGACCTAAGATGACAGGGAACACCATGACCCTTCTCCCTACCCCCATACCCAGACTGCTTTCTTAGGCCGGATAAAACAGGCCCAGGGCCAGAGGGAGTCATGGATCTTGATGCATTCAAGCCCATGGCAAGTATATCTGATTACTTCTACCTCTGATCCTTTACGCCCCACCTTCAGTCAAGATTACAGAACTAATTTAATAATTACAAGGCATCAGGGTGGGATAGGGAGGGTGGGAGGGAGACACAAGAGGGAGGGGATATGGGCATATGTATACGTATAGCTGATTCACTTTGTGATACAGCAGAAACTAACACACCACTGTAAAGCAATTATACTCCAATAAAGATGTTAAATAATAATAATAATTACAAGGCATCTATGATTAACAGCAGAAGGTAAAAGGGAAGGGAAAATTGAGGAAACATCTGACATCAGATTGAGAACTGAGAAAAAAACAGAGGGGAAAGGATTGATAATGCTTCAAGGTTACCTGTAACTAAGGAGCAGAGCAGGGGAAGGGAGTTGTGGAAGGGAGATTAAGAGCTCACCTCTTAGAAGGTGTAATCACAATGGTGAGAAAGCATGCACGTTAGCAGGGAGAGGGAATAGATAGTAGCAGAAAGGGGAGACCCACCCTTACTCCAGTTCCAGAGCTCAGAAATGAGGAAATGGGGGGGGGGCAGTGGCAGTGATGGGGGCAGGGAGAACGATGTGATAACAGAAGTGGCTGAAGAAAACAAGATGTAAAATTTCTCATAACAAGAGGTAGCAACACAGCAAAGAGGCATAGCTTGTGAGCACCAAGCAGGTGCAGCCGCAGAGAGATGTGCTAAGAGAGTGAGGCCTCATTTGTCACTGGGAGGGAGCAGGACAGGAATGGAATAACAGAGTTGAGGGCAGTGGGGAGGGCCTGGCCCTGCAGCTGGAGGAAGAGAAGTGTTACTACTGGATGGAATAGTGGAGGGAGTGAGAGAGGAGCAGGAAGGTGTGATAACAGCAAGCGTGGCCCAGATCTAGGGGAGGAAACCAAAGGCCGGCTGCCCTGCCAGGTCGGGGAAGGGGAGCAGCTGGCAGAGTGAGCAAGGGTGAGGAGTCCAGAGGTGAGCTCAGATCTGGGGGATGTGATGCAGTGGGGACCTGGGCCAAGGGACTGGAGTAGGTCTGTTAAGACAGTGTCCCTGGAACCCGACAGGGCAGCAGACGCCCTTCTAAAGGCAGTGGCAGCCAGCAGCGTCGCCGAGAAGGCTGTGGAGGCAGCTCGAATGGCCAAACTGATAGCCCAGGACCTGCAGCCCATGTTGGAGGCCCCAGGTGAGGCGTGGGCAGCCTCGGGCGGGGCCAGGGGAGGGGGTGGCTTCCTGGGGAGCTGGGGGGCCTGGGCATGGAGAAAGGGGAAGGGAATCCCTGCAGGGGACTGGGGTGGGAAAAGCCAGGGTATGAGGATCTAAGGGGAGAGAGGGTGGGGACCAGGCCCAGTTGTTTGAGGAGCGAAGTAGGAATTTATGAAATAGGGTCATAAGGACTAGGGGATTGGGGTCTGGCAATGAGAGGCTGTAAACCTGGGGGTACCAGAGTCCTGGGAGGCACCCAGGCAGGGGGATAAAGCTGTAGCTTCTGCAGCCCAAGGCCAGTTCGGCCCCTCTGATTCTCAGCTATCCCTGCCCCAGGCCGCAGACCCAGGCAGGACTCAGAAGGTTCTGACACAGAGCCCTTGGATGAGGACAGCCCTGGGGTATACGAGAATGGACTGACCCCCTCAGAGGGCTCCCCTGAACTGCCCAGCAGCCCTGCCTCCTCCCGTCAACCCTGGCGACCCACTGCCTGCCGGAGCCCACTGCCTTCTGGAGGGGACCGAGGTCCCTTCTCCAGCCCCAAAGCTTGGCCTGAGGAGTGGGGGGGCCCGGGTGAGCAGGCAGAAGAACTAGCTGGCTATGAGGCAGAGGATGAGGCTGGGCTGCAGGGGCCAGAGCCCAGAGATGGCTCCCCACTCCTCGGAGGCTGCAGCGACAGTTCCGGAAGTCTTCGAGAGGAGGAAGGGGAGGATGAAGAGCCCTTGCTCCAGATGAGGACCCCAGGGCGCTCGGAGCCGGAGCCCACAGCCTTGCCAGTCCTGAGGGGCCTGTCCTCGAGGGGTCCTGAAGCCGGGTGCCTGATGGAAGAGGCTGAGGAGGCTGCTGCATCCGAGAGGCCCGCCCAGCCGGTGAGAGACCCCCCCCCGCCGCCCCACCCCGCCCTGTGCCCTCTGAGTCTCCCATCCTTCCTGGTCCCGCTTCTCCTCAAAGCCTGGCCTCTCATCCTTTCCAGACCTCTCTCTGATCCCCTGAGGGGCTTTGATTTGCACTTAGCTTCCTTTTTGCCTGCCCAGTCTTGGACTATATCCCACCTCAAAAAAATAGAGAATTTGCAAGCTGGAAGGGACCTTAGGGACCTTCACGTCCAACTCCCTCATTTGACACATGGGAGGACTGAGGCCCAGAGCACTTACAGTAACTCACCAAGGTTACGAATAATTAACAGTACAGCCAGAACATCTTTGCCTGCTCTCCTTTCATATCATTTCCGGCTCCTGGTTTCCTACTCCACCCCCACCCCCACCTCCACACTTTCTCTCTTTGGTGCCCAGAAATAAAAAAGGAAAAGCTTGTTCCCTCCCTACCCTGACTCTCCCTCCCTCTCCTGGGAAGAAGAGAAATAGGGAAGAAGGCAGAAAACTGGGAGGGGTGGAGTTTCCCCAGTACCCTGCACTCTGATTGGACTCCAGGCCTTCTCTTGTTTCCTAGCAACCACATCCTCACCCCTTCATCCCCTCTCTGCTTCACTGCAGTAAAGGCTGCTGCTGCCAAAGTCTGATACTAAGGCCAGGCACCTTCTGCCTGGGCCACGTGCTGCTGGGAGGGGAGTGGAAGGAGGAGGGAGGATGGGCTGACTTGAGGGAGCCAGAGGGAAGGTGGGGCCCTGCCTGGGAGCAGAGGAATGTTTTGCAATCCAAAGCAAAGGTTGGAGATTTCCCTGCTCTGGCCTCTGAGGAGAGGTGCCTGGGACTCTTCTGCTTTGCCACCTCAGCCAGGGCAGGAAGGTGGGACCCGTCGCTGGACCCGGTCCTCAGGCACTGAGACTGCATTTTCCCCCATCTCTCTAGGGAGCTGCCAACCCGTTGGTGGTGGGAGCCGTGGCCCTTCTGGACCTCAGCCTGGCATTCCTGTTCTCCCAGCTCCTCACCTGAGGCTCCTGCCTGGCCTAGTTCTGGCTTTGGTTGCTGCCTCTTCACTCCTCTGACCTGCCTTTTTCTCTTTTCTTCCTCCTGGTTGTTTTTTCTCCTTTCTTTCTCTTCTCCCTTCCCTTTCTTTTCTGTCCCCCTCTGGTTTTCTCTCTTGTTTTTTTCTTTCCCTCTCTCCTTTCAGATTCATTCCTTCTGGCTCCGTCTCCGTCTTCCTCACTCCCTTCCCCACCCACCCATTCTCTCTCTCTCTCTAGATTGTTTACATATGAAGGGCTTTTCTCGCTCAGAGTCGCTCTCTTCTCTGAGACACACAATTCTAAGTCAGACCATTGCCCCACACCCTCCCTGCCTTTTCTTTAGACCTGAACTTGGATGAGGGTTGGGGTTTGGTGTCCTGAGGAGTCTCCCAGAAGCTGAGCAGAAAGGAAGGAGAAAATGGAGAAGGGGTATACTCTATACGGGAGAAGACTGTATCCTGGGCGAGGCACTGGCCATGCTGCTGTGACTCCCTGACCCAAAGGGCCTGGCGTCCCTCTGAGGCCTAGTGATAAAGCTGGAGGGGGTGCAGCCTCCATCTCTGACCTTGGAGGATCCTACCTCACCTCCAGGCACGGAGCTGGGTTCTTGCCGAGCTCCATCCTTCCCGGAAGGAGATGAGGGGAATGAAAAGTAGAATGGGTCCCCAGCATCTTCTCCCTCTTTCTCTCCTCAACAGCCAGCCCCCTCATCCAACCCCCTAGGGTGGCATGCCATGTCAAGAGCAACGTGTAAAGGAAAGAAAATGTCCTATGCGGCCGAGCCCACCTTCTCCCACCTTTCTCTCTCCCCCCCTAAAAGTTCGTTTGGTTGGTCTGGACTCACGTGTGGCCTTTGATTAAATTTCTACGGGACCTGAAGGAGACATTTCTACTGCAGAGGGTTAGAGGCACCTGAGCAAGGACCCCACTCCCCAACTCGGGCAGTAGTGGCTGGGAAGGCATTTCTGGAGAACAAACCAGACAGGCTAATAAGAACTCACAGGGCAGCAGAAGCTGTTTAGTAGTCCCTATGTGGGTTATATCCCTTCCCCCATCATATCAGAATCTTGTGAAATGGGAAACCAACAGAAGGAGGGGATCAAAGGAAGCCAGTCTCTCACACACTTTCCAGGCACAGCAGAGGTGAGAGTCAAACCCCGGTGAGAGGTGGGTGGAGAGCCCTGTTTGAGGTTGTAGCTGATCCCTGGTACTAGCTTTCCCCCTGGGGGCAGGAAGCCCTAGGAAGAGGGTACTGTAGGGTCCCCAGAGGATCTTTCCTCCCTCCCCTGCATGAGGCAGAGGCAAGCTGCCTGCCAACCCCCTCCCTCAAGGAATGGCCTTGCCTGGGAATGCCCACCACACACAAACTCTTCTTTTTTTCTAGTCAAACTCTGTTTACTCCTTGGCCTGCCTCCCTCTTCCTCCCCTCTCAACCTTTACTTCTAATTTGTATTTCATGGAATTTGGGATTGAAGTTAAACTACAACAGTGCCACCAACACCAAGTCTTGCAGGAAAAAAAAAATACAAAGAAATTTAACCAAAAAAAAAAATATATTAATAAAAAAGTTCAAAAAAAGGGGGGGGAAATTGTCCTCTCCTTTGGGTGTGATGGCTTCAAACCAAGCTCTCAGAGGCTCTCCGGGTAAAGGAGCCCTCTTGGGGACCCCCAGGCCTATTATTACAGTCTCGCCGGCCCTAAATAGTTAAGAGTTCTTTCCCCTCAACTCCAAACCAGGAAGGCCTGAGCTAGAGGATTCAAGACTGCTCTGCTGGTTGGCCTAGGAGGGGCGGGGTCCCGTGATGGGGGCGGGGAGAGGGAAGGACCAGACCAAGTTCCAACGCTCGCCGGGGCTGGTACCAGGAAGCGCTGGGGGGAGAGGAGCGGAGTTGAGACTGAAGCCAGGTGAGGCTGGTGTTAGGGCTGGCGTCCTGGTGTGGGGAAGCTGAGGCCGCCTGAGAAGTGAACGGCGGTTGCCGAGGAAGAAACAGCGCTGGGCTCTAGAAGGAAGGGAACGGCTGACCTAGAGATGGGAAACCAGGTGTAGACTCGGAGAAAAGAGGTGGGGCGGGGGGGGGGGCGGGGCGGGGGGGAAAAAAATAGGCGGGGTTCCGGCGCATGCTCGGTAGCAACGGGCGTGGAGTGGGGCGGGGACGCATGCGTAGTGGAGGTCTCCTCCTGCGGTGAGGAGGGGGCGGAATTTGGGGACCCGCGTGGGGAAAGGGCTCAGTTTTAGGGTAGCGGTGGGACCCAAGCCCTCAGGAACTTGGTACAGGGCAAGCCTGTGCAGAAAGGCCAGACGCTTCCAGCCAGAGGGTTAAAGCCCTCTCCGCTCCCGGGCTTTGCCCCCCAGGATGGTGGCGTCCTCGTCCTCGCTGAAGCTTCAGGATCTAATCCAGGAGATTCGTGAGGCCAAGACCCAGGCCCAGGAGCGGGAGGTGATCCAAAAGGAGTGCGCCCACATCCGGGCCTCCTTCCGCGATGGGGACCCTCTGCACAGGCACCGCCAGCTGGCCAAACTGCTCTACGTCCACATGTTAGGCTACCCCGCCCACTTTGGACAGGTACTGGGCAGGGACGCCTCCCTTCTAAGTTTGATGAGAGAAGCTAGTGGAGTACCGTCTCGGACCCCCTCACCTATTTGTGCCCCGATTTCTTTATTCTACAAAGCTTCTGAGCCCTCACAGCACGCACCGCAGACCTCCTTCCGCAGTATAACCCCAACTGGTCATCAGCTGGGCTGAACCCTTCATTCTCTGGCCAGCGCCATTCAGGGCACCTTCTCCTCTCTTCCCATCCTCCTGTTTCCTTGAAACTACCCACTAACTAAATCTCCTAAACCTCTCTTCTTGTTGAAGGGAGGGTCATGGAATATGCTGCCCTCACAGGTTAATCTGGTGTAAAGGAGGAAGATGGAAAAGGGACGTTAGTGCCTCTGGTTTCACCCCTGCCCCTTCCTGGTCTGCCCCCTTCCCTGTAGATGGAGTGCCTGAAACTGATCGCCTCCCCCAGGTTCACAGACAAGAGGGTGGGCTACCTGGGGGCCATGCTTCTACTGGATGAGAGGCAAGATGCCCACCTGCTCATTACCAACAGCATCAAGAAGTGAGAGAGTTCTGGGAAGCGCTTGGAATCAGGGAGATGGGAGAGTGGGGAACTGGGAAATCCCAGGGGGTTGCCTGATGTAGGTACTGGGAAGGGCTGGATTTTTCAGAGGCTTGACTGACCGTCCTCCCAAAACTCTGCAGTGACCTGAGCCAAGGGATTCAGGCTGTACAAGGCCTGGCCCTGTGCACTCTGAGTGCCACGGGCTCTGCTGAGATGTGCCGGGACTTGGCCACTGAGGTGGAGAAACTACTCCTGCAGCCTAGCGCCTATGTGCGCAAGAAGGTGAGATGGCAGGTTCTAGGCACTTGCACCTCCAGAAACTGTCCCCTGTCTGCCATGTGGCAGAGGTGTGGGGGGCGGTCCATCCTGGCAGACCCCTGCCCCCTCTGAGACCCCTGACCTCTGCAGGCTGTTCTGACTGCAGTGCACATGATCCGGAAGGTCCCTGAGCTCTCCAACATCTTCCTCCCACCCTGTGCCCAACTGCTTCATGAACACCACCACGGTAAGGCCATGGGGCTCCTCGTCCCCTGCCTCAGCTCTGGCTGTGGACAGAAGGGAGACGCAGGATGGGAACAGCAGCTCCTAGGAGAAGGGTAGCACGTGCACACAAACACACACACTCAGTAGACTCCCCTGTGCCCCGGCGCACCACTCACTTCCCCCACCCTGACCCAGGCGTCCTGCTGGGCACCATCACGCTGATCACGGAACTCTGCGAAAGAAGCCCTGCGGCCCTCAAGCACTTTCGAAAGGTGGGCTGGCGAAGGGGCGGGCCCCGGGCCAGGAAGAAAAGGGCAGTAGGGTTGGAATGGGGCTGAAGATCGAGAGGATTAGGAAGAATGCTCAGACCAGGCCGTGCCCTCCCTCCAGATGGTGCCCCAGCTGGTGCACATCCTCCGGACTCTGGTGACGACGGGATACTCCACAGAACACAGCATATCTGGAGTCAGCGACCCCTTCCTGCAGGTGGGCTGACCCTTCCCTGCTATATCCCTAGAACAAAAAGCTTAGTAAGCCCATGGCCAGTGGTCACTTCCCAGAGAACACTTGGGCTCAGTCAGTGTCTTGGGCGGGAGGGTGGCAGGCACCAGGTTCTCCCAGGACCAGTGTGGGGAGGGGGATGCCTGAAGGCCAGAAAATCCAGTTTGGTAACAGTATGTTTAAAAAGCCTGTCCTCAAATCCCCTGGCATCACACACCTCTGAACCCCTCCCAGGGCCCAAGGGACCAGTGGAGGTGGGGGGAGGGCCAGGGAGGTTCTCGGGAACCAGCCAGACCCCTCACAACGCTCTCCTCCGTGCTGGACTTTTCTCCTCAGCCCCACAACTCCTTCCCCTAAGAACCACCCCCCAACCTTTAACCCAATTTCAGGTCCAGATACTTCGTCTGCTTCGGATTCTGGGCCGGAACCACGAGGAGAGCAGTGAGACCATGAATGACTTGCTGGCCCAGGTGGGGGTGGGGTTGCCGATTAAGTGTGTTGCTCTGTGATCCCACTGGCGCTGTGCAGCCCTCACATGACCACTCACCATGCGGTGGCCATATGATAACGTCTCCATCTCCCTCTGGACCGTGATCTCCCTGAGGACAGGGACACAGTCTGTCTCAGTGCAGTAGCCCCTGGCACATAGCGGGAGCTCAGGGAACCTTGTTAGCTGTTTGAGGGATGATATGATGGAGACCTTTCAGAGACCTGAGGAGAGGACGGAGCCCCTTAGAGATGCATCTTCTCTCGCATCCACGCAGGTAGCCACGAACACAGACACCAGCCGAAATGCGGGCAACGCGGTCCTGTTTGAGACGGTGCTCACCATCATGGACATCCGCTCTGCAGCGGGCCTGCGGGTACCCTCCCGTATGCCCCTCCCCCCTGGGGCCCCTCCCACCCGCCCCAGCCAGGCAGAAAGGTCCTGTTCACTGGTTTCTCCTCCCCACCCGGGTCACCCTGTGCCACGCAGTCCCCACTCCTGAATGAGCAGGTTGCTCCTTCCCTGACTGCCCCCAACCTCTGCCTCCGTAGGTTCTAGCTGTCAACATTCTTGGCCGCTTCCTGCTCAACAGTGACAGGAACATTAGGTAATAGGCCCAGGTGTCTGGCTGGGCTGTGTCACTGAGCCCTGGGTCCTCTGCCCTCCTTCTTCCAGAGTCTCCGGATTCACCAGCCTCTCATTCCTATACCCAGGGCAGGACAGGGTGGGGAGGACTGACGGCCATGGCATGACAGGGCCTCTCCTGCTCTGGCCAGGTACGTAGCCCTGACGTCCTTGCTGAGGCTGGTGCAGTCTGATCACAGCGCTGTGCAGCGGCACCGGCCCACCGTGGTGGAATGTCTGCGGGAACCTGATGGCTCCCTCAGCCGGTGAGCAGGACAGAGGAACGAGAGGGCAGGGCAGAGGGCCCAGCGCCTGGTGGCCAAGACCCAGGCCAGCTCAGAGCAGCTGGAGAAAGGGGACTGAGGAGACAGGTGCCTGGGGAAGGGGGGGCCTGAGGCATGTCATAGGGTGACCTGGGTTACCTTGTATAAACACACATGTCTCCTGCCAGGCGGGCCCTGGAACTGAGCCTGGCTCTGGTGAATAGCTCCAACGTGCGAGCCATGACACAGGAGCTGCAGGGTTTTCTGGAGTCCTGCCCCCCTGATCTACAGGCCGACTGTGCCTCAGGCATCCTGCTGGCAGCAGAGAGGTGAGGGGATGGGTGCCCAGGAGGCAGAGAGGTTGGAATCCAGGGACCGTCAGCACCAGGACTGAAGAGCCGTATGTCCCCTAGGTTTGCCCCAACCAAGCGGTGGCACATAGACACCACCCTACGTGTGCTGATGACGGTGAGGCAGGGGCTGGACTGAGAGCTGGGCGGGAGCGTGCAGGGTTCACCACACTGACTCAGCCACATTCACCCCTCCAGGCAGGCACCCATGTGCGTGATGACGCAGTGGCCAACCTGACCCAGCTGATTGGGGGTGCCCAGGAGCTCCATGCCTACTCTGTGCGCCGTCTCTACAGCGCCCTGGCTGAGGACATCTCCCAGGTACTGCTCCCACCACCAGGCCTGGGGCTGCCCAGCCCTTCCTGGGCCACCTGCTCCATACACCTGATTCCCAACTGTTTTTCCCTCAGGGTCACAGCTCTCTACCTAGCAGAGGAGACACTCAAAGACAGAGCCCTGTTTGTAGTTAGAACACCTGGACTTCTTCTGTCCTGGCTCTGACACCTACTGTCTGTGCAACCACAGATGACTCATTTACCTTCATGCTAGGTCTACTCAGCATTCTACCCTGCCTATCTCCCGGAGATGCCTTGATCAAATGAGATAGATAAAAGCTCTTTCTGCATGTATTAGGTTTTCCTTTTTTTTAATGTGGGATCTTAGTTCCCCAACCAGGGATCGAACCCGTGCCCCCTACATTGGAAGTGTGGCATCTTAACCACTGGACTGCCAGGGAAGTCCCTGATAGGTTTTTTTTTTTTTTTTGGCTGCATTGGGTCTTTGTTGCTGCGCATGGGCTTTCTCTCTAGTTGCAGCGAGAGGGGGCTACTCTTCGTTGTGGTGTGCGGCTTCTCATTGTGGTGGCTTCTCTTGTTGCGGAGCAGGGCTCTAGGGCGCACAGGCTTCTGTAGTTGTGGCACGCGGGCTCAGTAGTTGTGGCTCACGGGCTCTAGAGCGCAGGCTCAGTAGTTGTGGCGCACGGGCTTAGTTGCTCCGCGGCATGTGGGATCTTCCTGGGCCAGGGCTCGAACCCGTGTCCCCTGCATTGGCATGCGGATTCTTAACCACTGCGCCACCAGGGAAGTCCCCGGTTTTATTATTACCTTGAATGCTGAGTGAAATCACAGATGGCAACCAGTATCTATAGCCCCCTTTCCATATTACTTTAGTAGGCTAGGCAGAAACCACCCGCCCTTTCCTCAAGGGAGGACCCCCCCCTCACTTCTCCCCATCCTTGCTGCACCCCTTGTGGTTAGGCCATGTAGGTTTGTTTTTGTTTTTGTTTTGGCATTACTTTCTGAATTTTATTCTAGGATATTTTTTTAATTGAAATATAGTTGATTTACAATATTGTGTTAGTTTTAGGTGCACAACAAAGTGATTCAGTTATACATATTTTAAGATTACTTTCCATTATAAGTTATTACAAGATATTGAATATAGTTTCCTGCGCTATACAGTAAATCCTTGCTTATTTATACAGTAAATCCTTGCTTATTTATTTTACATATAGTAGTTTGTATCTGTTAATCCCATACTCCATATTTATCCTTCCCCTCCCCCTTCCCCTTTGGTAACCATAAGTTTGTTTTCTTTTTTTTTTTTTCATAAGTTTTTCTATGTCTGTGAGTCTGTTTCTGTTTTGTATATAGATTCATTTTTATTACTTTTTAGATTCCACATACAAGTGATATCATACAATATTTGTCTTTCTATGTCTGGCTTACTTAGTACCATAATCTGTAGGTCCATCCTAGGCCATGTAGTTCTGAAACTTGGCCACCAGAGGGCAGAGGAAGCCCAGGAGCCAGGACAGAGCTGGGAGCAAATTAACAAAACTGCTCATAACTGCTCCCAGTGCTGAGGCCCCTCCCTTTCCCCACCCCTCCAAACTCCACCATCTCTGCACTGCCTAAAGGATGTCACGGGGTCTGGAAGGAAGGAGGGGACATAGACACAGGCCCATCATGTTTCTCATCCCACGCAGCAACCGCTGGTGCAGGTGGCAGCCTGGTGCATCGGGGAATATGGGGACCTCCTGCTGGAAGGGAGCTGTGAGGAAACTGAGCCCCTGCAGGTGGGTCCTGCGTTGGGGATACACTGAGGAGGGACATATCAGGGGAGGCAGGGCTGGCCCCAGGGTCACTCCCTGTGTCCCCCTGGAAGGTGGAGGAAGAGGAGGTGTTGGCACTGCTGGAAAGGGTGCTGCAGTCCCATATGTCCCTGCCGGCCACCCGAGGATATGCCCTCACAGCCCTCATGAAGCTCAGCACCCGGCTCCATGGGGACAACAAGTAAGAGTGGGTCCCAGCCCCTCCCACGGAGCCTCTTCTCGGTGCCTCCAGTGAGAAATGTCCCTTCACTGTGCCCGCCAGTTTCTTGAGTTTCTGTCCAGGCCCACACCCCGATCTCCACTCCTCCGTCCTTAGCTTCTTCTTTTTGAGCCAAGAATCATGGGTATCTCTGTGGTCTGTGGAGCCTCTTCCTTCCTTGCTGCATTCTGGAGGTGAAGGGCACGGCAGACGACCCTTCCCACTCACGCACCACCCTGCGGCCCAGCCGCATCCGCCAGGTTGTGTCCGTCTACGGGAGCTGCCTGGACGTGGAGTTGCAGCAGCGGGCGGTGGAGTATAACACCCTCTTCCGAAAGTACGACCACATGAGGTGCGCGCCACTCTGCCGCAGCGCGGGAACCAACCCCTGGCCCGCTCCCCATTGTCCCTTTCTGGGTGCAGGGGTCTCATCCTCACCTGTGTCCTTCCTCCTCCAGTCAGAGCCTCCTACTCACAGTTCATTGAAGCTAAGTGGGCTTCCCACCATCCTTGTTCATCTGAAGGCCAGCAAGACTGTGCTGTCTTAGGAAATCAGAGGGGCACTTCTGACCCACCATGTGCCCAGGACTCCCCATGTTCTTACCCCTCCTCCCACGTGCCTGCTGTGCAAAGCCCAGGGTCTACCCAAAGGGATACACCTGCATTCCATCCTCTCAGGGCTGCCATCCTGGAAAAGATACCTCTTGTGGAGCGAGGTGGCTCTCAGGCTGCTGAGGAAGCAAAGGAAAGCAAAGAAACAGCCCAGCTTTCGGAAGCAGCCCCTGTCCCCACAGAACCCCAGGTGAAGAGGCCGGGAGCCCCATGGGGGAAGAGCATGGTCCAGCTTCCATACCCAGCCCTGACCCTTCTGCCCTCCCCCCCAGGCCTCAAAGCTCTTGGATCTGTTAGATCTCCTGGATGGCCCTTCTGGGGATGTGCAGCACCCTCCCCCTCTGGATCCCACCCCAGGAGGCGCTTTGATACACCTCCTCGACCTTCCCTGTGCTCCCCCACCCCCTGGTAAGCCTCAGCAAAGGGGAGATGTCTTAAAGAAGGGGCGGTGGAAATAGGCTGCTTCCCCTTCTAAGCCAAGGACTGAGGTTGATACCCTCTTCCCTGCTGTGTACCCCCATCACATCCCCATCTTAGTAAAAGGCTTCATTACATCATGCCAGTCTCCTCCTGGACACCCTCCAGTATCTTCCCTTTGTTCCAGACTTCTTACCCTGGCCTGCGGGCCCTGCTTCCTCCCCGCCCACCTCACATGCTTTCCCACTACCCGCTCCACTGGCCCCCCTCTCAGCTCCTCAGGCCCTCTCACCTCAAGCCCTTGGCATTCATATTCTTTTCACATGGAATGTCCTTTCCCCAGCACATCAAAATGACTGGCTCATTCTCAATCTTAAGGCCTCAGCTAAACTGTCAGATGCCTTCCCCTACCTCTCCTATTTAAGTTAGTTCCCCGCACTTATCCTGGCATAGTTTGTTTCCTTCAGAGCACCAATTACAGTCTGTGATTATCTTTCTTGTTTATTGTTTCTCTCCCCCGACTAGGCTGTAAGCTCCATCAGAGGCTGCATCTTATCCACTCTGTCACTAGCATCTTGAGCAGTGCCCTGCACCCAATGGGTGCTCGTTTAATTTTTATTGAATGAGTGAGCTATTATCTTCAGCCCATACACTGAGCTACTTCTTTCTCCCTGCTGTAGCTCCCATCCCAAATCTCAAAGTGTTTGAGCGCGAAGGACTACAGCTGAATCTTTCTTTCGTTCGACCCCCTGGAACCCCTACTTTGCTGTTAATCACTGTCACTGCCACCAACACCTCAGGGGGTGATGTCACCCACTTCATCTGCCAGGCCGCTGTGCCCAAGGTTTGTAGAAGACTGGGATTCAGAGGTGGCCTCGGTACTCTAGGAGAAAAGGCCACTAAGTAGAGGAGGTGGGTGGGGGAGAGGACGAGATGAGAAGGGAGTGACTTGCAGAGACAGGCACTTGGGGAGTTATGGGAAGAGGGTTTAAAACTATTGGGTGTGGAGGGGTTACCTGAGCCCAGCCAGCTGCCCTGCGGTGTGCTCCATCCAACCTCCCGTGTTCAGAGTTTCCAGCTGCAGCTACAGGCTCCCAGTGGGGACACAGTTCCAGCTCAGGGTGGCCTTCCGACGACCCAGCTCCTCAGAATCCTCAATCCTAAGAAGGTGAGCTCCAGGAGCCCCTCGAGGCTAAGACCCAGTGAAGGGAGGGGTCACTGGCGCTTACCCTGGTCTCTGCTCTCGTGTTCCTAGGCCCCCTTGCGGCTGAAGCTGCGCCTCACCTACAACCACTTTGGCCAGTCGGTGCAGGAAATCTTTGAGGTGAACAACTTGCCTGTGGAGACCTGGCAGTAACTCGGCCTCCACTTACAGCCTGAAATCCTGCTGGGTCTCCAAACCCAGGGGCCCCAGCTACTTGGAGCCCATATCTGAGAACAACCAGCAGGTGGCACTCTGGTCCTGTACTTGCCACTGCAGAAACTGGGGTGGGGGGGCTGCCCCCAACCCCACAAGTAGTGAAAGCCCAATAAAGCCTGAGGGGGGAAGCCATATTTGAGGTAGAAAACGTATGTGAATAACAGCCAGGGAAGAGCCTTCTTACACAGGAAGTAGGTATCTTGCCCTAAGCCTTTGGAACTGGTTTCAACAAAGGAAGGTTTTCTTTCTACCCCTTTCCAGGTTGGGTGGCACATGTGCCCCTAAACTTCCACAGGAGGCACTCTACCCTCTGGGCCAGAGCAGGGCACAGGGGCAACATCAAACCAGAATTTCTAGATTTCTAACAGGGATTCCCACCCATTTCCCCAACCTTCTGCTATTCCCCATACCCCAGGGCTGGGAAATCCCTGCTGCCTCCCCTCATCTCTAACTCAGCTGTAAGGCGGTTTAGGAGCCGCTGGCAGAATCAATGGCATCGACCAAGGGAGGGAGGGTGGCAAGGGATTTTCCTGTGCTTAACTACTGATCACAGCTAAGTGGAAATCCTATAAACACGAGCGGAAATCAATGGCGGCTGCTTAGCGGCCAGGGGAGAGGGGCGGCCCACAGATTGCATCTGACGGATGAGGGAGGGGGGCAGCCAGGGAGGGCTCCAGGAAGGATGGCTGAGGGTAGGGTGAAGGAACAGGCGGAGCTGGAGAGAGAGGAGTCACTGTGGGAAGGGAAGCCAGAGAGGAAGAGGCACAGTGAGCCCAGGAATGAACCTCATTCGACCCAGAGCTTTCTTCCCCATCGGGCAAGTGACACCCTAGCCCAATGTCACGTCTGGATCTTCCAGTCCCCTAAGGCTTCTCTTTGGAGCTGTACACTTCTAGCAGGCGCTGATAGTTCTGAGGCCGGAAGCGCTGTAGGTACACAATCAGCTTGGCAGGTGCCCTCTCCTGCGCCAGCACACCTACAGGCAAAAGAATGAGCAGAGAATCAGACAGCCGAAAATGCTTTGACTCTCCCTGCCCATGCAGCTGGACCCCAAAGTTGTTTCCAAGGTCGCACTGGGATTCCAAACGCCGTCCAACCAGCTTCTCTAACTCCCCAGCCCACTCCCTGATTAGCCTAGGGAAGCGGGGCCTAAGAGGGCCACTTGAGGCAGGAGTGGGCCTGGGAAGCCAAGCATGAGCCTCTCCTCCAGCAAGAAGTGGTGAAAGGCACTCAGGTGCCATGAAGACAGAGGGTGCCTCAATAGCGACTCATTTCAATTACTGCTCCTGCCCCCCAATCAAGATTAAAGCCTATCCAGGCAGGCCAAAACTCATTAGCTTGGTAATGAAGCACATGCAGAGATGCACACAGAGAGAGAAACCAAGGGATGTAGAAAGAAGAGAAGCAGCTACAGCCATGGGGTGGGATTCGTGGGGAATTCTAGCCTGTGTGGTGTGGAGTCACAATAAGCCAGTGTCTGATTGTTAGTGCCTGGCAGCATGCTGGGCAGATAGCAGGGAACTCGCTGTGGCTTTGCTGGGGAGGCAAGAGCAGCATTCCAGGGCTGTAAGGCCCGATGGCATGCACAACCCTATACTCCTGTGGATGAACTGTGTACAAGGGAGCTAAGCCTGGGAACAGAAAAACTAATCTGTTAACGTTTGCCCCGCTGTCTGTCACATAGGCACAACGTTCTTGCCTTTTACTCAAGCCGATAGGACAAATTAAATGAGGATTTAGTTGTAAAAATGAGAGGAGGGGAAGGAAGGATGGATGGAAAGATTGAAGAGGCGAACTGACAAATGGAACTGAAGGACACTTGGAGTGACTAGAGGTATGAGAACTACATGAGACAATGACTGGGATGGATTAGACACACATGGAAGGATTCAATCCAGGTTAGACAACTATTGCAAAAGAGGAAACCGGATTTGATAGAGCCCTAAGCAAACTGGGTCCTCTAGAAAATTGCTAAAATAATTCCCCTTACAGAAATAGCCTCGAGACCCTCCCCACTAACTGGCCCAGCGGGTACACCCAGAAGAGGTGCAAGGGAAGCACAGAAAGGGCTGTCTCCCTCACCAAGCATGCTGCTGAGGCTGTGGATCTTCTCTAGGGCAGCTGGGACTTCAGCCTCCTCTCGCACCAGGGCCTCTACCTCACCCACAGCGTAGCCAAAGTCAGCTGTATCCAGGTCCACCCTGAGCGGCGGCTCCTCTTCATCAGCTCCGTGCAGCACCACTTTCCAGGCACTACGCTTAGTCACAAAACTAGCTACTTCCTTCAGCCCTAGAGGGCCCAGCACAGCAGCCACGCCTCCAGCTCCCGGGACTTCAGCCCTCAGCACCTCACAGAGCTGGGCCACAACTGCAGGCTCAGCTGTGAGTTCCATGTACTCAGTGTGGGGTCCTGAGACACTTGCTGCTCTGGAACATTTGAGCTCCCATCCACTGCCCTCTCGCTGTCGGAGCCAGTAGTCAGCCCGCATGAGGCTCAGCTCAGGGGTGTCATAGTAGCTGTCTCGGAAAGTGACTCGGCGCTCCAGGGTACCCCCCAATTCCTGCAACCGCTCCTCTGTGCCAGGGCCGGGAACGAACTTTCGCTCCACTTCAATCAGACCCTGGGCCATGCTACCTGCAATCAGTCAATCAACAAACATTGGCTGAGCTCCCAAAGACCCCCTACCCCCGGAAGAACTTAGGAGGCGCACACACTGTCCCAGGGCTCTCTGTTGGGCGCCCTTCCTCCCTGCCTCTGTGATGGATGGCCCCTTCCTGTCTCTGATGTTTTAAGGTTCAGCAATAGGGATAAGTCTCCAGTTAGACCCCTTCCACTGCTGAAAATGCCCTCAATCCAAAGGGCTCTCTAGAAAGCAGGCCGTGTAGCGGGTGTCCTTTCAACGCGCCCGCTAGACACCATGCTACCCCGGGAGGACGGCGGCTCTCTGCCGGGGGCGACCCCGCCCGATCCCCCCACAGCAACGGCCAGCGGAGCCTCGGGTCTCACCTCAAAGCCCTAGGATCTCCCTCTCGCGGGACCTGGAGAAGGGGGAAGGGAGCCCGCGCCACGCCCGCGAGGAATGCCGGGAGCAGTTCCTGGCCCCGGACCTCGGCCCGGTTCTCTGCACACCCGGAAGGTCCCGCCATATTAGGCCCGCTGTGGCGATGCCGAGGGCAGGCCGGGGCCCGAGAAGCCTGCTAGTTTATGGGGGGCCGCAACCTCCGCGGTGGGCCGAGAGCGAAGCCGTCTCCCTGCGCTCTGCTCCTCCTCCCAGACCCCTGCCGGCTCTCGGGGATAGGGGCGGCCCGGGTCTCAGGCCGCCGGCTGAGTCGGCACCCTGGGGCCCGGGTGCATGATGGGAGATGTAGTTCCAAAGGGAGACTTTGCTTTCTTGCCCCACCCGTCGCTATGGTGACAGGAAAGCTGCAATTAACGCCAGCGGGACTCGACCAAAGTTGAGAGAGTCGGATGGAAAAGGAGCTGAGGCCCCAGTCCTGTCTACAACCCCCTCACCGCCTTGGCAGATGGGCCTGGAATACAAGCCACTCAGACGCTGTCTAGCAAATATTTTATTGACTATTATGGTGTCCCACTGAATGCAGGCCAATGGGAATGAGCTAGGGGGGAAAAAAAAAAGGATAACTAAGACCAGTACAGCTACTCTGGACTCTGGAGTTTTAAAGGGGAGTTAATACATCCCCATGAATGTTCAGGATAAGGGTGGATGGGAGACTTTCTATAAGAGGAGAAAGTGATATTTTGGATGAAACCTAAAGACATGACGGGATTTCAACGGTTGGAGACCAAGATGGTGACAGGAACAGCATGAGCGAAGGCTCAGAAGCTGGAGAGCACCTGGCCCGTGTGTAAGAGGAAAGAGATGAATCTAGAAATACACTTGAGGGGCAGGTTGGAAAAGGTTTTGAGTGTCAGACTGAGGAGTTTGTCCAGTGGCCCCTGAGCAGGCTTTGTCAGGAATAGGAGAAATACTTATGTTCATTTAAAATATAGGAAGACATGAGAATGGCCCTTTGCTTTGGGAGACAAAATAGAGAAGGCTCCTTCTCCTTACTCCCTCCCAGGGCTATGATTAGCTGGAGGCATCAACTGTATGTCTGATTCTTTGGGTAAGGTAGCTTGCTGAAGAACAGTGGCTCTTGTCAACTCCTGGGCCTGCTCCTATGATGGGTGAGAAGTGCTAGGTTCTAAATACCTGTCCTCTCCCCAGTATGTTTCTAGAAACACGTGACCCATGGGAGGTACTATGGAGAGGACACTGGTTTACAGACATGGCATCTTGAACTTGGGATCTCTTTAAGGCATACCCCGCCACATCCTCTGACAGGTACCAATGTGCAGAGAGGGGAGGGACCCCAGCCCCTAATTCCTTTCACTGGCCTGCTGTTCATCTGTCCTTTGCTTATCAGTTTTGTTGCCCAGAGGAAGAAGACTTAATCTCTTCTGTGAGTTATAAGGTCCAGTCCAGTAGGGCCAAGGCAGCAGTTTAAGGAAAAGGAAAGACCAGAATCCAAAGCTAGACAGACCTGGAGTTGAGTCCCATCTTCACTTTACTGGTGTTTGGCATTGGGCTAGCAACTCCACCTCCCTAAACCTCTGTTTTCTCTTTGGTAAAATGTGGACTGCCTCACAGTTTAGTGTGAGGAATTCGGTGACAAACTGTCACATCATAGAGATTCAAAATGTTAGTTTCTTTCTCCTTCCTTTTTTCCTGTGAACTCCAGGATTTTTTTCTTTTAAGAGAAGTAGGCTAGTGTGAGGTCTGGAGTCAGACTATAAGGATTTGAATCCTGGGGGTGTCACTTATTGGCCGTGTGACCTTGGGCCAGTTAATTAACTTGTTTGTGCCCTGGTTTCCTCAAGAGACTAGTTGTAAGGATTAAATAAGTTAATATATTTAGTGCTTGGAACTGTCCCTATGCACTCAATAAATTTTAGCAGCTATTGTTATTAGAATATAGGAGAGCTTATGGGAGCTGATAAACTGAAGATGAGGATGGAGAGCCAGAACCTCCCCTCCCCCCACCCAACTCTGGGGACTATGTGACCACGTGGAGGAGACAGAAGCTCCCAGGGACCAAGACTAATTGCTGCGGAAGATAAGGTTCTAGTGCCCAACTGGAAGGGAGAGGAACTAATAAAGCAAGAAGAAGGGAGTGAAAAAAGAGAGATAGGCCTCGAGTGGCTCCGGGAAGCTGGCAGAAGCAGGACTTGCTCTAGAGCTGATTTAAAACAAAATTACAAAACACGTGTGCGATTTCTGCAGGCAGAAGGAAGAGGAGGAGACGACAGGAAAGTGTTTAAAGGAGCCTACCCTCTTTGCAGGCACCGGCTTGGACCTGGCGCCACAGTCAAGCAGGTGGCCGGGACCGCTGTCCGCCTGTCCTCGGGCCTCGGGTCCCGCCCACAGTCCAGCCAAGCAGGCGGACACAAGCTCTAGAACCGGGAGGCCGGGGCGGGGGCGGACGGACTACAACTCCCGGCACACTCCGCGGCGGGCGGGCCGCTGCACCTGCTCAGTGGGGCCGCCCCGGGCGCCTGGGTATTGATTATTCCATTGTGTGGGACGCCTCGGCTCCAGCCAGTGAATGAGGCGGAGGCGTGAGGGCGAGGAGGAGGAGGAGGAGGAGGAGGAGGGCGAGAAGGAGGAGGAGGGCGAGGAGGAGGAGGAGGAGGCAGGGAGCGAGCGAGTGCCCAGGGTGAATCAATGGAAACCCCCTCACGAAGCCGGGAAAACACTTCAGCCGCAGCCAAATAGCATTGATTATTTTCCTTCACTTCCCTCACCGCCGTGAATTTATTTATTTATTTTTTCCATCTCCGTCCCCGACGCCCCGGAGTGAGCGCTGGAGGGAGGGAGGAGGAGGGGAAAAAAAGGAATCAACACATCGGAGAAGTCCCTTCCAAGAGCTACCCCCTCCCCTCCCCGCCTCGCGCTGCTGGGCGGCCGCGGTTCGACTCCCGTCCCTGCTTCCAGCTGAGGTGTAAGTGCATCGATTTCCGATGCTGCTGGGTTGGTTTTTTTTCTCCTCTCCCTCTCTCTTCTTCCCTTCCTTGCTCTTTGGAAGCTTGAGACGGAGGGGAGAGGAGGCGCTCGGAGACTGCCGCTGGAGGGCACGGAAAGGGACGGGAAGGGACTGGGGGAGGGGACCCGGACGGACAGACGGACACACCGAGGGCCTGAGGAGAAGGAGGGACAGGGGTATGGGAGGGAAGGAGAGGGCCTGCGAGCGGGAATGGGGCGAAGAGAGAGATACCGGGGTGGAGGTAGAGACGGGGAAGGGAAAGGTTTCGAGGCTGGACCAGGAGCCAGCCGGACAGATGGAGGGTAACGAGAGCCTAGACGGGCCGCGCCGAGCTATGCAGGGAGCGGGGGTCCCGGAGGGAAGGGGAGGCCGGGGGAGTGCGGGGGCTCGGAGCTGTCAGTCTGGAGGCGTCTGGGTCTCGGTGGCCCCCCGCCGGCCGCAGAATGGGGGAGGAACGGCGGCTAGCAGGCAGGCAGATGGATGGGCAAGCGCGCTGGGGGTTGGGAGGGTGGGAGAGGACGTGGATACCCTTAATCTTCGATTTTACGTTTTGCCAGAAGTTGAGTTGTTTGTTGGTTTGGGGGTTTTTTTTTGCTTGTTTTGTTTTGTTTTGTTTTGTTTTAGAAAGGTGCGAGTAGTAGGTGAGGGGAGGCCTCTACTCCTATTCAAGGTGAAGTGTGTCTCTCCTGGCCCCCAACTCCCCGTCTACTCTTGTCTGTCCCTCTCTCTGAATAGCCCTATCAACGAGAACTCGACCACGCGTTTTGCTGCTCCTGTTGCCCCGCTGACCTCTGTCCATGTGTCCCTACCTCTGGATTTTGCCATTCTACACCTCATTCATTCTCCCCACCCATCCATCTCCGAGTCTGTCTGTGTGTCACTATCTCCGGATGTGACCTCCTACCCGGGTGATCCTTTCCCTGTGTGTCCGTGTCACTATGTGTTACACCTTGGCTGCCTGACTGTTCTACCCATCTAGGACTCCATGCCCTTTCCTTCAGGGTCTGAACGGATATCTCTGGCCTTTTCAGGCTGCTTTGGAGTTTGCTTATCAGTCATGACTGATGATTGTGGTAGTCACTGGTCAGAGGCCTGGAAGAGTGGAGGGATGGAGCAGATGTGTCTCCCCCAAGGATTCGAGTGCCCTTTCAGCATGGCCAGGACGGCCTCCTCTTCCATCTTCACCCAGGGAGCTTTGGAACTTCCTAGCATTGTTGACTGTCCCCTTTGCCATGTGCCTGTGTCCCCCATCAGCACCTCACCTCTGGTCTCCTGTGTGTCATCTGCCTCTCCAGGAGCTTCCCACCACAAACCTCTTCCTCGCTGACTTGGTTTTCCTCCCTTCCGTCACTTTACCATTATATATCATTTCATTTCCCCATTTTGTTTCACCCCCTTTTTTCCCCATCCCTGTCTCCCATGATCTCCTTTGCCTCTTCTTCACCCTTGTTCCCATAATCTGCACTCTTCCTACCTTTTCTCCTTGGTCACCCTAAGTTTCTTGTATTCCTTACCTTCTCACCCAGCATTTTAACTGCAGCAGCGAATGTACCAGAGAGCAAAGGGGCTGGGAGAGTTGGGGAGTATTGTTTGTGAAAGCACATAAACAGGCCAAGAAATCAACTTAATGGGCTTCCAGGGGCATATAACCCCTTCATCAGTCAGGGCCATTATGTTCATTCACTGTCAACTTTGATTTTGTAAAGGGACATTCTCTGGGATTCTAAGCTCCACCCTGCTTGGTTGTCCCTTATCTTTCAGTTCATTCTAGACATCTGTGGCTTTTTCTCTACTTTCTAATTCATCTTCTTCCTGGGACCTCACTCTTATCATATTTGGATTCAGCATGATTCTTTACGAGGCAGTTTTCATTAGTGTGACAGAAGCTATTGATATCTTATGCAAGGGGCCAGGTTCATTCAGCCTAAAGAATGGGAAAGGTGGATAAAGAGTCTGGAGAGTTTACCTTGTTTTAAGCCCATTATTGTTTTTCCAGACTTCAGGAGCTTGAAGGGTAAAAGGAGGAGGTAGATATGGGCAGAAAATGGAATATTTCAGAGGTGAATAGAGTGACAGAAAGGAAGGGGAGGCCGGGTGCAATAAATGCATGGGGTAGAGAAATGCATGACGTGAGGAACGCGCAAAGGAAGGGATGAAAATATATGTGGAATGGGGGGCAGGGGAGGAACCAAGGGGTGATTAATGAAAAATTGGGAGAATGAAATAAAACATGAATTAATAGTGATACAGAAGGAGAGAGGGAGAGATAGGATAGATTATTTCTCAAGAGGAAGGTCACCAGAAAAAGCAATATGAACTGAATAAATACAGTGGTAAAATGGGGGAAAGGAGGAATGGAAGAATAAGATGAGGTGGGAAAAGAGTATGGTACAAAGAAGGGAAATGGAAGGCAAAGGGAGGAGTGCTGAAGCAGATCAGAGCTGCACAGAGCTTGGTAGGGGGAAAGAGGAGAGATGAGATATCAAAGGAAACAAATGCCTCTGGTGTGAGAAGGACACAGCGTGATGGATGCAAAGAGAGCACCGCAGGAGGGGCGGTTTGGAAAAAAGGCAGAGCAGAAATACCACTGGGCGAAGCCCCAAAAGAGAGAGATGCCAAAGGAGAGGAGAGAGAGCGCAGAGATATCTGGTGAAGAGAAGGAGAGATTTGGCTCATTCCATTGGCCAAATCCCTCACTACCCCACCGGAGGCCTTTGCTTTTCATCCCCAAGCCAGGGCAACATGAGCAAAGAGATGAAAAAGTAGAATTCCCATTTACTTTAGCTGATAGGAACTGGAATCTTTCTAGCCCCCTGAGCACCAAAGACCTCCAGCCTCTGATGTCATAAACTGCTGGTGTTGCCTTGGCAACCTGACAGGGGTCCTCCCTCCATGATGTCAGAGCAGCCGGTGTTACCTTAAGACCCATAGAGGAACAACTTGCTGCTTTGCTAGGGAGCTGCACACATATGGGGCCGGGGCCAGAGTCAAATCTGTAGGATTCCTGCGTCTGGTAGCTTGACCTTGCCTCCCTGGAGCTGTTCTTAGCTCCAAATGAAGTCTTGTTTGTGAGCACCTGAGGTTCACTAGAGCCTGCAGGAACAAGAGGAAGGGACCTCAGGAGACAGGGGCATTGAGGACTGGATGGTAGGACTGAAAAGCAGGAAAAGAAGGAAGAGAGCTGGAAATGGCATGTACAGAATGTGAAAGGAGAAGGGCTCTGTGAGCAGAGAGGGGAGTCACTGAAAATGTAAGATGAACCTTGCTTTGGGTTTAGGAATGGAGACGGAAGCTGGAAATGCAGATTAGAGGGGATAGGAGCTGTGTGAGAGCTGTGTGAAGCAGGGATACAGAATAGGGAAGGATTCTGAAATGCCAGAGGGCATGGTGGAACTTGGCTGTGGAGGGAGGGGGAAAAAAAGCGGGACTCTGAGAGAAGCTGTCGGGTGAGAGATCCAGGGTTAGTCCTGATGGCCATATGAGCAGGGGCTGCATCTGTCTAGTTTCCCATCGTTTTCCAGGACCTAGCACAATGTCTGTCACACGGAGGATGCTTAATATCTATTGATCAAGAGGTCAAACTAATAGGGAGAGGCCAAGGAAAAGACTTGCCCACCTTCCTTTCACCCCGCCCCTCAGGCCTAAGTCTGCATAAATGGGCAAGCTGGGAAAGCAGACACTGAAGGAAAAGGCTGGAGGGGAGCAACTGTGAGATCTGAGGCAGAGAGAGGAGAGACTGGAAGCATCCAGGGCTGACTCTAGGGGCTGATCTGGGGAGTCTTTGCAGAGATAATGGGAGGAAAACATGAATGAACAGTCTTAGGAGCCCAGAAGGAAGATACGGAGGAGGCTAGAGAAAGGAGGTGGTTTCCAGAAAAGGTTGAGAGTTGTTTCTAAAGACAGAGTCGGAGATTTTGAGTTGGAAGTAGCATCCTTACCCCACCCCATTCCCAATCGTGAAACCACAATTGAATCTGCCATATATAAATACATAAGTACACACACACACACACACACACACACACACGTGCGCACGCACTTGCTGATCACAAAGAGTTCATAAATCAATTCCAGGCCCATCCTAAACACCCTGTCCAAATCCAGACAATTACAAGGAAGTCAGCATTGGCCAAGTGGGCCAAAAGGCAGAAAGAGGCACAGACTTGGATATAAGAAACGCTGTGAGGGATGGCCTTGACATCTGACTACGCAACGCGTTGTTGGAGTCGAGAGATATAAAGTAAAAGAAGGAGAGGCAGGAGATGCAGAGCTCATCACAGCTCTGAGGTCTGAAGGGTGGGGAGTCTAAACACGGAAGCCATAGAGGAGAAAGATGCACCCAATCAGGAATTATAACTTAACCTGTTCCTGTGGCAAATGGATCAAAGGAATCTAGGAAAGAAGCTCTGGATGAGAGGAAGCGAGCTGGGAGCCCTGGGGGAGAGTCTAGCTATAATAAGAAAGGCCAGGGCAGCTGGAGAAGGGGCCGGTGGGCGGGGGCCTGCAGGGAGGACAGTGGCGGCTGGATGCTCTGTCAGCCGCCACCATGGACTTGGGCAGCTCATATTTTGCAGCAGGCGACAGGCTGTCGACACGGCGGTCCTTTACCTCACCGTTAGAAACTCATTTCATTGATTTTTCCATCTTTCTTCTCTGGCTTCTCAGTCATCCCACCCCTCACATTTCTAGAGCCCCTTGCCTATCTGTGGAAAGCCCCAGGGGACTGCCTGCCCACCCGTCCTCCCCCCCCACAGGCTGGTGAGACAGGGTGAAGGATTTAGAGGTGCCTTTCAGCACCCTGAGGTAATCCCATTGGCTCTCAGTATCCCCCTCTTATAAGCACTTGTGCAGACCAGGGCCTCTGTGTCCAGTTGTCTAGGGTGCCCAGTTAAGGGGTAACAGGGCTGAGATCCACCTGCTCTCCTGTCACCAAGCTGTACCACTGTCGTGCAGGCTGTACACACCTGGAAGAAGACACCTTTTCCTAGTACCTCCCAAGACAGCTCGGCACCCCCTCAAAATCTCTCTTTCAAAGTCAAATGAGAGAACGGGAGCTGCCTCTGTATTTGGGCAGGAATAAGGTATTACACTGAAGCCAGGGTTCTAGCCCTGGAATCACAGCAGGGCCACCCAGTGGAACAGTGTTGGCACAGGGGCCTGTGCAATTAGAGGGCCATAAGTAGCAAGCACTCTCTGTGGAGAGGAGAGGGCATTTTGATGTGCAGAGTAGGTGGGGCAGGGGTGGGTGAAGAAATGTTTACTTTACGTGTGGACATTTCCCTGGTGCCTCCTCCAGTTACAGCCAACTACCCTGAGCCTCTCCCTTTGGGGCTGGCATTGGGCTAAAGGTCAAGAGTCAATTGCCAATCATTTGGCTTCTCAGTGAAGGAGGGCAGAGGGTGGGACAGGAGTGTTAGGTTGTGTTTCCCTGAGGAACTGATGGGGTAAACGCCATTTCCATCCTCAGATTTTTCACTCCTTGTTTTGTTGGTGATGCACCCCTACCCCACCCCAGCCCCCAGTCTCAAGCCCAAGGCCCTCTGGCCCATCCTTCTTTTTCTCTGGTCTTGGCAAGGTTGTTTCTCTGGGGCCCAGTGTGTCTTGAGTCTCAGGTGTCTGAGTCTAGATTCTGCTGCTTGCTTTGACTCATGTGCCGGTCACGTCCCCCCCGCCCCCATCACAGTTGTCTTCCTTTCTATCCAGCCATTTCCACGTTCTGTACCACTTTTCCCGCTTGGACCACAAACTCCTCCTTCCTCCCATCCCCAGCTTCATCAGGCTATGTGGTTTTCAAAACCTAGAGATAAATCCCGGTGCTTTAGGGAAAGGAGTGTGCTTGAGGTTAGGAAGAGGGAAGACCAAGATACTGGTTCAGGATGAACGGGGCAGGGAGGAGTGGGAAAAGCGGAAACAGGCTGAATAGGACGAGAAAGAGGGAGTCAAAGGTAAAAACCATGTGACTTGGAGCCGGGAGAGAGGTGGAGAGAAGGCCACGGTTTAAATGAAAAAGGAAGGAAGGTGGTAGGCTGAGGCTGCGAGGACTAAGAAACGGAAGAGAAAAACCCGGAGCCTGACCCCCTGCAGAGAAATGACGGCGGCGAGGAGGAGGGAGGCCGAGTGGTTGTGGAAGAGGCTTAAGGCGGGAAAGGCGGGCGGCCGGCTCAGCCTCCGCGTCAGTCCTGAGTTCAAGCCGTGCCGGCTTTGACCCTTGTGGGAGGAACTGAAGTGGCAAATTAACGACGATAATGAAGTCACTGCTCCTTGTTTGTCTTTGCTGGTTTCCCCTTGAGATTTGTCCTTTGGCCAGACGGGGCACCGTGGGGGAGGGGAGGGCCAGCAGCAGGGAAGGGCGGGGGAGGGGCGCGGAGAAGAGGGCGCGGAGGACAGACGGACCCGGGGAAGAAAGAGGGAGGGGGATGAGGAAAGGAGAAAGGAAGCCAGGAATGGAGGAGAGGAGGGAAGGGGGACGAGGGAAGAGCAGGGCAGGGGAGAGAGGCGCGGAAAGACGGGAAGGGAAAAGAACAATGGGGAACGGGGGAGGGAAGCCTGGAAGGAGGAGCAGAGGACCGGGAGGAAGAGGAGCGGTGGCACGGGGAAATGGCGAGCCGGAGGGAAAGGACGTGGCCGGGGCTGCGGGAGCTGCAGCTGGCGGGGCCGGGGGCGGGGCCTCATCTCCATCTCTAATGGCTGTGAAATGAGGTTAGCTCCATTAGAGGCGGTGAGAGTGTAACGAGATCACACTCATTAGGGCTGGGCCATCCCAGTAATTACCACCACCCCAAACACGCCCGCGCCAGCCGGGCCACCGAGCACAAACAGGCACGCCAGGCACGTGGCAGCACACCCGCACAGGACACCCCGCCGCTGAACGGGCAGCCCAGGGCCCACGCGGGTGTAACCGAGAGCCTCGGGGAGACCCTTCACTAACCCCGAAGAGGTGCCGGGACAGGGCTACACCCAGGCCCCCAGCCACACACACAATAAAAAGCAATAAACACACACGTACACCCGAACTCGGGGAATAAGACACGTGGGTGAGCAGTTATCGCTTCCATTTATTGATCACATACAAAGTGCCAGTCTCAGTAATGATCGTCTCAACGGGCACAACTCCAGGAGGAACTATTCCCCATTCTATTTATGAAGCAACAAGCTTTAAGCAACCCACCCGAGGACATTTACATCACAGGGAATAGAACTAGAATTTGATTCCCGGTCTGTCTGACCTTAAAGGCTATGTTTTAAAATAATACCATACCGTTTTTTCTGAAGTTCATATGCTATTAAGAATACACATGTGTAGACTTCCAACTTTCAGAGAGGTTATCAGAAATCTGATACACACCTCCACCCCACCCCCAGCAGAGAGAGAGAGAGAGAGAGAGACACACACACACACACACACACACACACACAGAATGGCCAGGGCCCGTGCATAGACTGCAATGCGAATAGCGCCCCCTGGAGTCACACAAAGCAGTGGCCTGTTCGGGCCCATCTTACACTAACAACTGGGAGAAGGCCATCTAACACCTTCAAGCTCAAAGGAGAGCATGACAGCACATATGCTCAAAGCAACACACATAAGCGCAGAATAACACACTCAGACTCAAGGATCTCATTCACAATGCTTACCAGCCAGAGCTCAGAAGCTTACAAATTAACTTGAGAGCAGAGCACTGGGGTCAGGCTACCTGAGGCCAATCTCGACTCTATTTTCCAAGTGTTAGACCTTAAAAATTACATAACCCATCTAAGTCTGTTTCCATGTTTGTAAAATGGGAATCAGTAGCTGTATCTATTTTATCAGATTGTCGTGGAGGATTAGGTGATGTGATGCTTCCAGAGGGCTCAGCACAGTGCCTGACACAAGGTAAACATTTAAAGATACTATTATTATTAGTTCTTGTTGTTATTGTTTTAATAGTATTTAAACAGAGTCATTACTATCACAAGGGTTCATGCAGAATCAGAGGACCAGAAGGATTTATTTATATACACAGCCACTTACAATGGTATCCTTCCAAGTAATTCTAGAAGAATTGCACGTAATTCTTTTCAAGCTCAGGGAGATCAAAGGTCTTCCACAGAGGTCCCCCATGCCAGGATCAGATAGGATCCTGAATCTAACTTCAAGGGCACAGCTCCCTGTCCCCTCGCTCTGGAGTGCTCATACAGAAGAAGGGTTCAGAGCTGGCTTTGCGCGGTTATCTAAGCCTGGGTCTCTCCAGTGCACCTACAAGATCACACAGCTCCACACTGCTGTCCTAACACTTGTGGCATCACTGAGGGAGATGCACTGGCAAGAGGCTCCACTCCTCTCCACACCATCCTCTCCTCCAGCAGCAGACATGCTGCAGCACATCTCAACAAAGCCACGCCAATATGGATGGATGTTCCTCTCTGGTTGTGGTTTTAATCCACAGCTTCCCTTTTAGCCCTGTCTACTCCCTCCCACCCCCATCTTCTTCCTCTCAGGCTCTCCTTTCTCCTCACACCCCACCCAGTTCCCTCCCGCCCACCTTAAGCATCTTGCATGCCCATTTTAAGCATCTTGCTTGCTCCAGCCCTCTCACTGGGGACAGGCCACCTGCCCAATCTGCTGCCAAAACTGGGAGCTCTCAACGAGATTCGAGATTCTCCAAGATTCAAGATTCGGTATTTACATGTACAGATCAAGATCCAGCTCCCCGCTCCTTCCCTCCCTCTTCCTCCCTTCTTCCTCCGTCCTCTTCTCTGCCTTGGCTGTCTTTCTTTACCCTCTATGATACTCCTTTTCCTGCCTGTCTCATTTCCTGCCATTCTTATTTTCTCTCTTTTGGACAAAACTTCTCTTGCACAAAGTAAACACTCCCTAAGTATTGGGGTGCCAGGGAGATGTCTAGGAGAGATAGGTAGAATTTAAATGGAGGAATAGGAGTACCTTTTTTTGTTTTCTTTTTAAATATAGAAGGTAAGCTTTAGAGACAGAGAAAGTGATAGTTTTAATGCAAGGAGAGGCCATAATAGTTTTGATCCAAGTGTGAGCCTGGGCAAAGCTTCCAGTCTCTGGTTCGGGATAATGGGATGTCTCTAGACGCAGCAATCAAGAGGGCCTGGTGAGAAATGAAGTCTGCTGCTGGGCAGACTAGATTTAAATCCTGCCCACCGAAGAATCTGCCCTCAGTCGAAAAGGGCAGAGATGAGAGGATGAGTCCAGGTCAAGAAGGGGCAAGACAGAAGGAAAGCATCAGCCTAGCTGCACACACCTTGCCCCCCTTTTGGGGTGGCGGGGGCGGAGAGCCAGAGAGAAGGAAAGAAACTGACCTGATAGACACCAGTATGGGCACTTTTCACATGTTACCTGTACTAGTCTTCACAACAGCCGGGTAAGGACAGAGGTGGCAGCTGTGTGATCTTGTAGGTGTACTGGAGAGACCCAGGCTCAGATAACAGCACAAAGCCAGCTGTAAACCCTTCTCCTGTATGAGCACTTGGGAGTGAGGGCCAGGGAGTTTCCAGATGAGAAAACAGTGGATAAGTAACTTACCAAGGCTGCACAGCTGGTGAGTGGTGGGGAGCCAGGACTGAACCTGGGTCTAAGTGAATCCATAGCCCATGTTCTTCCACTGCCTTAGAAAAGAAATCTCACCTGGTTAGAGTTTATTTGCTGTTGGTACCAACTGATCCCCCTAATGTGGGCACACACACTCCATCTTTCCTGCTTCTGTTCCGCTCCCCTCTGTGGCTGCCTCTTAAAAGCAACAGGTTGAAACCAAAAGGAGAGAAGGGCAGGGCAAAGTTAGTGTGGAAGAGGGCAGGCTGGAGGCAGGGATTTCAGAGAGAAGAAAGAAAAGGTGCCTAAAATGGGCTCCAAGGAAAGAGGATAGATGGAACGATTGGAAAAGTGAAAGGCAAAAATGTCTGGAGGGCTCGGACTTGGAAATCACCATATGCAAATTGTAAGCAAATGTGCCAGTGCCCTCTGGCCAACTTTGCTGGGGAAGACTTTGCCCTGTCGTTGGGTTTGAAGAAAAGAAAGGAGAGGGGTTTTTGTTTTTCGTTTTAAGGAGGGGAGCTGGGAGGAGAAAGCCAGTCTGTCCCTGCGGGCCTGTCCTCTCCTCGGTGATGTTCCCTCCGTAACCACTAGGGAGCAGTCGTGTCACTTTTCCACTCCAGCTCCACCAGAGGTGGGAGGGGGCTCCAGCCCAGGGGAGTCCTGGTCTTGCTGGGACTCCAGCTCCAGAGAAAGTGCCCCTGGCTAGCTTTGCCTCCAGTTCTATAGGCCCCACGGCCTGGCGCCTCCTCGGTGAGGGGCACATTCTTCCTTTCCTCAGGCCTCACTTCTTTGGTCCTTCCTTTGCCCTTGTCCCTTTGGCTCCTGTAATTCTCCGGTTCTGAAGTCTCAAGAGTGTTGTCTTTTGTGGTCTCAGAGCCCGCCTTTGCAGCTTTCCACGTCACATCCAAGCCTTTCTGTCCCTCTCATAACATCTTTCTTGGTAGCTCTCTGGGTCCTACTGTCTGTCCTGAAGCCTCCTGGTTCCCTGGCATCTTCCTGTTCTAAGTACGGTACATTTCAAGAAGTAGGAATTCTTGTCCAGCTACTTACAGGGTGCCTTTCTGCCCACCTCCCATGGAAGAATATCTGAGTTCAGGGATTATGTTGATGGGGCAACAAGTCCCTAGCTGACCCTTGAAAGAAGTAGCACTGCCATCCTTTCCTTCTCTCCTTGAGGAATAAGGAGGGACCTGGGTCTGGACAGAGGAAGAGGGCAATACCCCCCCAAAATCTCTTCTGTTTCCCCATAGCTTTCTCTCCATTTTCCCTTTCTCCTCACGCTGTGAGGGAAGGAAGCATTAGGGAGGGAGATGGAATGAAGGGGCAGCAAGCGAGCTCTGGAGGCTGAGGGCCATTTTGGAGCTAGATGATTCATCTTAGGGGATGACTACACCCTCAGAACTCTCCACCCTCCCCTGGCTCCAGGACTGCCTCCTCCCATCCCCCTCGGTGGCAGCAGCCTTGTAATTTAAAGCTCTTTCTGTCGCCTCTAATGTGATCCTCTCGTTTTATTGACTCTCTCTGCCGTCTGTGGCGCCCCTTCACATCAATCTCTGCTCTAATCACAACGCCACCACTGCCTGCTCGGTCTCCCCTAACCCCTCTCCTCGTGGGCCCCCGGCCCTCGCCTCTACCCAGGTCCTTCCTTTTGACTATCCCCCTACCTCCACCCTACAGCCGATCCGCCCTCTTCCTCCTTCCCTCCTCCACACACAGGAATGCCAGGGCCTTTAAGGGCTCGCCTTCTCCCTTTCCCCACATCTAAGGTGTACCCTGAGGGGGAAGAGATGCCCTTAAGGAAAGCCTGGAACCACAGGAGGAATGACAGTGGTCTGAGGGAGAATAAGACTCTGGGCCTGGTGGTGGTGCGTGGGGACCTGTCTCCAGAAAGAGATGAAAACTGAGGTCAAGGTAGGAAGGGCAGAGAAAGGGACACAGAGATTCAGAGAGGGACAGAAGAAAAGACTGAGGCGGAGGAAAATGGAAGGAGGGGGGGGGAAGTGAAAAAATAATTGCTGCAGTTCAAGGTTTGTAATAAATAGTGGGTGATGGGAGAAGCACAGAGAAGAAGGGGGGAGGGGAGTTGGTGGCAGTGGGGGTAGCGGGAAGAGAGGCACTGAGGCAGAGACAAATTTGCAATTGAAATTCTTTCCTGTAGAGGGGGAGGGGGAGGGGGGGAAGAGATTTGCAATTTTAAACGGCTTCAGACCTACCCTCCCTCCGCTGATCCAGGTCTCACCCACTAGCTAGCCCAAAGCTAAGCTCCTTTGGTTTCTAGCTAGGAACCAGCTGTCTTTTTCCAGTCCTGGGAAGTAAAAGCTTTGGAGAGAGGATTTGGGGCTTAGGTCTTCCTAGCCCTCCTCTGCAGTTTGATCTAGAGTTGTGATTTGGGAGCCAGAGAGAAGTTGCTGACGGATGTGAGGTGGGCCAGCAGGGGGAGAGCACCTACCAAGTTCAGCCCTCAGTGTCAGGGCCCAGGAGGGGCCGCTCTTGCCCCATCTCAGTTCTTCCTACCAGGTGAGCCCCCGTTATGGGGGTGACAGTGGAATGTCAGGCCCTCACACTCCAGCACATGTATCTCCCCACTTCCCCTGGCACCCCAAGGATTCCATAGGAAGAATACCTTTATCCCACAACTTCAGGGCTTCTGCTTTCTGGTTATGTAAGATAACTGCCTCCCGCCTCCCGTCCAATTCCTTTACTTCCCTGTTAGTTCTCCACCCCACCTCGGCCCAGGTGCTGATTTGCATTTTCATTAGCATGCAGAGCCAGCCCCTCGCGGAGCTCCTTAATGGCTCCTCCTTCGACTTCACGCCTGGCTGGCCCCCCAGGAGGAGGAGGGGAGTGGGAATGGGGGCCTCCAGGCTGAGTGCGGCCAGACCAAGGACCCATTCCAAATCAGGGAATCTGAAGGTGAGGGTTAGAGGCTGCCCAAGGCGGGAGAGGCCACACCACTTCCTGGCAGCACTCTGGCCTGAGCGCTAAAGGTTTAATCGTTCGATATCTGCTGATAATTAAGAACTGAAGAGGAGTCAGGCCATCTGGGACACTGGGAGAAGCATGGGATGGTGAGGCATGGGGGAATTGGTGAGTTTTTTACCTTGGGGGACCAAGGTAAAAAAGGGGGTGGGGCTCGGTAATTCTAGTCAGCTGGAGGCAGCTCAGGAATCCTGACTTCTAGACTTTTGGAGGCTCATTTTGCCAGTACTGTCTGAGGGGCAGTCCGGGTAGGTGGAGGAGCCCAGGCCACAGCTTTGGGGTCTAGCTCTGTGCCCGCCGGTCCTTTTCTAGTTTCACCACCTTGGAGCTGTGTGACAATCAGCAGATTATTCAGCCTCTCTTTCTTGGGTGCCTCACCCATAAAATAAGGTTGTCGTGGGATTAAATGAGATAATTGATTAAAGCATTTAACACAGTGCCAGGACCATGCTATATGTACCTTAATATTATTACTGTTACTTTTTTTTTAAATCCCCGTGGAGGAGGAGAGGGGCGGGTCATCTCATACAAGCCATTGTCTTTCAATTGGCCAGAAGCTCTCCCACCTGTGAAGAGAGATGGATCTGTAACGCATCGGAGAGTAGCATGGTGTCTGCAGGCCAGAGGAAAGTCACTGTGGCCTCTCTGGCAAGAGGACCTTGACTTAGGGAAACTAACTCTTCAGGGTGTGGAAAATCTGAGGGTCTTTCCCAGAGCTGATTTATTCAACAGACATGTATGTGTATGTGGCAGGCATCTTTCTCGGTACCAGTGATAAGGCAACCAATAAAGCAGAGTTCCTGCGCTCATGGAACTTAGTTTCTAGAAGGGAGAAATAAGGAAACCAGCAAATATCAGGTAGTGATGAATCTCGGAAGAAAATACCCCTCCCCACCCCTCCATCCCTCCGCCGGCTGTGTTAGCTTCTGTAGAGAGGCGAGGCCTGTTGGAAGAGGTGCTATTTAAGCAGACACCGAATGACAAGGAGCCACTGGGCAGAAGTCTGGGGGAAGAGCACTGCAGGCAGAGTAAACAGCTCAGGAAAGCTGCTAAGGTGGGAATGAACTTGGTGTGTTTGAGGACCAAGAAGGCCAGTGGGCTGGAGTTGGCCAGCCAGGTGGGGTGGAGAGTATTAAAGATGTGTCAGAAGTAGGCAGGTGCCAGATCAAATAGGCTTTTTTTGTAGATCAGGGAGCAGAGTTTGGATTTTATTCACAGTGCAGTGAGAACTCACTGATGGGTTCTCAGCAGAATAGAGTATGGTTTACGTTTTGAAAGGTGATTATGATGCCTGAAATTTGCTTTAAAACAATACAGGAAAAGGGGAAGTGGGTGAGGATATAGATGAAACATGATTGGCCATGAGTTAACAGCAAGGTCCTACTGGATAGTACAGGGAACTATATTCAATATCCCGTGATACACCATAATGGAAAAGAATATAAAGAAGAATGTCTCTGTGTGTGTAACTGAGTCACTTCGCTGTAAGCAGAGATTGCCACACCATGGTAGATCAACTGCACTTCAATTAAAAAAAAAAGGAAAGATTGGCCCTGAGTTTGGAGACTGTTGAAGCTGGGTGATGAGTACAAACGGGTTCCTTATATTGTTTGGTCTATCTTTATGTATGTTTGGCATTTCTCATAATTGAGAATTAAATAAAAGATCATTCTGAGTGGAAGGAGGGGCAGCAGTGGAAGTGGAGGCCAACGTGGAGTCTGTCGCACTAGTTCAGGAAAGCGACAGTAATGGCTCTGGCCGGCGTGGTGCTGCCGGAGATGAGGATGAATGGAAGGCCGAGACGCTCGCTTGAGAGACTGCTGTCGAATTGCCTGCCCGTGGGTGAGGGCGAGAGGAAACTGTGGGTTTCTAGCCTAAGCAACCAGATAAATGGTGGTACCAATTTCTGAGATAGGAAAGATGGGAAGAAACAAGTCCAGGGCAGAAATACAGAGTTCTGATTCTGGACATGTTCACTTTGAAGTCTGTTAGACGCTAAGGTAATGAAGCTTCAAGCTGGCAGACGGGTACTTGAATCCGGCGCTCAGGGAGGAGGGTGGGGCCGGAGGATCCGGAGAATCAACTGCCTGACTGGGTGTCTCCGCTGCCACCTCACAGCTCCGCTCTCTCCATGTCTCCCCCACAGGGTCCTGGCTGTCACGCTGAAATGAACCCCCAGCTCTCCTCCGTCTGCCATGGCCACCCTTAACTCGTCCTCTACCGCTGGCACCACCCCCTCCCCTGGGCACAATGCCCCGTCCCCGCCTCCGGACACCTCCTCCCCCCGCACCCCCTCTGATCCTGTCACCAAAGATCCCCCTGCTGCCCCCTCCGCCTCTGAGAGCATGAGGTCCTCAGAGCCCGGGGGGCGGCCCCTGGAGCCAGACTGTGGCGTCGTCCCACCAAAGGAGATAGGGGAGCCCCAAGAGGAGCCGGTCTGTGGTGGCTTCCCGCCAAAGGACCTGGGGGTGGAAGAAGACAGGGAGCAGGAGGAGGAAGGGGGAGGGCTCCCTCCTGTGGACCTGAGCGACCACTTAGTCTTCACAGCTGGCGGTGAGGCCTGCCTAGTGGCCAAGCTGTCCCTGCCAGGGGGCAGCGAACTCCCGTTACCAAAGGGCTTCCCCTGGGGTGAGGCAGGCATCAAGGAAGAGCCCAGCCTGCCCCTCCTTGCCCACCCGCCCCCTGTACACCTCACTGCCCTTCACATCCAACATGGCTTTGACCCAATCCAAGGCTTTAGCTCTTCTGACCAAATTCTGTCCCACGATACCTCAGCACCATCTCCGGCCACCTGTGAGGGAAGGGATGGAGCCTTCTGGAGCTACCAGCTGGCTCCAAACCCACCTGGAGATCCCAAAGATGGCCCCACGGGGAGCAGGGGAGGAGACCCCAGGGCGCTCTTCTGGCTCTGCCTCCCGTGCCGCCTGGGTTTCGGCAGGCCCCAGGCCTTTGTGGGTCACACACGGTCTCACGGGGTGAAGCTAACCGCTGCTCAACACCAGGGCCTGCCAGGCAACCCAGCCGTGCTCCGGGAGGGGGACGAGGGCTGCGTGGCCCTCCTGAGCTTCCTGGCACCACAACTGCCTGCTCACGCCCCTTTAGAAATACCCCTTGACAACAGCAGCACCGTGAACATGGAGGCCCACGCGGCTCAGACCGAGGATGGCCCCGCTGCGGCCGAAGCCCAGGCCCCTGTCCTGCCCGTGGAAGAAGGCATGGCCCTCAGCCCGCCCTCCCCGCTGACAACCCCGGCCGCCTGGAACCCCAGCCCAAGCCAAGCCAAAGAATCGCCGACGCTGGCAGGCGAGGCAGGGCCAGGTTGGTTCCCCGAGGGGCAAGAGGAGGATGGAGGGCTCTGCCCCCCGCTCAACCAAAGCTCACCCACCTCCAAGGACGGGGGCGTTCTCCCTGCCCCAGTGGGCTCCCCCGAAGACCCTGGTGACCCGCCCCAGCCCTATCGCCCAGCCGATGACTACACCCCGGCCCCTGCGGCCTTCCAGGGCCTCAGCCTGTCCAGCCACATGGCTCTGCTACACTCGCGCAACTCCTGCAAGACGCTCAAGTGTCCCAAGTGCAATTGGCACTACAAGTACCAGCAGACCCTGGATGTGCACATGCGGGAGAAGCACCCTGAGAGCAACAGTCACTGCAGCTACTGCAGTGCTGGGGGCGCCCACCCCCGCCTCGCCCGGGGGGAGAGCTACAACTGTGGCTACAAGCCCTACCGCTGCGACGTCTGCAACTACTCCACCACCACCAAGGGCAACCTCAGCATCCACATGCAGTCCGACAAGCACCTGGCCAACCTGCAGGGCTTCCAGGCGGGGCCAGGGGGGCAGGGGAGCCCCCCAGAGGCAGTGCTCCCGCCCCCCGCAGGGGACAAGGAGCCCAAGACCAAAGCGTCCTGGCAGTGCAAGGTGTGCAGCTACGAGACCAACATCTCCCGCAATCTGCGCATCCACATGACCTCCGAGAAGCACATGCAGAACGTCCTCATGCTGCACCAGGGGCTGCCGCTGGGGCTGCCGCCAGGGCTGGTGGGGCCAGGCCCCCCGCCCCCAGCAGGGGCTGCCCCGGCCACCTCCCCTGATCTCTTCCAGTACTTTGGACCCCAGGCCCTAGGGCAGCCTCAGGCTCCCTCGCCTGGACCCGGGCTGAGGCCAGACAAGCCCCTGGAAGCCCAGCTGCTTCTCAATGGCTTCCACCACCTCGGAGCACCTGCTCGCAAGTTCCCCACAGCTGGTAAGCTCGCTGGGTGTTCTCTTTTCCCTTCCTCGGGGCCAAACTCAGTTCCCTGCTTTCTCTCCAGGGCCAGCCCCACCGCTTAAATAACCCCAGCTCCCTCAGCATCCACCCCTCCCATTCCCACACAGCAAGCTGACCCTGCCCTGTTCCTTCCTGGGGCCACTAACCTGTCTCTGTCCCCTAGCCCCCGGCAGCCCCTCCCCGGATGCCCACCTGCCTCAAAGTCAGCTTCTGGGCCCCTTGTCCGACGGGCTGCCTGCCTCGCCGCCCCCAGATGACAGCCCATCCCTGAAGGTGTTCCGATGCCTCGTGTGCCAGGCCTTCAGCACAGACAGCCTGGAGCTGCTGCTCTACCACTGCAGCGTGGGCCGGAGCCTCCCGGAGGCCGAGTGGAAGGAGGTAGCTGGTGACACCCACCGCTGCAAGCTCTGCTGCTATGGCACCCAGCTCAAGGCCAACTTCCAACTCCACCTCAAGACCGACAAACATGCTCAGAAGTACCAGCTGGCGGCCCACCTGAGGGAGGGGAGTGGGGCCATGGGCACCCCCTCCCCAGTGCCCCTGGGAGATGGGGCTCCTTATGGGTCTGTCCCCACCCTGCACCTGCGCTGCAACATCTGTGACTTCGAGTCCAACAGCAAGGAGAAGATGCAGCTGCACGCCCGGGGTGCGGCCCATGAAGGGAACAGCCAGATCTATAAGGTGAGAGTGGGGCAGGAAGGGTCTGGGATTTGAAGGGCACAGCACAGAGCCTGAGGGAGAGAGGAGAAGGGGACAGGGCTGGAGCAAGGAGACGCAGAGTGGGAAGGTGATGCGAAAACCCAGGGGGGCGGGATTGGAGAAAAAAGGCCAGGGCACCAGGGGAAAAACTATTTGGAGACAGACGTGGAGAAAGACCAAAGGATGGTGGACTCTGACCAAGTGACTCCGGTACTTTATTCAACTTTTCTGGTGTATGGGACCAGGGGGAGGGTTCTGTGTCTGCTCAGCCCATCTTGTCCCCAGAAGTTCAAGAGGATGGAACCAGATTCCATTCATATACTAGGAGGGAGTCCAGGATTGGTAGGAGGAAGAGGAGGAGACGGGGGAGAAAAGGCAGTCACACTCAGGTGGCCAAAGGAAGGAAGAGGAGAGCCCAAGAGGGAGGAAGGGGGTGTCGGGGTGCTGCTGGTCAGGCCCCCCGGGGAGGCAAAGGGGCCCCCTGGGACCTAGGGGCGGCCATCCGTCCGTCCTTCTGCACCTGAGCAGCCTCCTTCCCGTTTGCAGTTTCTGCTGGAGATGGAGGGGGCGGCGGCGGGCACGGAGCTGGGGCTGTTCCGCTGCCTGCTGTGCGCCTGGGAGACGCCCTCCCGCCTGGCTGTGCTGCAGCACCTGCGCGCCCCTGCCCACCGCGATGCCCAGGCCCAGCGGCGCCTGCAGCTGCTACAGAGCGGCCCCGCAGCCGACGAGGGGCTCTCAGCTCTTCAGGGCATCCTGAGCTTCAGCCACGGGCAGCTCCAGCCTCCCGGTGAGGAAGAGGGCACTGGAGAAGACCTGGGCCGAGAGGGCAGCCAGGGCGGGAGCTGGGGGCCCAGGAGAGAGTGGCACGGGGACGAGAAATGGGTCCGTGCACAGTCCAGAGCAAGCGGAAAGGCGCTGGGAAGGCTGCTGAAACTGGCTTTTAGGAACACTGGGGCAGCCGAGGGAGGTGGGGAACAGGAGGCTGTTGGAGGAGGCGGCAGAGAAGAGCAGGGATTTTGCTGGGTGGAGGAGTGGAGCAGGAAGGGAGGTGAGAAGGAACCACCCAGTGATTCCGAGTGGTGACTGGTGTGCTGGCAAAGCTTGGGGGGGGGCGGGGGTGTGTGTGTGTGGGGTGTGGCAGGAGCTGGTCAGGAAGGAGAGGAAGGGAGAAAAACAGAGAAAGAATAGAATCAGCTTTGGGCTGGGCCGGGACTTGTCAGAAGGAGGTGGGAGCTGGGGGCATGGCCCGAAGGCAGCAGGATGGGAAGCCCTTGATGAGCTCCCCAGCCTCTTCCTGTATCCTAGGAGGTCTTCAGTCCGAAGGCTGGGCTTAGGGTCCCCCTTAGGCAGCTGAGGTTGTACGAGAGAGACTGGGAAGAGCCCGCCAGGCACCATTGATCCAGAGGGTGCAGAAGAGCCTGGAAGGGGCCGTGAGAGGTGGGCACAGGTGTCCGGGCTTTGCAGAGGCCGGCAGTGGGCAAGGGTGAGGGCAGGGGCAGCAGGAGCCAGGAACAGGCAGCATTGACTGGTGCTAATTGAATTGCCAATACACTGGCTGGAGTTAAGTGCCGGAGGGGCCCAGATCAATAGCTAACGATCCTGGAGCAGGACTGAATGGAGTTAAGGAACTTTAACACTTTAATTAGGCCGCCACCGAAAATAAATTCCTACACATCTGTCAATTCTTGCTTGAGTGGTAATCTCCTCTCCCAGCTAGACCTGCCGCCTCCTGCTCACCGCAGCTGCTTCCTTTCAACCTCACCTTCCCTCTTCGGCGCCCCTCACTCTACATTTCTGGGCTCCCTTCTTCCAGGATCAGTCAAGACAGGGAGCTGAGTTTGGTCCTGTTTCTGTCGCCCGCTGCTGGACCTGTTCCCTCATCTTTAAATGACGGGGCTAGACTCGCAGAGATGATTTCTTAGGCTCTACCAGTTCCAACACTGTAATTTCCCCCCTCATCCTCTGTATTTCTTTTTGGCGGCTTTTTGTCCTCTCCTATTGATTCATCTATCCATCTTCTCCCTTTACTGCCTGGCTGCTTGTCCTGCTTCCTCTGCCCTATGTCCTCCCTTCTCTGGTGCTTCATCCTTTTAAATTGACTCTCCCTTCATCCTACACAGGGAAGGCTCCTGTCACCCCCTTAGCTGAGCCACCCACCCCTGAGAAAGATGCCCAGAATAAGACAGAACCATTGGGTGAGTTGCTCATCTGGTCCATTTCTTTCTCCATCCCTTGCCCTCCTCACCCCCCCAATCCTAATATTATACATTCTGAGGTGCTCATGGGACCTTGCGGTAATCCAGACACCCAGCAAGGCTTCCTGTGCAGAAGGAGCTAAAGTGATCAAAAGAAAGGGCTCATCAGAGGGAAGGGAGGCGGAGCCACAGAAAGCTGGGTGCTTTTGCCCTCTGGCCATCCCGCTAACCCGGGCTCAGGCCTGCCAAGCTCCCTCCCTGTACTGAGTGCAGTTCTGTACTTCCCTGCCCTTTCTCCCCTTCCCCAGAGCCCACCCCTACCTTGGAAGCCCTCTGCTACAAATCAGGTCATCTTAAGGGCCGGGGGTCTGTGAAAGGAAGAGGGAGGGGCTGTCAGAGTCTCTTAATCTCTCCTTTCATCTTCAGCTTCTGAAGAGGCAGAGAACAAGACTGGCCCTCCTGGAGACAGTGCCGACCAGACCACGGTCAGAACCGGGGTAACTGGGAAGATCTGGGGCGGGGGGGGGGGGCGTCTAATTTTACTGAGATCTGCTCACATCCTAAAGGCTGAACTTCTAATTAGTAGATCTTTACAGACAAGAGATTTCAGACCAAAGGCAGATCTAATTTTGTCATGCTTGTGACTTACGTCACTCCAAATACAACATTTCAGAAATTGCACCTAGGTCCAGTTACCGGATGTGAGCACCAGCTGAGCTGGCCCTGAGGGGTGGAGCACAGAGGGAGACAAAATGAAAAGAGAAAGGCAAAAATAAAACACCAGCTGCTGCCCAGCTCTTTATTCCTGTTGGGAGCAGAAAGATGTGAAGTTCCTCTTCTACAGAGAACCCTGAGCCTGGGTGGAACTGCCCTGGCACCTCCTTCCTCAGGGCAGAGGAACTGACCCAGATGACCCACACGGACAGCAAGCTCTGCAAGTCTCCGAGTGGCTGACCTAGGCAGGGCCCAAGAGTAGCTTAGCTCTGGGGCCTGAAAGGGTTCATTCTGAGCGGATTCCCAGCCTTTGGTTTTGAGGTGCCCACCCTGTGCCTCCCAGCTCTCCAAACTGGACTGCAATATGCCATGTGTATTACGACTGCAAACTGCTGCAGTAACGGCTTATGTCCTCAGCTCCCCTGCCTCCTAACTCCTGTTCCAGCTATCTGCTCCCAGGGCTAGGTGCATCAAGATGAGTGTCTGGATACCTTTCCTTTATGGCCATCCCCTCCCTGACATGCAGGCCTGGACCAGTGGCACAGGCGACAGGAGAGGAAGTGCAGGCTGACAGAAATGTAGGCTGCAGGTCAGGCAGTCAGGTGACTGAGGCGGAAGTAGAGGGGCCTTCATGCCCCACCCTCTGGAGGTCCGGGCGGGAATGCACCAAGAGAGCCAGGCCAGAATTTTCCCGGGCCACTGGGGGAGCTGTGGTGTTTGTTTACATTAAAAAGGGAAGGGGAGAAAAAGGCAGGCAAAGAAAGTGGGAGCGGAGGGAAAATGAGCCGCCTTCTGAGCAGACAGGTAGGGAGTGCCCCGCTT
Source organism: Balaenoptera ricei (assembly GCF_028023285.1). Classification (NCBI taxonomy): domain Eukaryota; kingdom Metazoa; phylum Chordata; class Mammalia; order Artiodactyla; family Balaenopteridae; genus Balaenoptera; species Balaenoptera ricei. Next base: position 114,145,247 of record NC_082640.1, on the reverse strand, counting down.
AGTCCAGGGACCTTGGAGAGGCAGAGTGGCAGGGATACGGGAGCCTCTGGGTCCAGGAAGTGCCAGAAGCAAGGGGAGCTATTTCACGGAGGAGAGACAGGCAGGGTGGGGGCAGGTAAGGAAAGAAAACTAAATCAGAGGAGGTAGGTACAGGGCCGTCCTGTCGGCTGAATGGAGTAGGGCAGCAGAGACAGGGGAAGAGAGAGGCCAGGACGGAGGGAGAGGGCAGGACAAAGAAGGCAGGCCAGGGCAGCGCAGCCTAGGCCTTTGTCCCCGTCCTAGTGAAGTGAGGGAGGAGCCAGCTTTCAGGACTGGGACTCCTCCTCCATCAGGGGTAGGACCAGGCTGTGTCCCGGCAGTGATGGTAAGTCCCACCCCTCCCTGACACCTCCCCCACCGCCTGTGTGCCCCAGGTGTTCTGCTGTCCATACTGCAGTTTCCTGAGCCCAGAGTCCGAGCAGGTGAGGGCGCACGCGCTCTCCCAGCACGCAGTGCAGCCCAAGTACCGGTGCCCTCTGTGCCAGGAGCAGCTGGTGGGCCGGCCTGCCCTGCACTTCCACCTCAGCCACCTGCACAACGTGGTGCCCGAGTGCGTTGAGAGGCTGCTGCTCGCGGTGAGTGCAGGCTGGGGGGCCGGGCACGAGGGCAGGCAGAGGCCGCGGTGTCCGGGCAGCTGTGTGTGCTGAGGGGAGCGGCTCTGCGTGGATCTGAAGGTGGAGTTTAGAGCTGGAGGGAACCTCAGAGCCGAACCTGTCCAGAGCCTCTACTCGCTGGGGAGGAAGCGCCCTTGGGCCCTGAGAGGAACTGTTCCACAGCGGGCGCGGCTGCCAGACAGGAGAGACAGCAGCGCAGGCCCTCTCCTCCGTGGGGCGGGCAGGTTTGTCCACAGAGGAGTCTGGAGCTGGGCTGGGCACAGACACAGGTGCAGAGCTGGGGGGTCTGGGGTAGCGGGACGGTGGTGGGAAGTCACTGGGATCTCTTCCATCGCAGGCCACAACTGTAGAGATGACCTTGACGACCAAAGTGCTGCCTGGGCCTGCTCTAAGCCCTCTGGGGGACGGCCCAGAGCCCCCCGCTCCCGGGCCAGAGCCTGTGCCCAGCAGAGACAAAGCAGCAGGTAAGGAAGGGAGGGCAGACCTCCCAAGGTGGCAGGAAAGGGGACCTGGATTCCTCGGACCAAGAAGGTCTAAAGACAACTGAGGCAAGGATGAGTTGCCCTAGATACTGAGCGGGTGGGGTCTGATTTAGACGAGGTTCCCTTCTCACTGCGCCCCCTTCTCTCTCCCCCAGGAGGCCCTCACCTGACCCCGGAAGCCAGTCCTGATCCTCTTCCTGAGCCTCCCCTGCCCTCAGCCGAGGCCCCAGACAAGCCCATGGGAAGCCCTGACCAGCCCCCTTCTCCAGCCCCGTCTCCAGCCCCTCGGCCCGATGCCCAAGCTGACGAAGTAGCTCCTCCACCCACCACGGCTGAGGAGGAAGAGGGGGCTGGCGGGGAGCCCCGCCTGGCAGAGCCAGCTCCAGCTGACTCTCGCCACCCTCTGACCTATCGGAAGACCACCAACTTTGCCCTGGACAAGTTTCTCGACCCTGCCCGGCCCTACAAGTGCACTGTGTGTAAGGAGTCCTTCACGCAAAAGAACATCCTCCTGGTCCATTATAACTCGGTCTCCCACCTGCACAAGATGAAGAAGGCTGCCGTTGACCCCTCCGGGCCTGCCCGCGGGGAAGCTGGTGCGGCACCCGCCCCCGCCGCCGCCGCCACAGACAAGCCCTTTAAGTGCACGGTCTGCCGCGTCTCCTACAACCAGAGCTCCACCCTGGAGATCCACATGCGCTCCGTCCTGCACCAGACTCGCTCAAGGGGAGCCAAGACGGACGCCAAGGCCGAGGGGCCAGAGCGCGGCCCGGAAGAGCCCAAGGAAGGCGAGACTGAGGGGGAGGTGGGCACTGAGAAGAAGGGCCCTGACCCTGGTGGCTTCGTATCTGGTGGACTGCCCTTCCTGTCCCCTCCCCCACCTCCCCTGGACCTGCACCGATTCCCAGCCCCACTCTTCGCCCCACCAGTCCTGCCCTCCTTCCCTCTGGTGCCCGAGTCCCTGCTTAAGCTCCAGCAGCAGCAGCTGCTCCTGCCCTTCTACCTCCATGACCTCAAGGTAGGGCCCAAACTGGCACTGGCTGGGCCCGCGCCCCTGCTGTCCCTGCCGGCCGCCACCCCTCCTCCCCCGCCCCCTAAGGCCGAGCTGGCTGAGCGAGAGTGGGAGCGGCCACCCACGGCAGAAGAGGGGAATGAGACAGCACCCAGCTCACCCCCCCAGCCAACGCCCAACGAGGCGGCCCGCACTGCAGCCAAAGCCCTTCTAGAAAACTTTGGCTTTGAGCTGGTGATCCAGTACAATGAAGGGAAGCAGGCTGTGCCCCCTCCCCCAACCCCACCCCCACCCGAGGCCCTGGGCGGTGGGGACAAGCTGGCCTGCGGGGCCTGTGGGAGACTCTTCTCCAATATGCTCATCCTCAAGACACACGAGGAGCACGTGCACCGCCGCTTTCTGCCCTTTGAGGCCCTGAGCCGATACGCCGCTCAGTTTCGAAAGAGCTATGATAGCCTCTACCCGCCCCCGGCAGGGTCCCCCAAACCTCCCGATGGGCCTCTGGATTCACCTGCTCCCCACCTGGGCCCACCTCTCCTGGTCCCAGAGCCTGAGGCAGGGGGGGCCCGCCTCCCTGAGGAGCGAGGCCGGGCAGGAGGACGCTGGCCCCCAGAGGAGGAAGAAAGCTCCAGAGGGAATCTTCCTCCCCTAGTGCCTGCAGGCCGCCGCTTCTCCAGAACCAAGTTCACAGAGTTCCAGACCCAAGCCCTGCAGTCTTTCTTTGAGACTAGCGCCTACCCCAAGGACGGAGAGGTGGAGCGGCTCGCAAGTCTCTTGGGCCTGGCTAGCCGTGTGGTGGTGGTGTGGTTCCAGAACGCCCGCCAGAAGGCTCGCAAAAGCGCCGGCGACGGTGGGCCTGTGCCCAGCGGGGGAGGCACTGGGGGAGCCTCCGGCTGCCGGCGCTGCCGGGCCACCTTCTCCTGTGTTTTTGACTTGGTGCGGCACCTCAAGAAATGCTATGACGACCAGCATCCGGAAGAGGAGGAAGAGGCAGAGAGGGGGGAAGAGGACGAAGACGCAGAGGAGGAAGATGCAGAGGAGGAACAGGGCCCGGAACCCCCAGCGGGGCCCGAGGGCCCATCACCAGAACCTCCAGACAGGGAAGAGCTGGGCCAAGCAGAGGCCACGAAGCCAGGAGGCAAAGAGCCTGAAGGGAGGGCCCCTCCCTCGCCCTCCCCCGTCCACGCCTGTGACCAGTGCGCCATGTCTTTCCCCAGCCAGGACCTCCTGACCAGTCACCGCCGGCTGCACTTCCTGCCACCTGTGCAGCCCAGCACTGCCCCCCACCTCCTAGACCTGCCCTTGCTGGTGATCGGGGAGCGAAACCCTCCGGTGCCAGGCACTCCACCAGTGCCAGGGCCACCCCTCAAACGGAAGCACGAGGACGGTAGCCTGTCTCCCACGGGCAGCGAAGCAGGGGTGGGTGGGGAGGGTGAGCCCCCCAGGGATAAGCGTCTGCGCACCACCATCCTGCCGGAGCAGCTGGAGATCCTGTACCGCTGGTACATGCAGGACTCCAACCCGACGCGCAAGATGCTCGACTGCATCTCCGAGGAGGTGGGGCTCAAGAAGCGAGTGGTGCAGGTCTGGTTCCAGAACACCAGGGCCCGGGAGAGGAAGGGCCAGTTCCGAAGCACCCCCGGGGGAGTGCCCAGTCCGGCAGTCAAGGCCCCCGTCACACCCAGCCCGGCACCCTTCCCCAAGTTCAACCACTTGCTGGGCAAGGTGGATGATGGGGCTGGGAGGGAGGCCCCAAAGAGGGAAACACCTGCTTTTCCCTACCCCACAGTCACCCCTGCTGCTGGGCCTCTGCCTTTCCTGCCACCTGGGAAAGAGGCCCCCACTCTGACACCAGAGCCACCTCTACCTCTCCCACCTCCCCCTCCACCCAATGAGGATGAGGGCCCAGAGGAACCGTCTAAAGCTTCTCCAGAAAGTGAGGCTTGCAGTCCATCTGCAGGGGATTTAAGTGATTCGTCAGCTTCCAGCCTGGCTGAACCAGAGTCCCCCGGGGCTGGAGGGACCAATGGGGGCCCAGGAGGTGGGGCTGGGGTCCCAGATGGAATGGGGCAGCGGCGCTACAGGACCCAGATGAGCAGTCTGCAGCTGAAGATCATGAAAGCCTGCTACGAAGCCTACCGCACCCCTACCATGCAGGAGTGCGAGGTGCTGGGGGAGGAGATTGGGCTGCCCAAGAGAGTCATCCAGGTCTGGTTCCAGAATGCTCGTGCCAAGGAGAAGAAGGCCAAGCTGCAGGGGGCAGCAGTCGGTGGGGCTGGGGGCAGCAGTGAGGGCCCCTTGGGAGCCCAGCGCACCGACTGCCCCTACTGTGATGTCAAGTATGACTTCTATGTCTCCTGCCGAGGCCACCTCTTTTCCCGCCAGCACCTGGCCAAGCTCAAGGAGGCAGTCCGAGCCCAGCTGAAGAGTGAAAGCAAGTGCTACGACTTGGCCCCAGCACCCGAGGCACCCCCCGCTCCCAAGGCTCCACCTGCCACCACACCTGCCTCTGTGCCCCTCGGGGCTGCCCCGGCTCTGCCTCGCCTGGCCCCGGTCCTCTTGTCCGGCCCAGCTCTGGCCCAGCCCCCGCTGGGCAGCTTAGCTCCTTTCAGCGCAGGTGAGTGAGAGGTTGGGAGAAGCTGGACTTCAGAGGGCATCTCCCTCTAATGAGGTGCCCTTCCTTTTCCTTCTTGACTCCTCCCATCTCCAGTCTCCTCCCTGGCCTCCCTGTGTTTCCAGCTGGTGGGGTAGAGAAGGGAGGAGAGGGAGCATGGAGGCCAGGCGGTGGGGACGCATGAGTATGTGGCTGGAGGTGGCCTCCAGCAGGAAGGATGGCAGCGCCAGGAGGTGGCTAATCATCACTCTTCATCTTCCTAGGCCCTGCAGCCTCCTCAGGCCTCCTTGGCCTCGCCACTTCGGTCCTGCCTGCTACCACAGTGGTCCAGACTGCTGGCCCAGGCTGCCCCTTACCTCAGAGACCTATGCCCGACCACACCAACACCTCCACAGTAGGCACCACTGACCCTGCCCCAGGCCCGGCTACTGAACCCTCTGGGGACAAGGTCTCTGGTGAGCGAAAGCCAGCTGCAGCCCCCGCCAACTCCTCCACCGACGCCCTCAAGAACCTCAAAGCATTGAAGGCCACTGTCCCAGCCCTGTTGGGGGGCCAGTTCCTGCCCTTCCCGTTGCCCTCTGCAGGGGGGGCCACGCCGCCAGCTGTCTTTGGCCCCCAGTTACAGGGGGCCTACTTCCAACAGCTCTATGGCATGAAGAAGGGACTGTTTCCCATGAACCCCGTGATACCTCAGACCCTCATCGGACTGCTCCCCAACGCCCTCCTCCAGCCACCGCCCCAGGCCCCCGAGCCCATAGCCACAGCGCCTCCGAAGCCGCCTGAACTGCCCGCTCCAGGGGAGGGGGAGGCCGGGGAGGCCGATGAGCTGCTGACAGGCAGCACCGGCATCTCCACCGTGGACGTGACCCACCGCTACCTTTGCCGCCAGTGCAAGATGGCATTTGACGGGGAGGCCCTGGCCACTGCTCACCAGAGATCCTTCTGCTTCTTTGGGCGGGGCTCCGGGGGTTCCATGCCCCCCCCGCTGCGGGTGCCCATCTGCACCTACCACTGCCTGGCATGTGAGGTGCTGCTGAGTGGGCGAGAAGCCCTGGCCTCGCACCTGCGCTCCTCGGCCCACAGGCGCAAGGCGGCCCCGCCCCCAGGGGGCCCACCTGGCGCCGCCACCAACGCCGCCACTGCCGCCACGGCTGCTGTGGCTTTTGCCAAAGAGGAAGCAAGATTACCTCACACGGACTCCAACCCAAAAACTACTACTACCTCTACACTTCTAGCTTTATAAACAGATAAACCAAGACGCGGGGACAGGGAGGGCCTCGGGGCTCCTTCTCTTACCCCAAGGGGTGTCTGGTGGGAGCTCAAATCCCTCACCCCACCCTTGGCCCTGCCCACCCCCCTGGGAATCTCTCAGTCTCCACCCTCAGTGGGCTTCACACACCCCACCTCCAGCAGAGTCCTGCCTCCTCCTCCACCCCCAGACACACCGATCCTTCACAAATCCTGGCCCCTTGGTCTTCACGGGCAACACATCCATCTTGCCATCTCGATTATTCATTCACATCCACCCTGCCCACCAGACACAAGATCTATCCTTGGTTTCATCTTCCTACAGCCTCTTTCCTACTGAATTCCCAGTCACCCCTCCAACTCCTATAAACACACAAATATGTTATCCCACGCTGTTCCACTGACTGAGAAAACACCAAAAAAAAAAAAAAAAAGAAGAAGAAGAAGGAAAAAGAAAACCCAAGACAAGGAAGGGGGAAGGAAAATAAACTTTGCCACTCCCCCTTCTCCTTCCTACCCTCCTCGTCTAGAGCACCATACCGCTCACAAACTCTTTCCAAATACTCAGTTGGCTCCCAAGGTTGGAGCCTGGGATGGGCAGGGAGCCCATGAAACTCTAACCAAACTGGAGGTCAGCGGGGAGAAGTGCTCCCAGCTCACTCTCCTCACACCCCTCCCTCCTCACCTGACAGGGGAGCCCCTGTGGCCTGAACTCTAAGGGAAGCCACGGCCAGGAACCCCTCTGCCAGCCCCGACCCTGCACCCCGGAAACTGCAGTAACTTATTCTCAAAGGCTTTAAACACAGAGATCCTCTCAGCAGCCGTCGGCCTGCCCCTTGTCCCAGCTCTGCCACGTGGCGGTCCAGCCTCCGGGACCGGCGCTGCCCACCAACGGCAAATCCAAAGTTCTTTAAAAAAAAAAAACTGAAACACACAACCAAAAAAAAAAACAAAACACGAGTGCGAGAGAGAGCACGCACACACGTGCGGGAGAGAGAGATGGAGAGACCAGAGGAATGAACTAATGAAAAACAAACTTGGAAAAAAAAAAAGAAAAAAGCCTGAAAACTCTCCCATCAAACAAGTGGTTTTTTTCCTGTTTGTGTCACTCCCCACCCCACCCCATTTTAATGGTTCAAGGGTCTTTGAACCACCTTGTCTCTGGAAGATCAAATGGCTTTAAGTCCTTGCTTGGGTTCAGTGGTCCACAAGACTAACGGGAGTGCAGCCCTGCCCTGGCTGTGCCCAGCCTCAGGAGCGGGAGCTGGTAATGGGGAGAAGAGCCTGGAGGCTGGGGAGAGAACCCCATCCTTGCCCCCTGAATTGAGTATTTATCAGGACAGGTTAACAAACATCCCCTCATTCTCAGCTGTGAGTTACAAAAGTCAGTGTCACTGAAAGTAGCTTGGCCGTCTCAGGAGGAAAGGGGTGGACTATAGCCCGGGCAGTCTGGTTTCTGAATCTTGGGTCTGCTTCCCTTTCACGTAGCTGCCACCATCTCCTCTCATTCACTTCTTTCACACACCTCTCCTCCCACTCCCTTCCTGGTGCCCCCTTCAGATTTCTGGCCCTTCTTGAACCTCTTTGCCTTTGTGGGGACCCTTATTCCCTGTCTGTGTTCTTCCCACACCACCCCATCCTCTGCCCCTGCTTCCTCCGGCCTGGCCCATCTCCTCCAGGAAGCAGCAGCTGCTGGAGGTACCCCCCCCCCACCCCCGCCGCAACACACACACACACACACACACACACACACACACACACACACACACAAAGGAGTTAGGGCCTCCCTATGAAGCTCATGGGGTCTCGAGCTGATGACAGCTGAGGGGATGGGTGGGCAAGGAGATGACTGAAGCACAAGGCGAACCTTTGATAGAGTGAGATCACCAAGGGAACCAACAGATGAGGAATGTGCTAGAAGAGGGTTCCCCACCTCTAACTTCGTTGTCTCTGTGAGCATCAAGTAACTGTGGCAACTCCAAAGCCCAGCTACAGTGGCAATGGGTGGAGACGCAGGTGTTTTAGCAAAGAAAAGCCTGCAAAAATTTCCCAGTCCTCCAGGTAGTTTCTCCTACAACCCTTGCCCCTAAGACCTCCCCCTTTCTAGGTAGTCTCCTTCCAAACTCTCCCTTCAGGCTGCTTCTACTACCAGTATCCATTTCATACACGCACACACACAAATTCAGCCAGCCCTGGGATTTAGGTTTCCTGGCCTGTCACCCTGTTCCTTGAACATGTTAATACTGAAGCAGTGGCTTATATGCAGAAAAGATAGGAGGAGAGAAAAGGGGAGGGAAAACTTAGCTCAGTTCCTAGTCCCCATATGCTCTGTGAATCTCACTTCTGGTCCCATTCATTTCTAAAATGAAAAGCTCCTAACCTAGCACATCAGGGGTGGGGTGGATTAGTTATTCTGATGATGCCAAAAACGCCAGTTCCAAATGCAAGAAGAATGAAACTGCCCAACCACGGGCTTGCTCCTGCTGCTCCCACCTTCCCCCACCTCAGCATCTCTCGTGCACCCCTCCCTCCCTCTCTCTCTATCCTTTTCTCTCTCCTGTTGAAATTCTGTGTATAAAACTATTTTCTTAGCAGCATGTGTATGAGGAAAGATGCTTTTTCACTCTGTGCTTTCTGGGAATGTGATATGTGTATAAAAGTTGAAAACAAACAAAGAAAAATTAGAGAAAAAAAAACAGGAGAAAAAGAGGGAACGTTTTAAAGAAAACCTTGGCAAACACCTTGCATGGGATGATTAGAGGTGTGGTTTCATGCATTTTAGGGATTTACAGCCAGGGTAGGTTGGCTTTAGTTTGAACTATGAATATTTTCACCAGGAGTTAATACAGCCACAAACTCCTCCTCCTGTTGCCCTTCAACATAATCTCTTACACCCAGATTCCCTGGCGTGGAGAATCCCATGTACATTCACAGTCGTGGACTGGAGCTGACTGAGTAGCTGTCCTTACCAAGAACCCTATAATCTGGGGGACAGAGGAGCCTGGCCAACTGCTGACTTAGGTCAGTCAACGTGCTTCTGGAGGGTGTGCCATTCCATGTTCCCAGTGGCCGGAAGCATTCCTCCCTGACCCCTTCCTGAGACCACAGTCCTCAGCAGCAGCACTTCTGCTCTGGAGATTCAGCGAGTGGGTGGCTCCTGTGGACAGAGGCTGAGTCAGCACCGCCCCACGCAGAATGCTAGAGGTGAGTGCCAAGTCGCCCAGGTTAAAATGTGCTGCTTCTGTGGAGCAGTAAACCAACTCGAGCGCGTGGCACATCCATACCTATCTCGTGGTACCCTCCCCTCCACGCCAGCTCTAAAGTGAGCCTGAATCAAGGGCTCATAAGATTGGTCTTCCATGGCTCGGGGCAAAGGCTTAGGGTTTCTGACACACACAGGTCCTAAAGCATCCAAATTCTGGTCCACCCTACTTACTGTCAGGGTCAGTACCAGGAGGGGGAGGTGGAAATGATCTTGGCTGTCTTTTCTCTAAACCAGAGCCTGTATGGGGATGGCTTACGGTACCCAATTCTCAACTAGGAACAAAAATCAAAGTCTGTGGAAGAACATGAGAAAATCTGAAGCCGTAGTGGCCAAATGGGGCAGAGTCTGCAATAGGACCACAGAAAGAGACCTGTTCTTCCCCCCGACCCTCTAGCCCCTGGAGTAGACACATTCGCTCCTCTAATCATTCATCCCTGTATAGATATTCACATGTGAAATACAGAGCTCTGTGTATACAACTACACCAACAAAGCAAGCAAGCACACTGTCAGAAACAACAGCAGAACCATGTATAGAGAGAGCTACACGGATGCACACAAATGCCAGAAAGAATGGGCCCCACGGGCATATAGGCACAAGGGCCGTGCCCCAGAGCCATCAACTACACTCCCATTAAGTAGAAACACCCTCCAATACATAGTAATTTTCTTCACACAACAGGAAGTAGGAAAAGCTTATAAACAGAGAAATGTAACCAGGGTCAAGAAGAGTGACCAAATGTTGACCATTAATCCATGGGAAAGGACCTTAAATTCCTCTGGTGTGGAGACACCAGGTACATTCACAGTCGTGGACTGGAGCTGACTGAGTAGCTGTCCTTACCAGGAACCCTGTAATCTGGGGGACAGAAGAGCCTGGCTAGAGAGGGGAGGGAGGTAGAAGAGAAACCAGGAAGAAACTCTGGGGAAAACGTATATGAAACACAGGGATAAACTGTGCTGGGAACCTGTGTTACATGAAGGGCCAGGTACTGGGGAGCAACTAATGAGAAACCTGTAAGCCCTGAGGATGTCATTCTTAGAGAACTGAGTGAGGAAGAAATGTCCCAATTCCAACGAAGTTCTGGCTACAATAAGAAAGGCTATAGGCCCAGCCTCAGGGGTTTACAGAATTACAGCGTGGATACAATTGTGAAAAGATGAGATGAAAAAAAAGCCAGAGAGGAAGTTCATAGAAGACCTAGGCCAGGACTCGTTAAATCTGGGGAAAGATGGGAAGTGATCAATCCCCAGGGAAAGCCTCCCAGGGAAAGACATAAACTCCCAGAAGAACATAAAATTGAGTGAGGACCCACCCCATCTTTCTCCTTCATATAGAGAATCCCCACAGCCTTCAGACAAAGGAGAGACAAGGGGTCAATGGCATTATTCCCTGTCAGTAGTCTGAGCCTCATGTTTCGTGCAGCTCCCAGTCATGCAGAGGTGTCTGGCTAGAGGCTGGTGGGGAAGCAGGTTGATTACAGGTGGACCAGAAAGACAAGTGAGGGGGGAATGGTGACCAGGACTGACTCATACCCCTCCCCAGCCATACACACACTCTTAAACAAACAGTGGCTAGAAGACTGGAACAAGTAGTCAGCAGGAGCTCAGCAGTGCCCCACATCCATAGTCCCTCCCTGATATCCCAACCTGCAGCATGCCTTCTCAACTGGCCTGGCCTCCGCTGTGCTCGCTCCTGGAGAGCCCCGCCAAGTGCTCAAACAGCAGCACCGGCAGCGACTCGCTAAGCATCAGCAGCAGGCCAGGCCCTGGGTTCTGCCGACCCCTGCTTCCACTCCCCGGGACCCTGACCTGCCTCCAGAGAGAAGTGTAACTAGGACCCATCCCGTACCGAGCTGCAGAATCCACACCCATCTGACCGGACCGCAGAGAGCAATCTCCCGACAATGCTCCTAACCTAGGGGTTCTGGTTTCAGAAACAGGGCAGCCATCCATCAGAACCTGGGGGCTGAAAGTGTCCCGTAAGGGATTCTTCTGTGATAACTCCTGCCAGTGAGAAGCATAGTTCTAACAAGTTAAATCTGCCTGATTTGACCTCACAATCTCTCCTTTTCCTCCTGCTGCCCCCACCTAAAAACACACATCCCCACACCCCCCCAACACATACATCCCATGCATGACTGCATAAAGACATGAATATGGTTGGGGAGGATGAAGAAAGATGCAAAAGGCGTGGGAAATCCAGACCTGATTAACTGTCCTACAAGGTGACTGCCATCTCTTAGAACAGTGTTTCTCAAAGTTTTGTCCACCTGCATCAATGGTCACCTGAGAACTTGTTCAAAATGCACATTCCTGGACCACACCTCAGACCAACTGAATCAGAAACTCTTGAAGTGATTCAGTGCTTTCTGGAGTCTGAGAACCACTTATTTAGATTGCTCAGCCCCGTCTACATCTGTGACCTGCCCCTAACTCTCCAATACCCAAGGCCTAACCCTGCTACGGCTGGGGCTGCCACAGGGGACTAGCGTCACCCCAGATTATCCTCATTACCCTGACATTTGGAAATCTGACTATGTCTTCTGCTTGTGGTGCCTATTCTTCAACAGGAAAAAAGTTACAAGCATCGCCCACTCACCCCCTTGACTGAGTGCCTCCCTGTTTTCTCCTCTGCTGTGGAAACCACCTTGCTGCTTCTGAAGCTGCATCCACTTCCAGACGTGCTGAAGTCAGAGAGCCCCCAGGCCGGGCAATGGCTTTACTCCCCTCTGAGCAGGTCCTACCCCTATCTGAGCCGCCCAACCTCCCCTGACGTCACCCAGAGCCACCAATTCTTCTACCCGAATATCTTCCTAGTCACTGACCCACAGCCTCTGGCCACCCAGGAAGCAAGGAAAGCCCAACCTGCTGGAAGTTCTTCCACATGGAGGCCCAAGGTCCAGTTTAGCAGGACTCCTGATGGCACTGCATCTGGAGGTGTAGGGCTGGTCTGTGTCACCACAGATGCTGGGGTTCCACTCCTAGGGGCCTTCCTCTCTGCCAGGGAGGGCTCATTGCTGATCCGTGGTCTCTCTTCCAGAGGTGGATTTCAAAGACAGGGAAATCTGTCCACCTCGAATTGGGAAGCCATAGAGAAATTCCTAAACACAAAACCTCCTTGAGTGGTCTTTCTGGAAGGACAAGTCCCAGTTGCCTTTGTCTTCCTAACACCTGCCCACCTCTCTAGGCCTAGAGCACATCTCCATCTTTCTAGGACTGTTATTGAATATGGGCCTTTTCACAAGGGAGAAAGAACCAGTTCAACTCAACCACAGCTCAGCCAATCACAAGGCACAGGGCAGAATGAAATACACACAGGCACCAACCACCCCACTACCCAGCAACAAGGCCTGAGGGGCTCTCCTTCTTCCTACTCTTTCCCTTCCAATCTCTTCTGGCACCATCTTTGTGGCAACATAGCTGGCTGGCCTCTCTCTAGGATCTCATGTTGCCCTCTTAGGATTTTTTTTTTTCTGTCCTTGCTCCCCAGAGAGGAATAGAGTCCACCAGCCTGGAGCCTTGGGTGTGACTCTTAAACGTGCCCTTGTTCCTCTGTGCTCCAGCTTCCCTTGGAATTCTGCTCAAATACAGAGTGGCACCATCTAAATCCCTTTCTTGGGCGTGGTGGGGGGTAGGAGGAGGGAGTCAGTGTCTGGTTGGAAGGAAGGTGGACTTGGGGTTGGCTGAAGAGCAAGGATTCAGCCCCTCTATTGAGGGTGTCCTCGGCCACTCCCCAGCAGGGCTCCACCCGGTGCGTGGCACGCCTGTGTGCGCCACTCTCACTGCCACCAAGTGGCGGTCATGAGCATGTTTGGTGGCTTTGGGTTTGCCGCAGTGCCAGGATCTGAGACGGCGTTCACGTGCCAGTGCAGTGCTGCCAAGCGGGGCGGCATCTAGTTGGTTAGGTGCCAAGCGGTAGGAGCCAGGTGGTGATAGAGATGAAAGAGGGCTGGGGTAGAGGGAGGGGGAGGGGAGAAGGGCACCAGGGAGAAAACCAGACACTTCACTTGTTAGAGTGGAGAGTCCAAATGGGATCCGCAGAAAGGTGCCCTTCCCATTCTAGATCCCAGCTCACAAGCAAGCCCTTCCCTCCCCCGCAGACGCCCGCAGAGTAACATATACAGACCAGGCAAGGGGATCTGGCCATCTTTAGCAGGAAACTGGCTGGGGGCCAGGCAGGACTGCCAGCCTCTCCATCCTCCTTCCTTGGGGTCTTGGCAATGGCGTGTTTCCTCCTTTGTGTCCTCACGCCTCTCTCCGTCTGTCGCTCCACTCCCCACACCTAAGAGGGAATGGGAAGGAGGTCCCGGCAGAAAAAAGTCTGTTCTCCCAAACAACTCACACACACACACACACGCACACACGCACACCATCTCTCCTCCTCCCTTCTCACTCCTGGCACAAGCCTCTCAAGCAGATTGGCAAGAGACACCGCCACCCTCCCCACTTCACACAACACCAGAGCCTGTGCCAGGCTGCCTGGGCTGTGCCAGCACCCACCCACCTCCTGCCGGGTCCCCTTGCTTCTTCAGTGCTCTGACAAACAGCCGGTCTGCCAGCCCAACGAGCTCTCCCTGGGGAGCGGTGGGCACACCTCTCCTCTTGGCTTTTGGACGCTCTTGGCACTTCCCTGGCTACTCTCTCCACCGCTTCACTTTCCCAGACTGGAAGAGGACCAACCACCTCGGAGCCCGACCATTTCCCAGAGCTGAGCTCTAGAGGGACAGCAACATCAGGAACACATCCCTGCCCCTCCTCTCTGCCCCCTGGGGCCCGTTCCCACGGACCCCGCCTGGGGCGCCAGCCTGACGGATGTGATGCCAATGGCTCCCGGGTCCCGAGCCTTCCTCCCAGAGCACCAGGACTCCTGCCGCTGCCCCCTCCCCATTCGCCTCCTTCCATCTCCGCGGGCACGAGGGTGGCAGCCGCAGTGCCCATGCCTGCAAGCAGGCAGCATGAAGCAACTCAGGCACCCTCCTTCTGTCCTCCCAGGCCCCAAACCTTTCCCCTCCTTCTTCCACTCCATCCCTCTGTCCTTCTGGTTGGACACTAGGTTGGCAACCGCAGTGCCAACCCCCACCCATGCCCAGGAGGCTCACATACAGCGCGCACTTAGGCGCACATGTACACGCGCACACACACATACACACACACGGCCCCTCGAGTGCCAGGCAGCAGTGGCAGACACACAGCAATGCATAGTGACTGGTATACCCGAGAGGCAGCCAGATTCGGCACCTGATCCAGCACCCATTTGGGATTGGGTGGGGAGGCGGGCGGGCAGGCGGGCGGAAGGAAGGGTGATGGAGGCAGGCGATGGCCCTAGGTTGGCAGCCGATGGAGCTGGGAGAATGGAGGGAACAGATGCTCTTTGCCCAGCCTCCCTCCCTCTCTCTCTGAGATCAGTGCCAAGCTGGGGGGGATGGGGAGACGGAGGATGGGGGAAGGGTGGCATTTGGAAGCTGGCAGGCGGGGGGAGCTGGGTCCGCCCAGGCTGGGCAGTGCCGGCACTGGCTGCCGCCTCTCCACTCTGCCATCTGTCTCGCTTCTCTCCCCACCCCCCCCCTCTCTTTCTCTCTCTCTCTCTCCTTCATCCACAGCAAAACGAAAAGAGGAAAACAGGGTCCTCACCCGCCCACGCCCAACCTCTGCCAGACCCCTCTCCTGCTCCCGCAACTCACCACACCACACCACCACCAAGCCATCTGTGCTCTCTCCTCCTGGCTCAGTCACCTTCTCTCCTTCGCCTCGCCCTCACACCAAAACGGGTGCAATGTTTTTTAAAAAAGATACATATGTATTTTACAAAGCAACTTAAAAGGAAAACCATTTTCTTTGGGAATGTCGTGTCCTTCTGAGTCTGGGTCCTCGGTGCCAATGTTTATGGCAGGCAGAGGGAGGGGACCCTGTCCTCAGCTGGTGCCCATGAATCCCATGCCAGGGAGGAGGGGTGGCTGGGGTGGGGTGGGGGCAGGGTGGGGTATCGGGAGAGCTCTCTTCTCGCTGCGCCTGTGGTGGTTTCTTTTTTTTTTTTTTCCCTCTTCCACTTCCGGAGCAGCTTCAAATAGATCTAGAGCCTTCCCCACCCCCAGTTCCCAGGGCCCCTGTGCCCTTCTCTCCCTGCTTTTGATTTTATTTCTCGATCACCCTTTCCTTTTGTGTGTGTGTGTACGTGTGCGTGCGTGTGAGTGTTGCATCCACGGCAGTGGGCACCGTGCCAGCCACCGCACAGCCATCTGCAATGCCTTCTGCAGCCTCCGCTGTTTCTCCCTGCCACCTCCAGCCCCCAATTCCCCTGCACCCCAGCTCCCCACCCCCAGTCCCCAATCATTAATTAGCTACTGAATTAATTAAATCGGGAATGCTAATTAACATTCCTAAAGGGCAGGCTACCAGGCTGGGGGGGCAGAGGGAGTGTGAAGAGGAGATTGGGATGGGGGAGGAGAAAGGAGAGCTTGTCTGCTTAGGAGAACAGCGGAGAGACAGAAAGAACCCAAAAGAAGGATGAAGGAGAAAGAGGGCAGAGTGACAAGACAGGGGCATGGAAAAGGGCGTGTAAAAACTGAGTCCAAGTGAGAGTGACCCAGCCTTTCCTGCCCAAATGAGACACAGTTGATTCCTCGTCCCCGCCCAGCCTGGAGAAGTACATATTCCTAGGGTGGCAGACTCTGGCAGCTTTCTTCCCTGTCTCTTACAGAAAACCAACCCCAAACCAGAGTCAACAGCTACTACCTGGTCCATCCAGCCCCACTGACGCTCAGACCAGGTCACCAAGACCAGACTCTGGGCTCAGAGGAGCCCTCTTGACTTGGCCTTCGCTACCCCTTGTCAAGGTGGGGGGCACCCTGTGAGTGTCTGCTGCTGGGAGAATGGGGCAGCGTATGGGGAACCGTGAGGGGTGTCGATTCAACAGCAGTTCACTCAGGATCACCGGCACTGCCTGCAAGGCTGCCCTAGGAAGACCGTGACACAAGACAGTCTGTCTTTAGGATTCCAGAGTAGGAAAAGTGGACACCCCTACCACCTTGAAGGTCAAGGATTTGGGAAAAAGCGAGTAACGGCATCTAACTGAGTTGTTGTTTTTAAAGAAAAAGAGATGTCAGCATAGTGAAACTTCATTCTCGGGGTGCTCTATGACACGTGAACCTGATGAGATGCTCCTTAGAAAAATGGATCGCGGGATTTCCCTGGTGGCGCAGTAGTTAAGAATCCGCCTGCCAATACAGGGGACACGGGTTCGATCCCTGGTCCGGGAAGATCCCACATGCCGCGGAACAACTAAGCCCGCGCACCACAACTACTGAGCCTGCGCTCTAGAGTCCACGAGCCACAACTACCCAGCCTGCGGGCCCCAACTACTGAAGCCTGCACGTCCCAGACCCCGCGCACTGCAACTACTGAGCCCACACGCCACAACTGCTGAAGCCTGCGTGCCTGGAGTCCGTACTCTGCAACAAGAGAAGCCACCGCAGTGAGAAGCCCATGCACCGCAACGAAGAGTAGCCCCTGCTCGACACAACTAGAGAAAGCCCACACGCGGCAACGAAGACCCAATGCAGCCATAAATAAATAAGTAAGTAAATAAATAAATAAAAGAAAAATGGATCTCACAATCAAATTATTTGGTAAATACTACATATTCTCCCTCTTAAGAGATTCAAGATGCATACTGGCGTATTAAAGGCTCTGAGAAATCTTGTAAAAAAAAAAAAAAAAAAAAGAAACTGTTGAATGTATTTAACCCTGATTGTCAAACTCATTGGGCCCTGGAACCCTCATTTTAAAATTTTCTAATTTAATGAATTTTATTCCCACAGAAGCAGTGTCCCACTTTAGGGAAAGCTCTATCAAGTGATCAGGGGTGGTCCTGGCCTGGAAGCTGGCAGATGGATGAGCTGGCCCCAGGTATCACATTCCATAAACAAAGCGCAGCACCCAAGCTCTCGTCTTCCAAATGTAATACAACAAGGTACCAAACCACCTTGTGGCGGAGAAACTAAATCACTCTTAGAATCACAGACCTGTATTTTCAGAGCTGGAAAGACACCTTAACAACCATTAAGCCTAATCACTTAATTTTAGAGTAAAAGGAACTGAGACTCAGAGAGGTGAAGTGATTTGTCCAAGGTCACAAAGCCACTAAACGATAGCATTGATGTTAGGACCAAGATTTCTTGACCTTTAGCCTAGGTCTGTTCCTCTATTTTCTGTTGTTAAAACTTCAGGACACGGATTTCCCTGGTGGCGCAGTGGTTAGGAATCTGCCTGCCAATGCAGGGGACACGGGTTCAATCCCTGCGCCGGGAAGATCCCACATGCCACGGAGCAACTAAGCCCGCGAGCCACAACTACTGAGCCTGCACTCTAGAGCCCGGGAGCCACAACTACTGAAGCCCGCGTGCCTAGAGCCCGTGCTCTGCAACGAGAAGCCACCGCAATGAGAAGCCCGCGCACCACAACGAAGAGTAGCCCCCGCTCGCCGCAACTAGAGAAAGCCCGCATGCAGCAACAAAGACCCAACACAGCCAAAAATGAATAAACAAATTAAAAAAAAAAAAAGTCAAGATAATATTAAAAAAAAACACAAAAAAACTTCAGGACAAGGCCAGCACGAGGTTTATCACAAACATATACTATTTAAAAGCTTCACCCAGACCCCCTTTTTCCTCTGGGACTAAGGCCTGGGCCTGTCTTTTCCACCCTGCCTTGGCCCTCACCCCGCAGAACCCCACAGCATCTACCTGCCTCTGGAGAGTCTATTCCCAAAGGAGTGGGGATGGGGGCAGGAGTTTGTGCTTTACAGACTCTCCCCAACTGTTCCTGATATCCTGGGTTCAGAACATCAGCACTAAGCCATCTCTGCCCTCCCTTCCAGGACACCCCCGACCCCACTATGTATCACTGGTATCGACGCAAGGCTTCTACTCCCATCCCAGCCTCAATCCCAATCTGGTCAGGAAACCCCAAATGTCTCCTGGGACACCTCCTGCTGTATTCCTAGCAACTTTCCCTTTTCCTGTCCTTCTCACTTCGGCATCTGGAGTCCCTGAGGTTGCTTAGCCTGGCCATCAGAGTCCTCAAGAGGAGAGGCTGTCTTTGACCAGCAGGGACACATATCTCACAAGAGTGAGGAGACCCCAGAGCCAGCCTCGGAGACCTCAGGAACCACAGCTCCCCCGAGCTTCTGAATATCCACCGTCCTGCCACAGCGTGGGCCCATCTTTTCCAGCACGGCCCTTTGGGGAGCTGGCGGACAGTGGAGATGGATGGAGACTAGCTCATTTCAAAGGTTGAGAATGTTATTAAATTGGGTTTTTTTGGCCATGCCACGCAGCTTGTGGGATCCTAGTTCCCGGGCCAGGGATCGAACCCGGGCCCTCCGCAGTGGAAGCGTGGAGTCCTGACCACTGGACCGCCAGGGAAGTCCCCCTGTTAAATTGGTTTTGCTCTCTGGGTCCTCCTGTGTGAACGCTGCCCAGTTCACGGCCACACTCCCGGTACAGAAACACACCCGCAACTTCACAAGAGTGATGACTCTCTTCACAAGATAGCTCGCCACACCATCGGAAAGACAGAAGAGCTCTGAAATACAATTCTGATTTGCGGAAGAGGTCTACGTACAAATTTGCAGGAATCACAAGGTCCCTTGGAGCTCCAACCTAAGAGTCTGTAAGAGAACTGGCTGACCCCTCTCCTCCTTCCCTCCCGTGTACCTGGCAGGATGGCCTTTTGTCATCGGGCTCACAGAGCCGCTTCAGAGTGTGCCCCACTGTCCACCTGCTGACTACTCCCCCGGCTGAAGAATGATCTGATAAAGGGGGGGACAAAGTGGAGTCAACTACCCAACCAAGGAGGGCAAGAGGTACGACCTAGATGTGCTCACAGGTCACCTTTTTTAAAGAAAGCATTTTAGGGCTGCTTTTATCCCTGGGGAACATCTTTGCTAAATTGTCCCCTCTCAGAGGTCAGTGAGAGAGGCCAAAGTCCAGTCTTCCAGGGTCATGGATTCCAAGCCGGTTCACTCTCCCTTCTAGAGTCTGTTTTATCTCCCCAACACCCAGGCACCGAGCTGTTATCAGTAGCAGAGGCACTCCGAGCTGCAGTATAAATGATGATTATTCTATTATCAAATAACATTGCCAAGCCTGGCCGCTCCCTCCAACGGTGGCGGCAGAGGCGAGCTACAAAATTCAACATTGATAAACCGTATATTGTCTTCTAGAACCATCACTCTGCCTGACAGCCACTCTCTAAGGCTCCCACCACTAGCAGCAAAGAAGGGGGAGAGACTGGTTAGCGATGGCCTCTGGGGGGGTGGGACCCTCGGGGAAGATGAAAAGGCCTCCAAGCCCACCACTTCCACAGTGCAACGTGAACCCCCCTACCCTTCAGGAGGGTTAATCTCAAACAAAACTCCCCAGAAAAATCTAACACTAGTGAGCACGAAGGGGGACCACAGTGTGATCCCATCTCTGCCACTCCTTCAGTGTGGCACTGGACTTCCTGTATTCCGTTAAGAAGCCCGCGTGCCTAGAGCCTGTGCTCTGCAACAAGAGAAGCCACCGCAATGAGAAGCCCGCTGACCTTTTCCAATTCTGCACCTCAGCTCATGTCTTCTAAGGCTACTGTCAGATTTCTTTTTGGTTCTGAGCACTAAAAGAATTAGGGTCATGGTAGCAACTTTTCTAGGGAAATGGCTTAAGACCTTGAGCCCCAGACTGAAGGGCACACCAGATCTGCTCCCCGCTGCAGGGCCTTTGCACTGACTGTTCTCTAAGCCGGGTGCATTTCCCTAGACAACTGCACAGCCAGCCACCCCGCCCTCCTCCTGCCCTTTGCTCAGGAGGTGTACCTGACCTCACATTTAATACTGACTCCTGACCCCACCCAGCCCCTTTACCCTGCTCTGCCTTTTCTTTTTTCCATTGCATTTATTACCTTCTATCTGACTTACTTGTTTTATTGTTTATTTTCTACTTCTCACCTCTGGCAGGTAGGGATCTTGGCTTTGTTCAAGAATGTATCCCACCAATAATAGTGCCTGACACATAGGAGGAGCTCAATAAGTATTGGAATGAATGAAGCTAAGGTTAAAAGGGTACATGTTTTGGTAGGCCCCATCTGACTAATTCCATCACCTGGGGCTGGGTTTCTACCTTCCGGCAAGAGGGCTGGTGAATACCCCACATCTTCCTCTGTCTCCATCACCGCCTGCAGAACATGCCACTCAGGAAAACCTGGATGTTTAAGTGGGATGTTTCCTGCTGAACCTTGAGCACTTCCCTGACCAGCGCTCAATGAGGCTGCTGAGCCCTCCTCCACAGACTTCAGTCCCCTACTCCAGGCCACCCCATACTAAAACACCAACCTCTACAGCCCTGATTCTCCAACTGGAGTAAGCACAAGAATCACCTGATACGCTTCTTTACAATGCTTATTCCCAGGTCATCTTTCCAGAGACTCTGATTCAATAGGAGAGGGGAAGGACCCAGAAATATGCATTTAACAACTCTCCCCATTCCCCAAGGTGACTGTAGTAACAGGTATTGTTTGGGCCACACCTTGAGGAACTCTGGTGCAGACCACTGCTAGGTGACTTACTAAGTCACCATTTTTCTGTTTCTTCTCTAAATCTACCTAACTCCAGTATGTGGCTCTGCCTAGGATTAGGACCAGAAGAAATGGACCTGTGAGGTGAGCATGCCATTTTCTTTCTCACCAGAAGTGCAACAAATTAAAACTGCACTTGGAGAAACATGGAGAGAAACTGAGGAAGTGGAGGAAGGCAGCAGTGTGGAGCTAAGGTGAAGCACGCCCACGGGTAAGGCCACACCCCAGAGTGTCTTGACTCTGTACCTTACTTTTTTTATATATAAATTTATTTATTTTATTTATTTATTTTTGGCTGCATTGGGTCTTCACTGCTGCACACGGGCTTTCTCTAGTTGCAGCGAGCAGGGGCTACTCCTCATTGCAGTGCGCGGGCTTCTCATTGTGGTGGCTCTTCTTGTTGCGGAGCACCGGCTCTAGGCGCGCGGGCTTCAGTAGTTGTGGCGCGTGGGCTCAGTAGTTGTGGCTCACGGGCTCTAGAGTGCAGGCTCAGGAGTTGTGGCGCACGGGCTTAGTTGCTCCGCGGCATGTGGGATCTTCATGGACCAGGGCTCGAACCTGTGTCCCCTGCATTGGCAGGCGGATTCTTAACCACTGCGCCACTAGGGAAGCCCTGTACCTTACATTTTTGACAGCCTCTTTAGCAGTTAGGTGTGAAGTTTAAATATCTCATCTTGGAAAGTAAGCAAATAAAAATGAGCATTGTCTTCTAGAGCCCGTGCTCCGCAACAAGAGAAACCACCGCAGTGAGAAGCCCGCATACCGCAAGGAAGAGTAGCCCCCGCTCGCCGCAACTAGAGAAAGCCCATGCACAGCAACAAAGATCCAACACAGCCAAAAAAAAAAAGAGCATGTCTAGAATAATGCAAGCATCTCCCTCTGTCCATTTTAAATGAGGAAATCTAGCATATATATCCGGGGAGTGGCCTGGGCCTGAGCTCAGCTGGAGTGCCTCCAAGTGCTGGGTCCAACACAGACTCTTGCCCAGACAGGCTTTAATGGATGAAACTGAAAGAGACTTAACATTCCAACCACTGAGGCTACTGCTCCCTGGGGAAATTCTGCCTGTCCAGGAAGGGTGACTGCTAAGCAGCTGTTCCCAAAGGGATGACACAACAACCATCAATCAGACCTCAGCAAAGAGACTCCAGGATTCTCTAGGATACAGACCTGGGAGAAGAGAAACAAGCCAGGAGTATAAGAAGGGATATTTCATGACCGTCCCAGGGTCCAAGGAGCAGCATGAGGGCTCTGGGAGCCTCAGGGTAAAGGCACCTAGGAAGAGGATGCAAACAGAGACAGGGAACACCCCTTAAGTCTTCTTTAACCCCTGTTCTCTTTCTTCTTTAGCTCTTCCACCCTTCAGGAACTTGCTAGAGGCCAGCATTATTCATGCCCATTCCACAGATAGGAAAGACTGGGTCACTCAGATATAATTTGCTAGGTCAGACCCCAGGACTAAAGATTGAAAAGGAGCCCTCAGTTCCCTCTACCTCTGCTAAGTCAAGCTCATAATTATGTCATCTGGAGGTATCCCTGAGGCCAAATATATTTCCTTCAACAATAATAGCAACCAACATTTACTCGGCATTTCCTCTACAACAGGAACTATATTAACTCATTCAATTTAACAACTATGTGAGATACGGACTATTTTACAGATGGAGAAACTGAGGCAAGAAGAGGTTAACTACAGAGAGGAGAGTTCCAACCAGGCAGACTGGGCTCCAGAGCCCATTCTACCTTTTCAGGTTTTTTTGGCCATGCTGCGTGGCATGTGGGATCTTAGTTCCCCAACCAGGGATCAAACCCTTGCCCCTGCATTGGAAGCACCAAGTCTTAACCACTGGACTGCCAGGGAAGTCCCACAGCCCATTCTCTTAACTGCCTTGCTCGCCCACTGCTTCTGGGCCTGGAGATGGGATGGGAGTTGCCCCAACTGACAGATTCAGGACTAGGTCTAAGGGTCCTGAATCCCAGAACAGAGTTGAGACTCAAGTCCAGACCACAAAACCAAAGAGCAGAAAAGAAATTTATAGGGAATTCCCTGGTGGTCCACTGGTTAAGACTCGGCACTTTCACTGCTGTGGGCCCGGGGTTCGATCCCTGGTTGGGGAACTAGGATCCCATAAGCTGTGCAGCATGATTTTGTAGTCAGTAGGGTCCACACACCCCCTCAGTTGGGGGAACTTTTAGGCTCTCTATCTAAGTTGGTTCCCTAGTATCCTATCCTAGAAGCTCTAAACCTAGGACACTTCTAGTCCAGTGGGTCTCACATTTATATTATTCACTATCATTCGACTAATGAGCACCTATTCTATGCCAGGCTACACCTGCGAAACAGCAACAGTGAGCGCAAGGGACCAAGGGCAGATTGTTGCTGCGCAGCATAAAGTATAAGGCAAAGACATGCAGGAGAAGGTCTGGAAGGGCTCCTGTGTACACATTAAGAAATGTCAGTGTTGCTCTACGGGGTATCAAGAGCAACTGAAGGATTTAAGCAGGGGGATGATGGTAAGATTTGTGCTTCAGAGAGATGACTTTGGTCTTTAATTGAAGGCTAGATTTGAATGGGGATGAAACCAGAGGCAGGGATAACAGGAGGTTGTGGTTTGTTGAAGTTAGAGATTAGGAACTGAAACAGTGGTAACAGGAAAGGGAAGTAGTTTGGGCTTTCCTTAACTGATGGTATATATGGTACATAGGGGAGAGTGGAGAGAAAAATCCAGAATGATGCTCAGGTTCTGTGCTTCGGTGGTCAGGAAGATAATGGAACCATCATCTGGGAAAGTGAATAAAAGAAGTAGATGTGATGGGAAAATGATGGAGTTGGCTTTAGAAATGTTATGCTCGGGGTTCCCTGGTGGCGCAATGGTTAAGAAGCCGCCTGCCAATGCAGGAGACATGGGTTCGGGCCGTGGTCCAGGAACATCCCACATGCCGTGGAGCAACTAAGCCCGTGCGCCACAACTACTGAGCCTGTGCTCTCAACTAGAGAAAGCCCACATGCAGCAATGAAGACCCAACACAGCCATAAATTAATTTTTCAAAAAAAAGAAATGTTACGCTCAAGTTTGTTAGACGCTCCCAATGCAGGGGGCCTGGGTTCGATCCCTGGTCAGGGAACTAGATCCTGAATGCATGCCGCAACTGAGTTCGCATGCCACAACTAAACATGCCACAATGAAGATCCCATGTGACACAACTAAGACACGGTGCAGCCTGAATAAATAAATAAATAAACACAAAAACAAAAGCCACCCAGAAGATGAGTTGCAAAGCCAAGATTAGAAGCTGGGGCTACTAAGTCTCAGTCCAGGGTTATGTCATCTACAGCACACAAATGCCCAGAATCCTTTCATAATCCCTCCCTCAAGAATCATTAAATCTTGCATAAATCTGAAGTCTTAATACAGTAGCCTTATTCATAACTGCACAAACCTATAGAATTTGCTCTAGGGAACCTGGGCCCTCAGAACCCTCTTGGCCTCCCTCAGCACGACGGAGCCCAGGACCAAGCACAAGAGCAAAGGAACCCATGAGCCCTGTTGCCCAGATCCCTTCTTCCAAACATTATCTACTACTAGCTTTATCCTTGACCTAGAAGCTGAACTCAACTAAGCAGACTTCCAAGACTTTTTTGCTCAGCAGAATCCCTTCTCAGCCAGAAGACAAGGCCCAAGACCTACAATGTCTCAGCTCACTCCAATCACTGTTTTCCTTCCTCTGCTTCTGAAATGTCAGCCTAAAATGTGCCATAAGGCAATGTTCAGTAGGTAAGCCTACTAAGTATATATAAATGTTAAACAGTGATAATGGTATGGAGAAAAATAAAGTAGAGGAGGGGGATAGGGGTTTGTGTATAGAGAGAGGGGCAAGGAGCAACTTTGAATGGAGTGATCACAGAGAAGGTGGCATTTGAGTAAAGATCTTTCTCAGAAATAAAGATCAACTCAAAACATAATCTGCAAGTCACTGAGCCTTTCTAGGCCTCAGTTACTTCATCCTGTCCCATTATTAGATGTGAGCTGCCGATGGCTTCAGTCCAGGCCATGTGGGTAGAGGAAAGTGCCCTGGATCAAGAGTCAGAAGACCTAGGTTCCACTCCCACTTCTGCCACTTACCAACTGGGTGAA
Source organism: Balaenoptera ricei (assembly GCF_028023285.1). Taxonomy (NCBI): domain Eukaryota; kingdom Metazoa; phylum Chordata; class Mammalia; order Artiodactyla; family Balaenopteridae; genus Balaenoptera; species Balaenoptera ricei. The sequence goes on along the minus strand of NC_082640.1, from coordinate 114,120,225 downwards.
TCTGGGGGAGTCAGCCCATCTTTCAGTTGCCTCATCTATAAAGAGGGAATAATATCTAATATTTACCTACTACCTATTTATGTCTGTCTGTCTGTCTATCTATCTCATAACAGAACAAGGCTTTTCCAGTGGCATGGGCCAGACTAATGATGGCATTCTGCCTTTAGTTCACCATCTCCCTCCAAGGATCCTAAAGCTGAGGGAGTTTTATTTCAAGTGATGCAACATCACTCTACCAAGGCCCTCAGAAATGGCTTTCCTTTCATTGACATATCTTAGTCAATCAACTATTTATCAAGGGTTTTGCTACGTAGCTAGCTCCAAGCAAGGAGGTACAGAGTACTTACTAAAAAAAAAAAAAAAAAAGAAAACAGACATAATTATTTGTAACTCAATTCCTGCCATTAAGTTGTTTTAATAGTAATTACTAAACACTTACCCGTCCTTTTTAGGTCCTACAAGCTTTGCCCTGAATCTTGACCATGGGTTTCTGGGGTCAGGGAAGGAGTCTACATGTCTGATTCCCATATCCACTCTGCACATGATTGGTGCTCAATACAGTATTCTCTAGGTAAGAGAACTGGATGAAAGCATATGAAGACTGTCCCTACCCCTGGGTGTGACTGAACAATGAATGCTATCAAGGCCTCTGCTACACCAAGAAAATTCCTCTTAGACACGAGGCTGTACTTGTTCCAGTATAAACTCCCCTCAGGAGTTCTGCCTCCACCACAGTATCAGGTTTCCATATGATCCTGAGTCTACAGACAGCTAAAGTGAGGCTCCCCATTGCTACCACCCAGGCCAGGACTGAGGCCCTGAGATCTCCCTGACTAATGGATCTGCTCAGTTGATCTTACATCGGACTGCACACAAATGGTCTGCTCCAAAGCACACTCTACATCACAGTGATGATTTGAGCATGCCCGACTCCCTTCTAAACTGTGAACTCCTCCAGAAGTGGGCTCGTGACTTCTCCCACTCTTCTGACAGTGCCTAATACAAAAGAGATAGTGCATGCCTAGCAAATGCTACCTGTTACAGACACCATGCTGCCCAAATTACCCAGGCCTGGAGTCATTCCCTCTGGTCTTCTGCAGGCAGATGTGCTTCTCTTACCTAGGTTAAGGTATATGTCATCTGGGAAGGATACCATGAGAAGTCAAACTCATTAGCAGTGATTAGTTGATTTCATTTATTCATTGTCTCCTAACAAAAATAAGGCCTTGGGTTTCACTGGTGGTGCAGTGGTTAAGAATCTGCCTGCCAATGCAATGCAGGGGACACGGGTTCGAGCCCTGGTCCGGGAAGATCCCACATGCCGTGGAGCAACTAAGCCCATGAGCCACAACTACTGAAGCCCGCACGCCTAGAGCCCGTGCTCCACAACAAGAGAAGCCACCGCAATGAGAAGCCCACGTACCACAACAAAGAGTAGTCCCCGCTCACTGTAACTAGAGAAAGCCCGCACGCAGCAACGAAGACCCAACGCTGCCAAAAATAAATAAATAAATAAATAATTTTTTAAAAAAGGTCTTTTGGGAAGGGGGGGTATGAAAAAATAAAATATGATCCACAAAGGCAGATAAAGGTCTAGAGCACAGGGTGCTTCAGTGAAGAGGGATCTGGCAGCCATGCTAGTCAGCACAAGATACAACAGTTCCCGACAGAAGCTCGGGAAGGAGAGGGGGTGAGTGTGGCCAATTTCCTCCATCCAGGGCAATCTCTGCACAGAATTTAGCCATAAGGGAGCCAAGGATTCCCAGGCATTTGTATCTTTTTGCTGAGGCCAGGGCCTCAGCCTTGTACCTTCCAGTTTCACCCCCTCCTCCCTTTTTCCCTCTGAAGATTGCAGAAAAATCCCAGAGGCCAACCAGACATTTTCCTCTCCGCAGCTCCTGGTTAGAAGGAAACAGAGTTGGCCAATAGGATGCTGGCTCAAATCAGCCTCATCCATTTGGGAGTCCTGGCCAACCAGAGCCGGCAAGCACAGTAGGAAATAAGGGAGGAACTCAAAGTACATTCCTCCCTGCTCACAGCCAGAGCTAGATCCAGGATCACCAGTCTGCTGCCAGTTTTGATAAGCTGGTCAATTAAGCCTCTCCAACTGAATACTGCCTCCTATCCTGTACCTCTGTAGGGTTTCTGTCCCAATTATCACACTATACACAAAGAACAAAGAAGAATGTGTATGGAGGGGAGGGAAGTAGGGGGTGGTGGCATGCTTTTTCTTTTCCTTTTTAAAATAAAGAATGAATGAAAAAAGACTGCATTGTGCGGTGGTAGAAAGGAAACTGGGCTAAAAGTCAAGAAATCTAAATCGGGGTCTGGCTCCGCTACTCACAACTCATGAACTTGTGCTGTCCATGTCACTCCCTGAACCAGTCTCTTCATGTAAATGAGGGTGCTGGCCCATGTGATAACCACATGTACAAAGTACCTTCTATATGCCAGGTACTACGAGAAATGCATTATACTTATTTCCATTCCTTGTAAAATCCTATGAAGTAGTTATTATCTTCATTTTGCTAACGAAGCAACTGAGGCTCAGAGGAGATAGGTGACTTGCCAAAAACTATGCAGCTAGGGAGTTGAGTTTCAAGGTCAGGTTTTTTCAGATCCCAAAACCCATTAAGCCATATGCTATTGTTAAATGACCTCCAAACTTCCTTCCAGCTCTAATGCTCTGGAATTTCTTGAATAATCCCTCACTGTCACTTTTTTCTTCATTCATCAGTTCATGCCATCAAGATCTGGAAGCTAGGGACTTTCCTGGTGGCGCAATGGTTAAGAATCCACCTGCCAATGCAGGGGACACGGATTCGAGCCCTGGTCCGGGAACATCCCACATGCCATGGAGCAACTAAGCCCATGCGCCACAACTACTGAGCCTGTGCTCTAGAGCCCATGAGCCACAACTACTGAGCCTGCATGCCACAATTACTGAAGCCCAGAGCCCATGTTCCACAACAAGAGAAGCCACTGCATTGAGAAGCCCACGCACCACAACGAAGAGTAGCCCCTGCTCACCGCAACTAGAGAAAGCTCAGGCACAGCAACAAAGACCCAACGCAGCCAAAAATAAATAAATAAATAAATAAATAAATTTATTTTTAAAAAAAAGATCTGGAAGCTAAATTACCCAATTGTACTTTCTATGGCCACAGAGGCAAACACTCCAAATTATTCAAGGACCCCGAGATCCCCAGGGCTTCAAGAGGCTCTTACCTCTCCACATATTTATTCTTCCATTACTCACACAGGAGAAAAATCAAGCCTTAAGAAATACAAGGCTTCCTGAATTCATCTGTCTTCTTTCTTTTTCTTCTAATAATTATTACGGCAACTGAACTTTTTTTAATTTTTATTTTTGGCTGCGTTGGGTCTTTGTTGCTGCACACGAGCTTTCTCTAGTTGCGCTGAGCGGGGTCTACTCTTTGTTGCGGTGCACGGGCTTCTCATTGCAGTGGCTTCTCTTGTTGCAGAGCACGGGCTCTAGGCGCGCAGGCTCAGTAGTTGTGGCTTGCGGGCTTAGTTGCTCCGCGGCATGTGGGATCTTCCCGGACCAGGGCTCAAACCCGTGTCCCCTGCATTGGCAGGCGGATTCTTAACCACTGCGCCACCAGGGAAGCCGAAGGCAACTGAACCTTTTAATGTATCAAACAATGTTTATTTCTTCTCATTTAATTTTAGAATTGTTTGTTTCTCGTTGTTGTTTACTTATTCCTGTGTATGTGATCCAAAAGACGGCAGGGCAGGCCCATTTTCAGTCTGGGTACCAGCCAAAGCTGCCCTATAATCAAGAGGCCTCTCAACAAACTGATGATGATCCCGCCCTTTAGCGGCTTCCACTCAAGGTAGCCTGACCCACACATTCTAAACAGATCACAAAAATATGGAATAATAACAGCTAGTAAACAAAGAAAGTGTTAAAGCAGAAAATAAGCAGTTGGTTAAAACAAAGTGTTATGTAATTCTTCAACTTGCCTCTCCCTGTGCCAATAGGTAATTGAGAGAAGTCATTCTGGCTGTAAGCAGGGTTATGCCTGAACCACTGCAGACCTATCACTGACTGCAGGAGGGAGATGCAGACAGGCATGAGGATGTTCCAGAAGAGACACAAGATTTAGACTCTTAAAAAAAAAAAAAAAAGTCTATGTATGTTAGAGAACAGGCCCAGGACAGAGGTCAAAAATAATAGGGGAAAAGTTATCCTAGAGTTTAATCAAAAGAGATCTGTCAATATTTGGTGTGTTCTGCAGGAGACCATCCAGAAGAAGCAATTAACATAAAGTAAATTCAGGGGAAGAGCTGCGGCGTGTCCTGTGCTGGCAAGGGAAATGGCACTCTCACAGGCTGCCAGTGGAAGTATAAACTGGCGTATTAGCCTTTTCGGAGGGCAACTTCAGTCTCTATTAACATTTCAAACTTCTATCCAGCAATTCTACTTCTAGACATTTATGAGAAAAATAATTCAATACTCTTTACAACAACAGTGTTTAGAATAATTCCCATCATTAGGGAAATAGTTACATAAACTATAGACATTATGTAGCAGTGAAAAAATTGAGAAAGATCTTTAGGCAGAGATATGGAAAGATTTAAGATATATTATTAAGATAAAAAAGCAAGTTATAAAACCCTATGTATAGTGTGTTCCCATTTATGTAAAAATAAAATAACTATAAAGCACTCACAAAACCATGTATTTCTGTACATACATAAATACATGGAAAAGAATCCACAAGATATACATGAATTTGATAATAGTGGTTGTAAGAATTGGAGTGAAAATCAAAGGGGTTTCCCTTATCTGTATTGTTCGAAATCTGCTTTAGAAATGTATTCATGTGTAGTAAATAATGACCAACAAAAACACCCTCTAAAAATGAACTAAATTATGTATATATATAGATATATACACCTTTATATATGAAATGAAAGATATTCAAGGTATGTTTTTAGTGAAAAAAGCAAGTTACCAAACACCAGGCATAGTATAATCTAATGATGAGGGTGGAGGGTGGAGGGTAGAGGGTAATGAACATCAGCCTGGAGTAAGAGGCCTGAGTTCAAATCTTCACTCTGCCACTTAATGGTCCCTTGATCATGGGTAAGCTGCTTAATCCTTCCAAAGCCTTGGTTTAAGAATTACCTAGTACATGGAGTGCTATGGGGTTAAGTGAGAATGTATAAAAAGTACTTTCCACAGAGCCTGGCACAGATAAGCACTCAATCAATGGTGACCATTATTTGTATTAATAATAATAAATTCAGTATCAAAAATTGGATCTCTGAGATCATTCCTAAGAGAATCTATGATACTTGATGATTTAGTCCTAACATTAATCATCATTACTTTTTAAATTACTAATTCTGTGAGTTTTAGTCATTAAATTTTAGACCTGGAAAGAATACCAAGAATTCACCTAACCTGATGGTCCCAAATCTGGCTGCATAGTAGAGTTAGCTAGAAAGCATTAGGGGAGGAAAAGAGACATTCCAAGGTTCCACTTCAGACTAGATTAGAATTTCCGGGAGGTGGGATCAAATGATCTCTTTATTTACAAATGTTCTTTATCTATACATGTGCTTATACATGCATAGAACACCTCTGGGGAGGGAAATGAGGGACAAAGGTACAAAGGAAATTTCATCGTACTCCCTTTTGTGGTGTTTACATTTTTACTTACTCAAAAAATAAATTCTTTTAAGAAATATAGGGATTTTCCTGGTGGCGCAGTGGTTAAGAATCCACCTGCCAATGCAGGGGACACGGGTTCGAGCTCTGGTCTGGGAAGATCCCACATGCCACGGAGCAACTAAGCCCATGCGCCACAACTACTGAGCCTGCGCTCTAGAGCCCACGAACCACAACTACTGAGCCTGTGTGCCACAACTACTAAAGCCCGTGCGCCTAGAGCCTGTGCTCCACAACGAGAAGCCACAGCAATGAGAAGCCCGCGCACCGCAACGAAGAGTAGCCCCCGCTCGCTGCACCTAGAGAAAGCCCACGCGCAGCAACAAAGACCCAACACAGCCAAAAATAAATAAATTTTTGGGGCTTCCCTGGTGGCGCAGTGGTTAAGAATCCGCCTGCCAATGAAGGGGACACGGGTTTGAGCCCTGCACCTGCAAGATCCCACATGCCACGGAGCAGCTTGAGCCCGCATGCTGCAACTAATGAAACCCATGCGCCTCGAGCCCGTGTTCCGCAATAAGAGATGCCACCACAGTGAGAAGCCCAAGCACCACAACGAAGAGTAGCCCCCGCTGCCACAACTAAAGAGAAGCCTGCGCGCAGCAATGAAGACTCAACGCAGCCAAAAATAATAAATAAATAAATAAATAAAAATTTTTTAAAAAATAACTTTTTTTAAAAAAGAAAAAAGAAATACAATCATAACCTCCTTCAGGTGAATCTAATGCAGTCACTCCACAGACCAGAATGGTGGTCTTTATCCTTTGCCCCAGAAATTCCACTTCAGAAAATTGCAAAGACTTCTGTATAAAGATGTGGGTAGCTGTCACAGAAGGAAAATACAATGACAAACCTGCAAACATCATAAATGTCTAACAAAAAGAAATGATTTTATAAATTATGGTATATCCATGATGAGATATTACATGTTGATTAAGTATTTTTTAATCTGATTTTTTAATAGCATAAGAAAATACACCACTACGTTAAGTGAACAAAACAGGGTCCAAATGTGTACAAATGGCCTAACCATAATTTTGGAGTAGGAAGATGGTGAGAAATGTCTATAAAAAAGTAAAAGGAAATACAGTACATATAAAAACAAGCCTATGTCCTTTTCTCTGCACTCCACTGCCACTCCTCAGCCCTGGCCCCTCTTTAGGAACTGGCTTAAAATCCTACTGAGGAAAAAAAAAAAAAAAAAAAAATCCTACTGAGGAGCCTAAGCACTATTATACTGTGTAGTGACCTCCCTTGGTCATCACATAATTATCTTACTCATCATCATACTTATTGTAACTTTTTGTGTCCTCCCTCCAGAGGACAAATATTTACCACAACTAGGAATGTCACAGACTCTAAAGCAACTATTACACCTTGATATATGGCTCTATGCCAATTCAACACATTTGCCGAATAGCTGGGAATGTATAAGGCTTTAGGCTAGTGCTACGTGTACCTCACTTTAAAGACCTGGATTTCTGCCCTCAAGGAGCTAGCATCCCATCTCTGTGGACAGCTAAGACACATATATAAGAAAGAGTAAGTAACAATATAAGAGGACACAAAAGCAGCACAGGGAATAGGTGCTACAAGTTCACACCCATTTGCACATAGACACACAAAGTGAGTTACTGCCATTTACTGTATATTCTTTATTTCCCCTTTGAACCAAAATATAAACCCCTTAGATGTAGCAGTTCTATCTCATCCCTTATTTTTATATCTAAACCTAATGCCTAGTGTCTGGCAGATAGAAGGTACTTAATAAATGTTTCTTAAATTAATGATACTCTTTACTCTGCACAGTTTAACACGCAAACTTTTGAGTGAATTAATTACTGCGGTATGAATAACAGTGGGGAATGCCATCTAAGTGAACGGTGGTTAGGAGAGTAGACGTGATAGAACTTGCTCCTGGTGTATTTCAGACTGAAAAAGGTTGGGAAACACTGGGGTAGCTGCCGTCAGGAGGCTCTGATAACCCAAGGGACTCCTCCCAGACTTCAGTTCTTTGGTGAAGGGCTAGACAGGAGGGAGTCTAAATCTGCATTGAATACAGTCTCCTTTACTTTTCAGAGGAGAAAAACGATGACAAGCAAGTTGTCCCTCTTTGTTTCAGGTCGGACCACAGTAGTGACCTTAACAGAATCTTCAGTGCCAACCACACCCTTGTCAATGCACACCCCAACCTCCCTTCTTCTCCTCCATATACATCTGCAGCTCTTCTCTTGTCTCTCCAGCCCTCGGTCAAGGACAGAAGCTATGCTAGCCATCAGACAGTCATCTCTTTGAAATCCTAGCTAGGAATCAGTGCACTAAACCCCCCAGGGAAGTAATTATCTGATTTGAAGAGAAGGCTCATCCCTAAAGTGTTGACTGGGACCACAGAGATCAAACTCAAAGTTCACCCTGAATGCAAGGAGGAAAGGGAACTGAGAATGAATCCTGAATTTTCCTATCCTGGATGTTCTTGGTTCTCCAGGACACAGTACACATTTAAGGATTAATATGTCTATCTAGAAAAAACCTTCAGAGTTCATCCGGCTTTGGGTAAACTTTAACCATTCTAGACAGATAAGAATTTATCTCCCAAAGAGTTCCTTCACTAGAGCATGTCACTGACTTGCAAGGAGGAAGTTCTCCTTCATTTCTAACCTAAAGCATTCCTATTAAAATTGAGATTTATTTCTTTAGAAGACGTTCAAGGAAGCAAATTAGCATCCTCTATATCATTATTTCTCAGGTTATTTATGCATGCTAATGTTTGAGACCCACAGCTCTACCTCTAACCTTTAGAGGCGTCAAGACACTCTCATTTCTCCAATGTTACTAATTCTAATTATTTTCCTCTTCAATAGGCTCCACTCTCCATGATTTCCCTTCTCTGTCTCTTCACACTTCCCTCAGATTTCTTTCCACTCTTAGACTGTTCTTTCCTCTTCAACCCCTCAGCCCCCTTTCCATCCCTAAGTCTCCTATCCTAAATGGACAGAAGCCTTGCTTTACCACCTCCTACTTTTCTGACCTAGCATTCGTCCCTGTAGGAATGTTAATTAGCATGTGGGATTTAATTAATTCAGCAGCTAATTAAAAATGGGAGAGGAAGAGTAGGAGAGGAGGTGGGCGGGAGAGACAGAGCCCGCCTCAGTGCAGAAGGCACCGCAGATGGTTCTGGGTTGGCTGGCACCATGCCACCGCCCTCCAACCCTCCCCCCCCAACAGCACGCACGGCGACGGGGGAGGGGCAAAAGTGAGGGGCACAGCCTGGCAGAGCCTCTAGACAGACACATTCAGTCCTGCCGCCGCTTTGTGCTGGGGAGAGACAGAAAGAGGGAGAAAACGAGAGAAAGGGTGGGAGAAACAAGGACAGACCACACTCAGGAAGAGCCAAACAAGGGGGCGCCGGAGCCGAACGACCGGGAGAAGCAAAGGGGAGAGCTGTTCATCCCCAAAAACAGCCAGCGTCTTGGGGTTCCCTGGCTCCTGAGAACAAGATGGGGAAAGACAGCTGCTGATCCTCTGGAGAAAAAGGGACCGCCTACTCTGACAACCAGGGACCCACTCTGCAGCCATTCTTCCCATAGCATGCTGCTTCTTCAGCATGGGCAGGCGATGAGGAAGACAGCTACTGAAAATGAAAGGGGGGGGGGGTGGAGGGAGTGGGCGCAGATGGGCGACGGTGAGCAAGTGGATGAGAAGGAGATTGAAAGGAAGAGGAATGAAGGGTATTCGTGAAGGGAAGGGAGAAGTGGGACAAGGTGAAGGAGAAGAAATAATGGAGAAGAAAGAGGAGGAAGTCAGGGGCAGAGACATGCTTTGTTTGCCAAGAAGGATAAAGAGGGCTGGAGTGTCTGTGCAGAGGACTTCCACATTTGATCCCGCCCAGCCCAGGCCAGGCAGGGGGGTACAGAAGCACTGCAGGGAGGGGGCAGGAGCAGATCCCTGAGGGTCAACAAAGGTGCCGGAGACAGGGGACTCATCCCATAGGATCTTCCTAAATTCTGGATACTTCTGCCACACCAGGAATTTATCAAAAGCAATGGAGAAAAGCTTCCAAATGAACAGAAAAGGAGGCTAGGATGACAGGAGGCTGCAGAATCCGATTCCAGGAGCTCCAGCGGGGAGATGGGTGAGGAATGGGATTTTTAGCAGCACCCAGCAGGCTCTTTAAGGGTGTCACCTGACACTCTGAGGGAAACACAGCCATTAGGGGATCAATTTGAGGATTTGAGGGATGAGAAAGAGAGGGAAGGCTGGGTTTCAGAAAGCACCCTTTTGGTGGGAGGCATCTAGGAAGCTTTGGAGCTTAAAGCCTTGGGAGGGAATAAAAAGGGCAAGAGAAGCCTGCCATCAGCAATAGATTACTTAAGACTTGACTGAAAGAAACTGAGAAGGAGGGTATGAAGCCAGATGAATCTTCTCTGGTGTTAACTGCCACAGAACTGAACGCAATGGCAGACAAGGGTCATTGTAGCTAAGAGACAGGGTTTTCCTGGCTAGGAATTCTGATTTGATCTCTTTACCACCTAGGGCTTTCTGCAAGAGCTAGCGTGAATCAAAATTGGGGAAGAGGAAGTAGACACTCAAGGGCTTTTTATTCTCCAGATCTCACCCGTGGGGCTAAACCCAAGGCTGGCAGATGAGACAAAGCAGTTCTCAGAGTAAGTTGCTACAGGCTCAGTCCTAGTGGAAATACACGAATGCTTTCTGAGCTTATTTTCTAGTCTAGGCTTTAATTAACAAAAATTGTAAGAACATTTATTAATAGAGTCACAATGATGCCTTTACAGTAGAGATAAATTCTTTAAGATTTAGGATTATTAGCACTAATAGGAGAAAGTGGGTGGTCCACAGAGCCTTTTGTTATTTTATTGGTCCCGGACCCAAGAGTTAGTTGCAGAGTTTCTGGCATCCACCACCATGTGCTATCCAGCCCTGAAATATTTTTAAGGGGGGAGAAGGCTTAGGGCAACGGGTGTATTAGTTAGCAGTAAGGTCAAATTAAATCTGGAATGGGCAATAGCAGCCAAGACTTTGGAAATTCTCTACCTTGCTACTGTCAAGGCCCCCTCCAAGAGGCTGGACTATGTAGCACCTGAGGGGAGTGCTAGCCCTTCCCAGGGAGTCAGGTACCTTCTCTGCCTGCACACCCCAGCTCTCGCACTGCTGCTGCTCGCCCTCAGCAGGCCAGCCCAGGCTGGCTTAGCTACAAAACCTGACTGTGCTGCTGGCTTCAAAGCTGTCAGTGACTGTGGGGATGAAATGGGAACACTGGCTTCCATCAGGGTAGTCAACAAAAAGTCAGACCCAGGTATCTGAGAGAATGTGGGTTCTAACGCCAGCTCTGCTAATGATCTGTACAGTTTTGGACAAACCACTTTCCCCTACAGTGCCGAGTGGAAGAAAACAAAAATTTTAACCAATACAATTTTAGCTACAGTACCGTAAGCACCTAGAGAAGAAATAGTTAAAAATTTATAACTCTTGTAGAAGGTACTAAAGCTGAAAAGTCCCTACCATTCAGGCAACAAATATTTACTGAGCCTTGCTTGGGAATTCCCTGACAGTCCAGTGGTCAGGACTCAGTGCTTTCACTGCTGGGAGCCTGGGTTCAATCCCTGGTCAGGGAACAAAGATCCCACAAGCTGTGCAGCATGGACAAAAAAAAAAAAAAAAGAGAGAGACCTTAACAGGTTTCCTCTTTCATCGTCTAAGTTACATGAGTCCACGACGCTAACTAGAGTCCCCCGAATAGGATGAGAGGTCTTGGAAAAGGACAGCACGAAAATCAGCTGAGGAAACAAAGCAGCCACTGGCCCATTTGTCTCCACCAATATACACACCTTAAGACGGCAGGAGAGGCAGGCAAAAGAGAGGTTTCCATAGGTACCTCCAAGGCTCAGGTAATAAAGTGAAGGATGTGGTGTTTTGCACTGTGGCTCTTTCCAGGGCTCTGCCTCTCTCCACAGTCTGGAGTCAGCCTTGACTCACACAAGCAAGGAAAATGGAAGCCAGTCATTCTGAGGCTGCCATTTATGCTAAGGAAGATCTCCTCCCACCAGGGAATGAAGGAAAGAGGCCACACCACCCATCTTGTGGGCAATTCCTAGGCCATACACAAGGCGAAGACTCAGCACTATTATCCAGGGAGCTACCAGGATGCTATTAATCCACAAAAATAATTCAATAAGAGGAAAATTAGCCATCCTAGAAACTGGGTAACTTTACAACCAACAACACTGCTGAGTTAGCTGAGGGGTGCAGTGGTCAACACAATGAATGAGCAGTCTCCAGATAAAGTTAAGAAGCAAGGCGGGGCAAGAGCGAGGGTACTCTCTGGTGAATTTGGGTATATTCTGGAAAGACTAAACAAATAAAGGGAGCTATGGCTGAGTGGGGAACCCCATGCACTTGGCCGAGATAAAGGAGAGACATGGAACGATAGGAGGAGGAAGCAGTCCCAAGAGAAAAATGAGGTTCTACAGCCAGAATTGTGCTCAGTAGTGACCAGGGAGCCAGGGTACCCACCAAGTAGGCGTCACAGTTGCCCTGGCAAGGACCATTTGAGGACTCAAAAGATCAAAAACAGGACATTTCCTAAGGGACCACAGGACAGGTTTTAGAGCATGGTTTTCCTCCAGATTCTACAAAATACAGGATAACAAAAGCACAGCTATCATTAGCAATCTAAACCAAAAGTTTCTGGATGAAGCCCTTATTATCTGAATTCTTGTGACTCCCCATCTTCCATTTTCCCAGCACGTGGAACCAAATTCTACAGATTCAGGTAACACCAGGTCCCTTGTCAGCTGAACTCTATCTAAAATCCAGGCACTGAACAGACTTGGACAGCAAAGGATAAGTGTACTTTCCCTTCTCCACTCATTCTCCCCAGAGCCTCGGCCTTCTCTTCACCTAGCCCTTAACACTGACCCCTGAGCTCCCCAACCCTGTCCTCTTCTAACTCACTCTCACCCATGGCCCCTTTTAATTACGAGAGTCATCTGAAAGATGCCAAAGGCAGAAGAGATAAAGAAAAAAAAAAAGGGAGTAAGGAAGAGTGTAGATTTTAGATAGGAGAGTGAGATGGAAATCCTACAGACAGAGAGAGAAATAGAGACAGAGAAAGCAAGGGAGCTGGAGCAGGGGGGAGGGGAAGAAGATGGCACTGCGGAAACAAGAGCGCCACAAAATTAATTTGAGAAAGGGAACAGTAGAGGAGACGTTGGTGGAATAACAATCAGGCAGTAGAGGGCTGGAGAAAGGGGGAGGGCGCCAGGGGAGGGGAGGACCCTACATGCAGAGCAGCAGCAGCACCACCTATGGGCGTGGCGGAGGCTTACAGACAGCAACAAGAGAGGCCCCCGCCTGGGCACGGGAGCCTGGGGTGCAGGTGGGGAGGGAGAAGTCATGGCTTCTGCCCTTCAAGCCTCTCAGTAACACAACATGCGGGCTAGAAGACTAAATTCTATATGGCTCTCCTGGGAAGAGAGTGATTTAACAAGGTAAGGGAGGGGGACAGAGAACTCCTGGCTTTTTCCATTCCAAGGGGGTTTCTCTCTCAGAATTCAGGTAGCAGAAAAGAGAAGGGTAAGGAAGGGGAGGAATGCCAGGTAGTGAAAGGCATGTGTGCGCCTCCTGCTTCTTCTTTCATTAGCTGGAGAAAGGATTTTCTCTTTATTTCCAAGTGATTTCCTTTCCCCACGGGATGCTGGAGTATAGCTCCCTCCCTGGGGCAATGGACGCCCCTCACTCAGCTGCTTCCTCCCAGCGTTGCCTTGAAACTCCCAACCATCTTTAGAAACCCCTAGGGAGCCACCAAGCTCTGAGAAGGAAAGGGAAGGGTCCCCCCCCACCACCAAACAGACCTGGGGGGTGGGCGCAGGGGTAGGGTGGGAAGAAGGAGAGAGAGAGAATGCAAAAGCTCTGCAGATGGAGGGGAGAGAGAAATGTGATCAGTGGTATTTGTTGTGCTTCCTGGGAGGAAGGATCCTTCACATTTTTAATAATAATAAATACGTGAAGACAGATTTGCCAGCATTGCTCTGGCTCCTTGGGAAGTGTGGGGGAGGGGAGCCAATGCAGCTGCAGCACAGACCAATATCTCCCTGGCCCCCTCCCCCATTAGATAGGCTCGGTATTGCAGCAGCCTACCCCTCCCCCTCTAACCGCAGTCCTCCCATCAGAGCCCACCCTTTCCATGGTCCCTTCACACAGCCCTGCCCCTCCCTCCTCCACCTCTCTCCCTCTCTCTACTCCCCCAACCCTAGACTCTATCCTTTCAGCACAGGTCCTCATTTAACACAGTCTCACTCCAGCTCTCAGAAGCCCTGGTACCCACCTAGTCCTCGCCCAATCTGAGGCCCCGCTCTTTCCTGCCAGTGCCCTTCGCAGCTGACATGCAACACCTCCACAGAAGTAACCCAGCACAGTTCAGCATTTCCCGGATCCCACCAAAAGGGATTGCTTTTTCCCCATTTTTATTTCAATGTGACCTCCTATCTCACAACCTTAAATATAACGGCCATTAAATGTGCTTGTACTCAGGGGGTGTCGGGGCCTCGGGACTAGGTGACTACTGCCACCTATTGACCCAAATTTGTTCGAGACAGACCTTTAATACACTTCTTACACAGCGATGCTCTGTTATTTCAAAAGCATCAATAGCTTAAACATGCAAAGGCATGGCTCTTGGGGCTTCTCTGAGACCCTCTGAACAATGAGATCAAAGAAATACAAAAGCAAGACTGGGCAGACAGCCAGATCAATGATGCCTTTCTCCATGCAGAGGCAGAAAAAGAGGCCAAGCCCAAGGAATGAAAAAGCAACTTTCAGTCTCCTCAAGGGTCTGAAGGCAAAGAAGAGTGGGGGACGGACAGAGTTTTTCTGAAGTGCTGTTAAAAACCTCATGCATCACAATATGAATAATGTTAGCAATAGAGCAGAAGGCAGTATTTCATTCATATGCCTCTGTCAAATTAGCCAAATCCTTGGATAAGTCTCAACATGAATCTGAGGTTTACACACCTAATAGATCCCAAGGAGGATGGGAATACTCAGGACTGCTGCTGACTCACACTCAATCCGTACCAATCAGAACTGGAGATGGAACAGATAAACTGCGCTATGCATAAGAGCAGGTCTACACCAGGCAGCTCTAATGGATTGGTTTAGCTCTGTACCGTCCACCAACCCAAGGCAAGGAACAAGATGAGAAAGCTTGAACTCTCCATGGTGCTGAAAATGGACATAATTGAGTCATCCTTCCCTCATAAACATGTTTTTCTAGTACGGTATCCATGAAGACTGCTGTGAACTCCTGACAGACATTTCCCCAATCCTTCATAAAATCATAACAAAACAAAGCTTCAGAGACAAAAAAGGCCTTGATCAAACCCTTTTCCCACCCCCTCAGATGACAATACTAAGGCTTATCAGTACTGGAGAAAAGATTTTCTCTTTATTTCCAAGTGATTTCCTTTCCCCACAGGATGCTGGAGTATAGCTCCCTCCCTGGGGCAATGGACGCCCCTCACTCAGCTGCTTCCTCCCAGCGTTGCCGTGAAACTCCCAACCATCATTAGAAACCCCCAGGGAGCCACCAAGCTCTGAGAAGGAAAGGGAAGGGTTCCCCCACCAGTCAAACAGACCTGGGGGGTGGGGGGATGGGGTAGAAAGAATGACAGAGAGAATGCAGCAGCTCTGCAGATGGAGGGGAGAGAGAAATGTGATCAGTGGTATTTGTTGTACCTCCAGGGAGGAAGGATCCTTCACATTTTTAATAATAACAGATTAAATAAATTAAAACAAGTAAAAATAAATCCTAAGACTCTCCTTACCATCACATGATAAAACTGAACAAGTGCCCATGAGCACTAACGATATACATTACTTAGTGAACGTTGGAAGTGATCTGCTGTTAGCACTGCACTGAAGAAATCTGACATTCGTGTGGTCTGAACAACCAGAGAACTAAATCTGAGTAGGAATGAGAAAGAATAACAAACAACAGCCATAAAGAAACCCTGAAATCTTAATTCTCAGTTGCCCTGCCCTACTACTGTAAAAGTGATTTTTAAACTACATTCTATGGAGTTCTAAAGGTTCCTAGGAGCTCCTCAGAAATCCTGGGGAAAGTGGGCCATGAGAACTCGAAGTTCCAGGACCCCTCATCCTTTCTTCAACCACAGTAACCTAGCTTATGTCTGTTTTACAGGTTGAGAATCCACGCAAAACTTTGTCAACAATGGACTCTAAACATTGTTTGATGACTCTGGTGCAAATATTCTCAAAATTACTCAATTTTTTGTTGGAAATCTCTTTCAAATATCGCCTGTCATCTAGAAGGCCAGGGATAACAAGATTTCCTAAGATTAAAGACTGGATTCAATTAATTTAAGGTCCACAAAGGCAGGGATTTTAGTCTGTTCAGTTCACTCCTACAATACAAAAAGGCCAGAACAGTGTCTGGAACTTGTGGTTTCTTTGAAGGCAAGGGCTTGAATAGAAATGGTGCAATAAGGAGGGGAGAGCTACAGGTCATAAACTACCCACCAATGTATTTTTAAAGGGAAAAAAAAAAGGAAAAACAAAATCCTGAAGACGTTCATGAACCCCAGGACACTTGGCAGTCCTCCATCCTCTGTGTTCCCCAAGCACTGGTTCTCTAACTCATTAGTTGTGTAACCTTGGGCAAATAAATAACCTAAGTTTCTCAGTTTCCTCATTAGTAAAATAGAGATAACATATTTTGCAAGGATTAAGTATAAAGCACTTAGCTCAGTATGTAACACAAAGTTAAGATCTTTTTTAAAAAAAAGAGCATCTCCTTTTCCTTGGCAGTTCCCACAATCCAAAAATCCTTAATAAATTAGATGCAAATGCAATAGCTAGTCCTAAAAAGAGAATGTAGTAGTCCTAACCGCTTGTCCAGTTAGTTCAGCCAGAAAGGAAAAAGAATCTCTAAATATGTTCTTGAGGCTCTTTGCTTAGATTCATTCAAGGAGATAGAAGTATGAGGGCTCTGGGCACATCAGGGTCACTCAGGATCTGCCAGGGACTAAGTCAGAGGCCCCAGAAGTAAGCGCATCTTGGTTATCATCCGTGAGAAACAGCTCTAGGCTCTTTGGTTTGGAGGAAATCTCAGAGATTCAGTCTAATACATTTATTTTTCAGCTGAGGAAAATTAAAGGCCAGAGATGTCACATGATTTGCCCAGAATCACAGAGTTAACAGAAGACAGTACTGGGTTCTCTCTTAACTACTTTCTACCAAGCTACAGCTGACTGAAAACAGACCCCCACCCCAACTGGGCAGACCAATATAAGTCCAAATTCATAGGACTTATAATCAACTACGTTTTACTGATGTAATGATCCAAATTATATCCCTCTCCATGACACATCATTAACTCCAATGAATTACTTCTAGACTCAACTCTCTTCCCATCCCTCTTTCCACCTTCTAAATTATCCAAGGCCAGAGGGATCTCTCACTAACAGAAGTCATTCTCTGAACAGAATACAAGATCTCAGATATGTAACTCCCACCAGTCTCCTGACTTGGGCTGATATGACTGAGGGGTTTTCATTCTCTTGGTCTTCAGGAATTTTCTGTCTGCCTGCTTGTTGGCATTCTTTCACAAGCTCTTTGTAAAAGGGCTGGCGTTTGCTCACTGGTAAACTGAAGACTTTGTTGAAAGAGGGTCAAAGAGGCTGAAAAACACAAGACTATACTGATTCTTCACACTCCTCTCATTCACTCTACTGTTCTCTCCAGATAAACTCTAACTCTCAATAACTGACCTAAGATCAGCCCTACGTCCATGCTATTTTAGAAAGAAAGGAAAAACATTCAGAGAAGTGGAGACAAGAATAACTCTTGGTAATGAGAAAAGGTTCTAGCTAGCTTTTGATTATAGTCAAGCACCAAAGGAGGTTTCCTGAGCCACTAATGCCACCTGGTGGCCAGCAAGATATATTAATAAACCTTAAAATCCATATATTTCAGATGATCTGTATTATCATTATAACAAATCATACAGGAACTTGGGGCAACGTGGGGATGAAAGAGTGGATTATACTACTCTAATCTCTCAATATTTTTTGATTAAATAACCAATTTCTAGTTTCTAGTGAAAATGTATTATCAAAGAAAACCATGAAAGCCAAACTTTCTTATTCCCCCCAAAACTTCATCCTTCCCTTTTCCTTCACCCTCTCACCAAAAACACCCCATACCCAGTGATTCCAGTCACATAATACATGTGCAAAAGGGGCTTCAATTCGTAAGTAAAATCAATTTTATTAATAAAGATCTTTCCACATGTCCAGAGCAAATAATTAATGAATTCCGAGGAAAAAACCTACATACAGTGAAATTAGAAGTATCCCAGGATGACAAAAAATAAATTAAATATGTACACCCATAATCACCGCCGCCTCCGAAAACCTGAAAGGAAGGGAAACCAAGAATGAGGCAAAGGACAGTTGGGAAAAGCCAAAGGGACAGAAAAAAAGGACATCTAGAGAGAAGGGCTCGATAGGAGTGGGTTCCCTCGGCAATACTCTCTGTATCCTCCCAGGACAAAAGACTAGAAGCAGGATGGAAACTGAAATGGGATAATGGTTCCTTCAAGTGACATTTTTATAGTTTACTTAAGGAAACCTGAACAGGAGCTGTGGGGCCTTCAGAAATAGAATCCAGAAATCTCTTTTGTGAATGATGCTGATTTTCATCTTGGGAAAGAAAAAAATAAATGCCCACCTCTAAAGAGATTAACACCCAGTATGGAAGAGATACTGTAAAGGTCGGTAAGACCTACAGGATGGCAAATCCGGAGTTGGCATCCCAATTCGTAAACCCCATCCTGCACTTGTTCACCCAGGTCCTAGCCATTCACTAACCTTTTTTCTTCTGACCTTTCTTAGCTATCTTCTTCCGCTTCTTAGTAGAATTCTGATCCTGGAGACACATGGCGAAGGGAAGGAATGGCAGTGAGCTTCCAAGTTTAGTGTCCCTTCCCAAGTTCCTCACGGCAACAAGCCCACATACATTTAGCTGACAGCATTAAGGTCACCTCCCACCACTGTATCACTACCTCACCTCATCAAGATGAGGGGCTCCTCCTGTCAAAGCACTGATGTCACTGAAGTGCGTGAGGGAATGAATTTGTGAGCTCATGACATTTGCTCGTTTTCGCCGTCCTTTCTCCCGCTTACTGACACTTAAACGCACCATCATGCTCTCCTCATAGTTAATCCTGCCAGAGAAACACAGACACCACTTGCAGCATGCTCAGTACATAGAGGCAGAAAGTTGCAGCCAAGAACCTGGGCCCAGGTGTTTACTCACCCCTCGTTCAGACAGTTCTCAAGAAATTTCATAGCAAGTCACTACAGTATTTAGTGAGGTGATACTGTGTGCTCAACACTCAATGCTCAATACTCAGTGAAATGTTCTTTGCACTAGAACTTCCCTCCTCCCCAGAGATGAACTCACAGCCCATCCACAGGAATACTTAAACTATATCAGAAAATTCTTTATATTCCAGCTCCATAAACAGGATCCTCTACACGAACCTTCTCACTCAAATCTACCAACTGTAGAGATGAACACCTGGGCAAAGTTGATGCATCTGTGTTCAACTTATAATTGCTTTTCTACTTTTCTTCCCTGAACTTATCTAGCACTCTCCATGCCATTATAAAAACGTGACTTTCTTGCCTTCTGCAGAAAATAAAGAGCAGTGAGAGTGAAATACAGAACTTTAAAATCCTACTAGGTGGAACTGCATATAGTCTTCTCCATGTAGCACTTGCTCAGCCTGAACAGTTGGGGGGGAAAAAAAGACATTTCCCCCGCTAGTTCCTATTCTGTACTTCAAACCCCTAACTCTTAGAAACCGTCACACCAAATTTTGCACTCCACTTTCTAGATAACGTGGGTTCTCTTGGAATTAGACTTAATCATCGTCATTCAAAGCGAAAGGACAGGTCTCTACAGCATAGAAAACAATTTCTAACTGCAAGGACTCGGACCTGTGTTGATCCTCCTGGCTCTGTCGAGTAACATGAGGATGCCGAGCATCTCGGATTTCCTCTGGAGCATCCGAGTACTGCTCCTTTAGTTCACGAATGACAGAGCTGCTCAATGCCCGTCTCTTGGCTCGTTCTAGGCGCTTCTTCTCCCGCTCAGCTTCCGTTTCATCTATGGGATAAAAATCAGCAAGGGTTATCCCAGAACAGAGAAGAGAAACACAATTCATGCTGAGGAAGCAGCAGCCACAGTTCATACCATAATGCACTGGAACCAAGCGTGGTGGAACATATTTCTTAGCTGTCCCTTTTCCAGATTTCATCCCTGAAGCCCCAGACTGGCCTTCCTCTGCTTCATCTTCCTCCTCATCCCCAGAGCTCAACTACAAAAGGAACATAATGTCCACAAACTTAGGAAGCGTTAGTCAAACAAGCGCTAAGAAAATCCAAAGCTGAAGTACTCTGGGAAGGTGGGAATACAAACAAGAGGGAGAAAGGGGAATCTCACATTCAACATTCTAAGGCACAAGCTGGGAATCAACGGTAATAAGAGAATCCCAGGAGATCCAGGAGTATTACAAGGCTCATTCAGGCTTAGATTCCTCAGGAAAATCAGGATAATGCAACCTCTTACCTTGCTCATCATATTGCTGGGATGAGGCTTAAAACGGAGTGGGTCACTCTCACCTAAAATAAAAGACCCAAGAGATTTTACAAGATCTGGAACTTTGTGAACGGCCACACATAACCTTACAGCTTCCCCCACTTACTGAGGCTGCCTGTCACTGCCGTCTTCACCAGTTTGTCAATTTGATACTTCAGTTTTTGGTCCAAAGGACGAAGCTTTTCCAAAACCTATAATGTGGTTAAATAGGATTACATGTCCTCCTCAAAATTAAGCATACACCAAAAGTCCCTATGTTAAGTTGCCAGATAAAGCACCTAAAATATGCACAAAGTAGAGCAAATGAAGACAAAAATGCTTTTTTTCATTTGGTTTCCTCCCTTAAACATGAGAACACCCACTTAAATGAGAGCTATTGTGTCACAGTCCTGGAGTTCAGGATATAGAAACGCAGAACTCTAAGATGACAAATGCCTCATACCGTGCGAATCTCCACCAGTCTCAAAACTGCAGGATGTCCCTGAAGAGACCCTCCTGAGGCTTTGTCCAGAATGAGATGGCTCAGATCCATAAGGTACATTAGCAACAGCTGATCTTTCACTTCCAAAAGGCTGAGACCCTGAGTTGAATCAAACAGTAAGAGATGCAAATTCAGTTTTAACCACAGAATAAGGAGGAGAGTCTAGGGAGAACAGAATAATTTTTTTCCAAGTTCAAGTTTTTTTCCATGCAGTTCATATAAGGTATCTGGAGTAGTCTCAAGGAAGTGGCTGCACCTAAAATGGCCACAGAGAAAATTATGCTAACACAACAGAAGCGCAGCTCAGAGAATTACTGTATGACAATAAGAGCAGGAAAATCAATAAAGTATCCCCCAAAATGACTATAGCAAGGTTTCTCAAACTCAGAGCTATTGACATTTGGGGGACAGATAATTCTTTGCTGTGGAGCGCTGTCTGGGCACTGAAGGATATTCAACAGCATCCCTGGCCTCCAACCATTGATGCCACCCCCCAAGTTGTGACAATCAAAAATGTCTCCATACAGTAATGAATTTTAAATTAATTTAACCAAAACAATCACTGATTTTATCCCCATACAATGGAATTATATGATATAGGTAAAAACAATGACCTGTACATACTGACATGGACTTATCTATGTCAACACACTTTCTACACTGTATAGAAAGTGTGAATAATGTGGTTCCAATTAAGGGGGGGAGGTGAGAAGTATTATACACACATTCTATATGCAGAGAAAAATGTCTGAAAATAACATAATTAACAACTGCTACCCCTGAGGATCGAGATGAGGAAAAGAAATGGAGTGCTTGTACTGAAAAAGTGGTTTTCCATCAAGCATATATTACTTTTACAATCAACGAAATAAAAAATGTACCCCAGTGATTATCTCAGAATGGTGATTACACTGATTTTTAATTCTCTTTTTTGTGATTTTATGTATCTTCTAAACTTTCTAAAATTAAAAGTGTATTAGGGGCTTCCCTGGTGGTGCAGTGGTTAAGAATCCGCCTGCCAATGCAGCGGACACGGGTTCGAGCCCTGGTCTGGGAAGATCCCACATGCCGCGGAGCAACTAAGCCCGTGCGCCACAACTACTGAGCCTGCGCTCTAGAGCCCACGAGCCACAACTACTGAAGCCTGCATGCCTAGAGCCTGTGCTCTGCAACAAGAGAAGCCACCGCAATGAAAAGCCCTCGCACTGCAACGAAGAGTAGCCCCCGCTTGCCCCAACTAGAGAAAGCCCGCACGCAACAATGAAGACCCAACGTGGCCAAAAATAAATTAAAAATTAAAAAAAAATTCGTTTAGCTATCTTTTTTTTTTTTTAATTTATTTATTTATGGCTGTGTTGGGTCTTCGGTTCTGTGCGAGGGCTTTCTCCAGTTGTGGCAGGTGGGGGCCGCTCTTCATCGCGGTGCGCGGGCCTCTCACTATCGCGGCCTCTCTTGTTGCGGAGCACAGGCTCCAGACGCGCAGGCTCAGTAATTGTGGCTCACGGGCCCAGCTGCTCCGTGGCATGTGGGATCCTGCCGGACCAGGGCTCGAACCTGTGTCCCCTGCACTAGCAGGCAGACTCTCAACCACTGCGCCACCAGGGAAGCCCTAGCTATCTTTTTAAAACACAAATCCGCTGTAAATCTCATGCTTAAAAATCCTTCAATGATTTTTATTAACCTACTATAATGATTTTCGTATTTCTGTTGACCTACAGGACATTTTGCTTAAATGATATCTTAAGACGAAAGCTCAATACATAAAACAGGTAACACCCAAGTTTTCCAGCTCAAGTAGGTATGAGGGATCCAGAGACCTCCTTCTTTTTTTCTTTTTTAAATAGTTTTTTGGAAGTGATCCATTTTTAAAGTCTTTATTGAATTTGTTACAATAAACTTCTGTTTTATGTTTCGGTTTTTTGGCCGCGAGGCATGTGGGACCTTAGCTCCCTGACCAGGGATCGAACCCACACCCCCTGTATTGGAAGGCAAAGTCTTAACCACTGGACCGCCAGGGAAGTCCCCAGAGACCTCCTTCTATACTGCCCCACACTCAATGGTCCCTGAGAAGGTTCTATAAGACCTTAATTTGAAAACTACCATATTATACGCATCATTTTTATATTTTAACATCTCTGAAGTCAGGATACATCTTTAAATCAATGGTATCTTAGCATTATGTCATAGATTAACAAGCAACATTGTATGCTCAGTATATAAAGTCAGTGATATGTCCCCAATTAACAGCATTTTATATTAAATGAAATACAGTTGGCCTACATGGCTCTTCACACAGAGTGACTACTTTTCTGCCCCCAACACACAAACAAAATGCACACCCAAGCACACTACATGACTTACCTCCTTTCCCTGAATATCACTATGCTTTTAGGTCTTTGTGCCTTTGCACATGCTGTTTCTTTCTATCCCTCTGACTCCTATTTATTCCTCACAATCCTGTTACCTCTCTGAGATGCCTCCCCTAATTCCCTTTGCTCCGTGATATTTATTTAATCTTGCTCCTCAGCTCGCACAGCCACTCATCATGACTGCTACTGCTTATACCTATTGCTTTCACCTGCCTTCTCTACTAGACTTCAGCACAGAAACTGGATCTTATTCATCTTCAAAGCTCCAGTACTAAGGACATACAAGACACTCAATAAGTCTACGATGGAAAGAACTGTTGAGAACATCAAGTCAAGGGGTGCTTACTCTTCATTTATGTCCTACCTTCTCTGTAGGATAGGCTTTAGCTTGAACTTTTTTGGTCAGAGCTTGCACCTGTGCAGTGACAGCCATCACCTGAAATTAATCCAAATAAAACCACTGATTAGAATACATCAAGTTATCTCTGTGAGCTGTGAAGTGCAAAAGCTAAACAATGCCACCTAAAAATTATCTGAAACACTGCCTAAAGTACACCACTATCTTTTCAGTTCTGGGAAAGCATAGGAGAGATGGTTTCTGATACTTCTTTAAAAGACAGAAAAACCTTTCCACCTCTTCTTAAAGCTAAAGAGACCATCTTACAAAACCAGCGGGAGGGGATGGGGACTGAGACAGTGGTGATGGGGGCATCGTAGCTTTGTACCAGTTGAATTTGCAATGCATAGAACTACATAAACGTATATGAGCTAGGCACCCAAAGGGCACATCGTGTCACCTTTTTTGGCATCGGTTTCCTTAGCTATAAGAATAAAGAAAATTGATTCAGATGCTTTCTTTCTGGAGTTTTCTATATTCCTTTGGACGGAGAAATCAATTACTCTAAATTGTGGCCTGAAAAGGTTTTCATTATATCGTTTTGCTCTTACTGTATCTGGTCATTCAAATATATGCCCCCAAATCACCAAAGTTTAGAGGTGCGGCAAACAAAGTCAAAGCCGATTCGTGACTAATCTATTCCAAAGGGGTGCCATTACTCACCTGCTCCTGGAGGTTTTTCAAAAGTGCCACGGCATTTGGCAGGTCTGACTCCAGCACCTCCTATGGAAGGGAGAGTAAACAAAAATCATGCTTTCCTCAGGATTATAAGACGGAACGTGTGAGGTGGAAAACCCCCTCTCTCCTTCAAACACCCTGGACTTCCTGCCTTCCCACTCCGGTGCACATACAGCCTCGCCTCAGAGCCGGCCGGCCTCTCAGGTCACTGGAAAGGAGCGGTAACTCCAGCTCCGTCTCCCTACTACTGCTTTTGCCCCGCTGTTTCAAGGAGGGCGCCTCCCTGGAGTTATTTCCATCACCACCCTTCGCTCGCCCCAATAATTTGCCTCGAGGCACTGAGGAGAAAGGAAACGTCCACAATACCAAGCCGACGAAGCAAACACACTACACTCACCGGCGCCGCCATCTTCACAAAGCCCGCCCCTTCCGGAACTGTACTTCCTGAGAGCTGACGTTATCTTGAGAGACTTGAGAGGCCGCCGCCGCTTGCAAACCTAAGCCAATAGGAATAAGGGCTCTCTCACTTCCGCCCCGAACAGGATATACGAGAGGAGGGGCCGGGTCCAGCCAATGGAATAGAAGAACTGGCTAAATTCGTCAGACTTAGGAGGAGCTTTAACGACGTAAAGATGCTATTGGAAAGAAGCATGTGATTAGTAAATTGAGTAGAATGATTGGAGCTAAGCCAGTAAAAACTCGGCAACTGATTGATTGACAGTTAGAAAGACCCAATGGAAAAAAGGAGTTAACTGAGCGAACTGAGAACATATTGGCTCCTGGACGCCGCGGTACCCGGAGTCTTTTTCAAGAGGCTTCTCTTGCATTGCCTGAACCCGCCGCTAGGTGACGGGCCTCGGCCTCTCTCTGAGAAGGTGGCCACGTTATGAAGCCGCCATTGCTGGCTGCTGTGCCAACGCGGGCCGCGCTAGATTCCTCACAGACCCAAAGGCCCTTGTGTGATCGTGGAGAAGTCATTCGATCTCTGAGCATTTTTCATCTATAAATAGGAGAATTGGGCCAGAGAAGCCCAGAGCCAGTTCAGACACGGACGGTAAGGACACACGCGCCTCGTACGCACCTGGGGGCGCTGCGAAGAGACGCCCCCAGCTGCAGCCCCAACACTTCCTACTAGTTCGGCGACATGAAGGGAGGGACGTTTAACAAATGAAGCCAGTTCAGATTTACGTGACTTGCCCCTGGTCACACAGGTCCCTGCAGAACTTGGTTTAAACCCAGCCTGTGCATATATAGTATTTCATTATGCTCTGTCTCATCTTTCCCCAATACTTGCAAATATGTCAGCTCACTCCTGCTTCTCACAGGCTGATGAAGTCAGTCGGATGGGTATTAATTGTTCCTATCGTCTGCCTTGGGAAGTAAGCACTGCAAGGGGAAATGATGGTCTTGAATTTTACCTGCAACTGTCGAGCAGAGCTAGGACTAGAAATCAGATTTCCTGACTTGGAGTGGTCTTCTGGAATTAAACAAGGAATAACTCCCATATCTCGGCAACCAGGGTGGGAAAATCCTGGTTTCTAAATCTTTTGCTGGATTCAGGAAGAAAAAGGCAGGGCCCAGGTATCCAGTCCTCATGCCTCTGCCTCAAGCATTTATTTGCTGTTTCAGGCCCAGCATGGAAGCTCAGTGTGCCTTGACAGCCTACTCAGTCAATTAACCAATAGTTTTTATACCGTTTATCAGGATTTGTATTATGAAAAATTTCCATTTCAACATAAATTTGTGACCTATTGAGATCCTCTGCCCATTTTTTAATCAGGTAATTCTTTTGCTATTTAAGTTGTATGAGTTCTTTATATATTTTGGATATCAACCACTTATCAGATATATGATTTGCATATATTTTCTCCCATTCCGTAGGTTGCCGTTTCATTTTGTTGATGGTTTCCTTTGCTGTGCAGAAGCTTTTTAGCATGATGTAGTCCCACTTGTTTATTTTTGTTTTGTTGCCTTTGCTTTTGCTGTCAGATCCAAAAACAATCATTGTCAAGACTGCTGTTAAGGAGCTTACCGCCTATGTTTTCTTCTAGGAGTTTTAAAGTTTCAGGTCTTCCATTCAAGTCTTTAATCCATTTTGAGTTAATTTTGTGTATAGTGTAAGATACGGGTCTAGTTTCATTCTTTTGCATGTAGCTGTTCAGTTTTTGCAACACCATTTATTGAAGAGACTGTTCTTTCCCAATTGCATATTCTTAGCTCCTCTGTTGTAAATTAATTGACCATACATGTGTGGGTTTATTTCTAGGCTCTCTATTCTGTCCCATTGATCTATGTGTTTGTTTTTATGCCAATATGATATTGTTTTGATAACTATAGTTTTGTAATATAGTTTGAAATCATGGACAGAAATAACATTTAACCAACTATCTGGGCACTTCATGACTCAGTCAGGTTTACACATAAAATTAACCATCACGCTATATGTAAAAATACTCATAATCATTGACTCAGAAATCTATTTCTTAGAATTTATTCTGACAAAATCTTTCAAAAAAAGAAAAGAAGCCATATATATATATACATATATATATATATATATGTTTACAGAGACATTATTTATAAGTTCAAAAAACTGCAAACAAGGGGTTAGAGAGTGATTGTTAATGGAAGGGGGTTTCTTTTTGAGGTGATGAAAATGTTCTAAAATTAGGTAGTGGTGATGGTTACACAACTCTGAATATACTAAAAATGACTGAATTGTACACTGTAAAAAGGTGAATTTTATGGTATATGAATTGTCTCAATAAAGGTGTTATAAAACTATAAGCAATCCAAATATCAAACAAGTAAATTTTCATATATTATCACAGAAATAGCAAATAGCTCCATTTATTGAGTGCTTACTATATGCGAGGCATTATTCTGAACACTTTACATGTATAAATTCAGTGGTTTTTCAAAGTGTGGTCCTTGATCTTGTAGCATCTGGAATGCAGATTCAGGCACCCCACCCTGTCCTACTGAATCAGAATTTCTGAGGCCAAGGCCTAAGATGCTTTATTTTAATAAGGCTTCCGTGTATTCTGCAACATGGTCAAGTTTGAGTGTCTCTGTTTTAACTTGTTTAATTCTCATAGTAAACCCATAAGATGGGCAATATTATTTTCTCCATTTTATAGATAGTAGTGGAACATCTGCCATCATAAAAATGATAAAATCTAAGATTGCAGAAATATGGAATTCTAATGGCTAGAACATAAGATTATGTACATATTGTATGTACCCACAGCAGCCCTATATGTATACCATATATGTATTTTTGTATGTATATATATATAATAGAAACACACACACACCTTGGAAAGAAGCTGAGAATTGAAAATAGTTAATGTGATTGGGTAGGAGATCTTGGGTGTTATTTCTGTACTTGCATAGTTTCAACAAAGTTTTGTTTGTGTTTCAGGAGCAGCCCTGCTGAATCAAAAAGTACTTTCGTAGAAGAGCCACTGATACTACTATATATAAAATAGATAACAACAAGGACTTACTGTATAGCACAAGGAATTATACTCAATATTTTGTATTAACCTATAAGGGAAAAGAATTTGAAAAAGAATATAGATAGATAGATATCTGAATCACTGTGCTGTATGCCTGAAACTAACATGACATTGTAAATCAATTATACTTCAATTAAAAAACGCACATTAGGGCTTCCCTGGTGGTGCAGTGGTTGAGAATCTGCCTGCCAATGCAGGGGACACGGATTTGAGCCCTGGTCTGGGAGGATCCCACATGCCGTGGAGCAACTAGGCCCGTGAGCCACAACTACTGAGCCTGCGCGTCTGGAGACTGTGCTCCGCAACAAGAGAGGCCGCGATAGTGAGAGGCCTGCGCACCGCGATGAAGAGTGGCCCCCGCTTGCCGCAACTAGAGAAAGCCCTCGCACAGAAACGAAGACCCAACACAGCCAAAAATAAAAATAAATTAATTAATTAATTTTTTAAAAAATGCACATTAGAGGGAATTCCCTGTTGGCACAGTGGTTAAGAATCCGCCTGCCAATGCACGGGACACGGGTTCGAGCTCTGGTTCAGGAAGATCCCACATGCCGCGGAGCAACAGAGCCCGTGCGCAACAACTACTGAGCCTGCACTCTAGAGCCCGCGAGCCACAACTACTGAGCCCACGTGCCGCAGCTACTGAAGGCTGCACACCTAGAGCCCATGCTCCGCAACAGGAGAAGCCACCGCAATGAGAAGCCCGTGCACTGCAACAAAGAGTAGCCCCGGCTCGCCGCAACTAGAGAAAGCCTGCGCACAGCAATGAAGACCCAACACAGCCAAAAAATAAAGAAAGAAAAAAGAATTTTTTTCCAAATGCACGTTAGAAAGAATCATCAGAGGATCTCATCCATTCCGTCAACATTTTTGTTATTTATATATATTGTGGTATTACTGAATGTTTAATCAGAGCCAGCTAGGCCTTTAAAAACTTGAATTTCCACATTTGAAAATGGGAAAAATATAATTTTGCTACTCAGTTTTGAGAATCTACTGAAGCAAAGTATGTGTAAGTACATTATAAATCATTGTGGACTTCACAAGTTAATGTTTTTTTTTATTTTAATTTTTTTAAAATATATTTTATTTTATTTTATTTTTATTTTTGGCTGTGTTGGGTCTTTGTTGCTGCGCACGGGCTTTCTCTAGTTGTGGCGATCGGGGGCTACTCTTTGTTGTGGTGTGTAGGCTTCTCATTGTGGTGGCTTCTCTTTTTGCGGAGAATGGGCTCTAGGCACGTGAGCTTCAGTAGTTGCAGCACGCGGGCTCAGTAGTTGTGGCACGTGGGCCCTAGAGCCCGCGGGCGTCAGTAGTTGCGGCACGTGGGCTCAGTAGTTGCAGAGTGCAGGCTCAGTAGTTGTGGCGCACGGGCTTAGTTGCTCCGTGGCATGTGGGATCTTCCCGGACCAGGGATTGAACCCGTATCCCTTTCATTGGCAGGTGGATTCTTAACCACTGCACCACCAGGGAAGTCCCTAATGATATTTTTAAGTGATTCCTGGATATATTGCTGGCAATTTCTCTATTAATAGTGGAATAGTTAAAAAAAAAAAAAAAAAAAGAAGAGCCACTGAGCAGTGCCTGGAGGGGCAGGCAGGAAAAGTCTCAATATTAAAGAGGTGGGAAAGCCCAGCCTGGGGTGAGGGTACTGTTGGGAGACCAGTCAGATCTGGAGGTGGGAGGTTGTGAAGGGCTAAGTTGGGACAATCTGGGGCCAGTTTATGAAGTGTCTTTAAGTGCCAGTCAGAAGAATTCAGGCTTTGTCTCCGAGACAACATGGAGCCCTGGAAGTTTCTATGAATGACAGATATGTTAGAAGTGGTACTTTAGAAAATTGAGTCTGCCAGTCATTTGGTGAGATGAGCAGATGGAAGACTAGTTAAGGTGCTATTGCAATTATCCAGGCATGAGAAGGGGCCTTGCCTCATGACGTTAAAGAGAGAATGGGGAAGTAGGGAGGAGGCGGGGCCTTTTGAAGGTGGAATCTACAGATGAATAGAAATGTGGTTGGCTGCCTTTCTCCTGAGCCCCCTCCCCTTTCTCATGTCTAATTCTCAGCTTCTCTGGGGAGTTCCCTTCGTTCCCTACCTGTGACCACAAATCTAGAATCTCCTCTGCAAATGAATCTGAAAACTCAATGTCACTTTTCCCAAGAATGACTGGTTATACCACCAATTCTATAAAATCAGATAATATAACCACCCCCCCACCTCACCCCCACCACAAACACACACACACCGGCACCTTAAAACACATTAATGGCTGCTCGGTGCCTGTAGGTTAAAATTCACACTCCCTTAATTTGGTTCATGAGGTCCTTTGTGACCAGCCTTCACCTGCCTCCTAGGCTCTTCTGCGGTCAGATCCCCTGATTACTTCCATTCTTTAGCCACACTGAGTTCACCTCAGTTCCTCTCAGGCCTTTGGACAAGCTGGTCTCTCTGGAGCCCAGCTCCTTCTTTTCTTGATCTACTCCAGCTCATCCTTCAAGTCTGACCTTAAAAGTCATTTCCTCCAGGGAGCCTTTCCTGATCTCCAGTCCAGATTAGGTGGCCTTGCTTTGTGCTCCAGGATTTCTTCCATCACAGCACCTGGCACTTCCATCACAGTACATGCCACACGATACTGTCACTGCCTGTCACTGCCTATACCTGTCTGCCTCTCCGTAGTAATCTGTGAGCTCCTGAAGTCAGGACTGTGCCTGCCACAAAGTTGGTGCTTGATCAGTGTTGGTGGAATGAACGTTCATTCCTGGGCTATGGTAAGGCACGCTGCCATTAACATTATCATTCTCATTAACATGAGTTGAACAATCAAACTGGAAGAAGCTGGGATCTGGAATTATTAGACAGGGCCCACTGAGATGGGGCAGATCCTGGGGAACATTGTCATTGCAGATGCTGGAAGAAAGTACAGACCAGCCTGGCAGCAGATGAAGGGAGTTAGTCTATTAAAGCAGTCAGAATCAGGAAGATATTCTAATAAGAGGGCACTGGAACAGGTTTGGAAAGCCAAGCAGGCAAGTGGAAGTAATATTAATAGATACCACTTATTGAGCATTCACTGTTTGTTGGGAGCTGTGCCTATAACTTTTTTTCCCCCATCTTTATTGAGGTATATTTGACAAAAAGTGTATGTATTTAAAACGTACAATGTGATGTTTTGATATATGTATACATTGTGAAATGTTTTCCACAATCAAGCTAACAAGCTAATTAACGTATCTATCACCTTATATAGTTACCTCCACCCTTTTTTGGGGGGGTGGTCAGAACAATTAAGAACTACTCTCATAGCAAATTTCAAGTACACAATACAGTACTTTTAACTATAGTCACCATGCTGTACGTTAGATCGCCAGAACTTACATCCTTCATATATGAAACTTTGTACACTTTGAGCAACATTTCCCCCACCTCCCCAGCCACTGGAAACCACCGTTCTACTCTCTGCTTCTAAGAGTTTGTCTTTTTTAGGTTTCACATATAAGTGAAATCATGCAGTATTTGTCTTTCTGTATCTGGTTTATTTCACTTAGCATCACACTCTCCAACTTCATCCATATTGTCACAAATGATAAGATTTCCTTCTTTTAGGGCTAGATAATAGTCTTCATCCATTCATCCACCACTGGATATTTAGGTTTCACATATAAGTGAAATCATGCAGTATTTGTCTTTCTGTATCTGGTTTATTTCACTTAGCATCACACTCTCCAACTTCATCCATATTGTCACAAATGATAAGATTTCCTTCTTTTAGGGCTAGATAATATTCTTCATCCATTCATCCACCACTGGACATTTAGGTTGTTTCCATGTCTTGACTATTGTGAAGAATGCTGCAGTGAACATGCAGGTGTCTCTTCACGACAGTGATTTCATTTCCTTTGGCTATATATACCCAGAAAAGGAATTGCTGGATAATATGGTACTCCTGTTTTTAATTTTTTGAGGAACCTCTATACTGTATTTCATAGTGGCTGTACCATTTTTTTTTTATAACTTCGTATATGTAATCCTTAAGTCAAGTATATGGGGTAGGTATTACCATCCACATTTTACAGTTAAGACTGGTTTAGTGCTGGGATTCAAAAATAGTTCTTCCTGGGCCTGTCCTCTTTTCTCTACATGAGTGCTTCTCCAACTTTAATGTGCATTAAATCACCAGGGGTGGGGGGGTCTTGTTAAAATGCAGATTCTGTTAAAATGCAGAAAGGTAACTCAGGCCTGGGTTGGGGCCTGAGGTTCTGCAGTCCTCATAAACTCCCACTGATGAGGATATGTCAGTCCACGGATCATACTTTGAGTCACAAGACTCTGCACGATACTTCACTTTTTTCTCAGAGAGGTTAAGTAACTCACCTAGGTCACACAGCTAGTCCATAAGCCAGGGTTTTTGACCACAGGCCTATTTGATGTCAAAACCTATGCTCTTAGTCATTAAGATATACTGTCTCCCTCTATTCGAAGGAAACAGGGCACCCCGCTTCCAGTCTGGGGCTTAAGGGAAAAAATCTAATCCCTGAGAAGTAGACAGGCACCAGAGAAATTAAGAGGGTTACCAAGACAGGGCTTCTGGCAGAGGGAACAAAACCAGGGCTCAGTTACCAGACTGTGGCACAGGGTGGGGCCCAAGTCTTAGGAACAAGATAGAAGCTGCATTTCCAGAACTACAGCACAGAACCAAGGGTGACCTGATGATGACACTCCAAAGGTGGGCAATAGCTTGTTCTATCCCTCCTGCCTGGAGCCTGAAATGGGGCCAGAGCCTGGGGGAGGACTGACCCTGCCAGTGTGACAAGGTCACATGGGAGAGAAGAGAAAGATCATAGGGGTGGGAGCCACACCACCTTCACACCCTCCTCCCTGGGATCCTTGGCACTGCCCAGAGAGGCTAGGCCTTCCTAGGGCTCACCAGCATCCTATGGGGCTGCTGACCCTATCCCCTGCACTCTCCCTTTGCACCTTCTCTTCTCTTGATTTCAAGCCCTCCTCCCACCTCAGTCCTCTACATACCAACTCCCTGTTTGAATGACAGGATGGTTCCATATTTCAGGCCCTTGTCCTATTGACCTTGTTCTGTCAGGATCCATAAAAATTACCTTAAATTTTTCTTTCTTTTTTCCACCACCTTAAATTTTGCCTTGTTCCCTTTGAATGGCCAGGGTATAGGTATCTGGGAAGTGGCAGAAACCAGGGACGCTTAGTACTGGCTAAGTCTGGGGTCTTCAGTGGGGAGTGGGGGGCCCACAGGAGTAGCACAGAGCAGGGTGAGAATCGGGTACAGGATATTTCAGATGCTTCTGGACTTATGCTTCCACAGCAGGAATCCAGCCATCCATCTTACACCAGCTGTCAGCTCAAGAGCTGCATCAGAGTCATCAACTATATTAGGATCTTGGTCAGAACTTTTGATTGACTTCTGGCTAAAGGTCAGCAAAGGACAGGTACAAATGTGACCTAAAGGATAAGTTACAGAGCCCCAAACAGAAAAATGACCAGACAAATTTCTGAGCATGAAAAATGTGACAGTTCAGAATTGGCTTTGCAAAATAAATTAGCAGACATCTTTATGTCAATGTTAGGGTTGTGCAGAGACAGATATAGCCTCTGCTGTATTAGGATAATTTCCCATGACCCCAAAGCCCACCACATACCCCCTGCCCCCAGGCAGAGTCCCTCTGTCCAAGTGACCCCTCTTCCAAGAGGAGGATGTCCAGGGACAAAGACAAGCTGAGACAGAAGGGGGATGTTTGTTGGCATCCCTTACATATCCTCCTGAGCCTCTTGGATTCATTTTCATTTGGGTTCTTTTTTAAGAGCTAATTACTGTTTAGCCTCTGGAGACTCTGGTAATCGTCCAAATGCAAGTTACTTGAGGAGGGACCCCTGGGATACCTCCAAAACTACAAACATTTCATTTTTGTGTATCCCAGTAAAAAAAAAAAAAAAAAAAAAAAAAAAATCCCAAGCGTGTATTTTATACCTACACATAAATGTGTATCTGGATGGACACTCTCCAACTATTAACCATGGTTGCCTTTGCAGAATGGGACTGTGAATAGTGGAAGAAGCTTTACCTCACTTGCCTTGTAGAAGATATATTGTTTGAATTTTTAAAGTAACAAGCATTACTTTTATAATATGGGAGGAAGGAAAGAAAGAGGAAGGGAGGGAGGAAGAAAGAATGATTTGAGAGAGAGAAGAAAAGTAGAAAGACAAAAAAAGAGGGAGGGAGTGAGGGAGGAAGGAAGGAACGGGGGAAGGAAGGGAGGGAGGAAGGACGAGAAAGGGAAAGAAAAAGGAACAGAATGAGAAGCCTCCTCCACTCTCTCCCTGAATAAGATCCAGGGAATCTCATCTATGTCCCTATCCTGCAGGAGCAATTGGAGGCCTCATAGGAAAGAACAGCAGCTGTTCACCTTCTTTGGTACATTATTCATCATGCATTTATTTTATGTAGATTCATCAGAGTTGAAAGAGCTCAAGATAAAAATATACCTAACTTCTGGCCATTTAAAATATCAAAACAATGAAAAATATTTAAAGAGACTAGAGGCAAGAGGGAGGGCAAGGGGAAAACAGAAAAAGAACAAGAAAGAAAGAAACAGCAGTTTCAAGTAAATAGCAACAAATACCAGTGTGCCTAAAAATCCTAAAAATCCAGTGTGCCTAAAAATCCTGCTGCACCCTGTTAAGCTATGACAGCCTTGTTCCCTGGAGGCTGGGCCAAAAAGGTCTACACAGAAGCCTTTGTCTCCTTTATTTCCCCCGGATGGGCACAGCTTTGGACAGTGGCCGTGGATGGGGTTGCTCAAGACCCAGCCCTTTCAGGACCCACCTCCAGCTTACCTTCCGCAGAAACCTTCCCTCATCGCCCTCTCCCCTCACTGCCCTGCCTCTGCATTCCTACATTTATGGACTCAAATTTTCAGTTATTTTCCCCATGTTAAGTGTTGCCACTCCGGACCTGTGATCATGTTGGCCGTGTGTTCATTGATCTGAAAACTCTTTGAGGACAGAGGGGCCTCTGACCTGCCTCTTTACCCCCTCGGAGTCTAGGTGCCGCCTGGTCCACAGAGGGTGTGCAGTGACCTTCCTGTCCCCTTCCCTCCACCTCTCCACGCTCTTCTCCAGTGACAGTGCCAAAAGCCAGGAGGACCCTGGTTAGCAGATGACCATGCAGGCATGTCTGTCTAATTCTAGCCAAGGGCACGGGGGAAGGGACAGAGCCCAGGGCCCTGTGGCCTCTTCTCTGAGAGGACGCAGGGCTAAGAATAGGACGGGAGATTAGGGAGGGATTTGAACTGCATTGTTATCTCACAGGAATGGCGTTCATTTGGGAGTGTTTTCTTTCCAAGCTCTTCCAAGAGCCGCCCCACCCCCTCCCCTGCCCTGTGTCTCTGTAGGGGTGCCCACCACTGTTCTCTCACCACTTCTTTCTCTTCTCTTTCCATCTGCTCTTCTCTGCAAGCGCCCATCCATTCCCGTCCCCTCCTCCTGTCCCCCGTTCCTCTCCAGCCCCATCCTAATTCCTCATCCCCTTTCTTCCTAAGTTCCTACCCCTTCACCTATTTTCCCTACTTCTCTGCCTGGATCTGCTTCCTTCCACCACTTTCCACAAGTCCTTCCCACTTACCCTTCCCCCTGCTTCTGTCTCCCTCCTGGCCCCTTTGCCCCCCCACCTCTCCCAAGCGCCTCACTCTCTTCAGCTTCAGGTGCCAGATTTGTTTTCCAGGCTGGTGGCCTTTGACTCCCCTTTCCTAACACTTTTGGACCAGTGTCTCGTCCACTCCTCCCTCCGTCCCGCTGCTGTGTCCCCTCCCTCAAAGCTGAGCTGGACAAGCACAAGTAGCAGAGGTTGAGGTGGGCTGACAGCCTCTACTCCCCTGACAACTAGAAACCATCAGCACTAGACACCGGGCAAAGGGCTACCTCTGAGGACGAGACCCAGGACATGCAGGCCATAGGGGACACCTCGCAGAGCCCAGCCAGAGCTATTCTTAGGAACCCAGTACCACAAAAGGGCCTTTTGCTTTGTGTCACACCACCCCCATGGAGCTGCTCTTGGCAGCCGAGGCTGTAATCTCAGAGACAAGGGGCCCAGACATGGGAGGCTGGGCTGGAAACGGCCCCCTGCCCTGACTTCTCAGAGCATAAAGGCTCTGTCCTTGGGGCAAGGTCATCTCCCACCACAATGCACAGACACACAGCTACACAGCTCTGCCGCTCTTTCTGCAGTCTTGGTCTGTTCACAGCTGAACCTCAGCTCTGCCGCCTCACCCCTTACTCCTCCGCTGCATCTGCTGGCCTTGCCCTCCGCTGCATCTCCTGGTCCCCACGCATCCTTTCCTGGTTCTTCCCCACTCCCAGCAAACCAACTCCCTTCCCATCTTACCGCCTCCCCACTCTTCCTGCTCAATATGGGTCAGCCTTTTTATCTAGTCAGTCCACAGCCCTTTGGTAAAGGCTCTTCTTTCCTTGCTGCAGGTGGGGAAGCTAAGACCCCGGCTCTGGTCTCTTGAGACCTTGAGGAGTGTGACCAGCTCTCAATCCCTAGTCTGGTCCATGGATCCGAGGTGAGCTGGCAGTCAGGTTGCCTGCTGCCCCTGAAAAGCTCCCCTGGGAGAAAACAGCAGCCAGCTCCCGGCTCCTTTGTTCCAAATCAGACCCAGGGAGGTTGCTTACCACCCCTGCCCCATGACAGGAAGGACCTGCGTGATGTGTATATGTATCTCTTTGTGTTCTTAATCAGTTTCTAATATTTGTGTAGAACTTTGGGGCATATGTGGCAGAGGACGGGTATGAGAGTCCTGCCCTAAAACTCAGGCTTGCAAACCCAGCAACAGGAACGCTGCCCAGCGCTGCAGCGCAGGCAGATCAGGGAAGAACCGGCCTCCACCTTCCATCCTCTTGGAACACCAGCGAGAGCCCTGCTCCAGGAGACCAGCCGTTCTCCCACGGCGGGTTATGGGTTGGGACAGGCAGAGGTACCTGGGTCGTCAAACCAGGAACATCATCTTTCCAGGTGCAATAAACATACTGAGGCATAAGCAAGCAGAAGAAGCTGAGCCACGGGTGCTACTCATGTTTCCAGATCACTCTGTGGGGCTACTCTCTGCCCTCCAGCCCTAGGCTAGTACTCATACCGTGGAACACAGGAGGCCTCAGTCGGTGAGGGCCACAGGATGACAGCACGGCTGCCCCTGTGCTCTGCTGTGAGCTCCCTGCGTGCATCTCTGGGAACGAGGAGCGAGCCAGCTGGGCCTCCTCCCGTTTGCAAGCGCACTTTATGGAGGCAGTCACCTCAGCCCTCCAAGTATTCCCAAACCACCCCTCCAGCTTCCCGAAAGAGAGAAGGAATAAGAAACCAAAACCAGAAAATGTAAAAGGGACTGGAGAACAAAACAAGGGCATCTTTTATCACCCCCTCTTCACAAGTGCAGGATTGCCCGATTTTTTTTTTTTTAAATTTTATTTATTTATTTATTTTTGGCTGTGTTGGGTCTTCATTTCTGTGCGAGGGCTTTCTCTAGTTGCGGCAAGTGGGGGCCACTCTTCATCGCGGTGCGCGGGCCTCTCACTATCGTGGCTTCTCTTGCTGCGGAGCACAGGCTCCAGACGCGCAGGCTCAGTAGTTGTGGCTCACGGGCCCAGTTGCTCCGCGGCATGTGGGATCCTCCCAGACCAGGGCTCGAACCTGCGTCCCCTGCATTAGCAGGCAGATTCTCAACCACTGCGCCACCAGGGAAGCCCGGATTGCCCGATTTTTAAAGCAAAGCAAATCGTGTTACTCAGCCCTCTTCCCCTTCTAGCTGCTGTCTAATCTCTCAACTCACTGCCAAGCTCCTCAAATGCAGGGGTCACACCCACTGCCTCCACTTCCTGGCCACTCATCCGTTCCTTAATACCTTGCTGCAGCCTGGCTCTGCCCTGTGACTGCAGAAGGTGCTTGCTCCAAGATCACCCGAGTTCCTCCTCTCTGCCACCCTGACATTCAGTCTGTCTTTGGCATCTGACGCTATGGCCACCTGCTCCTCTTGAAGAACTTCTTCTGGCTTTTAGGAAACTGCCCTTTTCTCGTGCTCCTTGGTGCTCTTTGAGTCACCTTCTCCAAGCTCTCCGATCTCATGGCCATCCCCCGAGGCAGTCGGTCTCATGTACCAGACCTGCCCGCCAGTCCCATTAATTCCAACTTCCTACAGGGATGCAGACCTTCTTCGTCAGATGCCCCACTGTGACCTCCAACTCCCCTGAACCAAACACGTTGTCCTCTTCCTGCCCACCTAAGAGCTTGTTCCCTTTTGCTGCTACCCCCATCCTTGCCAACATCACACAGTCGTGAGTCTTCCTTCCTCATTTCCTGCGTCCAGTCTGTCAGCAAGGCATTTTATTTCTTCCTGAGAAATCCTTCCAGCCTCGCCCTTTCCCCTTTGCATCTGCTGGCCCTGCTCTTCTCCTGACCTTGATCGTTACCCTATCCTCCTCTCCAATCTCCCTGCCTCCAGCCTCTTCTCCCTCAAAGTGCCCAGTAATACCTGTGCTGGGCCCTCGAACTCTGCTGTCATGACATCACAGTGACTGCTCCCAGGTCTACAGAGCTTTAGTCATTCTTCACTGCCTCTAGGACACTGTCCATTTTGCTGGTCTGGGACACATGGCAGAGTCAGCAGAAAGCACCTTGGAGTAAGACAGAATGGGGCTTGAATCCCAGCACCACACTTGCTGCTTGATTTTTTTTTTTTTAATAAATTTATTTATTTATTTATTTTTGGCTGTGTTGGGTCTTTGTTGCTGTGCGCGGGCTTTCTCTATTTGCAGCGAGCGGGGGCTACTCTTCTTTGCGTTGCATGGGCTTCTCACTGCGGTGCCTTCTCTTGTTGCAGAGCACGGGCTCTAGGCACACGGGCTTCAGTAGTCGTGGCACACGGGCTCAGTAGTTGTGGCTCGCAGGCTCTAGAGTACAGGCGCACGGGCTTAGCTGGTCCACGGCATGTGGGATCTTCCCGAACCAGGGCTCGAACCCATGTCCCCTTCATTAGCAGGCAGACTCTTAACCACTGCACCACCAGGGAAGTCCCGCTGCTTTATCTTGAACAAACATCTTAGCTCTCTGGACCCCATTGCTGAACCATAAAATGCAATTTAATTGATTGGCAAATGTGAGCGTTAAGGGAGATGATGTGCATCAAACACCGGGCGTGGTGCTTGGCACAGATAGGCACTCCACATACGAAGCCCTTTCCCCTCTTCTACAATGTGAGCCCACCTGAAATCTCCAGAGCCCAGAGTCTGGCCAGGCGTATGTCCTCTGAGTCCTTACTACCTCACCACGCCATTTCCCTGCCATGCCTTTGGTCATGCTGGGATTCTCACCACCTAGACCACATCCCTACTCCCAGTGCTTCTCAAAGTCCTACCTTCCCTTCAAGCCCCACCTAGAAACCTTTGTTCCAGCCCACACTGAACAAGAGCTTCTCTGCCTTGGGGTCGTCCTGGATGTGGACCACACTGTGTAGCCCTGAGCCATCCTCACTTGGTTTCCAGTGTGCTACCTGTGGC
This sequence comes from Balaenoptera ricei, assembly GCF_028023285.1. Taxonomy (NCBI): domain Eukaryota; kingdom Metazoa; phylum Chordata; class Mammalia; order Artiodactyla; family Balaenopteridae; genus Balaenoptera; species Balaenoptera ricei. Next base: position 114,080,808 of record NC_082640.1, on the reverse strand, counting down.
TTCCTGATGGGAATGCCTGTGAGTCAGAGCCCATGTGATCTTCCTGTGGCCCCCACAGAGCTGGGCATGCAGCAGGCTCAGCAAGGTGCCTGATTAAGTGACTGACTGGGACCCAGCTGGAGGGTGGAAGGAAGAATGAGACAGGCTGGCAGCTGGAAGAGAGGCATTCCTGGAGAGTTCATCAAACACTAATGCTCCGTCTTGAGACTGGCTACAGATACGGCTCTGACTCTGTACCATAGGTGTTTTGCAGAGATGTATACATACCCATGTATGTGTAAAGTGTGTAGGCACGTGTGCCCATGGCCACTCACCTGAATTTATGGTAGGAGTAGAGGTGGGGAGACAGGCGATGGTACCAGGGAGGCTTGCTTAAGAAAAGGTGGTCTCTGACTAAAAAAAAATAGAGAACCCCTTCTCCCCTTGGGAAGGGGCAGCTGATTACTCAACCTCTTGGCTAATCACTGAGCAATTACCAGCCACTCCTATTAAATCCCATGGTCTCTCTATATCCTGGGCTGATCCAGGCTTGGCAGCCAGGATACTGCCCCAGGGATGCCTGTGAACAGAGCAGAGGTCCTCGGGTGGAGGAGCCGGGGACCTGGGCTGGGTCCCCAGCTAGAGCCCAACACAGAGAGAGCAGTGTGCAGGGCTCCAGGTCTAACACCGAAGTGCCCAGGTGACTCCAGGATGCTGGTTTTCAGTTTGCCCGATTATTTCATAGCACAATACCCTGGCCATTCTCCTTCCGGAGGTTCCTAGGCCCTCTACATGCTAAGTCTGGCTCAAGCCCAGGGATGGTTAGAACCGCTGAAGGAACCTCGGTCAGTCCCCTCGCTGAGGGCCTCAGTTTCATCTGCCCCCCTCCACACCCCAACTCCCATTCCCTAGGGCCAGCCCAGCTCCATTAGGCAGCTCCACCCAGGATCCCTAAGAGCTTCAGGCCTGGACACACACACAAAATCTAACTGACGGTTGGTTCTAATGGTCAAGCAGCTTCCACCTCAGGGCATCTGCTCCCATCAGGTGTCCTTGGCCAATGTCACCACTTAGTCTGGGTGACTCCTGGTAGGACTCAGCACAGTGGCCTGTCAGCCATGCAGTGGTGTCTCTCCCGGCCTCAGGGCTGGGCTGTGGGCCTGGACTGGGCCTAGGACAGCCTGAGGACTGCCTCTTGGTCATGCTGCTCCCAAGGGCGGCCACAATCTGGGCAAAAGAGACCATGGGCCTGCTGGATCTCTGACCTACCTTGGCCCAGACCATCCCTTGAACCAAGTGGACTTAGTGGGACTGAGGGAGATGTGGGGCACAGAACCTATGGCAGGGAAACCACCTTACCTGCCTGCAGTCAGGTCTGTGTTCCTAATGCCAAAAGCTGCCATTTAATGAGGGCCCACTATATGTCTAGGGCTGTGTTGGAACCTTTATCTGTGCAAACTCTAATGGCCTTAATTGCCCATTACTATCCCCGTGTTACAGATGATGGCACTGACTCAGAGAGGTTCCATGACTGACATCGACCACACAGCTGGGAAATGGAGGGGCTGGGTTTCAAACTGGACCTTTGTGACCAACTCCAAAGCTTGCCAGGTTGCCCCTCGAATGCTCTCTGAGGCCTCCAGCCTAGATCCAGACTAGTCACACCCCCCCAAGCCTCTCTTTTAGTGAGTTGTGCCCCTCTAAACACTCCCTGAAGGCAAGATCTACCTTCCCCAACACCCCAAACTAAACTGGGCCAGCCCCAGCCCCCCAGGCCCCTCCGTCCAGCTGTCCACTGTCTATCGGAAAGCAGAGACTGGACAAGGGAGTGGGGGCAGAGTGCAGGGGGTCAAAGATTTGGAAGCCAGCAGGAAGACAAAAGAATGACAAGAAGGAACAGCTGTTTCTAAAGGGAAACCTGAGACAGGCACAAAGCTCCGGCCCTAAGCCCAGGCTCGTGTGGAGCCAGGGTAGGGATCCCCCCCAAGGTCAGGGACTCTGGGGGCAGGCAGATAGGAGTGCTGGGCCCACTCCAGGGTGGGTCCCCTCTCCCATGTGTGCAAACAACCCGTGCCTCCTTCCTCTTTCTGGGCCAAGACCCCTGCCTCTTTCTACCCCTCTCCTGCTCCCATCCCTTTGGGTTTGTGGGCTCCTTTCTGATTTCCCTCTTTTCATGCTGAGGTCTCCTCTGACTTGCCCTAGCGCACCCCTCCTCCTCCCATTCCTAGTAGTAACTTTAGCAACTTTTTCTCTGAACTCCCGCTGGCATGTTCACAGCAAATGGCCCCTGTTTGGGCCTGACACTTGATCAGGGTGGTGACAGAGCCCAGACAAAGCAGTCACAATGCTGGGGAGGGGAGAGCAGGGGAGACAGATTACCTTCCTTCCACTCCAGGCCTTATTTGGTCTACCTTGGTGAAGCGGCCCTCCCTCGGGCCCCTCTTTATTTATAGCATTTCGCTCTGCTCTCCTTTGTCTTGTCTGCTATCACTCCAGTACACTCTGCACTCTCCCCACACACCCACCACACGAGGGGCCCCTGGCCCCTCGCTCCTCCCACCAGGAATGGGCATGTGAGCAAAGGCACTGGCTCTAAGCTCAGGCCTGGATTTCACTTCTACAAACGGTTGAACAGAGCTGTCTGGAGGAAGGATCTTTGTATTGATCACTGTTAGATCCTTATTGACTAGAACAATGCCTGGCACATCGCTGTTCCATAAATACTCGTTGAATGAAGGAATCAGCGAAGCTGCTCAGTCTTCAAACAGTAGCGAACAGAAGGAAGAGAATCATGATGGAGCCGAGAGTAGGTGCCGGAGGGCTGGAGAAAGAGTGGGGATCTTTAGGACCTCAGACCCTCCAGTCTGTCTCCAAATTGGGGCACTGAGGCAGAGAGCCTAGAGGCAGACAGGCGAGTACTATTCTGAAGTGGGGTGTGGAGAACAATAACACCATAACATCAGTAGGCCAGCACCCCTCAAACCCAACAGGAGGGGAAACAAAGTACGACTGATTTACTAGTACTAACTGTAGAAAAGGCTTTCCAGTTCCACGCCACAGAGGCTGGCCCATGATGAAGATACTGCCTTTGAAATGGCTCAGCTATCTCCCATTCTTTGTGCACCTCAATTGCCTGCATCTGTGTCTGAGCCCTGGGAAATCAGGGAGGGGCAGCAGCTTTAGCTTGGAAAGATGGAGGGGTGGATGAAAAGAGATTTTGCCCTTCATCACCAATCCTGAGGTCCCTACCAGTGGGCCTAATCGCTCAGCACCTGGCAGGGCCTGGTCGGGCACCCCCAGAATTTGATCTGCTGAGCAGGGCCTGTGGGGACTACCTCGGCAGCTGCGTACCTTGACACTGCGGAGCTGCGGCTGCATTGGACGCACAGCCCCTGCGGTTCATGGTCTGCCTCCCACTTGCCTGCTCCCTGCCCCTAATGCTGCTCAGCGCCCTCACACTGTGTCTTGGTTACCAAGCAGCCCTCACCGAGGCCCCCACCTGGATTGGCCCTACCCTGCTGCACCCACCCCCCCACCCCCTTCAAAATGTACCTGTGCTGCACCCCATCCCCCAGCCTGCAGCTCTCCTTCCAAGCAGAAAGCTAATCAGATGGAGTAACCCGCGTGCGCTGAAGAGCTGTGATTGGGAAGGAGGGGGAATTTCAAACCAAACCACGCAGTGGTTGCCTGGACACAGAGCCAGTGAAGCTTGCACACCCAGTTGCCGGAGGAGTGGCATCGGCTACGTTCTGTGCTCACAGGCTGAGCCCCAGCTCCCTTTCCTCCCCTCCTCTGTGGCTTCTCCTCAGGCCCCCAGGGAAGTGGGAGATCTTTCCTGTCCCTCTGCCCGACTTGCCAGAATACCAATCTCACCAGAGCCGGAGAGATATCACCCCACAGAACACAAGAGGGGTGTGGGCAGGCACAGCTGTCTTGGTTAGGCATCTCCTTCTAGACCAGGGCAGCTGTATTATCTATGGCCCTGGGCTAGGGCATTATGTACCTGTGGGCAGAGCTAGGAAAACGGGCTAAAGGCTCCAAACTAGGACCATCAGGCAGCCGGGTCCTGCCCTCCGTGCACAGTGGGTCCTCGAATTCTTGGACTCCCAGCCCTCCTTCCCAGGCCTCCCTCCACAGGCTGGGCTCCATCTCCATCTGCTGAGCTCCTCCCCACCGCCCTTGAATCTTGCTGCCCTGACTGGCTGCATGACCTTAAAGAAGGCATTTCCTCTCTCCATAAAGTGAAGGACTTGGACCCATCACTAAGACCTGTCTGGCTCTGAGGCTTGGTGACCTCAACACATTGCCCAGCCATCCAAAGAAATCAGTGCCCGAGCCAGAGTCCCCATCTCTAAGCTCCCTGGTCGTCATTCTTGCCATTTGGCTGGGAAACCTCCTTCTAGCTGCCCCCATCTAGCCCCTACCCTGGGCCCAACTCTGCCCTACCCCTCTGCTGCTGACACTCAGCCCCGTCCCATCTCACAGTTGGATGCAGGACCCAGGCCAAGGAGCAGGAAGGACACTGTGCAAGAGGAACCAGGCTGGTCCTGGGGGCAGGGCCCCTGAGGGCAGCAGTGTCAGGGGCCAGGAGAGCAATGGAGGGGGCGGGGACGGGGAGCAGAGGGCCAGGGCCCTGCCTGCCTGAGGTCATGGTGGTCGTGGTCAGTTCCCTCTCCTGCCAGCTGTGGAATGTGAGGCCTGGCCTGGGAGATATTTTGGCTGTACTTGGAGCCATCCCCGCCCCCTGGAATCAGACCCTGCTCACTCCATGCCATAACAATGACAACCACTTCCAATTGTTTCCTAGCTGGAGGTGGCAGGGAGGGGAGCACGGTTTGGGAAGGGGGGGGGGAGCCTGGGGGAAATGCTTCCAGTGACAACAGTCCTTTCTAAATCTGGCTGGGGACTGGGTGCAGGTGGGGGTGGGGGGCGCCCTGCTGCCCCATATATACAGCCCCTGACCAGGTCACTTCCACAGCACTCTCCTGCACTCTGTCTGCTTTCCTTGCTGCTCTCAGGTAAGAGCGTAGAGCTGGGGGCCTTTCTCTGGGATAAGGGGCCCCAGGTTTCGAAAGGGGCTCCCTAGGAACAGCAAGCTGCATGCAGGGCTTCATGCAGAGTACCAGGTCCGGTCACTGAGCACACATGGGAAGGTCTAAACATGCATGTTATGTGCCAGGGGAGTGGGGGGCTCATGTGTTACAGGGGGAGATGTCTGTATCTGAGCATGTGGGACCAGAATGCACAAGAGGGGTCTGTGTGTGTGTGTGTGTGTGCGCGCACGTGTGTGGTGTCTGAATGCATGGCGAGGGAGGCTATGTACCTCCCTGCCTAAGACACAAAAATATCAACTGGGAGACATGTTTATGATCAGGCCCGAGGACAGGTAGGTCCATCTGTGGGGAGGGGCAAGAGGATGGCGGAGGACGATTATTGAGGAAGCGTGCGCATAAAAGCTAGCCTTGTGAGGCTTGCAATGTGTAACTACCCACGTCCACGCACGCGGAGGGGCTCGTGTGCGCAACTAGGAGTCGAGCCCGCTGCCGTGTGTGTGCCCCCTGCAAAAGTTGCCCCCAGGCACAGGCACGTGGTGTGGCTATTCCTGTCTTCGTACCCTTGACACTGTACTTGTGCTGTATACATACTGAATGTGCACGTCTGTTGTGGAGAGCGCTCGGCTGTGCCATGGGTCTGGCTGCGAGAAGATACCCACAGGGGCTCCTCTCTGACAGTGTTCACCACAACTGACGATAAAACGGGGAGAGGAAGGATGAGAACTGGCTTTGGAGTCCTGAGACTGGGGTTCAAGTCCTGGCTCCACCACTTATTGTTACGTGTTCTTGGACAAGCAAGCCGGTTAACCTAGATTTCCTCCTCTGTAGAATGGGGTGAGGACTGAGTAGGAGAACACGCATAAAAGTGCTCTGTAGGCTGTAAAGCCCCAAAATGTGACCACTGGTTGTACGTCAGGTGGCTCAAAAAGGCAAGCTTCACTAGATGGGGATAGGCAAGGGTGGGGCCATCTGCCAGGAGTGAGGAGTGAGGGGCTCATTGAGTTGACATCAGGAACCTGGGCGGGGAAAGCAAGAGAGAGGACAGGACCAGAGAAGCCACCACCACCGCCCACCCACGTTCAGGCCTGAGACGGAGGGAAGATGAAGGGCGGGGCCAGGGCGAGGCAGGGAAGTAGTCCTGACCAGCCTTCCTTCTCTCCAGGCCCCAGCCAGCTTGAGCCCCTTTCCTCTCAAAGGCACAGTTGAAAAGCCAAGGTAAGGAGAGCTGAAGATGGGGTGTGGGGGGATCTGGGAAGACACACAACTCTAGTTTGTGCCTTGCCTTGGGAGCATGGCTTGGTGGCCAGGAGTTCTCACCTGTGACTAGTGAGGGAGCCAGGGAGGGATGAGGCTCAGAGACGGGTACAGTGGGCATAGTTAGCTTCCTGCTCCCAGAAGCTGGGGACACTCCTCCCTCCTCTAGGAGAGCCCCAGCCGGGACAGAAGTTAGCCTCCCCCCTCTGCCCCGACAGGTTTGCTAGGGCGTTCTCGGGCTAGAGGATGAGCTCAAGGAACGAGGGACTCTCGGTGACCCCTCCTGACCCCTGAGCACAGTGCTAGGCTCGGGGCTCCCGCTGAAGGGAAGAGCCCCGAGAGGGGAGTGGAGGGGAGGGCAGCTAGCTCCTTTTCCCTCCCGCTGCAGGCGCAGCCATGGGGGATACAGAGATGTCTGCGTTTGGGGAGGCCGCCTCCTATCTGCGCAAGTCGGAGAAGGAGCGGCTGGAAGACCAGACCAGGCCTTTCGACCTCAAGAAGGATGTCTTCGTGCCTGATGTCAAAGAGGAGTTCGTCAAGGCCAAGATTTTGTCTCGAGAGGCTGGCAAAGTCACCGCCGAGACAGAGTTTGGCAAGGTGGGTGGCAGGGCCGGTGTGAGAGGCCACTGTAGATGCCCCCCACACCTGGGTGGCCGGAGAGGGGTGCCACCAGGATTGCCCTTCCTCTGGGTAGGGACCTACTCCCTCCAAATAGCCCTTCTCATCCCCAGCATCAGGTCTTTCTTCTCTGGGACCCTGGGTCCTTACCTCATGAGCGTCGTTGTCCTGTAACTTGCCCAAATCCTATCCCTGCTGAGGGGGCTGACAGCAGGGCCTGCACATGGGCTGTTGCAGACGGTGACCGTGAAGGAGGACCAGGTGTTGCAGCAGAACCCGCCCAAGTTCGACAAGATCGAGGACATGGCCATGCTGACCTTCCTGCACGAGCCCGCGGTGCTCTACAACCTCAAGGAGCGCTACGCAGCCTGGATGATCTACGTGAGTGCACCCCGGGACGTCCCTCTGAATCTAGTGGCTTCCTGCTCCATGTATTTCCACCTCCTGGAGTCCAGAGAGTTTCTGTCTTTTGTGCCCAGGCAGTATTGCACTCTGTCCCAATCCCTGCATCCTTGGTGCAATTCTAATACCCTGAGGGCTGGGATTCCTCAGACTGAGCGCGTTCATATGTTTTCCTTTCTCTTCCTCTCCTAAGACCTTTCTCTAACTCCGAAAACCACCAACCCTCCCCCTTCATCACTGGCAACTCACTCCTCGTTTTCCTCCCCTAGACCTACTCGGGCCTCTTCTGTGTCACCATCAACCCCTACAAGTGGCTGCCGGTGTACAACGCCGAGGTGGTGGCCGCCTACCGGGGCAAGAAGAGGAGCGAGGCGCCGCCCCATATCTTCTCCATCTCTGACAACGCCTACCAGTACATGCTGACAGGTGACAGGCCCCAGGCAAAGGGTTTCCTGAGGGCCCTTCCTCCTCCGGAGGGGTTCAGGCCGCTGGGAGTTGCCAAAGAGAGGCAGGGAGCTGGGGCGGGGTCGGGGTGGGGGGGGGGAAGCCAGACGAAGTATCCTGTGTGGCTCCTGAATTTTCCTCCCCATTTTCCCCCCAACAGACAGAGAAAACCAGTCCATCCTGATCACGTGAGTGTGGCTCCTACCTGTTCCCTTCCAGAATCTCCCTGAGCCCAGCCCCTATCAGGACCCCAGCCCCTGTGCATAGACCCACAGTTCTCTTTCCCTCCACCTTCACGCCAGCTCTGATTTCTTCTCTGGGCTTCACCCTGATCTCTCCTTGCTCTCCCCCTTCCTTTCTGCTTCCCATCCCTCTCTTATTTTTCCTCTCCCATCTCCTTCACTCACGCCCCTCCAGCTCATCACTCATTTATCCATAATCCCAGTAACACCACGTCTTCTTCACCTCTTCATTTTCTTTCATCGTTCCCTTCGTAAACCTTCCCCATTCTTCCAGCCCCACCCATTCTTTTCCAAAACAGCCCAGGCCCATCTCCTCTGATTGACCTTGCCCAGCTAAGACCAGATTCCACCTGCCCAAATCCACACCTTCTTGCAGCATCCTTCCTGGTTGCTACCCTTGACCATGTGTACGTCCGAGTACAGCTGTGTGTTTGGGATGCGTATTACCTGGTGGCTTCCTGCTTCAGGGCTCCCCCTGCCAAGTAAAACTAGGCAATCTCTCCTGACTTTAGGCTTGTTGGTCTCAAACAATGTTTGTTCACTGCCTAATAAGCCCAACTGTCCCGACAGCGGAGAATCCGGGGCAGGGAAGACGGTCAACACCAAGAGGGTCATCCAGTACTTTGCTGTCATTGCCGCCATTGGGGATCGCAGCAAGAAGGAGCAGACCTCAGGCAAGGTAGGCCTACTGTCCTCCAGGGGCCTGCACCGCAAAAAGGGAGGAGGAGGCCTCTCACCTGCCACCCTTCTTGACCTCTGCAGGGCACCCTGGAGGACCAGATCATCCAGGCCAACCCCGCCCTGGAGGCCTTCGGCAACGCCAAGACCGTCAGGAATGACAACTCTTCCCGCTTTGTGAGTGGTCCCTGACTTTGGACTTGGGATTTGGGCTGGTCAAGGGATGGTGTCAAATATGAGCCTTCCCTCAACTCATCACCACTCTTCTCCACCTCTCCAGGGGAAATTCATTCGAATCCATTTTGGTGCCACCGGAAAGTTGGCGTCTGCAGACATAGAGACCTGTGAGTGCCATGGATCTGCTAGGGCTCAGCCTGAGCTCACCCTCATTCTAACCATCTCTGTCTCAACCTCCCTCTTTCTCTTTCTCTAGGGCCCTGCCCCTCAGGCTCTCTCCCTCTCTCCATCTCTGTGTCTCTAGGTCTATATAGTCGTCTCCTTCTGAGACTTCCTCTGCTCTTTCTCCATCTCTGTCTCTGCACGTCTGTGTGTCTTGCTCTGGGACTTTTCTTGGAGATCATTCCTCTCCTGGGACTCCATCTTCATCTCTGTGTGTCTGTGTATGCATCTCTCTCCCTCTCGTCTCCCTCTCCCTCTGTCCTTTTCTCACTACATTTATCATTCCTTTCTCTCTATTTCCTTATACTTAAATCCCAACCTTTTCTTCCTCTCTTTCTTCTCCCCTACTATTCACAGACCTTCTGGAAAAATCCAGAGTTATTTTCCAGCTGAGAGCAGAGAGAGATTATCACATTTTCTACCAAATCCTGTCTAACAGAAAGCCTGAGCTGCTGGGTGAGTCACAGCTACCAACCGAGACCAACTATCTCCATGGCAACCTGGTCACCTCGGCTTGCGGCTGCTTGTTGACAGGCCCTGGGTTTATGGCACTGCTGGATTCAGTCCTGTGGGATGTAGGACCCTGTTAAGCCCTGTCATGTGCTCTTCTGCAGGTCATGTGCTGTGGCAGATAGCCCCAGGGAGGGCCACGGGTTTGCACCCACATTCTAACCATGTCTTTCTCCCCCCAGACATGCTGCTGATCACCAACAACCCCTATGACTATGCATTCATCTCCCAAGGAGAGACTACTGTGCCCTCAATTGATGACGCAGAGGAGCTTATGGCCACTGATGTAAGTGCGTGAGGACCCAGCTGAGAGGCGAGGGGATTGGCGGTCAGGGGTAAATGGGGCCAGTTCACTGGCCCAGGAATAGAGCTAAGACACTGGCTGTCTGTTGTTCAAAGTGGTATGGCACTCCCTGAGGACCAGAATGTGCCCTATGAGCAGGGTGTGCTGGGGTACGGGTGTGGTAAGACAGGGCAGGCCAGTACTTGGTGTTTTCAATCAAAGCAGAGAACGGTTGAACGCCATGGGTCAGAGAAGCAGACAAGCCAAAACACAAGGCGTTACCAAGGGAAACGGGGTAGTGGTGGTCATGCAGATGCCATGGGCCTGGCGCAGGCTGTTAGGTAAAGAACAGGTATAGACACATACGAAAGGTCCAGGCAGGGAAGCAAGGGTAGGGCCTAGAAGAGGGGTAACAGTAGGAAACATGAGTGGGCAACCCAGAGCACCTCCAGGGAACAGCCTGACCACTGATGCTGGGGCTGAGGCAGTCTACACCCCACCCGGCTCTTGTACCTCCCGTCTTAGTTTTGGAGTTCCCCACTGGGGATGGGAGTCTCAGAACTCACAGGGATTCAGGAGACAAGATCTCTCTCCAGCTAAAGAGGGGTCTCACTTACCTGCCATACTCCCATTTCTGGGTTCCACCAATACTGGGCCTGCCTACAGAATGCCTTTGATGTGCTGGGCTTCACTTCAGACGAGAAGAACTCCATGTACAAGCTGACGGGAGCCATCATGCACTTTGGAAACATGAAGTTCAAACTCAAGCCGCGAGAGGAGCAGGCTGAGCCAGATGGCACCGAAGGTGGGAGTCAGGGATGCGGGGGGCAGCTGTGGAGCCACTGAAGCCTACATCTGCAGAGGAGTCATCTCATCCTTTACCAACTTTGCTACCTGCCCTTTCCTTCCAGAGGCCGACAAGTCCGCCTACCTCATGGGGCTGAACTCAGCTGACCTGCTCAAGGGGCTGTGCCACCCTCGGGTGAAGGTGGGCAACGAGTACGTCACCAAGGGGCAGAATGTCCAGCAGGTGGGTCATCTTCAGAAGTTAAATGGGGGGCTAGCATGGGGCAGTGGGAGCTTTGCAACTCACTCTTTCCTACCACTCTCTCATCCGGGCCTCTCCCCAACCTTCCAGGTGGCATACGCCACTGGGGCGCTGGCCAAGGCCGTGTACGAGAGGATGTTCAACTGGATGGTGACACGGATCAACGCCACCCTGGAGACCAGGCAGCCGCGCCAGTACTTCATAGGCGTCCTGGACATTGCCGGCTTCGAGATCTTCGACGTGAGTGGGGAGCCCGGGGGCCGGGAGAACAGTAACTCACTGGTCCACACAGACAGCCACTGCTGGCTGAGCCGGCTACAGGCCAGGCGCGGGGACGGCGGTGGGCTCCGCAGTGGTGGAGACGGTCATGTGTCTTCAGGGGGCTCTCCCTCCCCGCCCTGACAGGGGAGGGGAGGGACCAGCTGCACCCCTTGCCGGGCTGGATGCAGCCCTGGGCCCACTCCATGGGCCACGGACAGCTGCCCGCCTGACCCGCTCCCCTCCCCCACCCCCCTGCTCTGTAGTTCAACAGCTTTGAGCAGCTCTGCATCAACTTCACCAACGAGAAGCTGCAGCAGTTCTTCAACCACCACATGTTCGTGCTGGAGCAGGAGGAGTACAAGAAGGAGGGCATCGAGTGGGAGTTCATCGACTTCGGCATGGACCTGCAGGCCTGCATCGACCTCATCGAGAAGGTGCTGCTTCGGTCCCTCCGCCTGAACTCTCCACTCACACCCCATATGCATGAACGGCCCAGAAAAGTGGCAGACCCCTCTCCCTTCTGGGGATCACGATCCAGACAGCAGAAGAAGCCCAAGCCCTAGTTCCCAGAACCTTGCATTATCCTGGTCACCCAGGAGAGGGTGGTGACTGGGAGAGCTGAGTTTCCAGAGGCTTGAGAGTGGACACACGGAGGACAGGCACCTCAAGGATGGTCTCCCACACCAGTGTGCTTGCGGCCCTGGTTTACCCATCAAGGAGCAGGAAGTTTGAGGGTGGCACAGGGGAGCATAAGAGAACACCTATTTTCAACCCCATCATCTCAGGGATCTGGGCGATGGAGTGGTGTGTAAAGCACCTGTAGCATCCACATTCCCAGACTTTCACAAAAGTCCCTCCGAAATCAAACAAAGTCCCACCTTGGGAAGGCTTGAACAGGTGCCAGTCAATAGATAACTGTACTCAGAGCTGACACTGATACCTAATACCCAAAGGAGCATCTCCATTTGCAAATACTGACCCTAGAGCAGGGTCCATCTCCATCTGCTTAAAGCAGGCTCAGTGATGCTCTCCCCTCCACCCTCAGCCCATGGGCATCATGTCCATCCTGGAGGAGGAGTGCATGTTCCCCAAGGCCACTGACATGACCTTCAAGGCTAAGCTGTTTGACAACCACCTGGGCAAGTCCAGCAACTTCCAGAAGCCACGCAACATCAAGGGGAAGCCAGAAGCCCACTTCTCCCTGATCCACTATGCCGGCACCGTGGACTACAACATCATAGGCTGGCTACAGAAAAACAAAGACCCGCTCAACGAGACGGTGGTGGAGTTGTACAAGAAATCCTCCCTCAAGATGCTCAGCACCCTGTTTGCCAACTATGCTGGGTTTGACTCACGTGAGTGGAGACTGGGACCCAGGGGACCGGGAGCAGGATTTCTGCCGTGGTTCTGAGGCAGGTCAAGTGCTACACCCCACCACTTCCGTGTCAGGCTGGGCCCCAAGGTTTACAGGTTCAGTGAGATGAGATAGAATTGGGTGGAGAAGCTGAGGCACCCACAGTGAAGACCCTGGCCTGCAGGCTAAATGTGAAGAGAGGTTGTGATTCCTCACCCCCTGTCCAGACTCCCCACATGCACACTCGTCCCGTTTTCTCGACTCTCCTTCCTACAGCTATCGAAAAGGGCAAAGGCAAGGCCAAGAAAGGCTCATCTTTTCAGACCGTGTCAGCTCTGCACAGGGTGAGTGTGTGACCCAGCGCCACCCCAGCCCTGCTCGTCCCCTGCCGGGTTCATCCCCAGCTCCTCCCTCTCAGTCTCTTCAGGCCCTTCCTGATCCTGTCCACTCTGTCTTCTCTCCCCTTCATCTGCTGGCCTCGTCTCTCACTCCTTTCTTATCTCACCTCACTTTGCTGTCCCTCCTGCCTCGCATCCTCTCCCCCTCCACGTCTCCCCTAGCCCTCCTTTATCCTCTAACTCCTCTCATTCTCTCTGTCTCTCTTTCCCTTCCTTCCTCTCCGCTCACTTCTCTTTCTTTGACTTTCTTTACTTTTCTCACTTGGGTTTTGGACCACAGGAGAATCTGAACAAGCTGATGACCAACTTGCGCTCCACACACCCCCACTTCGTGCGGTGCATCATCCCCAATGAGACAAAGACTCCAGGTAAGCCTAAGAAGTCGGTCCCAGCCCACTGCTGAGACTCATTGCCCCGGGGTCAGGGCCTTCTAGGTCACCTCCTGAGCTCCCACCATGGAGCTTTCCAAATCACACTCTTCTCATCCCATTGCCCATGGAGTCTCACACACTACCTCCCACCCCGGCCACAGTGCTGCCTTACATTTGGAATGTGTAGCTCAGAGTAACGTGCAAGGCACTTTGATGGACATTACCTCATGAGTACCTTACAACCGCTGATGACACGTGTAAGGATTGTTTATCCCTTTCTGAATGAATCATAAGGAGATGGAGGAGTTCAGGTGCCTGGGTTCAAGGCTCTGGCTCTCTTCTGATCAGTTCAGTGACCTCGGTCAGGTCCCTTAACCTGTCCGGGCTTATTTTATTCTCTAGAAAATGGGCTATATTTGCCCTGGCTATCACCTATGATAATAGGCATAAACCATATAAAATAAGGACTGTGAAAGCCTTTCGGTTACTCTCAAAATATGGCTAGGAAAAAATACTGACTTGCTAAGGTTATAGGCCAGTGCATGGCAGAGCCAGGATCAGAACCCAGAACTCTTGGCTCTTAGTCCCATGCTCTCTCCACACACTCCTCTCTCTTACCCTCCTGCCACAGGGCTGATAGACAACCCCCTGGTCATGCACCAGCTGCGCTGCAATGGCGTGCTGGAGGGCATCCGCATCTGCAGGAAGGGCTTCCCCAACCGCATCCTCTACGGGGACTTCCGGCAGAGGTGGGTACCAGGGCCCCCCAGGGCTCAGGGAACAGGGGGAGCGTGGGCAGCCTCGGGTGGGAAGCGAGTCTTCAGGTGGCCTCAGATTCTGTGGGCAGAGCAGATCAGTGCAGAACGTGAGTAACTACGGGCACCTCCCTCCCAGGTACCGCATCCTGAACCCGGCAGCCATCCCCGAGGGCCAGTTCATTGACAGCAGGAAAGGGACAGAGAAGCTGCTGGGCTCCCTGGACATTGACCACAACCAGTACAAGTTCGGCCACACCAAGGTGAGGAAAGGGAGGAAACAAACTGATTACAGGAAGACCTGTCTTGTCCTTTGACTCCTCACCTCATGGCTCCTTTCCTTTTACCAACCACCTCAGGAACATTACTGAACCACGTGCTAGCCCTCCCCATGGACCAGACAGCACTGCTTCCCCATAGCAGCTCCAGCTGCCATTGACCTCCTTCCTCCAGTTCTTTCCTGCCTTGTTACCCTCCCTAAGATAAGCACCCCCTCTTTTCCCTCCTGCCTGTCCTAGTCATGTCCACACACCTTCTCCACAGGTGTTCTTCAAGGCGGGGCTGCTGGGGCTGCTGGAGGAGATGCGGGACGAGAGGCTGAGCCGCATCATCACCCGCATCCAGGCTCAGTCCCGGGGTGTGCTCTCCAGAATGGAGTTCAAGAAGCTGTTGGAACGCAGGTGAGAGATCTCCAAAGGAGGTTCTCAGGTCTCTAAGGCCCAGGTTGGTTCAGGGCAGTATAAGGAGAAAGAGCACGCCGGGTCTTCAAATGACAAAGGGGGCACGACACACATACAGACACAGGGTGGGCCTTGCTGTCGGAGTGTGGGATGGATGGAGGACAGGGCCATGACCCAGGAGCCAGGGCCTCAGGATGGGAAGGAGGGAGGAAGCTCTCTCACCAACCTTCTTGCTGTGCCCCCGCAGAGACTCCCTGCTGGTAATCCAGTGGAACATTCGGGCCTTCATGGGGGTCAAGAACTGGCCCTGGATGAAGCTCTACTTCAAGATCAAACCGCTGCTGAAGAGCGCAGAGACAGAGAAGGAAATAGCCCTCATGAAGGAGGAGTTTGGGCGCCTCAAAGAGGCTCTGGAGAAGTCAGAGGCTCGGCGCAAGGAGCTGGAGGAGAAGATGGTGTCCCTGCTGCAGGAGAAGAACGACCTGCAGCTCCAAGTGCAGGCGGTGAGGCTCCCGGGCCTCTGCTGGCTCTTCTGCCCTACCCTGCCCACATCTCCCACACACCCTGCACTTCCCCACCCAGGGGCTCACCATCTTGTGCCCTCATAGGCAGAGGATTCTGGAATCAACACTTCCAAAGACCTCCAAAGAGGTCTCTCGAGGGAAAGGGAGAAAGAACTAACTTAAAGACATGGACTTTCCACCAGGGTTCAACCTGGATCCACAGCTTAATAATTTTGCAACCTTGGGCAAACAATGTATTATCTTTGAGTCTCAATGTCCTCATCTCTAGATGGGAAATAGAGCCGCCCATCTCACTAGGTTGTAAATATGTAAAGTGCTGGCATCAACAAACGCAGTTCCCTCCCTTTGATGGAGGAACCAGAGGAAGAGGGCCAGATAAAGAGACTTCTGGTTCCCTTCCTCTCTGCTCTCATCCGCCAGTGCTCCCGTCACATTGCCCTAAAACTCTTCCTCTCCCCATCCTTCTGAGGTTCTTCTCAGCTGGGGAGATCCTAGAGCTCCCCTCCTATAGTGAGGGTGCAGCCTGTCCCTCCATGTACTTGCCAGGGCAAGGACCCCACCCACCAAACAGCCTCCCCTCTGTACCTTGCCCTCAGGAACAAGACAACCTGGCTGATGCGGAAGAGCGCTGCGACCAGCTGATCAAGAACAAGATCCAGCTGGAGGCCAAGGTGAAGGAGATGACCGAGAGGCTGGAGGACGAGGAGGAGATGAACGCCGAGCTCACGGCCAAGAAGCGCAAGCTGGAAGATGAGTGCTCTGAGCTGAAGAGGGACATTGATGACCTGGAGCTGACGCTGGCCAAGGTGGAGAAGGAGAAGCACGCAACAGAGAACAAGGTGAGGGCAGCTCCCTCTGGCTCCAGCCCAAGTCTCCTCAGGATTCCCAGACCTGAGTGTGGCCCTGGTCCTTGGCATTGGAGGTCTCCACAGATGTCTCCAGGTTGGTGACCTTTGACCCTAAAGGGGATGGGGTTCTTGGTCAACAGGTGAAGAACCTGACAGAGGAGATGGCTGGGCTGGACGAGATCATTGCCAAGCTGACCAAGGAGAAGAAAGCTCTGCAAGAGGCCCACCAACAGGCCCTGGATGACCTTCAGGCTGAGGAGGACAAGGTCAACACCCTGACCAAGGCCAAAGTCAAGCTGGAACAGCATGTGGACGATGTAAGTAGATTGTCACAAGGGCCTAGATATACCATGTCCATCTGTGCTTGTGTGTGTGTGTATATGTTTGCGGGGGGTGGGGTTGGAGAGTGCTCCCTCTCCTGACACCTTTCTAGAAGGGAGCTGGGGAATAGAAAAGGGGAGGGGTGATCAATTCTGATTCATATATCTCATCTTGCTGATGTGATCAACAGTAGAGATGGGCTTCCTTATTTCACTTTATGTTCAAGCCTATATGTCCCTCCCTTCAACCACAGGATTTAGAGGGTTATCTCGTAAGAACATGAAGCATTTTCTTGGGAATTTTGTGAAGCTCCTCAAGGATGATCTTTGGACTTCTAATATTTTAGCCAGGATCTGATCCTCAGTGATCATTGTTCCCACAGGTAGTCCTTTGAGCATATCTCTACTGAATCACTCTTTATCACTCTGTGTTATCATTACTGAAGTATTGGTCCCAGCCATAGACTGGAAGCTGCCTTTAGGTGGGAACCTGGATTTATTCAATTTTGTGTCTACAGTGCCTAATATGGGGCCTGGTATCCAGTAGCTGCTTATAGGATGCAGAATGAATGAACGTAGCTTTGGGATTTCATCCCACAGTCATTCATTCAGTCATTTATCAAATAGTTACTGAGCATCCCTCCATGCTAGGTGCTCTCACAGTCCCCTGGCAACAACTGGCCCATTCTGGGGAAGCTTTCCCAAGTCTTGACACCTCTCAGGATTCCTCAACCACAGAGGAACTAAGCTCCCAAATCACCAAATAAGGATGCTTGGCCTAACAGGGCACATTGGTCCTTTTCTCCATCAGCTGGAGGGATCCCTGGAGCAGGAGAAGAAGGTGCGTATGGACTTGGAACGAGCCAAGCGGAAGCTCGAGGGAGACCTGAAGCTGACCCAGGAGAGCATCATGGATCTGGAGAACGACAAGCAGCAGCTGGATGAGCGGCTAAAAAAGTAGCGTGTTCCCCGCCCCATCGCCCTTCCTCCTCCCCCGCCCAGCAGCCTGTTCCGCCCATGGCAATATTAGCTGAGCCAAGACATCCATCCTCAGAGGCAACAGCTTCATGCAGCCTCCATAAGTAGGTGCAAAACTGTGGGCAAAGCCTCCAGGAAGAGGGCTTTCCTGCCCCAGACACGCACATCAGGGCCCGGCAGGCCTCCCTGGCAAAAGTCTAACCCGGATCCCTCAAGCCCTCTCTTCCTGCTGGGCACTCAAAAGGGATGGAAAATAACAGCTCACCCCCTTTATACACAAGTCTCTCTGGAGACCAGTTGCTTAACACGGAGGAAAGCTCCACACAAAAGCCTCTCAGGTAAGTCCTTTCAGGTCCTTCACAGAGAGCCCAGAGGACCACAGAGAAACGGCTCAGCCGCCACGCGTGAGCAGTGCACGGTCTGGCTACTTCTTTGTTCAGTGATCTTGTGGTTCCAATTCTTATTGCAAGATCTTCCAAAATGTGTAGATCCACTTTTCACACTTGGTAAACAGTGAGTCTGTGGGGCATTTTTGGATGATCAAAGATCTTATGATGCTTTAGGGTCAGGACTATGAAAGGCTGTGAAACTCATCCTGGTCTACAGTCTCACCAGGAAGTCTTCACACTTCCCCAGGCACAGTACTTGCTGAATGAATGAATAAATATATGATCCCATTGATCCTCAAACCACTTTTAAGAATGGTACTTGAACCCCACTTACCAAAGAGGAAAGGAAGGCTCAGAAAGGTTACCAAGTTGCCCAAAGTAACAGTGACAGAATTAAAGACCATCAGAGCTAAAAGGGGCCTTTGAGTCGACCTAGTCCAACGCCTTCATTTTACAGACCAAAGAAGGGAGCATCTCGGAGCCCAGGTCTTGTCGCCCCACCTACAGTGCTCTTCCTGTTATATTTCCTATTGAACTTCAATCCTTCAGCAGATGTTACACTTTCAGGGACCTTACAACAGCCCTGGAAGCTGGGGTTTTTTTTGATGAAATTTTGCTCCTCGTTTGTTTCATTACCATCTCCAACCACTGGCAGGCCCTCCTGGAGCCCAACCAGCCTTCCTTGCCTCACCCTCCCTCCTTCCCTGCAGGAAGGACTTTGAGCTGAACGCCCTCAATGCGAGGATTGAGGATGAGCAGGCCCTGGGCAGCCAGCTGCAGAAGAAGCTCAAAGAGCTTCAGGTAAGGTCCCTGGGCTGGTCCTCAGCCCAACCCTCCTCCAGGCCGTTCTCTCCCAGCATCACAGGCACTGGCTCTGTGTCTGTGAAGGGAGGTGCTGGGCCATCACAGTTCCCCTGTGGAGCACCTCGAGGAGGGCTGGCTGATCCAAGGATGACATAGGAAGAGATCTTGAAACACTCACGGGTCTGGGGACAGAAATCCCAGCTTCCTATATCAGCTGTGGTTCAGCTGGTGACTGTGGGGAGTCCACTGCCAATCTCTGGGTCTATATGTCCTCCCTTGTTCCCTGTGGCTTTTCAGGCCCCTTCAGCCCTGATGGTCTGTGACTTCAGTTTTTACCTCTAGAGTGGACACTGTGTTGGGTCTTTAGTTGTCTGGTCAGACGAACCTGGCTCTCTCATTCCAACTTCTATTATTTTTGTCACAAAACTGCTTAAACTATCCCTGGAACACAGGTCTCTTTGTCCTTCTTCAAGAGCAAGCTTCAACCACTTTCCTTCCAATAAAGAGAATGTACAATGTTCTGGCCTAAACTCAGCTGTCCAAACCATCTCACCAAAATCCTTTTATTTCTACCTGTCCACTGGTGGAACTAAGCTGCCTGCTCTTCCAGACAGGCCAGGAGCCTTCTACAGCCCTGGGGAGGGGGCTCTGATGGAGGGGTCAGGCGGTGGGTCTGAGCCCCCTATACCCTGCCCAGGCACGCATCGAGGAGCTGGAGGAGGAGCTGGAGGCCGAGCGCACTGCCCGGGCCAAGGTGGAGAAGCTGCGCTCAGACCTGTCCCGGGAGCTGGAGGAGATCAGTGAGCGGCTGGAGGAGGCCGGCGGGGCCACGTCCGTGCAGATCGAGATGAACAAGAAGCGCGAGGCTGAGTTCCAGAAGATGAGGCGGGACCTGGAGGAGGCCACGCTGCAGCACGAGGCCACGGCGGCCGCCCTACGCAAGAAGCACGCAGACAGCGTGGCCGAGCTGGGCGAGCAGATCGACAACCTGCAGCGCGTGAAGCAGAAGCTAGAGAAGGAGAAGAGCGAGTTCAAGCTGGAGCTGGACGACGTCACCTCCAACATGGAGCAGATCATCAAGGCCAAGGTGGGCCTGTGCTCTCCTCTCCCCTCCTCCAATTCCCTCCACCTGCTTCCACTTTCTGTCCGTGTCTCCTCTCTCTTCTTTGATGGTTCAGCTTCCCGCTTCCCTTCTTCTACCCAGTTCTTGGACCCTTTCGTTCCTCCATGCCTTTCTCTTCCCTTCTCCTTTAATTGCACCGCTCACAGCCCTTCAGCACCCCCTACATAGATCGTATGACTCCCCTTCCTGTCTCAGGCTAACCTGGAGAAGATGTGCCGGACCCTGGAGGACCAGATGAATGAGCACCGAAGCAAGGCCGAGGAGACCCAGCGTTCTGTCAACGACCTCACCAGCCAGCGGGCGAAGCTGCAGACCGAGAATGGTGAGCCCCCACCCTGGTCTCCCAACTTCCTGAGCCACCCCAGGCTTGGGTGCTCACACATATCTCTCCAGAGAATGGGACCTGAGGGTTACGGGAGGGGTTGGGGGAGAGAGGAGTGACTGACCTTTGAGAGTTGAGCATGCCTCGGTGCCTCTCCAGGTGAGCTGTCCCGGCAGCTGGATGAGAAGGAGGCGCTGATCTCCCAGCTGACCCGAGGCAAGCTCACCTACACCCAGCAGCTGGAGGACCTCAAGAGGCAGCTGGAGGAGGAGGTTAAGGTGAGGCCTAGACTCAGGGCACTTGGTCCAGCATACTGGCTGGCCTCGCGTCCACATCACTTTCTTAAGAATGAGGCTTGCCGTCTACCCAGTATTTTCCCATTTTCCCATTTTCCAAAAGGGATAATAGCCCAGACTCTACCTCGTGCGTCCTTAATCTATTCCCCATGCGGAGGCCCTCTGTCTTTCTGCTGCTGTCTCTGGAGGGCCTGAAGTAAGGGTGCCCAGGTCGGGGGGAAGTGAGGTGAGGAAATAAACTAGGGAGGTGTGATGGCCTTCACTGGGTATAGGTATGGGATGCAGAAACTGTACAAGTGGTCCTGGGATTAGCAGGGCAAGCTGAAAACTGCAGAAAGAAACTCCACTTGTTCCTGAAATTCTTAGCACTTTGTTGGGCTCATGAAAAAGGGGAAAAAATATGACTTTTCAAAAAGGCCAGGGCTCAAATCCTAACCTGCCTCTTAGAGCTTGGTGATCTTGGGGAAATCAACTAACCTCTCTGAGCCTCCGTCTCCTTCCCTGTAAAACAGGGGTGAGGACGATAACGCCTGCTGCAGTGAGGAGCACGGTGGGGGCGGGGTGGGGGGGGACGGGCAGGAAGCGTTTTGTAAATAGTGCAGTGCTGTACGGACGTTCTTTGCTTATAGTACTCAGTAAACCGTTCCAGGTCCACTAGGGATTTAGAGATAGGTGAGGCCATGCAAGGATGTTGAAATTTAGGGTAAGGAGACGGGCAGGAACTGGAGTTGCATCACAGGGAAAGCTGAGCCCGCCTCCCGGTGCCGCCCCTCCCAGGCGAAGAACGCCCTGGCCCACGCGCTACAGTCAGCCCGGCACGACTGTGACCTGCTGCGGGAGCAGTACGAGGAGGAGACGGAGGCCAAGGCCGAGCTGCAGCGCGTCCTGTCCAAGGCCAACTCGGAGGTGGCCCAGTGGAGGACCAAGTATGAGACGGACGCCATCCAGAGGACCGAGGAGCTGGAGGAGGCCAAGTGAGTCCCGGGCGGCCTGCCTCTGGCTGAGGCCCCTGTGAGGGTAGGATGCAGCCCAGCCCACTCCTCAGTGGGTCCAGCACAGGGGATGGAGGCTTAGCTGCGTTTTGACCACACAGAGGACCCTGCCCTGGCCCCACCTCCTTCTCCTCTCAGGGAAGCTTTTTGCTCGCGTTATGTTTCTCATCCGAATATAAGACGAACAAAAGGTTTGTCTGAGGGCAGAATGCTCCCACCTGGGGCAGGGTGCCATGGCAGGGGAGATGGGGGTGCTCAGAGCCCATGTGTCCTCCGTGTCTGCAGCCTAGAGCCTAGGGATGCCTCGCAAAGGGCCCTCCGGGTGCTGTGGGTCTTCACACCTCCCAGAACCTCTGCCTGCCCCGTTCTCAGCCCCTGGGCCTGTCCTCAGGTTTCTCCAACAATGCTTCTGAGTTTTCAAAGACTGTTTTCTACAAGACTCACAATGTGTACCCTTGTCCAAATCCACACCCTCCATCCTCCCCACCCTCTCCCACCACTACCCCCCTTCCCCCAACACGGGCAGGAAGAAGCTGGCCCAGAGGCTGCAGGAGGCGGAGGAGGCCGTCGAAGCAGTCAATGCCAAGTGCTCCTCGCTGGAGAAGACCAAGCACCGGCTGCAGAATGAGATCGAAGACCTGATGGTGGACGTGGAGCGCTCCAACGCGGCCGCCGCGGCTCTGGACAAGAAGCAGAGGAACTTCGACAAGGTGGGCCCAGCCCGGGGGCTCGCAGCCAGGGGCCAGAGCAGGCGGGCAGGCGGGAGTCGGGAACGTCCTCCCGGGAGGCAGAGGCTGGGAGGAGGCTGAGCCCAGGACGGGGGCCTGGGCGCCCCTGGGGGTGGGGCTGGGGCTGCCCGGTGAGCCGCGTCGCGTCCCCGCAGATCCTGGCCGAGTGGAAGCAGAAGTACGAGGAGTCGCAGTCGGAGCTGGAGTCGTCGCAGAAGGAGGCGCGCTCCCTCAGCACCGAGCTCTTCAAGCTCAAGAACGCCTACGAGGAGTCCCTGGAGCACCTGGAGACCTTCAAGCGGGAGAACAAGAACCTGCAGGGTGCGGGCCCAGGCCGGGGGCGGGGGCGGGGGCGGGGCAGGGAGGGTCCGCACGTGGCGCCACCCAGCGGCTGCTAGAGGCGTGCCCCCCCGTTGGACCACGGCTGCCCCCAGCTGAGCGGCCCGCCCCTCCCACAGAGGAGATCTCCGACCTGACGGAGCAGCTGGGCTCCAGTGGAAAGACCATCCACGAGCTGGAGAAGGTCCGCAAGCAGCTGGAGGCCGAGAAGCTGGAGCTGCAGTCGGCTCTGGAGGAGGCCGAGGTGCGCACACAGGGGTAGAGGGGGCGCAGGGGGTGGGAGAAGAAGCTGAGCTCTAGGCTATGGTCCCTGTTCTCATCTCCCTTTGTTTTGTTCACTGCTTCATCCTCAGAGCCTAGAACAGTGCCTAGCACATAGTAGGCACTCAACAAATATTGTGGAATGAACGAATGAACCTGTCACTTAGTTCCCTTCACATTTTACCTATTACATCTTAGACAAGACTTCCTGTTTAACTCTCCCACCCCCCTTCCATCTCTGCCTCCCTCTTCGGGTTTTTACATTCTGTGCCTGATTGCCTCTGTTTCCTTGGCAACACCGCTCTCTTCATTTTCCTCTTTGTCTTCATAGTTTGCTCTCCTCTGTGAGAGCCTGAATCACCTTCTCGTAGGACTTTTTTTTTTCTTTCTTTCAAATTCTCTTTTCTTCTTCTTCCTTTTGCTTCTTTGACTGAACCACTTACACCACTCTGGAACTCACTTTGTATCCACGATTCATGGACAGACCCCTGCCCCCATCCTGTGCCCTGACTTCCTCGGACCCTCTCTCCCCACCCCCCTCCAGGCCTCCCTGGAGCACGAGGAGGGCAAGATCCTCCGGGCCCAGCTGGAGTTCAACCAGATCAAGGCAGAGATGGAGCGGAAGCTGGCAGAGAAGGACGAGGAGATGGAGCAGGCGAAGCGCAACCACCTGCGGGTGGTGGACTCCCTGCAGACCTCCCTGGACGCGGAGACGCGCAGCCGCAACGAGGCCCTGCGGGTGAAGAAGAAGATGGAGGGCGACCTCAACGAGATGGAGATCCAGCTCAGCCACGCCAACCGCGTGGCCGCCGAGGCCCAGAAGCAAGTCAAGAGCCTCCAGAGCTTGCTGAAGGTACACGGTGACTCTTGGGAGCAGGAAGTCACCTCACCCAGGGAGGGGTGGTGGCCGAGTTGGGTGGTGGCGTCCCATCACAGCGCCAGATCCCTCCTGCCCCTGGGCCGTCGCAGACACCTCCCACAGGTCCCACCTGAGCCGCCGCCAGGGGCTCTCCACAGCGGCCAGTTCAGCTGACAGCCTTCTGATGGGCCAGAGCCCAGCTCCCTCTCTCACGCCCACTCTCCTGATGCGCAGGACACCCAGATCCAGCTGGATGACGCGGTCCGTGCCAACGATGACCTGAAGGAGAACATCGCCATCGTGGAGCGGCGCAACAACCTGCTGCAGGCCGAGCTGGAGGAGCTGCGGGCCGTGGTGGAGCAGACGGAGCGGTCCCGGAAGCTGGCCGAGCAGGAGCTGATCGAGACCAGCGAGCGGGTGCAGCTGCTGCACTCCCAGGTGAATAGTTCCCCTGGGCGGTCCCAGAGGGAAGCACAGGCCGTACTCAGCAGGTGAGTTTCAGGAGACGCTTGTGGTTGCTCAGTACTTTTCCTGCTCTGCCCACCCCGACCCTCAGAACACCAGCCTCATCAACCAGAAGAAGAAGATGGAGGCAGACCTGTCCCAGCTTCAGAGTGAAGTGGAGGAGGCAGTGCAGGAGTGCAGGAACGCCGAGGAGAAGGCCAAGAAGGCCATCACGGACGTGAGTCCCCCCGCCCCCCTGCCTGCTCCAAGATAAGGTTTCCTTTGGCTTGAAGACTTCAACCACGTGTCGCCTCTCTCCTGTGCACAGGCCGCCATGATGGCGGAGGAGCTGAAGAAGGAGCAGGACACCAGCGCGCACCTGGAGCGCATGAAGAAGAACATGGAGCAGACCATCAAGGACCTGCAGCACCGGCTGGACGAGGCCGAGCAGATCGCCCTCAAGGGCGGCAAGAAGCAGCTGCAGAAGCTGGAGGCCCGGGTGCGGGAGCTGGAGAATGAGCTGGAAACCGAGCAGAAGCGCAACGCAGAGTCGATCAAGGGCATGAGGAAGAGTGAGCGTCGCATCAAGGAGCTCACCTACCAGGTGCGGGCGCGGCGGCTGCTCTGGGGCCGGGGCCACTGCATCATGGCATGAAGCCTGGGTGACCGCCACTCCAGAGGGATGAAGTGTTCTCTCTTAGCCTCTTACAGGTCAAGGAGTGAGAGTACAGCCCCTGGCTGCCCTGTTTCTACTCTGCCTGACCCTATTCTACCCTGAGTGTCCCCTGGCTCAGAGGGCAGTCTCTAAGCCTCCTGGCCTTCAAGTTCCACCTCAACCTTCCCCCTCAGCCTTTCCCCTGGAGACACCAGAGCTCGAGCAGAGCTTACCCAGCACAGATTACCAGAAAGCAAATATGTAGCCAAACCTTAGCCTGGCGTCATCACCACCAAAAAACACCAAACCATTAAAACGAATCTCAGAACTTTTCGGTTACTCGGGGAAGTGTAGACTTTAGCTCTGATGGTGTTTTCTAGAATCAGACTGTCAATTAGATTTTCTTTCCATTCTAATCCAGAGAGTCGCCATCCCTCTATGCATACTTGTCCTCAACCTAGATCAAGTCAATGTCATTTCCCAGCAGCCCAGGAAATCCCGTCAGGCCTGCAGTCCCAGAGTTCCTGCCAGCACACGCTGGGTTCTAGAAACAGGGGGTTTATTCTCCACGGGCCCCCAGGACCCCCCCAGGGCCTGTGCACACACACAGTTTTGTGTGCAATTTCAGGGAGCCCATCCGGTCCCTAGACTCTTTCTTGGTACAAACCATTAAAAGTATTCATACCTTTTTTGGTAAGAAATTGTAAGGAGAACTCAAGTGTTTGGTGAGGATCCAGAAGTTGAATTGGGTCAGGATATTGCATTCAGGGTAAAGCTGATGAGTGGGGAAGGGGCTGCAGTGCTTCCCGTGACTATGCCATCCTCACTTCTGCCCGACCCCCAGACGGAGGAGGACAGGAAAAACCTGCTGCGGCTGCAGGACCTGGTGGACAAGCTGCAGCTGAAGGTCAAGGCCTACAAGCGCCAGGCCGAGGAGGCGGTGAGTGACCCTGATGGGGCCCAGGCCTGGAGGAGGGGACAAGGAGCTGGCCCCCAGGCTGGGAGTCTAATAACCCCTGGCTCCTCTCACCTCATCCTCCCGCCCCCCCGAACCCCCGCAGGAGGAACAGGCCAACACCAACCTGTCCAAGTTCCGCAAGGTGCAGCACGAGCTGGATGAGGCAGAGGAGCGGGCGGACATCGCCGAGTCCCAGGTCAACAAGCTGCGGGCCAAGAGCCGTGACATCGGCGCCAAGGTGGGTTTCCCCCACGGCAGCACTCACACACAGATCGGTTCCCCCCAGACAGAGCCCCTCGCACCAGCATCCCTCCCCTTCATTCACTCCCACAGCTGAACCCCACGACCAGAGGTGGGGTAACTCAGTCCTCCATGATTTCTAGGGTTCTTCCCGTTCTGACTACCAATGATTTTGTGAATCCCAGCCCTAGGGTGGTCAGCAAAGACCCCAACGGATAGACACCGAGTGTGTCCCAGTTTCCCCCAACTGCTATTTCTACTTCTCTTCCACCTAGTTTAGGCCTTCAACCTTGTAATTCCAACCTAAGGTGCACCTCGTCCTCACCCAGGAAGCATCCCTCCAGCTGACCCCAGAGCCCTACCCTCCAGAACTTGCCCTCCACACTGACCCCTAGGACCCATCTCCCACCACCAGGGGGCCTCCCTCAGGCCACACAGTGGTCCTCCCCCCATCGGTGCCCATCTCCCCTTTGTTGCCTGTGCCCATCCCTGCCCAACACCCACCTCTCCGGAGCTAGTTTGGACTTTGTTTCCTTTCCAAAGGGCTTGAACGAGGAGTAGCTGTGCCACATCTCCTCGATCTGCCCCATCCTGAGGGTGCAACGAAGCTCCCAGTCCTGGAGCCTGGAGAGCAGCCCCTTTGGAGGAAGTAGAATAAAGCAATTTTCCTTGAAGTGAGATCCTGCCTCTAGACTCTTCTTCACAGCCTGCCAGCCACAGGAACACGAGGACATGGACACGGGGTGGGGGTGGGTGCTCCAGAGGAGGAGTCCAGACCCAGGAGGCCTCCCTGGGGAGCCTGTGAGGCTCTGAGCATCCTCGGTGCAGCCCTGCCAGGTGCTCCCCTTCACCTCCTCCTCAGCAGGGCACACCTCTCCTGCCAGCCCTCTCCCTGGCCCAGAGACCCTGGGAGTTAAAGGAGATTCAGGGAAGCCCTTAAGGCTCTCCTAGAGCGAGTGAGCCCATCTGCATGGACCTACACCCCAGATCTGATCAACACTACCCTCACCTCTGACAATACTGAAGCTGGGCTGTGGGGAGGAGGTTTGGTGTATAAGGGTGCCCCCTGAGGCGTGACCCACTTGGGCAGGTGGGCCCCCAGCCCCGGTCCGAGGCAGGTATCTGAGGGGGCACAAGGACTTGCATCCATAGCCCACCCCCTTCCAGACACGGCCTCCACGGTCTCCAACCACCTCCCCACCACGACCAGGAGAACTGTACCCTAGCCCACCTTCCTCTCCCCCTCACCTCCTCCTGGGACCTGGCCCCTGGTCCAAGGCACTCCATTCTTCTCCCTCGTTACTTCCCACGGTAGCTTCCGTTCCCAAGACCCTCCTCGTCTGGTCTTGCTGGAAGACAGGGGTCCTTTGGCCCATTTAGAGTGGGCCATCTGGAGGGGAGGCAGGCAGATGAGGGATTGGGGAGAGTCACGTGTGAGCAGGACCCTGGGGAAGGAAGGGGAGGGGATGGGTTGCCGGAGGGCTGGAAAGTGGAGGAAGGAGCAGGCTCCCCTCCAACTAAAGCCTAGCCCCCCTGGAGTCGCTGCCACACCTGGGCTGCTCAGGGAAGGCCTGGGACTATGGGCCACAGAGGGCAGGGGCTCGGGAGGCCTTGGCCTGAATCTCCCCCATGCACCACACACAGCCACTCTGGGCTCTGAGGTCCCAATGCAGCAACCAGGAAGGAGGGAATGCCAGTATTAGAGAACGGGAGGAGAGGGAGAGGGGAGAAGGGGAATAGGGAAGGAAAAAGGCAAGACCTGAGGAGTGGGGCAGTGGAGAGAGAGGGAGAGGTCTCAAAAACCTGGAGGACGGTGACCAGGGAAACCAACAGAGAGAAAAGATAGAGGAAGTGCTGTGTCCTCCCTTGGAAAGACCCACAGCCCGTCCCACCTCTCTCCTCACATCCCCCTCCACTCTCCTCGCCAAGCACTGCTCCTCTTCCTAGGAAGGACTTGGAGAGCAATGAGGAGACACGTGAAGGAAAGAGAGGGACACACTTGAAAAGGGAGACGCAGGGGATGCCCAGAGAATCCAAGCTCCCAGAGCAGAGGAGAGAGGCTGAGGAACAGCCAGAGACTGGGCAGCAGACCGGGGGATGGGGCGGTTGACTGGGCTGGCAGCTGAGGCACAGAAGGAGGGTGCTGAGAGAGGATGGGAGAGGGGAGACAGGGAGGGTGAGCCTTGGACCGAGAAGCTGGAAGAGCGAGGTGGGGCGGTACTGGGCAAAGGAGAGAATCCTGGGTCACCTTCAGATTCAGATGCAAGCAAAATCAGGAAAGTGGAGAACAGTCAGGTTAGAGAGAAGTGGATGAAGACCCTGGAGCAGGGTGTGGAGGCAGAGATGGAACAGGCAGAGAGCGAGCCGAGGGTGGGCTTAGAGAAGGCAGAGACTCATGGAAATGCAGGCATGTCAGACCCCGCGATGGACAGAAACACGGTGCCAGGGAGAATCAGAGGCCAGGCCCAACTTTGAGACAGGGAACCAGGCAGAGGGAAAGGGAGACAGACATCCAGGGAGCCAGGCAAAAGAGGGGCAACCTGGTGCCAAGGCTAGCCCTGCCTCCTCGCCCCCTTTCCTGTGGCAGGAGTCTCCATCCCGTGCCCTCACTGTCCAGGACTTCTAGCAGAATGAGGAGTTGCTTTAGGAGGCAGTTGAGGGAGGATGGAGAGCAGGGATGGATGTGAGAGCTGGGGAGAGAAGGGGGCCTAGGAAAGGGAGAGAAGGGCAAACCAGACCAGACGGGGGGCAGAGCCCTGGAACAAATTTCACCCCTCCCCTCAGCCTCCTTCCACAGGAGACAGTGGGGACTGCCTGCCTACCCCTCACCCCCACTCCACCTGTACCCAGTCTGGCCTCTCAGGACATAGGGATCCCTGAGGACAAAGCCTAGTCTGTCACCTGGGCCTGACCCAGCTTGACCTGGTGTTCTCAGCCCCTTATCACGTCCGCATGGCAATGGGAACCAGGCAGTGACGCACTGGGCCACGGGCTGACCCCCAGCTTGCACACTAGGTCCTCCAGTGACCTAGAGCTGGGGACAAGTAGCCTGCATCCCCAGGGGGAACAATTTGGCGTATGCACCTGCAGGAGATGGGAATGTGGGGTTGATTCAGGTCCCCCCAAGGACACTGGATATGGAGTACAGGTTCCCTGCAAACAGATGTATCCTTGAGTCCATTAATGGGGCAGTGGAGGGTCCTAAGGAGTTGGCGCCTTGGGGGAGAGACCACATATTTGGTGGAAAGCAGAGAAGTTGACCCCTGTCCGTCCTACCCACCTCCCCACTCTAGAGCTATATTGAGAGGTGACAGGAGATGGTTTGGGAGGGGCAGCTGGGAGAGCATTCCTGGGTGTGAGGGTGTAGGGAAGGCTAGGGCAGGGGAGTCTGGCTTTGTTTCCTGCACACAATGTCCAGTCATAACAGGCACGGCCTGCTGAAGACCTGACACCTACCGCCTCTGAGAGGTGGCATCACTGGAGGCTGGGGAGGGGGGCCTTGAGGGCCTGGGGCGCTGGGGGACACCCACGAAGACAGACGTGTGAGTATGAGCCCCACAAGGGTCGGGAGGGAGCGCTGGGGTTCTGCCTGGCAAGGGGGAGCAGACGGCAGAGCCCCGCCCCCGCCCTGCAGAACCCAGAGCTTGGGGCCCAACTCGTGTAAATCCCCGGGCGGCCAGGACCCCAGCCAGCCTCAGCAGCACCTGCACCCTCTGGCAGCCCAGAGAGGCGGAAGGGAGCAGCTCCCCGCCCCCCGCTCGCCTCAGGCCCTGGGATTAAGGCCTCTTGCCCCTCCCCACCCTACCCCGCCCCTCACCGGGAGCAGAGGGTGGCAGAGGAGGGGTAAAAGCTTATGTGTGCAAATGTGTGTTTCAGTGTGCATAAAAGCAAGAAGGAAAATCTGCAAACTTAAGTGTGTAAGTGTGAAATATCTCTATGCGTGTGTTTAAGAATGGGCACGGACCCGTGGTGGTCAAGGCCATGTGTGAGGGTGCTGGACTGTGGGTCTGGGTGCACATCTGCTTCGGTGGCGTGGGGCAATCCCTTCCCCTGTTTGAGCGGTTAGACAGTGGTCACTGTATCAGGAGCAGCAGGGGAGGGGCTGGGGGCTCCAGATGTGTCCCCAGAGTAATGCAGCCTCACGTTCCCAGGAGGACACCTGCCTGCAGACTTGGGGACCAGAAGGAAACCAGGACCGCACAGAGAGGGCAGCATGGCAATTCTTTTCCTGACAAAAGGAAACTGAGTCAAGGATCTGGGAAGTAGAGCCCCTCCCTGGGCATCCTGGCTCCAGATGCCAGTCCCCAGCACCATGGGACTCCAGGTCCAGAGAGAGGGGGGAGTTGCTCCCAGCCTGGGCTGTGTGAGGACAGGCCGGGGAGGAAAGGAGGGAGGGGAGCCCGTGGTTGGGGGCAGGGGACAAGCACATGGCCTGCAGGAGAAGGTGGCCCTCACCCAGAGTGCTCAACTCACCCTTCAGGTTAAAAATAACCAAGGTAAGGGCCTGGTGGTGCGGGGGCAGTGGTGTGAGAAGTCCTGTCTTCCCACTATCTGCCCATCAGTCCTTTGGAGGGGAGGAATGTGCCCAAGGACTAAAAAAAGGCCCTGGAGCCAGAGGGGCTAGGGCGACAGACCTTTCATGGGCAAATCTGGAGGCCCTCTTGTCCTCTTGTCACCTCCAGAGCCAAGGGATCAAGGGAGGAGGGGCCGGGAGGGGAGAGAGGTGGGAGGGAGGGTCCCTAGGGAAGGACTCCAAATTTAGGCAGTGGGTGGGTGCAGCGGGATATAAAGGATCGTGCTCTAGGGACAGACTGACACTCCTCTGAACTAGGTAAGATGGGGTTTGGGTGGGAGCTCCGTGGCCAGCCCTCAGAGCCCCCAACTTGAGGGGAACGGGGGGTGCAGGTCAGTCGGAGGCCCAAGGGTTCTGCTAAAACTGACTTTCTCCAGCCCTGGGAAGTTTCCACTGACAGAGGGGAGGTTCCAAGGGAAAAACCAGAAACCTCTTTTCTTCTCCTATCTGCATTTCTTTCCCTGCATCTGTCCTCTCCTGCTTTCTGTATCCTCCGTGTGCTTTCTCCATCTTTGTCCCTCCTTGGATGGCTTCCCTCTCTTTGTCCAATTTTATTTTGCCTCTTGGTCTTTGTCAGTACTTGTCACTATCATACTTCTTTGTCTGTCTCTCCTCCTGCCTTTCACGGCTGCGTGTTCTAATCTCCTTGCCTCTCTGTTTCCAACTCGGATTCCACAACCCACTCCTCTCACTTGTACTAGCTCTGCATCCTTTCTTTCCTGTCTCTCTGCCTCTCCTCTGCCCCTGACTGCCCATGTCGGTCTGTCCCACTCGGCTGGCTCTCGGTTTAGCCTCCCGGCTTACTTCTCCCCACGGGCCTGCCTCCGTTGTTCCTCATTATCCTTGTCTGTTCTTCCCTCTGCCTGGCTGTACCTCTGTGGCTCCGCCCATGGTCCAGAGTCTCCAGGATTCTCTGTGAAGAGATCGCCAGGTGAGAACCACCCCAGTTTCCTCCTGGAAGCCAGGTTGCTGCACCAGGGGCCCCCTGTCTCTCCTCTGAGCAGCTCAGCACCTCGCCTTAGCAAACTCTAGCCAATTCCACGCCACGCAGACCCCTCACAGATTCTCCTTCCGCTTCACATCAGAGGGCAAGGGAAGCAGAACCCGAGTTGGGGAGGGCGGGACCCAGGCCACGTAGGGAGGTGAGAGTGATAGGACCCAGGTGGGGCAGAGAGCTGGGGGGCAGAGGGCAATGCCACCCACTGAGGCCTGGGCCCTCCTGTCTCAGCCGCAGAGGAGGGACAAGATGACCGATGCCCAGATGGCCGATTTTGGGGCGGCGGCCCAGTACCTCCGCAAATCAGAGAAGGAGCGTCTAGAGGCCCAGACCCGGCCTTTCGACATCCGCACTGAGTGCTTCGTGCCGGATGACAAGGAAGAGTTTGTCAAGGCCAAGATCTTGTCCCGGGAGGGAGGCAAGGTCACTGCCGAGACGGAGAATGGCAAGGTGCGTGGGGCACAGCACAGGGTGGTGGGTGTAGGGGTGGAGCCACCTGCAGTGGGAGCTGAGGGGCTCTGGAGAAGAGCCAAAGCCAGCGGGGGTGCTGGATGAGCCCCCCTCGAGAAGCCCAGCATCTGAGTGAGAACTGACCTTTCTTGTTAGGTCTGAGCAGGTGTAACAAGGTCCCACGCCAGCCCGTTGCCAGAGAGGATGCTGGTGGCCGAAAACCTCAGCTGGTTTCCTCCTCAGAGGGGACTTGTAGATAAAGAGGGTATAGACACAGCATCAAATGAAGCTCCCTTCTCAAACCTGCATCCCTCCACTCTGCCTCAGTTTCCTCCATGAACCAACTCTCCCCAGTCCTCGCCAACCATACCAAGAGCAAACTTTTAACGATGAACGCAAAGAGCAGGAACCCTTAAACTGAACGCTCGGTCCAGGCCTGACAACCGGCACTCAGAAATCCACGGTCCTGGTCCCTCATGCCAGCCACGAGAACTGTCACTGGTCAGCAGCAGTGCCTCAGAACCGTGTGCCTCGCAGACATGCTGGCTGACTGTTGCGTCCCATTGAGGTGTGTAATAACAGGCCACAACCTCTGGGGACTTTGACCCTGAACCCAGCTCTGCCACTAGCAGCCACCATGCTGGCAAATCATTTAGTTATTCGATCCACAGCTTTCTCCACTGTAAAAAATGCTGGAATGCCTACTTGCAGGATCTCATGATGTCAGGGCACGGCAAACTGACCAGTGGCGATCAAACCATTTGACAGTGACCAATGAAGAGTGTAGGGTAGATGGGTGAGATGTTTTTCCAGTAGTGCCAAGGTTTGCCCCGAGCAACTGATGCCCTCAAGTACTGCCCCCAGGAGTCAGGGTAAGGTGTGTGTGCACAGGTCAGAGAGTGGCCAGCCCTAGACAATTAAGCAGGGACTGAAAGGTGATGCTCATGGGCACAGGGTCTGGGGAACTGGCAAGACACAGGGACTCTAGGACAGTCCCTAGGAAGGGAGAGACAGTGGGCATGGGGAGCTATGGGTCAGGGCCCAGGCACTGGTGAGAGAAGAGCTAGGGGAACGAGACCAGGTCACAGTCTGTATTCTGGGAGGAGGTAAGTGGGCGATGCTGGCAAGGGTCCTGGTGGGAGCGTGGTCACCCCTGTCCTACTGCCCCTACCCCCTCCCCAGGTGGTGACCGTGAAGGAGGACCAGGTGTTGCAGCAGAACCCACCCAAGTTCGACAAGATCGAGGACATGGCCATGCTGACCTTCCTGCACGAGCCTGCGGTGCTTTTCAACCTCAAGGAGCGCTACGCAGCCTGGATGATCTACGTGAGTGTGTCCTGCACAGAGTCCAAAGTAGGCCGGGGCGATTCTCTCACAGGGAGGGGGTTGGAACTCTCCCAAAGGGCTCTCTGCCCCCATCCCATCCCTGGTCAGCTGCAGGAAGAGAGGAGCCAGCTGGGCTGACCAGGGACTCCTCTGCCTGTCACCACTGCCCAATCCAGGCTCTCCCTTCCAACTTCTCGTGACTGCCCTATCTCCCGCTTCAGACCTACTCGGGCCTCTTCTGCGTCACCGTCAACCCCTACAAGTGGCTGCCGGTGTACAACGCCGAGGTGGTGGCCGCCTACCGGGGCAAGAAGAGGAGCGAGGCGCCGCCCCATATCTTCTCCATCTCCGACAACGCCTACCAGTACATGCTGACAGGTGGGCCGGCTGCTCTGACCTGCGCCCCCTCAGCCCCACACCCGTGGACCTGGGCCCTCAGCCCTGACCCCATTGCCTCTGTTCTTTTCTCTTCCAGATCGGGAGAACCAGTCAATCCTCATCACGTGAGCAAACACCATCCACCCACAGAGGGCCGTGGGCTGGGGGGGGGGGGGGACCCAGGCTGATTCCTGGGAGTGATGGGGTGGGGAGGAAAGGTTTAAGGAGGAGACTGCAAGAAACCGGGCTCTCCGAGGAGTGCCAGAGTGACCTACAGTGCTGGGCAGACTCTGCAGGGAGCTGGGCCCCGGGGGAGGAGATTAGATGGCTGGGACTCTGAGAGAGGAGGGTGCAGTGCTGAACTTCGAATGGAGGACGGTGGGAATCTGGGTTCTGATGGGTCCCTGTTGCCCCTAGCGGAGAATCTGGGGCAGGGAAGACTGTGAACACGAAACGTGTCATCCAGTACTTTGCCAGCATCGCAGCCATAGGTGACCGTGGCAAGAAGGACAACGTCAATGCAACGAAGGTGCCGGGTGGGCCACGGGCTCGGCAGAGGGGGACTGCGGGGCGGGCTGACCAGGTGACCCCTAGCCCTGCCCTGGGAAACAGTGTGGACTGCATCCCTGAGCCCAGTGCTCAAGACCTACGTGGCAGGAGACACACACTCTGAGGTCTGAATATGACCCCATGGAGCTGCAGACCCACCAGCAGTCCATCCAGCCACACCCCCGCCCTCCCCACCACCACCTGGAGGTGGACTGGAGATGCAGCCCTGCGCTCTGCTCCCTCTGCAGGGCACCCTGGAGGACCAGATCATCCAGGCCAACCCCGCCCTGGAGGCCTTCGGCAATGCCAAGACCGTCCGGAACGACAACTCCTCCCGCTTCGTGAGTGCACCTGACCACTGCCAACTGGCCTCATGCGGCCTCAACAAAAAAAGGGGGATGCAGTTTTGCCAACAGTCACCCCACCTGGTTGATTGTCCTGCATTTGGTTTTGGGATATCAAATAACACACACACACACACACACACACACACACACACACACACACACATACACACGCACGCACGCACTCCAAACCCTCTCCACTCAGCCTGGCCCCCGAGTGCTGGGAACTCAAGAAAAGAGACCCAGTGCCACCACAGCTGTTCCAGAGCTGAGTAACAGGGCTGATTTGGGTCACATTCTAGATTTTCCTTATGACTGTTTCCAAAGCTCTTCCACACTGGAAGTGGGAAGAGAGAGCATGGGCGTTGGAGCCAATTCCCCAGCATTCCATCTGCCCAGCAAGTCCCCACACCTCTCTGAGCCTCAGTTCCTTCATCAGTGAGACAGAGGTAGTAGTATCTACCTTGCTGGTTATTGGGAGGATTACAAGAGATCATATCAGAGGTACAAGCAGGACACATTCTATCAGTGTTCATTCCTGTGTCATTTCTTTCTTTTTTAAAAGAATATTTATTTATTTGGCTGAGCTGGGTCTTTAGTTGCAGCACGTGGGATCTTCACTGTGGCATGCGGGATCTTTAGTTGCGGCGTGCAGGATCTATTGATAGTCCCCTGACCAGGGATTGAACCTGGGCCCCCTGCATTGGGAGAGCAGAGTCCTAACAGCTGGACAACCAGGGAAGTCCCCTCCTGTGTCGTTTCTGCTCAGAGATCCCTGGGTGGCATGTGGGGATGGGCATCCTCTTCCCTGTTTTACTGATACTAAACTGGGATTCCAAAGAAGTCATTTACATTTCCAGAACCATCCAGGGCATTCTGGGTTGCATTGAGGTCCAGGATCTCCATGCGTCTCTTCTGGCCAGTTCTCTCACTCTTTGTCCCATCTGCCCCCAGGGGAAATTCATCAGGATCCACTTTGGAGCCACTGGAAAGTTGGCTTCTGCAGACATAGAAACCTGTGAGTACGTGAGGAGCCCTGCCCACACCTCCGGGGCCTCCACCTCTGCCTTCATCCCCGCTGGATGCCCCACCTCAACATTTCCACTCCATCTTCTGTCTCTGTCTACATTTGCCTCTTGGCTTTAGAATTCTTTTTCCTTTAAACCGTATCTTTCCCCTGGCTCTCTCCACTTGCCGTGAGAGCCCTTCTCCCCTGACCTCCACCCTTTTGCTGGCTTGGCTCTTTCCCTCCTTACCTGCCTTCCTCCCCTCTCCTCACTTCAGATCTCCTGGAGAAGTCCCGGGTGATCTTCCAGCTGAAGGCTGAGAGGAACTACCACATCTTCTACCAGATCCTGTCCAACAAGAAGCCAGAGCTGCTGGGTGAGCCCAGCCTGATGCCCCTGCTGCCCCCAGCGCCCTCCGCAAGCCCGCCTGTGCAGGGCAGATCCCTCCTCCTCCTCACCCGCCCCGCCAGCCTGCTCATCCGCCCTCCTTCCATCTGCCCATTGCCTTTCCCTTCCTCCCTCACCTTGGACTCCCCTGTGTCAATTCTTGTCTCCCTTTCCACCCTTCCTTGTTGCTTTACTCCTTCTCCTCTGCATTTGCCTCCCCTTCTCCCACCTGTCATTCGTCCACCATCCTCCCACCCTGGGTCCTCGCTGCCCACTTTTCCTTTTCTTCTGGCTCCTCCCCTTGGTCCTTGCTGACGGTCCTCCTCTCTACCTACTCCCGCTCTTCCCTTCTCCCCACCCCTCCCCTCACCGTGCCCCCTCCCACCCCCTTGTCCCCTGCCCTGCCCCTCGCCTGGACAGACATGCTGCTGGTCACCAACAACCCCTACGACTACGCCTTCGTGTCCCAGGGGGAGGTGTCCGTGGCCTCCATCGACGACTCTGAGGAGCTGGTGGCCACGGATGTGAGTGAGGAGGCAGTGGGAGGGCTCCCGGACTGCTGGGCCACCCGCCCCGCCACCCACTCTGCCTCTCTCGCCCTGCCCCAGAGCGCCTTCGACGTGCTGGGCTTCACTCCTGAGGAGAAAGCTGGCGTCTACAAGCTGACGGGCGCCATCATGCACTATGGAAACATGAAGTTCAAGCAGAAGCAGCGGGAGGAGCAGGCCGAGCCCGACGGCACTGAAGGTTCGATGACAGGAGAGCAGGCGCTGAGAAGGCCTGAGGGGATGGGTGTCCGCCCGTCATGCAGAGACAGTCCTCTGGGAGCACGGTTTCCCATTCTGTGTCCAAAAGGGGTGCCTTTCAACGATTTTTTTTTTTTTGGCTGTGTTGTGTCTTCGTTGCTGTGCGCGGGCTCTCTCTAGTTGCGGTGAGCGGGGGCTACTCTTCGTTGCGGTGCGCAGGCTTCTCATTGCGGTGACTTCTCTTGTTGCGGAGCACGGGCTCTAAGAGCGCAGGCTTCAGTAGTTGTGGCACGTGGGCTCAGTAGTTGTGGCTCGCAGGCTTAGTTGCTCCGCGACATGTGGGATCTTCTCAGACCAGGAATTGAACCCGTGTCCCCTGCATTGGCAGGTGGATTCTTAACCACTGCGCCACCAGGGATGTGCCCCTTTCGATGATTTTTAAGGAGTTACGTTCACAGTAGCGATGTTAGGCCCACGATAGAGAAAGTGGGAAGAAACCAGGAATAGGAGAAGCAGGTGGTCGAAAGGCTATGCTTTCTCCCAGGAGCGGGCTCAGCCCCACCCCCAGTCCACCTGGCCCAGGCTCCAGGCTTTCTTCTCCATTAGAACCTAGCCAGATGCCACCCTCCATCCCAGACAGGCTGGCTCCCAGAGGACCTGAGGCTTGTGGGTGGGTGAAGGCAGGGACATGGGAGAAGAGGGCAGACAGGGCGGCGCCTCTCAATCCCGCTAGCTTCTCAACCCAGCTGCACAGAGCAGAAGTGAATTGGGGAGATTTCCTTCTGCACCCAAGACACCCCCAAGCCCAGGACTGATCTCTGCACATCCCCATCACTAATGCGGTGTGTATGTGAGGGATGCCCAGGCCTTGGGTGAGCCCCTCGCAGGCTCCGTGCCATGTTCTGTTTGGAAGGCAGGAAGCCAAGGGTCAGGACACAGCTCAGGGCATTGGCACATCACTGGGCCTCAGTTTCCCCCTCAGTGGAATGGAGCGAAAGCCCTTCCTAGCTCCCTCTAAGGCTATCTGGAGAATCCTTTGAGAAGGAGATGTGAAGGTGTGAACAGGGCTGGACAAACGCCCAAGAACGTTCCTCTTGGCCCACCTTCAAGGACCCCTTCTCTATGTCTGTTCAGATCAAATGTCAAGCCTCAGTTTCACAATAGCATGTCGCCAGTTATCACAAAACTCTTGAAATTAAACCAAATAAATTCCTTCTAAATAGAGATCATATGTTGGATGGCACATTTGGAGAGCTGGGGATTGGGGGAGGGTGACCAACTTGCTGTTAGGAACCTTGATTTCCCAGCCAGTCAAGTTGGCCAACACATAGATTCAGGGTAGAGCATGCCCAGTCCTGGGCTAGATCCTGGGATTGCGGACAAAGGAGGAAAGAAGCAGAGGACATCATCAGCCACAGTCCCTGCCCTGGAGAGATGAAGGGATGCAGTGTGGTAGGAGGTCCCGGGGTGAGGGAGGGGCCTGGGCTCCAGCCTGACTCAGGCACACACTGGCTGTGTCACCACTGCAAGCCTTGTGCCCTTCAGGCCTCTATTTGCAACTCTTTAACGAGAGAGGTGGGACCTGATGGTCCTGGTCAGGGAAAGAGGGTCTGCTGAAAGTGCTTGCTTATCCCTTTCCTTCTCCACCAGATGCCGATAAGTCTGCCTACCTCATGGGGCTGAACTCAGCCGACCTGCTCAAGGGGCTGTGCCACCCTCGGGTGAAGGTGGGCAATGAGTACGTCACCAAGGGGCAGAATGTCCAGCAGGTGTACTACTCCATCGGGGCGCTGGCCAAGGCCGTGTACGAGAAGATGTTCAACTGGATGGTGACGCGGATCAACGCCACCCTGGAGACCAGGCAGCCGCGCCAGTACTTCATAGGCGTCCTGGACATTGCCGGCTTCGAGATCTTCGACGTGAGTGGGGAGCCTGGGGGCCGGGAGAACAGTAACTCACTGGTCCGCACAGGCAGCCCCCGCTGGCTGCGCCGGCTACAGGCCAGGCGCGGGGACGGCGGTGGGCTCCGCAGTGGTGGAGACGGTCATGTGTCTTCAGGGGGCTCTCCCTCCCCGCCCTGACAGGGGAGGGGAGGGACCAGCTGCACCCCTTGCCGGGCTGGATGCAGCCCTGGGCCCACTCCATGGGCCACGGACAGCTGCCCGCCTGACCCGCTCCCCTCCCCCACCCCCCTGCTCTGTAGTTCAACAGCTTTGAGCAGCTCTGCATCAACTTCACCAACGAGAAGCTGCAGCAGTTCTTCAACCACCACATGTTCGTGCTGGAGCAGGAGGAGTACAAGAAGGAGGGCATCGAGTGGGAGTTCATCGACTTCGGCATGGACCTGCAGGCCTGCATCGACCTCATCGAGAAGGTGCCGCTTTGGCCCCTCCACCCGGGTCCCCTTCACCCGCCATCCCAGACAAAGTGGCAGCCCTGTCCCTCTACACCCAGGAAACTAGTCCCCAGAATCCCAAGCCCCCTTCCAGGCCCTGCTTTCACACACTGTGACATCACAAGCATACACAGGTCCAGCCCTTCCTTCTCTCCCCAGCACCTAAGACCTTGTCCTGTCTGGTGGACACCTCCCAGGGTCTTAAGAGGGGGATGTAGTGAAGGAGAGGGCTCCTGGCCCCTCTGACACCCCATGAGAAGCGTCATTCGTGGAAAGAAACTAGGCTGAAGCTAGACATGTTGGCTCCCCATCCTCTCCCTGTTGGCTGAGGATAAGCCCGTCTTCAGCTCCTCTTATCTATGGAGGGTCCTCAGAGGAGACAGGACGGAGCTGGTGGGAGGCTCCCAGTGCTGCTTTGCTCCCAGGGCTCCATTGCTGATGGAGGCCAGAGGCCGCAGCAACTGCCCCTCCCCCAGCCCAGCCACGGCCAGTCAGAAGACAGGGCCTTCCCCACAAGCTTTGCGTAGTTATCCGGGGTGCTGCTCTTCCAGAGGCCTCAGATTTCCCTGAAACTGTATGTAAAAGTGTGTGTGGACTGGTGGTGGGCGAGGTGTACATGCAAGTGTGTGTGTGTACGTGCATTTTTCTGGGGAGGGGTCTTTGGATTCGCCAAATTCTCAGTAGGATCCCTGTCCCAGGAAAAGTCAAGAGCTGCTACACTTTCTGAAGTGCAGGACATTGTGCAGAACCTGGATCCCTCTAACCATTCCTTGAACGATTGTTACCCGTCATATAGGCACGAGTCTGGCCTGCCCTGTAGTCTGGCGCCTCTGACACACTTCTGTCCCAGCCTTCACCCTGCGCTGGGGCAGGGAGCCATTCAGGAAGAAGGGGCTGTTCTGTGAGCCCTGGGGGGCCGGGGGGTGGGGATTGGGAGTACAGGGCTCTTCTCTGGGTCCACTGGGGCAGAAAGAGGTTACATTGGCCAGATCTGAATGTATTCGGATTTAGGTTAACTCCAGGAATATTGGCTTCCTGTATCGGGACACGAGGTACCAGCTCGAGCTCTCTGTGGCCTGCCTGCTACACTGGGCTGCAGTCTCTCCTCTGTCGGGGTATGGGACTCTGCAAGCCTGGGAGTGCACTCAGAGATGCTCTCCCCCTCCCCACCCCGCCATCAGCCCATGGGCATCATGTCCATCCTGGAGGAGGAGTGCATGTTCCCCAAGGCCACTGACATGACCTTCAAGGCCAAGCTGTACGACAACCACCTGGGCAAGTCCAACAACTTCCAGAAGCCGCGTAACATCAAGGGGAAGCCGGAAGCCCACTTCTCCCTGATCCACTACGCTGGCACCGTGGACTACAACATCATAGGCTGGCTGGAGAAGAACAAAGACCCGCTCAACGAGACGGTAGTGGGCTTGTACCAGAAGTCCTCCCTCAAGCTCATGGCCACACTCTTCTCCTCGTATGCCTCCGCTGATGTCGGTAAGAGGGCAGCCCTGCACTGCTAGAGCAGTTCTGGAGGTGCAAGGAGCCAGGATCCCGCTGCTTCAAAGCACACAACTCTAAAGGCAGGAGGGAGCCTGTGAGCCACGGGAGGGGGTCAGGAGATCCCACAGCGGCCCATCTCTACCCCTTCTGTGGAAGTGCCATTTTCCCCTTTGGGTTATGGACGTCGTTGTACATGCTGTGCATCTCTTCAAGACTCTGGGCGACTGAAGATCAGTCAGGGTGGCACGCACATCACTGCAGCAGGCCTGGCATGGAGCCGTGCCTGCAGGAGGTCACAGTAAATGTTGAGAGGATCACTGAACATACAGTAGAACAAACGCGCCTCCAGTTCAGAGAAGGAAGAGAAAGGGTGTGAATTGAAACGATGAGGGTAAAGTACAAGAAGAAAAGTAGAAAGTGGAAAGATGTAAGCATGGGTCGGGGTTAGAAGGGATTGGGAGGAGAAAGCACTAATGTTATTTCAATGCTTGCTTTGTGCCAAGCACTGGAAGGCATGCTCCATGCTTGATCTTTTCTAATCTTCTTCTCCTCTTCATGAGAAAACTGAGACTTAGAGAATAACTTGCCCAAAGTCACACATCTAGTGAGAGGTAGAGCCTTGCCCCTAGCCGAGGGCTCCTCCGTTTTCAAGCCCTTGTTCATCATTCCTTCTCTTGTTATTAGGGGACAGCAGTAAAGGCAAAGGAGGCAAGAAAAAGGGCTCATCATTTCAGACAGTATCGGCCCTCCACCGGGTAAGAAGGGCCCAGAGATGCCAAGAGACTTGTGGTGGGCAGGCCCAGCCCAGAGCATTTTGTCTGCACCACCCTAACCTGATGCTCTGAGTTTGGAGAGGAAAGAAGCTAGAGTTATGTGGCCGTTTTTGGCATGTAAATTCTATACAAGCCTGAACTCACATCATAAATTATGTATCAGCTCCCTATCCCTTTGAGGGTTCTGGTGACAGGTTGTCTGGGTCCCAGGGCTCAGGGAACAAAGGGATGGTCCCTGTGGCTCCTGACCTCCAACTCTCATCCACCCCCAGGAGAATCTGAACAAGCTGATGACCAACCTGAGGACCACCCACCCTCACTTTGTGCGCTGCATCATCCCCAATGAACGGAAGGCTCCCGGTGAGCGATGCACAAGGGTCTAGTCTGGAGAGGGCACTTGGCATCCACTTGCCCTAAGGCTGACCCCCTCCCTCTCCCTTCCTGCCACAGGGGTGATGGACAATCCCCTGGTCATGCACCAGCTGCGCTGCAATGGCGTGCTGGAGGGCATCCGCATCTGCAGGAAGGGCTTCCCCAACCGCATCCTCTACGGGGACTTCCGGCAGAGGTGGGTACCAGGGCCCCCCAGGGCTCAGGGAACAGGGGGAGCACGGGCAGCCTCGGGTGGGAGGGGAGTCTTCATGTGGCCTCAGATTCTGTGGGCAGAGCAGATCAGTGCAGAACGTGGGTAACTACGGGCACCTCCCTCCCAGGTACCGCATCCTGAACCCGGCAGCCATCCCCGAGGGCCAGTTCATTGACAGCAGGAAAGGGACAGAGAAGCTGCTGGGCTCCCTGGACATTGACCACAACCAGTACAAGTTCGGCCACACCAAGGTGAGTCTAGAGCCCCGTAGGGTGGCGTTGCAGGATGTGCGACCATGCTGAGTGGACCAGCTGGGAGTTTGGAAGGCAGACCCCTGATTCCTGGCTACCCGTATCAACCAAGGGCTGGAACCCAGGCTTCCTTTCTGTCTTGTTTTTCACATTTCACTCCCAGGTCTAGGATGTGTGGGTAACAGGGCCCTGGGAAGCTGAGCCAGGGTCTCCCACACTCTCCCTCCACCCTGGCTACCCTTCTCTGAGGCTGTGGCCCCCTTGGCTCTACCCCTCACCCCCAGGTGTTCTTCAAGGCGGGGCTGCTGGGGCTGCTGGAGGAGATGCGGGACGAGAGGCTGAGCCGCATCATCACCCGCATCCAGGCACAAGCCCGGGGTCAGCTCATGCGCATTGAGTTCAAGAAGATCCTGGAGCGCAGGTGAGGCTGGAGGGAAAGAGAGAGGCACTCTCAGACGTGTAAGAGGCAGACAAGCAGAGCCAAGTGGCGTGGGTCAGAAGACCTAAATTCAAATCCTGGCTCCACCACTTACTAGCTAGCCTGGGCAAGTGACTTTGCCACTCTGGGTCTCATTTTGAATTCTTTAAAAAAGAAAATTCCCCTTAGGGAAATACAAATTAAGACTCCAATGAGATACCATTTTAAAACACTAGATTGACAAAAGTCAAGAAGTCTGACCCACTGCTTATGGATGTGTAAATGTGTGCAATCTCTTTGGAAAACAATGTATCATTTTCTTTTAAAGTTGAACAGTTACATACCTTTCCACTCCTGAGTGCATTCCCACAGAGAAACTCCTGCACGTGTTCAACATCAGACAAAAAAGAATCTTTATAGTAGCATTGGTCAAAATAGCAAAGATCTGGAAACAACTTGAATTTTCATCCACAGGAGAATGGGTGAATAGTAGTATACTCATTCAGGGGAATATTATAAAGCAATGAAAAAGGAGGAAACTAAAACTACATGGTACAACATGTTTGAACCTTAAGAGCATATTGCTGAGTAAACAAAAGCAAGTCACAGAAGGATACCTATTGTGTGATGCAATTTTTTTTTGATGCAATTTTTATAAAGCTCAGAAATAATTTTTAAAATAGCATATTGTTAAAAGATGCATACATATATGGTTAAAATATTTTTTGAAAAAGTTAGGAAACAAAAAACACTAGATTCAAGGTAGTGGCTGCTTCTGGTGGAAGGACCAGGAAAGGGGATGGGGTGGAGCCCACAGGTAGAATCTATGATGGCAATGCTCTAGCTCTTGTTTGGGTGATAAGTTCATGGACAGTCATTTTGTTTCATGCTTCATAACTTACACATATGTTATAGATATTCCTAAATGGAAAATATCATATTTTTAACATGCTTGAGGTTCTTATGAGATTAGAAACACCGAACACAGTAGACATTCTACAAGTGGTAG
The DNA here is from genome assembly GCF_028023285.1 of Balaenoptera ricei. Lineage (NCBI taxonomy): Eukaryota > Metazoa > Chordata > Mammalia > Artiodactyla > Balaenopteridae > Balaenoptera > Balaenoptera ricei. The sequence goes on along the minus strand of NC_082640.1, from coordinate 114,037,312 downwards.
CTCCCATAGCTACTAATACTCCAGTAAGGAAGATATAAACTGCCCTTTTGTTGAATTGATCAATTAATAAATATTTATGGAGCAACTCCATGTTCAGTGTGGTTACGCTGAGGTGGGGTTGCCTATCAAGGCTACAAGACGGGGTTCCTGCCCTCAGGTGCCTACAAACTTGCTTAGATGTGCTGGGAGCCGAGTGCTGCTGGCCCCATGATTGTGAAGTTCTCTTTTACAGTGCCCTTCCCTGCCTCCATGTTTCTTTGCCAGGGATGCCCTGCTGGTAATCCAGTGGAACATTCGGGCCTTCATGGGGGTCAAGAACTGGCCCTGGATGAAGCTCTACTTCAAGATCAAACCGCTGCTGAAGAGCGCAGAGACAGAGAAGGAGATGGCCACCATGAAGGAGGAGTTTGGGCGCCTCAAAGAGACGCTGGAGAAGTCGGAGGCTCGGCGCAAGGAGCTGGAGGAGAAGATGGTGTCCCTGCTGCAGGAGAAGAATGACCTGCAGCTCCAAGTGCAGGCGGTGAGACCATTTCTCCTCTCCCCTCCCCTGGATTATAGCCCGTCTCATCACCATGGACTATGAGTCTCGGAGCTCTGGCTCTCTTTAAGACCCTGGATCTCTCCTGTCTTTCATCACCATCTCTCCTCTCTGTCCTCTTCTCCCAGGAACAAGACAACCTCAACGATGCAGAAGAGCGCTGTGACCAGTTGATCAAGAACAAGATCCAGCTGGAGGCCAAGGTGAAGGAGATGACCGAGAGGCTGGAGGACGAGGAGGAGATGAACGCCGAGCTCACGGCCAAGAAGCGCAAGCTGGAAGACGAGTGCTCTGAGCTCAAGAGGGACATTGATGACCTGGAGCTGACGCTGGCCAAGGTGGAGAAGGAGAAGCACGCAACAGAGAACAAGGTGAGGGCAGCTCCCTCTGGCTCCAGCCCAAGTCTCCTCAGGATTCCCAGACCTGAGTGTGGCCCTGGTCCTTGGCATTGGAGGTCTCCACAGATGTCTCCAGGTTGGTGACCTTTGACCCTAAAGGGGATGGGGTTCTTGGTCAACAGGTGAAGAACCTGACAGAGGAGATGGCTGGGCTGGACGAGATCATTGCCAAGCTGACCAAGGAGAAGAAAGCTCTGCAAGAGGCCCACCAACAGGCCCTGGATGACCTTCAGGCTGAGGAGGACAAGGTCAACACCCTGACCAAGTCTAAGGTCAAGTTGGAGCAGCAGGTGGATGATGTGAGTAGCAACAACCATGCTCCATCCCTCTCAGGTTGGGATTTTTCAGGCAACACCGATGGCCAAGGGGTTCCCAATCCCTAGAACTCACTTCCATGACCCCTGGGGCCCTTTTCTTTCTGCATTCCTCACTAGGCTGGGTCTCTAATCCTTCATGCTTGCAGGGCTAACTCTGCTGGTTTGACTTCCAATCCCATTGGACTTTGGGTTTAGAAGGGAGCAGAAGAGGATGCACTGTGGATCTCAGGTTTCCTACATCCTGTTCATTTTCTTTTCTCCACCAGCTGGAGGGATCCCTGGAGCAGGAGAAGAAGGTGCGCATGGACCTGGAGCGAGCCAAGCGGAAGCTGGAGGGTGACCTGAAGCTGACCCAGGAGAGCAACATGGACCTAGAGAACGACAAGCTGCAGCTGGAAGAAAAGCTCAAGAAGTAGGAGCCTGCGGCGGCTAGGAAGGGCTACTGAGGGTGTCTGGCCTGAGGGTTAGAGCGTAAGGTGCTGCAGCACCTCTGGCCAAGGCTGCTCTGGGCACACGGCCCCCGCCCCCCACCTTCACCCTCGGGGCCAGGGGGAGGGGACTGGTCCTCGCATGCCGAGGCAGAAGGAGAGGATGGGCACAGAGAAAGGAAAACCACCTGTCACCCTCTTCTCCTCCAGGAAGGAGTTTGACGTTAATCAGCTGAACAGTAAGATTGAGGATGAGCAGGCACTGGCCCTTCAGCTGCAGAAGAAACTGAAGGAGAACCAGGTGAAGTTCTTCTGGGTGGAGCCACCCAGGAGCTCAGTGGCGCTGAGGCAGCTGAGGCTGCAGGAGTTGCTTAGGGTTCTAGACAGTATCTAGAACTCCAAGCCGCCCGGAGGCCCCAACAGCCCTGACTTACAGGCACTTGGGAACATCAGCCTTCCCCCACTAGAGCAATAATGTCTTATTTCAGCAGGGCTATTTGGGGGAGAGGGTGGGGATCATACTTACTAAAAGGGCTTCTCTTGCTGAGCTATGCGCCACCTCATGGGTTTTCTGCTCTGGGACAATTGGTAGGGCTCCGTTCTCCTCTAACCCTTACTTTTGGTGCTTCTCCCCGCTTCATGGGGGTGAGAACGGCCTTCGTGGAGCACCTTCCCATGGGAAGCTCTGTTCTTATTCTTCCCAGGTATTTACCCTAGCCACTAACTCAGGCTGGATCCCCACAGAGCACCATGATATGGAGTCAATTCCTGCAAACTTGAGCAAGTCACTCCCCCCTCCTGAGCCTCAGATTCTCCTCTCATCTGTAAAATGGGACTAATGACCCCTGCCTTGCAGAGGACCAGAAGAGATATTGTTAGGAACCCACTTTGTCAACCAAGAGGCGACATATATATGTCATTTTAATATAGCTCAGGCTAGAGAAGTGAGCCAGCCACTTGCAAGAAGATGTTCTTTTGTCTTTCCCATGGCTTTCTCATCCCTCTGCAGGAGGAGATTGAATTAACAGCCAGAGTCTCCCTTGCCTTTAATGCACCCTGAATTCTAATGTGCTTTTAGTCCCGTGTTTGTCAGAAGAGCCCTGGAAGCAAGGAAGGCAGGTACTCTCATTCCCATTTCATAGCTGCAGAAGCTATACGGCCACATCTGGACATAGTGACCCCAAGGCCACAGGGACTCAGCTATTTATCCTCTCATTTTCTTATGGGACCACTAGTGGAGAGAGCTGATCTCCCCTCAGCATTCAGGGTCGATGGCCCAGGGTACAAGTGACACATGAACACAATTCCCCTCCTCTGGGGGCTGCTCAGGGGCTGGTCTGCCTTCAGTGATACTCTTCCCTCCCATCTTCTTGGGTGCCCCTTCTGGGTTTTAGCCCGAATATTAGGATGTCCCCAGGTTCTCCTACCCTGGTCTGGTCAACCTCTTTGACTGTTGAACCCAGAACAACTGTGCTGTTATCCTCACCAGGTCTTGGCAATGGGCTGTGGCTCCTCCTTCTTCCTGCCCAAGCTCTTGCACTCAGTCCCCATTCTCCATCCTGGGAGCAGGGGTATGGTGGGCCTCTCTCTGCTGCTCCCAGGACCCACACACACACATTCCATCAACACCATACATAACCACAGATGAAGGGATTCCACCAATCCTCCCCTTTGCTCCTGGCTAGTCAGACAACAGATCAAAATGGTAAATGGGACATTCTTTCAATTTAGTCAGGCCAAGGCTAAGGCCAGAAAATAACGAGGTAGGGACATGATACAGAGGAGGGCACCCTGCTAGCACTCACCTGGCCTGGAAGGGAACAATTAAGCTGGAACCCAGCCCTGGGCATAAATAAAGTAAGCCCTGGAGAGTGAGGAATATGGTTGATTAGACTTTGTGGTTAATTCGGAAGATTACAAAAGTTTTTGATTATTTTGAGGCACATTGTTGCAAATATTTGTAAAATACAAGCACCAGCTTTCCTGCCTTATCATTAGCAGAGCAGAGCCTAGTGAATCTGTGGAATCTTTGAGACCCAGGACCTCACGGGATCTCAAGATCCCTCTCTGAACACAGATTCTCAGGAATCAGGGCTGCGGATGCTCAGACTGGGTCTGAGATGCCCCTCCAGGAAATGCCTTGAAGGTTTGGCTTCAACCAAATTCCCACTGATGGTCTGTGTATTATAGGATGTTTGGCAGCCTCCCTGGCCCCTGCCCACTAGATGCCAGTAGCAACACCCCCTCCCCAAGTCATGACAATCAAAAATGTCTACAGACCTTGTTGACTGTCCCCTGGGGCACAGAATGTCCCCTGGTGAGAACCACTGCTCTGCAGGACCTGGGTGCTTTGGCCAGGAGCCTTCTAGAGCCCTGGGGAGGGGGCTCTGATGGAGAGGTCAGGCAGTGGGTCTGAGCCCCCTATACCCTGCCCAGGCACGCATCGAGGAGCTGGAGGAGGAGCTGGAGGCCGAGCGCACTGCCCGGGCCAAGGTGGAGAAGTTGCGCTCAGACCTGTCCCGGGAGCTGGAGGAGATCAGTGAGCGGCTGGAGGAGGCCGGCGGGGCCACGTCCGTGCAGATCGAGATGAACAAGAAGCGCGAGGCTGAGTTCCAGAAGATGAGGCGGGACCTGGAGGAGGCCACGCTGCAGCACGAGGCCACGGCGGCCGCCCTGCGCAAGAAGCACGCAGACAGCGTGGCCGAGCTGGGCGAGCAGATCGACAACCTGCAGCGCGTGAAGCAGAAGCTGGAGAAGGAGAAGAGCGAGTTCAAGCTGGAGCTGGACGACGTCACCTCCAACATGGAGCAGATCATCAAGGTCAAGGTGGGCCGTGCTCTCCTCTCCTCGCCCTCTCCTCTCTCACAGCCTCGCAGTGCGCCTTACTTCCACTTCCTCTCTGCCACTGCTCTTATTCTCACTCCCTTCATCACCCTCTGGTCTCTCTCCCTCTCTCCCTTGCACCTGCTTTGCCCTCCACCTGTGTCTCCATCTCCTCACCATCTCTCCCTTCTTTAATTCATGCATCCTCTCCAGATTGTGTCCCTCCAGCCCCGCCCCATTTCACCCCCCACCCCCTGCCTCTGTGCTCTCCCCAACCTTGGCCCTCCCTTCCTTCCTCCAGTCAACCCAGCCCCTCCCACATTCACCTTTCTCTTGTCCCTTACCGCCTGAAGGCAAACCTGGAGAAGGTGTCCCGGACACTGGAGGACCAGGCCAACGAGTACCGGGCGAAGCTAGAAGAGGCCCAGCGCTCCCTCAATGACTTCTCCACCCAGCGAGCCAAGCTGCAGACGGAGAACGGTGGGTGCCCCTAACCAGCCCTGTACCTGCCTCATGGAAGAGCGTCAGTTGCCCCCTTCCATGGCCCACAAACCCTTGTTCCCACCTGCAGGTGAGCTGTCCCGGCAACTGGAGGAAAAGGAGGCGCTGATCTCCCAGCTGACCCGAGGGAAGCTCTCCTACACCCAGCAGCTGGAGGACCTCAAGAGGCAGCTGGAGGAGGAGGGCAAGGTGAGGCCCGGCTACGGGGCAGCGGACAGGATTGATGGCAGCCCTGGGGCAACCAACCTCAGAAATGGAGACTAGAAGCTGCAGAGAGGCCTCTGTAATGAAAAAACCTCCAGGCCAGGTTCTTCTACTCTTCAGCTAAGCCACACCCGAACATCACTGAGTGCATCCTTTCTTATTTGGAAGGGATGGGCAAACTGGGAAGGTACCTTAAGGTGTTGAGATTCCACACCAGCCCTCACCCTGAAGGAGGCCGGGGCTTGGTTGAAGTTCATAGATATGAAAAGGATCTGGAGAATGGGGAAAGGGCCTTCCCTCCCACCTTCCCAGATGCTGAACCCACCTCCCGGTGCTGCCTCTCCCAGGCGAAGAACGCCCTGGCCCACGCGCTACAGTCAGCCCGGCACGACTGTGACCTGCTGCGGGAGCAGTACGAGGAGGAGACGGAGGCCAAGGCCGAGCTGCAGCGCGTCCTGTCCAAGGCCAACTCGGAGGTGGCCCAGTGGAGGACCAAGTATGAGACAGACGCCATCCAGAGGACCGAGGAGCTGGAGGAGGCCAAGTGAGTCCCGGGCGGCCCCCCACCCTGCTTCTAAGAGAGGAAGGCTCAAGAGGACATGGGTAGAGACAGGCAGAGTGGGCATGGGAGGCAGATTGACAACCTGCAGCGGAAGGCTGAGGTGGAAGAGAGGAGGTGGGGAGAAACGTGGTGGGCAATACAAGTGCTTGTGAGGGAGCTGGGATCCTGTGCTCTGAGTGAACCCTGGCTGGCCCTGACTCACTTCCTGTGACGGGCGAGCTTTTGGCCCGGGTTATACCTGATGCTCACGTATAAGACGAGCAAAAAGCTTGTTGGTCAGAGGAGCTACCGCCGATCAGCCTGGGTGGGGAGAGGTGAGGGCTGCCACCCTGATGCCGCTCCCCGTAGGGAAGAGCCTCTGTTCTAGGCACCCGAAGCCCTGGCTCCCTGGAGGCTGGGGTTCCAGGGCCTGAAGGGCTGCTCAGTGTCCCAAGGAGCTGTGTGGGAGGGCCGGGCCCTCCTCATCTGGCAGTTCAGGGAGGGGAGGTCCCAAGGCCCCGCTGTTCCCAGGTAGAGTGACACACATACACCCAACCGCCCCGGGCAGGAAGAAGCTGGCCCAGAGGCTGCAGGAGGCGGAGGAGGCCGTCGAAGCAGTCAATGCCAAGTGCTCCTCGCTGGAGAAGACCAAGCACCGGCTGCAGAATGAGATCGAAGACCTGATGGTGGACGTGGAGCGCTCCAACGCGGCCGCCGCGGCTCTGGACAAGAAGCAGAGGAACTTCGACAAGGTGGGCCCAGCCCGGGGGCTCGCAGCCAGGGGCCAGAGCAGGCGGGCAGGCGGGAGTCGGGAACGTCCTCCCGGGAGGCAGAGGCTGGGAGGAGGCTGAGCCCAGGACGGGGGCCTGGGCGCCCCTGGGGGTGGGGCTGGGGCTGCCCGGTGAGCCGCGTCGCGTCCCCGCAGATCCTGGCCGAGTGGAAGCAGAAGTACGAGGAGTCGCAGTCGGAGCTGGAGTCGTCGCAGAAGGAGGCGCGCTCCCTCAGCACCGAGCTCTTCAAGCTCAAGAACGCCTACGAGGAGTCCCTGGAGCACCTGGAGACCTTCAAGCGGGAGAACAAGAACCTGCAGGGTGCGGGCCCAGGCCGGGGGCGGGGGCGGGGGCGGGGCAGGGAGGGTCCGCACGTGGCGCCACCCAGCGGCTGCTAGAGGCGTGCCCCCCCGTTGGACCACGGCTGCCCCCAGCTGAGCGGCCCGCCCCTCCCACAGAGGAGATCTCCGACCTGACGGAGCAGCTGGGCTCCAGTGGAAAGACCATCCACGAGCTGGAGAAGGTCCGCAAGCAGCTGGAGGCCGAGAAGCTGGAGCTGCAGTCGGCCCTGGAGGAGGCCGAGGTGAGGGCCTGGCTCTGCCTGCACCCCTGCCTCCGACCCTCTCCTACCCACCCCTGCCCTCCTGTCTCTGACTCCGCACTCTACCTTACCTGGGGGTGACGCTGACCCAAGACAAAATCTATCAGCTCCTTATTCTTAGTCCAAGGTCATATACCCACTACCCATGACTACCTCCAAAGCCAAGGTCTGTGCAAAGGAAAATGCCACACACAGCTTGATCATAGGTTTGTTTCCCACTGGGTTTATAAAGTTGAAACCTGGCCATCATAACAACCCCTCAGACAGTGGGTGGGAACAGGGGCTCCAGAGTCAAACAGACTTGAGTTGGAAACTTGGCTTCAGGACCACCACTTTGTCATTGGGCAAGTTCCTTAACCTATCTGTACCTCGGTTTTCTCATCTGTAAAATGGCATCAGTTGTATATACCTCATAAGATTTTACGCATGACTATTATGAAGATTAAATGAGGTAACATGCTTAAGCACTTAATATATATTAGCTATTGTTACTGTTCATTTGTAAGAACCTAGCGATAGCCCTGAGATTTGGGGCTTCTAACTTTTTTCACTACAGGGTGAGGGACCTGGGAAACAAAGAGAAACGTTTGAATTTGTGGTTGTAAAAATCCTTCCCTTTTCTATGATATTTTAGATGGGTCAGGATCATGCAGTGTTGGTGCTGGAGGGTCTTGACAATTGTGAGCTCAGAACCCTTTCCTTGACAGAGGAAACCGGGGGTATCCAGCACTTCCTACCCCAGAGCACCCGGATGGCCTGGGATGCAGGTCCCCCCTCCCCATCTCTTCTCAGCTCTTCCCCTCCTGGCTGACACCTTGCATCCTCCCAGCCTCCCTCCCCAATGTACCCTGTGCCCTGACTGTCTACTTCGGTCCCTCTCCCCTCCAGGCCTCCCTGGAGCACGAGGAGGGCAAGATCCTCCGGGCCCAGCTGGAGTTCAACCAGATCAAGGCAGAGATGGAGCGGAAGCTGGCAGAGAAGGACGAGGAGATGGAGCAGGCGAAGCGCAACCACCTGCGGGTGGTGGACTCCCTGCAGACCTCCCTGGACGCGGAGACGCGCAGCCGCAACGAGGCCCTGCGGGTGAAGAAGAAGATGGAGGGCGACCTCAACGAGATGGAGATCCAGCTCAGCCACGCCAACCGCGTGGCCGCCGAGGCCCAGAAGCAAGTCAAGAGCCTCCAGAGCTTGCTGAAGGTACACGGTGACTCTTGGGAGCAGGAAGTCACCTCACCCAGGGAGGGGTGGTGGCCGAGTTGGGTGGTGGCGTCCCATCACAGCGCCAGATCCCTCCTGCCCCTGGGCCGTCGCAGACACCTCCCACAGGTCCCACCTGAGCCGCCGCCAGGGGCTCTCCACAGCGGCCAGTTCAGCTGACAGCCTTCTGATGGGCCAGAGCCCAGCTCCCTCTCTCACGCCCACTCTCCTGATGCGCAGGACACCCAGATCCAGCTGGATGACGCGGTCCGTGCCAACGATGACCTGAAGGAGAACATCGCCATCGTGGAGCGGCGCAACAACCTGCTGCAGGCCGAGCTGGAGGAGCTGCGGGCCGTGGTGGAGCAGACGGAGCGGTCCCGGAAGCTGGCCGAGCAGGAGCTGATCGAGACCAGCGAGCGGGTGCAGCTGCTGCACTCCCAGGTGAGAGGCCAGGAGAAACCCGCTGAGCAGCAGAGCCAGGCCATCTAACAATGTTCTGAATCAGATGCCCTGAGAAAGCATACGTCCAACCTGGATCATAAATCATTTCATCTCTTGGACCAGCTCGCCTCTGTTAGTCATGGCTGCGGAACCACAACCTTGAGAAAGGGGTCTACACTTAAAAGCTAAGAGTGTCATGGTTGATGGGTGGTGTCTGGCAAAAATCACAAATCTGGGAGTCGTGGAATGCATGCTGTGATGTGACATCCTACATCTAGAAGACAGCCAGCCTCAGCTTGCTGTATTAAAATGGGACTTTTGGAGTTGAAAGAAGCACAACCGCATCTACTTACAAACCAAATTCTCCACAGAACACCATTTTTCTGCAATCCCATACACACTGTTTTCAGCTATACTCGGTAATGAGTTTTTATGTCCATCTTACTGCACTGCCCTGTGGAGTTTTGTTCCGTAATCTAGTACATATGGGAATGACATCACCCACTGATGTGGTCCTCTCTTCCTTACCCCACTCTTTCTATAACTATAGTCACTTCCAGGATACAGTCCCTTTAAACAAGTTTTTCCCATTTTCCTTGGAATATTTTCATACTCCTGCACAGACATGTTACTACAGAGCTCAGGAGTAGAACTACAGACCCTTTCCTGCTTGAAGTCTTTCTTCAGAGCTGAGTCCCTTTAGATATAATGTCTAGAATATATCTATTTTCATAGGAAAAGAGAAAACAGGTGCAAAACAAGGAAAATACTAAAAGCAAGACATGTTTTTTAAAAAATGACCAGTTCTAATTTTCTCTGGGTAAAAGTGTAGAATCAGGCAGCAAAGCATACATTCAGTAGTTTTCCTTACCTTTATCTAGAACACCAGCCTCATCAACCAGAAGAAGAAGATGGAGGCAGACCTGTCCCAGCTTCAGAGTGAAGTGGAGGAGGCAGTGCAGGAGTGCAGGAACGCCGAGGAGAAGGCCAAGAAGGCCATCACGGACGTGAGTCCCCCCGCCCCCCTGCCTGCTCCAAGATAAGGTTTCCTTTGGCTTGAAGACTTCAACCACGTGTCGCCTCTCTCCTGTGCACAGGCCGCCATGATGGCGGAGGAGCTGAAGAAGGAGCAGGACACCAGCGCGCACCTGGAGCGCATGAAGAAGAACATGGAGCAGACCATCAAGGACCTGCAGCACCGGCTGGACGAGGCCGAGCAGATCGCCCTCAAGGGCGGCAAGAAGCAGCTGCAGAAGCTGGAGGCCCGGGTGCGGGAGCTGGAGAATGAGCTGGAAACCGAGCAGAAGCGCAACGCGGAGTCGATCAAGGGCATGAGGAAGAGTGAGCGTCGCATCAAGGAGCTCACCTACCAGGTGCGGGCGCGGCGGCTGCTCTGGGGCCGGGCCCTTGGGAGTGGACGTGAAAGCGCATCCCTCGCCCCACCTCCTTACCCACACAGGCCCCGCACAGAGCCTCCCAGCCCTCCTGCCACCTGCTCCTTGAGAAGCTGTCTTGAGATTAATTTTCTTTCACAATCTCTGGAGACAGTTTGGCTCGAGTCCATGAATTTTTCTAGCGAAGGGAGAATCTACTTCTACTTCTTGAAAGCTCTTTGAACCAGCATTTCCCCAGTTTTTTAATAACCTGAAGTGCTACCGTGAAGGCTTCAGAACAGTCCAAGCCATCTTTCCACCAGCCTCAGAGGCAGGGGCGTTGTGTGGCATTTTTGTGATGAAAGTCAGGGATGGGAAAAGACTCAGATCTTCCGTGGAACTTCTGGGACAACAAACAGAAGGCCTTAGAGAAAGAAATCCCAAAATGTTCTAAGCCCTCCATCTGTATAGCTCAGAGCTTATGCCCTTGATCTGGTATTTTCACAGTGTGCCTGGGCAGGAGAGACAGAGAAAGGGGGTATTGGTCCATTTGACAGCTGGATATGAGAGGCACAGGAAAGAGATACAGACGTAGAACTTCAGGTGTATCGTGGGCATAAGTGGCAATAGCATCCTAGCACATGCAATGATCGGGAATGATCACGCGACATTGGAGCCACTGATCCTGGTGCCCAATACCTGACCCAGTACAATGCATATTGGGTTATGATAGATTAGAATGATCTGGATTATGATAATCCCTTCTTTCTGCTTTCCTCATTAGTCCTCTCTGGTCACTCCAGAACCACTGGCCAAGAGCACCTCTGGTGCTCCAGATTAGAGCTGAAACAGCCCTGATGTCTCCATATTATCAGATGAAGAAATCCCGTTTGGTTCCGAGCCCCTCCTCCCATTTCTCACCTTAGGGCCACAGCCCTCCTTGCTTTTTAGATCCTGGACTGAGGACCTTGCCGTGCCCTTTGACCTATAAGTAGTGTCAGAGATGAAGTTTCCCCACCAGCTCTCTGACCTGGCCTGTTGGAGGGAGAAGCAGCTAAGGCGTGAGGAGAAGATGGGGTGGTGAGGGAGGGAAAGGTAATCGCTCTCGTTCCTCCCCCAACACTGGCTTCTCCCGCCCACATGCCCCCAGACGGAGGAAGACAGGAAGAACCTGCTGCGGCTGCAGGACCTGGTGGACAAGCTGCAGCTGAAGGTCAAGGCCTACAAGCGCCAGGCCGAGGAGGCGGTGAGTTCATGGTTTCCTCCACACACTCCTCCTATGTGTCAGAACCAGCAAGTGTCCACCCCAGCGTGAGGCCTGGATGGAGGGTTTGCTATTCACTTTAACTCTCAAACTCAGAGCTGTGTCAGGCACTCTAAGTTCATAAGAGCAAAGCTTATTCCACCCAGGACCTGCCCACAAGCTGCTTGTAATCCGTATACCGGTAAGCCCAAGAGAAGGCAGTGCAGCTGCTAATGGAGGTCAGGGGGCCAGCCAGTGCTGAAGGCTGGACGGTGGCAGGACAACTGGGCCTGGAAGAGGACCTGAGCAGGCATAGCACAGTGGGGAGGACAGAAGTGTGGATGTGACATGCTGATGAGCACACCTGTGCAGGAACCCCTGGCAGTCCAGGAGCATCTGTCAGTGTCACAGTTGGACAGGTGCGGTGAAGCTGGATTCTGAGGGCAGGGAGACCAGGCAGCTTGGGATTCCTCTTGGGCAACGAGTGGCTGGGAGTCTGAGTGCTGGACAAGTTTGAGGAGGGGGCCAAGCCAGGAGCAGGACACCCTTGGCAAGGCTGTTGCAGGAACACGGGTGAGGGGTAAGAGCGCTGAGCCCCTGGTCAGGGACAGGGAGTCCCCCAGACTAGGAGGCTGGGCCCCCTCTCTCCTCATCCTCCCGCCCCCCAAACCCCCGCAGGAAGAACAGGCCAACACCAACCTGTCCAAGTTCCGCAAGGTGCAGCACGAGCTGGATGAGGCAGAGGAGCGGGCGGACATCGCCGAGTCCCAGGTCAACAAGCTGCGGGCCAAGAGCCGCGACATCGGCGCCAAGGTGGGTCCCTCCCCAGACCCCGCTACTCACGCCCCTAGCAGCGCGGCCCCAGTGTCAGTGCCCTCTTAGTGGGCACTCCTCCCCCTGTATTTGGATAGCCCTGAGGGTCCCACAGCACTCACACCTGAGCATCCCCCCTCCTGCTCAGAGAAGCCCCCCACAGACTGGAACCTCCTTAGGAAGCCCAGTCCCACCCCCCCGAACCACAAGGACCCCTAAATGGGACCCCAAGATCCCTGAGGCCTGAACCTCTCCCCACTAAGGGCATCTCCCTTAGGCCCCTCAAAGCCCTGGAGATTCCCCCCCACACCCTTCCTCCCTCCCGCCAGCTGCCCCCTCACACCTTTTATTCTTTCTCAGCAAAAAATGCACGATGAGGAGTGACACTGCCTCTGAACCTTGCTCTTGCTGACCTGCAATAAACATGAGTGCCAGACTCTGCCTGAGCCCCTATCCTTCCCCGCCGACCATCCAGGAGCCATCCTGGACTCCTGGGGGAGGGGGGCCCTGCCCCTGTGTCAGAGCTGGGGGAGCCAAGACACCCCACATCTACAGAGGAGGAACCGGGCCCATAGAGGTGAGGCGGCTTCCCTGAGGTGGCAGAGCCGTGAGTCCCCCTACTGCTCAGCCAACCAGACAAGGGACGAGAGGGAGAAATTTCAAAAGTGGAGAAAACAAAGGCACCAGAGGGTGAGCCAATTCTCGACACTAGGAGACAGAATTTCACTGCTGAAACTGAAGCCACCCTCCACCTACCCTACCCCTGAGGCCACAGGAGTCCTGGGACACCTGTTCCCTCCAAAATGAATTCCCCACCGATGCCAGGAGAGGCTCAGAGCTGGCTGGGGATAGAGATGTGGATAAAGAGGGTGACACAGGTCCCTTTCTGGTCAGCCCCTTAGAAGTAACCCATAGGGAGTCCCGCTCCCCATCAGCCACTGGTACAGTTGGCTGGGGCCCGGGTCTGTGGGCCACACCTCATCGTGAGGGCATCCTGAGACTCTGGAGCCAGCTGACACCAAACTGAACCAAAGTGTGGACCAAACCTGGGTCCCGCTTGTCTCATTTTGACCTCTCACACAGACACAGACGAGCAGGGCACGTGCAGGTGCACACCACGGAGCACACTTCGGCTCCCTTCGAGCTCCCACCAGGGACAGGCTGGCCCGTGTCACACGGCTGCTCAGGGGACAAGGCGGGTCCTTACCCCACTCTGCTCCTAGCAAACCCCTGCCCCCTGCTGAGCTTTCCTATGGCCAGGCCCTCCTGACCACCTTCTCATCCCTTCATTGCCCTCCCCATCTCCTGGACTCCCCTGGCTAAGCCCTTCCGCTCCCTCTTCTGAGGCCTTGACCGCCGCCTGCGCAAGGTCGGTCACCAGTCTTGAGAATAGCCCGTCGGTAAAGTCCTGAGAACTGTGAGCAGAGACCAGAGAAACACAAAAGCCAGTCGGTTCCAGCCCTGGAGAGGCTACCAGTTCCGGCGAGGAGCCAGGACATGAGGTCAGGAGAACAGGAACCCAGAGGCAGGAAAAGCCAGACCAAGAGTGGCTGGTGGTTAGCACCGAGGGGAGCAGAGCAACTCTACCAGAGTTCAGGTTCAGGCAGGGCTTGGGTGCTGGGGCCTGCATCTGGAAGGAGCACCCTAGAAGAAGGAAGGCATTTCAGGGCAGGGACACAGAAGCACTGGAGAGGGGCTAGCAAGTCAGCTTGGACGAGCTAGGCCACGCTGGGCTCTGCGGGGCTGGGCAAGGATGTCCCGGCCACACTGAGCTGTCACGGGCCAGGCAGGGCTGACTCCAAAGTCCCCCTGAGCCATGACTGCCCTTCACTAGCTGGTCTTCTTCCCATCTGTGAGTGTTCAAGGATGGGCCTGCTGGGCACCTCTGAATCCCTGGGACCCAGCACGGGGTCTGCACATGGGATGCTCAGGAAATGTCCTGCTGAGGCACTGGCAAGCTGGGAAGGTGGACCTGCTGGTGGAGGGAGCTGGAAATGAGGCTGGGCCATTTTTTATGAGTTACAGGGGCTCAGTACAATATCCAGAACACCTGTTCAGGTGTTAGGAGAGCTGGGCTCCAGCCCTAACTCTGTCACAAATAAAGAGGTCACTTCCCCTAACTGGGCGTGTCCTCTCTTATGTGAATTGAGGGCATTGAACCAGCTGATATCTGAGGGCTCATGCAGCTCCAGCAATGTGGGAATCTCTGCCCTCATCTGATGCTGACCTCTCCCTGGCAGCCTGCGGGCCAAGTCCTCCCCACACCACCAGGGGGAGCTCTACACACGCCCCAGGCAAGCACCGCACCTCAAACGCACTAAGACCGGGGTGTGAAAAGCTTGGCAAGTGGGCACTCATTCACATCCGGAAGGCTTGCGCCTTCTCAGACACAGAAGCCTGGGTGCCCGGCCACCAGGCACACCGCAAGGTGGCCTTGCACACAAGAGTTGTGGCATGGAAGCTTTATGTTGAAGGATGTCTAAGCTCCCCCTTCCTCATTGTTCACACCTGGTCCCAGAGAAGGGACCGTGACCTGCTCCAGGCAACACTCCCATGAATACTCTTTGGCATTCCTAATCTGCCTAATTTGGGGGGAAGAAAAAGATTCACCAGTAGGATTCAAGTCTTTTAATTTGGGAATGACCAGCTTCCTCCTGTACCCTCCCCTTCGTCCATAACACCCCCTCCCTGGCCGAGCTTCATCAGAAGCCAGATCTCAGAACACCAGGTCCCACAGACAAATCCCCGGTGACTTCTCAGGCCTGGCTCCATCGCTGTAGGCTGGGGTGATGGACAGTAGGCTGGGGAGCTAGTGAGTCCATAGGAGACGTGTCTGGGCTCTGCTGTCCCCCTTTTCTGGCTGGGCTCAGGAGCCAGGTAGCCCCAGTATCACTACTGGTCCCCTGTGAAGATGGAGCCAGGTGGGGTAGGGCATGGCAGGGTGGGGTAGCTGGGGCAGGGGGTGGAGGGGGCATCTCCTCTCCCCAGAGCACAGGCACTCACCCTGGGTGGCCCTGGGTGCCATCTCAGTCCGGTAGATCTTGAAGGCATCGTAGGCAAAGACGGAAACCAGGATGATGCCAAAAACCTGTGGGAGTTGGAGCAGGGATGGCACAACAAAGGCCATCAGGCCATTGATACTGGGGAGAGGGAGGTGGGTGATATGGGGCAAGGTGTGAGGCAGACCCCGGGCACTGGGTTGAGCTTGGGGTGGAGAGAGGCACACAAAGTGTGCAACCACCAGCCAAAGGTCCTTGGGGAGCCAGAGAGCTCTGTGGGGCTGACTCACAAAAGCAGCAATGGCAGCTCCGTCCCGGGAGGTCACAGCCGCAAAGGAGACCACCAGGAAGATGATGCTGGCGCTGACACAGCGGAGGAAGTCCTGGGGGTTGGGGGTCCAGGGTCAAAGGGAAGCAGAGGGCAGGGGGCATCACCCTGAGGTTTTCCAGGCTAGTCAGCAGCTTGACCCTCAGGCACTGTGAATCCCTACATGGAGATACCCTTGGACACAACATAAAGTGCTTGAGAGATAGAGAGAGAACTCACACAGCTCCCCAGGGGAGGGATGAAGATAAATGCAGAGCGACCAGGACCAGGACGAGAAGCCAGGGGCCTGGGCTGGGGCTGGACCTGGACAAGGGAGCGGATCTGAGGGATGTGGGTCAAAGGAGTGTTTGAGTGCTGGGTATGGGAGCCGGACTCCTTGCTAAACCAGGAAAAGGAGAGAGGCTGGGAGAGGAAAGGAAAATTCAACGTGCAGAGAAGAAAGGGACAAGAACGGGGTGGGGGAGGCAGGGTCCCTCACCAGACAGGGCCAGTTCAGCCGATCGAAGCGCTGGTAGTACTGGGTGGCGTAGAGGAAGAGGAAGGCTAGTGTGATGAAGAACTCCAGTAGCGCAGCAGCCATGTAGGCGGAGATGGAGGCCGTGAAACAGACGAAGATGATGAAGGTCAGGGCCTGCGGGACAGAGGGTGGGAAGCTTGCCAGGAAGGGGACACAGGCACAGCCAGACCTTTGCCCTCTCCCTCCCCGGAGCTCCCCCAGCCGGCCCCACCACCTGTCCTTGGAGGTCTCACCATTCCTGGAGCCACATCCAGGGCTTTTGCCTATTGACGTCCGACTCTGGCCCCCCACCTCTGCCCGCCCATGCTCCCCCTGCCCCGGGATCCCAGTAGCCCCAGCAGTTTGGCCAAGCTGCACGGCTCCAGGGGCCGCCACTCTGTGAAATCCACAAGAGAGTGGGTCCCCCTTTAGCTCCGAGTACA
This sequence comes from Balaenoptera ricei, assembly GCF_028023285.1. NCBI lineage: Eukaryota > Metazoa > Chordata > Mammalia > Artiodactyla > Balaenopteridae > Balaenoptera > Balaenoptera ricei. Next base: position 114,020,855 of record NC_082640.1, on the reverse strand, counting down.
ATGGGAACGCCAGCCCCTGGAGTGGCGCCCACATCAGCCTGTGGCCCCAGGAGGCACCCCATGCCCCATAACACTTCCCCCACTCCTGGATGCCTAAAACTCTTCTGACAAGGACCAGAGCCTCTGGTTCCATGCCAAGAGGCAAGGTTTAGAGGGCAGATGCTCCAGGGTGGACTCTGGGGTCCCCTCAGCTCTGGCGATGTAGGATGGCACATATGCAGAAGACTTAAGTTTACTAGTAGGTCTTGCTAAGTGACTAAGGGAAGCTCCTTTCCTGAGGACAGATGTTCATGGGGAGCAAGCAGCAGATAAAGTGGGGCTGCAGGAAGTCTGGCCTTTTTGGTAGTTGAACTTCTCGGACATGCCAAGAAGTGGCCATCATAAAGCCCGGGGGGAAGACCGGCTGGCGTGACCGGCTGGCGTTACCGCTGTCCCATCCCTGTGCCTCACACCCCCTCGATGTCCCAGAGAGCTGTCCTCTGTTTAACTTCAATCCTTCCTGCAGCAACTGAAACCTGCTGTGACTGCCTCCAGATGGGAGATGCGGGGCTGGGTGGGGGGGTGGGGCCGGAGGGGTGTCCTAAGAGCCTGGGAAGGGAGGCTGCTGAGGGGTGAGCCCTGGGGGGGGGGCAGCTGGGGCTGGAGGGGTGTCCTGAGAGCCTGGGGAGGGAGGCTGCTGAGGGCTGAGCCTGGGGGTGGGGCAGCTGGGGCCGGAGGGGTGTCCTAAGAGCCTGGGGAGGGAGGCTGCTGAGGGTTGAGCCCTGGCTGGGGGGCAGCTGGGGCCGGAGGGGTGTGCTGAGAGCCGGGGGAGGGAGGCTGCTGAGGGCTGAGCCCTGGGCGGGGGCCGGGGCCGGGAGATGGAGGCTGCAGGTCAGGGAGGCAGCTGTTACCAGCTCAGTTTCCAGCAGGATGCCTTTGAGGGACGAGAGGAACGTCCTGTCCACGGTGAAGCCCTGGAGCCCCGCAGCTGCCCCCTCTTCAGGGGGCCGGTCCCGGCGATTCCAAGCACTGAGCATCTCCACGGGGCCCACCGGGCACAGCCCCCACTGCCACCAGCCAGGAAGGAAAACAGGAAAATGGAAAACTGTCAGGATGGGGAAGCAGAGAGGAGCAGGAAGGCACTGCGAGAAACCTGAAAGTGAAGCGGGCAGGCCTGCTGTGGGACCCTGGAGAAGGCGGCTGCCCAGAGTGCTCGGCTGGTGCGTGCACTGCCCCCCAGACAGCACATGGGAGGGCAGGCGCGGGCAAGGGGGGAGTGGTCAACCCTCCCCTTACTTGGAGCCCAACCCCGCCTGCCCGCAGAGGGGAGAAGGGCGGTGGGGAGGAGGTCTGCGGAGAAACCAGGATGAGCTGGGAGGTGAGCCGAGAAATGGGCCGGCCTAGGAGCCCCCAAGGACCCAAGCCTGAGGAAGTTTGTGGCCCTCTTCCCTAACCTTAACCCTCTTCCTCACCATCCTTTCTCCATTTTCCTTTTAGGGAGGGTGGGAGCTGGAGCCCAGCCCAGGCAGCACCCCCCAGAACCAAGCAGTAGCAGCCAGAACTGAGGACAAAGGCAGATTGTTGGGGGACAAGGGGGTGCTGTGTGCCTGCTGCAGTACCTCAATGGGCCTCTGTCTCTCCAGCATGCCAGGAGGGCGGCCTGACCCCCACCCCAGTGTTTAGGGCTGGGCCAGGGAGCCAGGGAAGGGGAGGGATGGGGGGCCACAGCGGAAACTCTGGAGGGCAGAGGGAGAGAGCAGTAGGTGCGGGCTGACAGTGGGGAGGAAGAGGGACCAGGCTGGGGACCACAAGATGTTCAGGCACCAGGGATGCCAAAGACAAATTAGGCCACTTTTAAATACAGATTATTTATTCGGATAATTCTCTCTATGCTCAATAACAGCCTTTTCCTCAAAGGCACTCATGTCAAAAGATTAGTAACTATACCAGGATGTGTAAGGTAGAGCATCCAAAGTAGATGCTCACTGAGTGTTTGATGAATGAATGAATGAATGAACGGACGAACAAATGAAATGAAGGGCTCTCCATTGGCAAAGGGAAAAATTTCAGAAAGTGCCTGCACTGCACCAGGGCAGCTGGGAGTGGAAGGAAAGAAGAGACAGAAACAGGCAGAGCTTTGAAGACTTTTCGCAGGAGGAAATGCGAGGATGTCAGTTTCCAGGGGCCATAAGCAGCCGCTGCTGCTGCCTTGGATTCGCCCTGCATTTCCCATCCACTTCAAAAAGTGCAAAGTGCGGTTCCCCGCAAAGTCCCCCATCCTGTCCCAAGATCCTGCTGCTCCAGGTGGTGCCTTGGAGGGGCTGAGCGTTCGGGCGTCCTGGCTCACCGTGGCAACAGGTGGTTGTACACCCAGCTCCAGTGTTTGACCAGGGACCAGCCACGGGCGGCCCAGCTAGGCCATCACACAGGGCCGCATGCACACACAAGCCAAGGAGACGGGGTAGAGCCTGCGTTCCAGGCAGTAGCCATCATGCGCGCCCTGCTTTCCAGGGCACGGCCACCTGTAGAAAACGGTCTGGTTGTGGTAGAGCAGCTCCGAGTTTCCGAGGGGGTCCATGTGGGAGCCTGTCTGGAGGCTGACGCAGTGTGGACACAGGCAACGTGCGCGGTACAGGTCCAAGGGCAGCCAGTTCAAGTCTCTGTCCAACCTGCAGGGGTGGCAAGCGTCAGGTCCCGGGGGTAAGGCTGGCCGGCAAACAGGGGACCGGCCAGGAGCAGCGAGGGCCCAGGGTGGAAATGCCAGGACTGTCGGGGGCTTGGCTTCTTATTCTAGCTCTGGTACCCACGTGTCAGGTGGCTTTGAACAAGTCTCCCCCTCTTCCCTGGGATTTATTTCCCCCAACTGTTAGTGAGGGTCGGGGATAGAAGAGTGACTTTCCAACTGGTCCCGGAGCCCTAAGGGAGGCGGGGCAGGTGAGCAGCTCCACCAGAGCCTCCACCAGACCAGCCCTGGTTCCATCTGATACATACACTGGGCTCTAGCCTGAGGTTCCTTTTTGTAATTGTTATTATTTTTTAGGGTTTTTTAAATTTTAAAGTAAAAACTGCTCTTATATCCAAGTATAAGAAAGCATCGGGGCTTCCCTGGTGGCGCAGTGGTTGAGAATCTGCCTGCCAATGCAGGGGACACGAGTTCAAGCCCTGGTCTGGGAAGATCCCACATGCCGCGGAGCAACTGGGCCCGTGAGCCACAGTTGCTGAGCCTGCGCGTCTGGAGCCTGTGCTCTGCAACGGGAGAGGCCGCGATGATGAGAGGTCCGTGCACCGTGATGAAGAGTGGCCCCCACTTGCCACAACTAGAAAGGGCCCTCACACAGAAACGAAGACCCAACACAGCCATAAATAAATAAATAAATAAATAAATAAATAAAAAAGAAAGCATCAAGTGAAGGCTGACAGTCTGTCTCCCCCATCCCCCTCCCCAGAGGAAGCCACTATCCGCCATATCCTGCCCGTCCTCCAGACACCGGCTGTGCATGTATTATAAGGACACATAAGAGTGTGTGGTAAGACTTATTGACTTATTCTAAAAGGATTTCATGGTCCCTAAAAGACGTGAAAATTAGGTGCTCCAAAGGTCTGGGACCCCAGAAGCCCAGAGGGAAACAGCCCCTAGGTTGTAAAACCATCCTCCAAACAGACAGGCCTTCGCAAACTGGGGCTCAGCTAGTGTGGCATTTCCCAGAGTGGCATTCCTCAATAAATACGCTACAGCAGAAGGGGTCTGTGGCCGAATGAGTCTGGAAAGTGCTGAGTTTAATGGTTTCTTCTCTGCGGACTTCTTGCCGTGAAGGTGCTGGGCACACTGGGAACCTCCAAGGAGTGAGGCCTGCAGCAGTTTTTCCCCCACTTACTTGACATCATCATTTTTTTTTTTTCTGAGGAACAGCTTGTGGGACAAGAGTTGCAAAGAACATGCTTTGGGGAAGAACAGCAGAGTGGTTATCAGGGGTTCACGGCCTCCCAACCGGGGGTCTAGATCCCAGCCGAGTCAGCCATCTGGTACCCAGCCTCCCCAAAGGGGCTCCCGCCTCTTTAGATTTATCCCAGAATCTAGCCAGCCTTCTGAGACCACTTCAAAGCATAGTGACCTACAGTCTCCACCTTGGATCTAGTCTCAATCAAAGCTGACCCCTCCCTACCCACTGACCTTCTCCATCCATCCCCAAAGCCAAGGCTAAGCCAGAGCTAGACTTACAGAGAGTGGGAACACAGACACCCCGTGAGGACGCAAGACTGCAAGAGAAATATGTTTGGGATCCCTAAGGCACTAATTTTTAATATTTTTATTCATTGTCCCGATTTCAGGGCTTCCTAATATTTTTTTACATCATGACACAAATAGAGGATTATGTGTGTGGCACACAGCAAAAGAATAAGACTGCTCATGATCAAAGATAACCAGCCTGGGGCTCCAACCACCCAGCTGCCCCCCCAGAGCAGAGGGAGGGTATAATTATAACCCATTCATGGCTCAGGGCAGTAGCATTTGGTATTGGGCTGCTTCGTGCCTGTATTGTACATTATTCTCTGATATTTTAGTTAGAAAAACACAGCCATTGTAGGGGAAGGAGAAGGAGAAGAAGGAAGAGGAGGAGGAAAGAGAGAAAGGGAGGAGGAGGAGAAGAAGTAGAGGAAGAAGAAGAAAGGAAGAAACCAACATTTTCTGTACTAAGTACAGATTTTTCATATCTTATTTCATATGAGCTGCACCATTAGCCTATGGAATATTATTTTACAGATGAAAAAAACTAAGCTTTGAACACTTGAGTGATTGGCCCAAGGTCACCCAATAAGAGTCAGAGTTAGGCCTTGTCTAACACCCAAACTTGATAACCTCCCTGAGGTAAAAGGGGGCAGATAGGCTGGAACTGTCTGGAACTCCCCTGGTCCCTCGCACACACGCTGACCAGCACACGAGCAGGTGTTTGGGAGGGGACAGGGGCCAGCAGACTCACTTGTATCTCCAGGGGGCGATGGACCGGCTGTTGAGGGGTCCGTCTTCACTGGCCTTGCAGGATCCCGGGTGGTGGGCAAGGCTGGTGGTCTCTGGGGGAGGCATAAGCACAGTGTCCCACTTCAGCCACTTCTCAGTGGGGTTCTGTCCTTTGCTGGGGCAGCAGCTGGGCCAGGGGGTACAGCCCTTCTGGGGCCGCAAATGGAGGGTGTGGGTTCCCAAGACCATTGCCAAAGATGCAACCACCTGTAGGAAAAGGCCAGTGAGAAAACTGCTTCCACTTAGTCCGGGTGCCCCCTCCCTGAGATCCTGGATTCATGCCCCATCTGGTCCCCAGCCCCAAACCTGAGAGCTCCCTCCACCCCAGCCACATCTCTGCTCCGGCCCTGCTCAGCACCGTCCCAGCCAGGCCTCTGCGCACTCACTTGGTACACGCCGGATGCTGCTTGCCCAGCCTGGCTGACGGCAGGGCCTTGTGGAAGCAGGTTGACTGGAGCAGTTTAGGAGTCCTGCTTTTATCTGCAGCAAACCTGTTTTGTTTATTCAAATTTATTTCCACTACCTTTTGGAGGGTGTGACCTGAGATTAAAACACAAAACCAAACCAAAAAAAAAAAAAAAGAAAACCCAAAAAACTTGAAAGTGTTTTCAAAAGCTGATTTAAATGCTAGACTCACAGAAGTTGTGATTAACATCATTGTAAGCCCGAAAACCTTTTGGGTAAACTTTGTTCTTTATACTTTTCCGGGCATGGGTCAAAGCAATAGTATCCTGCTATTCTATGCCTTTGAGAACAGGCATTATTGGAATTTCCCTGGTTCGCTTGGTACCCAAAATTAGGGAACGCCATCCTGGTCTCTCTCCAAGAGGCCTAGTTTCTACGATCCCTGCTACTCCCACCCATGGTCTTGTCTCTTCTCTTCCCTTTCTTCTCAGATGTCCTCCTGATCACCGACCTTAGTGAACATTTCCCTCTATCTCCTTGTTCTCTGACCCCTTCTGTTCTCTGACCCCTTCCTCATCTTCGATGACCCCAACTTCTATGACCACAATCAACTATGACTTCTCTTCACTGTCCATTACCCGCTCCCTAACTTCTACCCGCCCTCCCCGGGGGCCACCCCACCCCCATCCCGCACTTTCCTGACCCGCTTTGGGCTAGGGATACAGGCCTAACCCCACAGGCTGCCGGGAAGGCCTGGAGCCATCAATTTGTTGGCTGGATGTGCAGGGCCTGATGGAAGGAGCGGTGGGTGACTGTTCCCATCGCACGAATGAGAAGGCAGAGCCAGGAATAGGAGGGGCAAGGTGACAGCCTCATCTAAGAGCCAACAGGAACACCCAGCTCCCAGATCAGCCTGCCCCCACCCCTACTCCCTGGGCCTTGGGCATGAGGACCACGGCAGGGGGAGCTGCCACTCTCAGGCCAGGGGGTGAGCCCACTCAGGCTCAGCTCCATGGACCACTGTCGGCCAGGAGGGGGTATGTGCGCTCTGGCAAGGCTCTAGCTGGGCCTGGCCCCAAAGACTCAGGTCAGCCAGGGGCCACCCCATCTGGGGGGCTCTTTGCCTCCTTCCCTCCCACCCTTTTCTCTTCATCCTTGTCCATCAACCCCCTTCATTCAGCACACCCACAACGCCACCCTGCCCCACGCCAACACACCCATACACAGACATTGTCTCTAGAATGATGTTTCCTGATTTGCATGTGCTTTACCTGGCATGGAGATGCCACACTGTGCTGACCCCTGGTTGGCTGCAGATGGAAGGGAAGCCCACCTGTAAGGGCTTTCCTACTCACCTGGGCATGGGCTGGGACAGGTCTCACCTGAAGCTGCCCCAGGCCACAGGGCATTCCTGCCCACTCAGGCATTCAGCCCTGCTGGCTGGGATCCGTGGCTCCAGCTTCCTCTTCCCCAGCCTTAGGTCTGGCACGTGGCCCCCAGGGTGGCTTTTGGTGTTCCTGAGCAACCCCCAACCCCAGAAAAGCCTTTGAGGGGGACTTCCAGAAGAGCTGGATCCCTTGGGTCTCCCCCAAACCAACCAGAGCCTCAGAGGCTGACACAGGCCCGGACCTCTTGATCTTGGCCCCTATGCAGGACAGCGTGCTTGAAAGAGCTGGAAGTGATCCCAGCTACTTGTTTCACTTGTTGATGCCGCGAAGGATCCACGCTGGTTGCGTGGGACATCCCCTCCAGGAGAGGCCTTTGGGGTGTCCCCTGCCTCTGTACCAGGACCTCCTCTAAGGAAACCCCTGAAGGGCAGTCTCCCCTGCCTGACCAGGCCTGACGCAGAACTTGCGCTCTGAGCCACATGTCCCCACTCACCTCTTCCCATTTGCTCAGTCTCCACCCTTATCTCAGGAGCAGCTGTGGGTCTCCTCAAGATGACTCCCTGCCATGAGAAACATTTTCCAGAGGGTTTTCCTTTTGGGGTGACTAAGAAACCCTGAGTCACTTCAGCTTCCAGGGAATCCCTAGGGGTGTGGAGAGATGGGGGTGGCAATGGGGAGAATGTAGAAGCGGAAGCAAAGGAAAGTTCACCCAGTACCCAATATCAAGGGTGCTTCCCCAGGTGTCCTCACCTGCCTGGGCCTGACCTGGCAGCCACGGGGGACCAGCTGAGAGTCCCACCCCTGAGCCTCTGGGAGGAGATCAGCCCCTAGCAGGAAAGAGCAGGGAAGATGTGACAGGAAGCACCCCACCTCGGCCAAGAAAGCTTGCAAAACGCTACGATGGCTGTCCTGCCCTTCCTCAGAAAGTCATCCGAGTTCTCACCCACTGCCTTGAAGTCCTTCCCCTGCCTCTGATCAGCTCTTCGCCTAGGGCCCTCTTTTCTCTTGTAGAAATGTGCATGTTTGGTGCGGGTTGGGAGGCGGGCTGGGGGTAATCTGGGTGGCCACAAAAGTGCCAACCAGCCTAGCAGCCCCTGAAACAGTGCTGAAACCACAGGGCTCTGCAGGGCCTACTGAAGCTCATCTGCACTCAGCTGAGGTGAGGCAGGGGCACTGGTGTTTAAAATGCTGAAATATTACTTCTGTCCCGGCTGGTAAATAGATACTGTCCTCAGGCCTGGAGCACATCCACACTACAACCTCCCTGTGATCCTGCAACTAAAGGGAGACCACCTGGCCCAGACGGAGGCCTCCAGAACAGGCTCCCGTGTCCTGATGGGGACGCCACGATGGTACCAGTTGCTAATTATTTGTAGTATCACCTTTAGCTACAAGGTGCCTGGAGCCTGCCTTCAAAGAGAACCCAGTCTGGCCTGGGAGACATGCAGAGAATCAGAGTGAACAGGACAAAAAGCCTAGCAACTCCCTCCCCCAGCCCAGGGCTGGTGCCTCCCCCATGGTGGGCCTTTGGCTTACTCAACTTTGTCCTACAGTTATGGTTGCCCTGTTCATTCGCCCATTTGCCAAATATTTATTGAGCACTTATTATATGCCAGGCACCATTCTAAATGCTAGGAATGCAGAAAAGGATAAGTCAGATAAGGTCCCTGCCTCAAGAAGCTTACGGTTTTAGAAGGAGACAGATGGTAAATAAGCAAACAAGATAATCTCTGATAATAATAAGTGCTATGAAGAAAATGAAACAGTGTTAAGCAATAGAGAATTACTGGGAGGTGGTGGGTGGGTGGAGGGAGGGGCAACTTAACTTTAAAAAGCCAGGGAAGGCAACTTCCCTGGTGGTCCAGCAGTTAAGACTTCGCCTTCCAATGCAGGAGGTGCAGGTTTGATCCCTGGTCAGAGCTAAGATCCCACATGCCTGGCGGCCAAAAAACCAAAACATAAAACAGAAGCAATACTGTAACAAATTCAATAAAGACTTTAAAAGTGGTCCACATCAAAAAAAACTTAAAAAAAAAGCCAGGGAAGGCCTTTCTGAAGATGTGGAATTTGACAAGATGATGGAAAGGGTCTGGGAAAGAGTGGTCCAGGCAGAGGGAACAGCACATGCAGAGTCCTAGAGGTGAAAGAGCTTGACATGTTTCAGAAACAGAACGGACAGTGTGCGTAGAAAACAAAGGCTAAGGGAAAGGGTGGGATGAAATGAGGTGAAGAGGTGGGCAGGGACCAGCTCACACAGGATCTTAAAGGCTGTGGAGGAACATTGTTTTTTGTTTTTTAATTTATATATATTTTTTATTTTTGGCTGTGTTGGGTCTTCGTTGCTGCGTGCAGGCTTTCTCTGGTTGCAGCGAGCAGGGGCTACTTTTCGTTGGGGTGCGTGGGCTTCTCATTGCGGTGGCTTCTCTTGTTGCAGAGCACAGGCTCCAGGTGCACTGGCTTCAGTAATTGTGGTGCATGGGCTCAGTAGTTGTGGCTCACGGGCTCTAGAGCGCAGGTTCAGTAGTTGTGGCACACGGGCTTAGTTGCTCTGCGGCATGTGGGATCTTCCCGGACTGGGGCTCGAATCCACTGGCAGGCAGATTCTTAACCACTGTGCCACCAGGGAAGTCCGGAGCATTTGGATTTTATGCCAAGTTCAGTGGGAAGGTATCAACTGTATTCAAGCATGATCTACATGATGTGGGTTTCCTGAAGGCAAGCTCCGTGTCCTTGACATTCTGCTGCCCCACAGAACTGTCATCAGATAACAATAGTAACAGTTGCTTTGAGCCAACATTTACACATCATGGACCAGGCACTGTTCTCAGGATTCTTTTTTTTTTTTTTTTTTTTTAATGAATGAATCTTTTTTTAAAAAATAAATTTATTTATTTTTGGCTGCATTGGGTCTTCGTTGCTGCACGTGGGCTTCTACTCTTTGTTGCTGTGTGTGGGCTTCCCATTGCGGTGGCTTCTCTTGTTGTGAAGCATGGGCTCTAAGCTCACGGGCTTCAGTAGTTGTGGCGCACGGGCTTAGTTGCTCTGCAGCATGTGGGATCTTCACGGACCAGGGCTCGAACCCGTGTCCCCTGCACTGGCAGGCCGATTCTTAACCACTGCGCCACCAGGGAATTCCAGTTCTCAGGATTCTCTCAATCCTCAGTTCCATTATTATCCCATTTGACAGACAAGGAACCAGAGGCTCCCAGAAGTCATATAGCTTGCCAAGGTTGGAGTTGGCTAGTGTCGGAGCCAGGATTAGAATGCAGCCAATCTGGATGCTGTGGGGTCCAAAGAGAGGAGAACTGGAAGAATCCACGAGCACCCGAGAAGTTCTGAGTAGCAGGAAGAACAAGAACAGGTCACGGGGTGAGACGAGGAGGAGATCAGCTGGTTGGCCCTGCTGGGAAAGGACAAGAGTGGGAGAGAAGACTGGGACCCAGAAAGCCTGATGGAGGGGTTCCTGCCTTTCTACCCCCTGAATAGTGGCAAAGGCAAGCCCCGAAGCTGAGGGCCCCCCTGCCTGAGGCTGCTGACCACCCAGGGTCTTAGCCTACCACCCAGCCTGGGTTTTCTCCAACCTAACCTGGAGCCCAGAACTCTCCCCGAACAAGTTAGAATCACCTGAAACCTCAGTTTGCGAAGGAGAGGGCAGAGATGAGGCATAAGGACAGGAAGAAGGCTCCTCCTGCCCTCAACAAAGAAACACTTTGAACTTTCATGAAGGTACAAGCTGGGGGTGCAGGGGGAGTTGTGGGAAGCCAAGGTGAAGAGGAAAGGCCATCGTGCTACGCACTTTACATATATTTACTCCTCACCAAAGCCACTGTTCCAGATGAGGAACTGAGCTTCAGAGATGTTCCAGAACTTGACCAAGGTCACACAGCTGACAAACCAGGATTCACCCCTGAGTCTGACTGGCTCCATTTCCTGCCTGGGCACTCCAGAAGCACAGACTTGTTTTCCTGCAGGTTTGCACTCTAACCCCCTCACCTAGCTCCAGGCACCAGGTAGGCGCTCAGCTACAATAAGGGCAGTGAGCCTCACTGCCCACCTCCCAAACCACCATTTTGCCGGGTCCCAGCACTTCCTTCCTGCTTAGTCTTTTCCGTCCTCCATCTGTTTCCCCTGTGCCAATCAGAGCACTCATCTTTGGAACAGGGTTTCCTGCCCACCTCCATCTTGAGCCCCAATTTGCCTTGGCAGTCCCCTGGGCAGAGATCATACACCAAGTCACACCCCAGAAGCTGAATATCCGTGTTCCAGGCGGCCAGGCCCCCAGGGCTGAGGTCTGGGAGAAGTTGGACCAGGCTGGAACTGGAATGGGTGAGCTCTCCCTTGAGATGCATCTGGAAATTTTAAAGTTCCTCTGCCATCCTAAAGGAGTCTGAGTTTGTTCATAGGTGTCCAAGCACCAGGGAGAGGAAGGAGCTGGGTCAGGTGCTTCCCCCTCCCCTGCTGGCAAATGCCTGGAAGAGTGGGCCTGTGGAATGCGGGGTGGGGGGGGGGGGAGGGGGAGGGGAGGGGAGGTGGGGAGCCTCTCTGTATCCAAGGCCTCGGGTTCACAAAGGGCCTTAAATTAGACTTCTGATGTTATCTCCAAATGACGCTATACATAGAGCCATTGTCTATTTTATGTGTTTGAAGTGTTAATGTGTTAAATGCAAATATTGAAAATATGCTACAGTTTTTCAATCCAGTTTGGCATCTCACTTTTTAAATTCCAGGAACCTCAAAAACGGAAGAAGGAAGGTTTTTCTCTGGAGTCTCTGAGAGGCCTTGATGCGTTCTTCCCAAAGGAAGAACGCGGGGTGGGCCGGGGAGGGGGCGGGCAACGGGAGGGAGGCAGCGCGCACGAAGGAGCAGTAATAGGGCAGGAGAGGTGCGGGCGACCCGAGCCGCGTCCTTCCAGCTGAAGCTTGGGGGCAGGGGGCAATCCCAGCTCCTCTGAAAGAGTCCTGCCCTTTTGTGCCCGAAGTCCCCACTTTTGCTCCTCACGGCAGCAGGAGCGAGCCAGAGTGAGGGCAGGGGACAGGCCTAGACTGGCAGAGAAGCGTTAAGAGGCGGCACAACCGGCCCGCCCGCGGTTCCGGGACCAGATGCTCAGGCATCACGTTCTCTCGCCAGGGCTAGAATCCGTGTCCAGCCCCAGACCCCTGCGGAGGCCCTGCCAAGGGTGTAGAGAGGCTCCGCGGAGGACCCCAGAAAGGCGGAAGGAGCGTGCTCCCTCCCAAGGGAGAGACAGATGTGGGGCTAATGAAAGGGATGCAGAGAGGCGCGGGGCTGGCGGGGTAGATCGGGGGCGTGACGGGGAGAGGAAAGCTCCCGGGAGGGAGCGAACCAGACCACCTGGAGGTTCGCCGCGACGCCGGGCTGCAGCCGACGGGGGAGAGGAGCCGGGAGGGGGCGTGCAATTTGGCCCGAGGGTCCTGAGCTGAAACTCAACACCCGCCTTTGGAGGGATCGTCCTCCTTTCTCCTCCGCCCCTTTTCCCCTCCCTCCTTTCTCTTAATCCCCGGGACTGAGCCCCGCGCCGGAGCGGAGAGGGCCCGAGGGGAGGAGAAAGGAGCTGCACAGAAAGGGCGCCGGGAGCCCGGGAAGGGGAGGGAAGGGGAGCCGCGAGCGGGGGGTGAGCCTGAAGGCCGCGCGCGACCCCTGGAGCCTTCCCAGCGCTCTCAGTGTCCCCCCCCCCCCAGCCCCACCTCCAGGCGAGTCCGCAGGACCCTGGCCTCTGCTCCTCCTTCGCCTTCTCTTTGCTCCTTCTTGCTTTGTGGCCTTTCTCTCGGTTGCCTGAGACACCCGGGCTGCCCCGAGCCCTGGGGCGCGCGGAGAGGGCCCGCCAAGGGTGCGTGTAAGCGGGGCGGCGGGGCCAGCGCCGAGGGCCGGGGGCCGAGGGTGGGAGCGGGAGCTCCGACGTCGAGGGCTGGAGGAGGGCGTGTGGGGAAGGCCGTCCCGCCCCTTCGAGCCGGGCCCGCGTGCGGGTAGCGAGGCGCCGTCGCGGCGCCCCCAGGCCCCCAGGCGCCCTGCGACCTAGTGTGCGTGCTTGGGAACCCGCCTCCTCGCCGGGGCTGCGAGAGTCTCGGCAGAAAGCAACCACTCGGGCCGCCCAGCCCAGCCGCCGCGCTCTCCGAGGCATTCGGCGCCAGCCTGGCCTCGGTTCGCCAAGTCGGGCGAGTTTGAAGAGGAACGAACGTCTCAGTTTTCACTGCCCCCCGCCCCCTCCCTCGCAGCGGGGCTGCCGCAGAGCCCCCGACGCCCGACCTCAGCCTCGGGAGCACCGCTCTCCGGCGCGGCAGCCGGGTGGGGAGGCTTGGCCCCTAAACTCGCTCGTCCAGCCCGACCGCCCCGGCGGCTTCTCCCTGCCCTCGGGGCCGTCCTGAGCGGCCCGGGGAGGCGTCGAGCGCAGCCCCAGCTCCCGCCTCCTCGCCCGCCCTGGCACTGGAAGGGAGCTTTGGGCCCGTGCGGATCCGGGGTGCCCCCTCGGCCTAGGACAGGCAGCTCCGGGGGCCTGGTCCACCCGGCAGCCCCCGGGAGGCCGCGGGGACGGGGCAGAGCGCGCGCCCTTGGATGAGGTCCCGCAGCGACGCCCCGGCCCGCCCCGCTCCTCCTCCTGCCCGGCCAAGCTGCCTCCCATTTGGGGAGTTTCGTGGGTTTTCTTTCTCCTCCTCCAACCTCTGCGGAGGCCACGACTCAGGCGCCGCAGCAGGGGGCCGCCTCCATGGTGCGGGGCAGCCGCTGCTGAAGTCAGCGAAACCGAGCCTGGCCTGGAGCTGGCCGCGCGGAAGGCCAAGGCCATGGCCATAGCCACGTCGGTGAGTCCACCAGAGAGAGGAGGCTGCCGGGCAGAGACGTCCACAGCCTGTCCTGCACTCCTGTCACTTTTATTTCTGCCTTCTCTTTGTCTCGCTCCTTGGTCTCTTGCTTCTTCGGGAGACTGTGTCCCCCTTCTGGCACTTTTGTTTCCCTTTCCCCCTCTTACTCCTCATCCCTAGCTCCTACTGGATCTGGCCTCCCTCTTCTCTCCTCCCCCTCCCCATTCTCCCCTTTTTCTTTCTAGAGGCTGCTCCTGGAAGGAGGGGAGGGGGCAAGCGTGAGTCCTATCTGCTCCTTTATGGGCGGGAACAGATGGCCACTGGAGGTTGGCAGGGGCTTGTGATTGGGAGGCTAATAAAAGGTTGGGAGGGGGCTGAAAGAACGGAGGTGGTTCCAGGGAAATAGGAGAGGGCAAAGGGCCCAAGGGGGCCCTTCTCTAGAGGAGGGATGGCAGAAAGGTGGGAAATAAAGTAAAAGAGGGAGATCCGGCAGGGAGCAAGAGAAAATAGAGGGAGGAGGGGAGGGGATGTCAGCCAGCCTCTGGCCACTTTCCTAGGACTGGGGACAAAGGGAGGAGACAGCTGGCATGATGGGCCAGTGGGAGGAGGCCTCCCAGGGAGCGTGTGGCCCACGGCCACCCCCCTTTAGGACAGCCACTCCCTCACAAGTCAGCTGGGCCCTTGAGGAGGGGGTAGAGCTGGGGTGGCCACACCCATCATCAATCAGTCTATCAGGAACTCTGGCCTGGGTTCCCGCAATTGCAAGGCCCAGAGGTTTGGTCCCATTGGACAGAATTCAAACCTGACACAGGGAGGAACTCTTCACGGCCCCGCCCCTGCTTTCTGTCCTCTACTGCTTGTAGTCTGAATCCAAGCAACTCTGTCCCCTTTCCACCCTTCCCTAGGCCCTAGGATTCCCAGGGAAAGCGAGGCTGCCACCTGCTTTCTGGCCCCCTCTGAATGGGCATTCTGCGAAGGAGGATTGTGAGGCTGGGAAGAGAAGCATGGCTTCTGACATCCTCCCACACCCCTCGAGGATGAGTTAGATTTTCATTCCTTCTCAGACCAAACTCCTCTTAGCTCCTCAATCTGTATGATGGTGAGCAGACCCTAGTTCGGAGCCGGAAGAGGGGGAGGTCCTGAACATAGTGGGGTACTCTGACATAAAGATACCTTCTTAGGAGCCAACTGGTCAGCTGGTCAGCTTTGTAGCCTCAGGAGGTAGATCTTTCTTTTGCCTGGGGGAGCGAGGGGTGTTGGTATTTATGCTTATGAAACTCACAGGATCCTAATAACAGCTAATATTTATTGAGTATTTACTGGCCCTAAGCTGGCCCTGAGCTTTGTCTGGGTTTGTCCTGGTTCTTTGACGCATTATCTCACCCAGTCCTCACAACAACCCTGTGAGGCTAGTACTTATATTATCTGAAAGTGGATATTCAGCTATGGATATGGAATTCTATAAAGGAGGAAACTGAAGCTTGGAGAGGTTAAACAAACTGCCCAAAGTCACCCAGCTCAAAAGTGGCGGAGCCAGGACTCAAACTCAGGTCTGTCTGCCTCAGAAACCGTGCTTTTAACCCCCTGGCTAGATCCAAAACGCCAATTTCTAATTCACAGTTAGAAAGAAAAGGGCCAAGCTAACCAGGAATTTGTGTCATCTGGCTAGCGTATTGGCTTTCTGTGGGACAACATCCTTTAGAAGCCAAAATATAATCAGAAAAGGGTTTGATAATTTGGAATCAGGCAAGAGAAGTCAGCTTATTGTTAAAATCACCCAGCCATAAAGGGCTGGACAACCTCTCCACCTGAGGGAAACACCGGCCATGAGGAACAAGCACTCATGCTGGCTGAGCCGGCCATCCTTCGCCCAGGGCCTGGTGGCCAAATGCAGCCTGCCAGAGATCTTGAGCTTGAGAGGTTTCACTGAGTTAGCCCACGTGGATTACCTGTTCAGTAATGCCTAACTACCTGCTTTCCACCACTGCCTGGGATCCTGCCAGCGGGCTCGGGTCACTTAGGAAACATAACTGAAGCGGAATATATTTTGACATTGTGAGTGGCTTAAGCTTGATTCTACCAAATAACTTGGTGGAACCAGAGCCCAGTGAAGAGAGACTAGCAAAGGGAACTTGGGCATCATGAAGACTTCCTGTGAACTTGAGTCATGTTTGAGCCATGGGTCCTCTTTTTGTTTTGTTTTTTAAGTCTTTTTGTTGTTGTTATCTTTTTATTTTATTTTATTTTTAAATTTTTATTATTTAATTCTGTTTTATTTTTGGCTGTCTTGGGTCTTCGTTGCTACGCACAGGCTTTCTCTAGTTGTGGCGAGTGGGGACTACTTTTGGTTGCAGTGAGCGGGCTTCTTATTACAGTGGCTTCTCTTGTTGCAGAGCGTGGGCTCTAGGCGTGTGGGCTTCAGTAGTTGCAGCACGCAGTAGTTGTGGCCCACGGGCTTAGTTGCTCCACGGCATGTGGGATCTTCGTGGACCAGGGCTTGCACCCGTGCCCCCTGCATTGGCAGGTGGATTCTTAACTACTGTGCCACCAAGGAAGTCCCTTTTTTTTTTTTTTAATTGAAGTATAGTTGATTTACAATGTTGTGTTACTGCTGTATGGCAAAGTGATTCAGTTATACATATATATGTACATTCTTTTTTATATTCTTTTCCACTATGGTTTATCATAGGATATTGAATATAGTTCTCTGTGCTATACCATAGGACCTTGTTGTTTATCCTTTCTATATATAAGAGCTTACATCTGCTAATTCCAACCTCCCACTCCATCCCTCCCCCAGTCCCCTCCCCCTTGGCAACCACCAGTATGTTCTCTATGTCCATGATTCTGTTTCTGTTTCATAGATAGGTTCATTTGTGCCATGCTTTAGATTCCACATATAAGTGATATCATATGGCGTTTGTCTTTCTCTTTCTGACTTACTTCACTTAGTATGATAATCTCTAGTTGCATCCATGTTGGTGCAAATGGCATTATTTCGTTCTTTTTTATGGGTGAGTAATATTCCATTGTATATATGTACCACATCTTCTTTATCCACTCATCTGTCAATGGACATTTATGTTGTTTCCATGTCTTGGCTGTCATGAATAGTGCTACTGTGAACTTAGGGGTGCGTGTTTCTTTTGGTATTATAGTTTTGTCCGGATATATTCATGGGCCCTCTTGACTTAACTACTGTTACTAATATAAGAAGAAAAAAGTGGATCCTTTTTTTTGGAGGGGTGCGCTGCACGGCTTGTGGGATCTCAGTTCCGTGACCAGGGATTGAACCTGGGCCACGGCAGTGAAAGCCTGGAATCCTAACCACGAGGCCACCAGGGAGCTCCCAAAAAGGAGATCCTTATGCTTGTGGTTGTGAAGAGGCAGCAGAGGAGTGAGTGAGAGGCTCTGGAATCCCACAGCCTGGAGTTCAAATCATGCTGCACCAGCTGTATGTCGTTGGGCAAAGTACCAACCTCTCTGTTCCAATTTCCTTTCCAAATGGGGATAATGATGGCTCCTCCCTCATCAGGTTGTTGTGAGGATTAAATGAGATGAGATGATTAGTGCAAACACTCTCTCAGTGTCTGGCTATATAATTTGCCCTTGATGTCTATGGCTTACCTGAGCCTGTAGCTCTCAAAGGAAAAAGCTTAGATGTCCCCACCAGACAGGACTGGAAACAGGCTGATAAATGTTTGCTCTTGGTTGGTCCACCAGCCCCCCTGCATACACACACACACACACACAAACACACACGAGCGTATGCACTTTTCTCTTCTCCATGATAACCTCAGCCTCTGCTGGTAGAACCTTACTTGCTCAGACTGAGAACAAAACAATTGCTTTGGTTTCTGTTTTCTTCCTTATAATGCCGAGGCTCTGTCTGGGCTGGGCTTCTCCCAGTCTTTCTCAGAATGCGGGGTCTCTGCAGCTGCTTAATCTAACCTGCTTATGGGGGATGTTGCCTGGGAAACAGGGAAGGTAAAGGAGATTCTATGGGAGACCTTTTCAGGACTTCCTCATGTAACTCATTCAACGTATGTTCATGGAGGACTGATTCCAGGTTAGGCCTATTGCAGAGGCTAGGAATATAGAAATCCCTTTTCTCACAGGGCTGACAGTACAAGGGAAGAACTCGATTCTTTAAAGTAAATAGACAAATAGTATGAAGTACTGTGAAGGAAACAATGGGTGGAGACAGACAGAGAATGGGGTGGGGAGAAGAGTGAGAAGAAGACATTTAAGAAGAACTGAAGGATGAAAAAGGGCCAGTCAAATGAATAGTCAGGGGACAGGTAAAGGAAGTGCAAAGGCCCTGAGGTGGGAAAGAGCTTGTCTAGGTCAAGGAATAGAGAGGGAGAATGCAAGGGATGAAGCTGGAGACAGGCAGGGCCCAGTCAGGAAGAGCTGAGTCAGGAGGTCAGATTTTTAGCTTGAGGGAAGTGGGGAGCTCTATGTTTTGAGCAGAGGGTGACATGACCTGATATGTGTGTGAAGACCCCTCTCCCTGCTCCCACCTCACCCACCAGGCCCAGCTGGCCCGGGCACTGTACGACAACACCGCCGAGTCCCCCCAGGAACTGTCCTTCCGCCGAGGGGACGTTCTACGGGTACTGCAGAGGGAAGGCGCTGGTGGGCTGGACGGCTGGTGCCTCTGCTCCCTGCATGGCCAGCAGGGCATTGTGCCTGCCAACAGAGTGAAGCTCCTTCCCACTGGCCCGGCACCCAAGCCTGGCCTCTCCCAGGTGCCGCCAGCCCAGCCTGGCTCACCACATCCAGCCCCAGAGCACGGCAATGAGGACCAGGAGGTGAGAGCTGGAGCCCCCCAAAACCCCAAGCCAGGACATTCCCCTCCGCCGGTGCCTGCACGTGGAGCAGGGAGAGCTCTGTGATGGCAGCTCTGCACCGACTCTGCTGTACTAATCCTGTCGGCCAACCCTTTCTGGGCTCTTTCCCCACTGGTACAGGGAGGGGGTTGGAAGATGTCTGAGCTCCTCCCGGGCACACATTATCTGATCCTCTGGTCCCCACACCGCCTGACCCACCCGCCTGTGTTGATCTCCCAGGTGTATGTGGTGCCACCCCCAGCTCGGCCCTGTCCTACCTCGGGACCTCTGGCTGGACCCTGTCCGCCCTCCCCTGATCCCATCTACAAGGTCCCCAGAGGCAGTGGGACCCAACAGGCTGCCCCTGGAGATGCCCTGGAGGTGAGGGCTAGAGGTTTGTGTGTATGTTGGGCAGGGAACAGATGGCTCTTGGGGGTGGGGGTTAGCGGAATGGGGGCCCACTGCTGAGACTGAGAGTAACCAACTGCTTCCTCTCCAGGTCTATGACGTACCCCCCACCGCCCTCCGAGTTCCCTCCAATGGCCCCTATGACTCCCCGGCCTCCTTCTCCCGCCCTCTGGCCTGGGTTGTCCCCCAGTCCCCTGGAGAAGATGAAGCTCCCTATGACGTGCCTCTGGCCCCGAAGCCACAGTCAGACCTGGAGCCAGATCTGGACTGGGAGGGGGGCCGGGAGCCAGGGCCCCCCCTCTACGCTGCCCCCTCCAACCTGAAACGAGCATCCGCCCTGCTCAATCTGTACGAAGCACCAGAGGAACTGCTGGCAGACGGGGAAAGCAGGGGCACTGACGAGGGCATCTACGACGTCCCCCTGCTGGGGCCGGAGACTCCCCCTTCTCCAGAGCCCCTGGCAGCCTCGGCTTCCAATGACCTGGACGCCCTGGCCCTGCTTCTGGCCAGAAGCCCCCCACCCGCACACAGGCCCCGCTTGCCCTCAGCTGAGAGTCTGTCCCGCCGCCCTCTGCCGGCCCTGCCTGTCCCGGAGGCCCCCAGCCCTTCCCCGGCTCCCTCTCCTGCTCCAGGCCGGAAGGGCAGCATCCAGGACCGGCCTCTGCCCCCACCCCCACCCCGCCTGCCGGGCTACGGGGGCCCCAAGGTCGAGGGGGATCCAGAGATCGGGGAGGTGGAGGACCATCTAGAAGGACACCACAATGAGTATGAGGGCATCCCGATGGCCGAGGAGTATGACTACGTCCACCTGAAGGTGAGCTCGCCTCCAGCCAGCACCCCCCATAAATGGCTCTAGGAGAGCCAGGGATGGGGAGAGGAGCAAGGAGGCCTGAGGCCCCAGATGCAGACCCTGGCTTCCTCCCTTCCCTTCTTCCCCTCCACTGGCCCTGCACCCTATGGCCTGGGCCCCAGTACTTGGCCACGTCACTTGTATCGGTGCCACGTTCCTCCCCCTAAACCCAGCCTGGGGTCCCTGAGACCTCTGACCTGCCACCAGAGCTCTCCTGGACCTAGAGTCAACGGGTTGCAGACCTGATGGCAGGAGAGACCTTCGGGAGGACGTGGGAGCGGGGAGGAACAGGAAGACCATGGAGGCTAGACCTCAGCCTGCTCTCCCACCCCTGCACTGAGACCCTCATCCCCTCCTGCAGGGCATGGATAAAGCTCAGGGAGCCAGGGCCCGGGATAAGGCCTCCCCAGGGGATCCTGAGCTGCTGGAGAGGGGGCCACCAGAGCAGCAGGTAACCCCATGGGGGTGGTGCTAGAGAAGGGGGATGGGGGGGAGGAGGACCAGGAACTTGGAAGAAGGGGTATTCTTAACTCGAGCATCAAGGGAAATCGATTTAGGATGGGGGTAAGAGTTCAGTGACACACGACAGTTGGAGTAGAGAGGAGTTAGAATTCAGGAAGGAGCTGGAACTTAGAAAAGGATATCAGGGATTCGGAAAGAGAGGAAAGAATGTGTTGGAGAAGAGTCAGAAAACCAAGCAGTCAGGGGAGCAGAAGAGTTGCTGGGCCGGGTGACTTCTGAGGCCCCTTCCAACTGTGAATTCCTGGGTTCCTAAGAGACCCGGCTCCTAATCCCAGCTCCACCACTAAGAAGCCGGGGGCTCTGAAGCCGCCAGTTAATCTCTCTGGGCCTTGGGAAAGTGAGATGGTCTCCTCGACCTGATCTAGAATGGTCCTAATCACAATAGCTACCATTTGTCAGGTTTGTACCAAGTGCCAGACCCTGTGCTCAGCACATTGCGTGCGTCAGCACTGATCACAGCCATAGTTAGCACTCATATAGTGCTTGCAGCGTGCAATTCTCTGTTCTCAGCCCTTTCTATATATCATATCAGCTAATCTTCACTGCAGCCTTAGGAGGCAGAGACGAGAGCTGCACTATCCAATCTGGTAGCCACCAGCCACATGCGGCTACCGATCCCTCCAAATGTGACCGGTCCAAACTGAAATGTACTGTAAATATAAAATGCACACCAGATGATGGAAGCTTGATGTCTACTCAAGAATGAGGAGGAAGGTGGTCTTCTTCCCCTTCCCACTTTTCCTTTGGTTCTCAGGGCAGCACTCCATTGCCTGCCTGCTTGTAAATCTCACAAGTGTCCTATACTAATAAACTCTTTCCTTACCTGTCAAAAAAAAAAAAAAAAAAAAAATGCACACCAGATTTTGCAGACTTAGTATGAAAAACAATCTCAATAATTTTCATATTGATTACAGTGTTGAAATTACAACATTTTTAATATATGGAGTTAGAAAATATGTACCAATTTCTTTGTACTTTTCTTAATGTGGCTACTAGAAAATTTGAAATTACATGGGTGGTTCGCCTTATGTTTACATTGGACAGTCCTAGGCTCCCCATTTTAGAGACAAGGAAACAATGAAGTTCAGAGACTTGTTTTTGAGGTTGTTGGTATCCAGATTTATCTGACATCAATTCTGGGCACCTTCCTGCCACTCGCCATGAGAATCTAAATTGTCTGACGGGCAGAGGTACGATCTAAAGGAATTGAGCTCAGGGAGAAAGGAAGGAATGAGGAACAAAGGGAGGGAAGGAGAAAGGAAATGACAACAAAAGCTGCAGTAACGAGAGCAATCCCACTGACCACTCTTCTCGCCCTCAGGAGGCCCCGTCCCCAGGGGAGCCACTGGTTCTTCCCGCCGGAGATCTACAGCTCCTGCACTTCTACGCCGGGCAGTGCCAGGGCCACTACTCAACACTGCAGGCAGCCGTGGCGGCCCTGATGTCCAGCACCCGGGCCAACGAGCCCCCGCGCCTCTTCGTGCCCCACGGCAAGCAGGTGCTGGTGGCCGCTCACCGCCTGGTGTTTGTTGGGGACACCCTGGGCCGCCTGGCAGTCTCCACTCCTCTGCGAACACAGGTCGGAGCTGCAGGCACAGCGCTGGGCCAGGCATTGCGGGCCACGGTGCTGGCCGTCAAGGGGGCCGCCCTGGGCTACCCATCCGGCCCTGCGGCCCAAGAGATGGTGCAGTGTGTGGCGGAGCTGGCAGGGCGGGCCCTGCAATTTACCACCCTGCTCACCAGCCTGGCCCCCTGAGCCCCTTGGCCCTGCTCTGCCCTCGCCTGCCTGCCAGAGCCCCCTCCATGCCTTGGGTGGCTGGAGGGCTCTGTTTTAGGGACTAGGAGAGGTGGAGGCATCTCTCCCCCTCCCCCCGCTTCCAGTCATCTCAGCCTCTCACGGAGGCACCTCCTCCCCTACCCCGCAGCTTTTTGTACGAGCCATTTTGTATAAATTATTTATATTTAATATTATTCCCTGCTTTGTCAGGGGCAGGTGCCAGGCCCTCCAGGGCAAGGAGGAACTGGACCTTCCTCCTCCCTCAGCCTGGCGTGGAGGTTCTTGGGCACCGCGTGGCCGCCTGCCTCTGGGATTTCGGCCCCACAGAGGTTCAGGTAGCTGAAACCTGAATCATTTTCAGATTCTGGGGGAAGGGGCCACCCGGAGCCCCTTCCCTGTCCTGTGTCTTGGCTCTAGAACATCAGTGCCTCACTGTTAGCTGAGAGTGAGGGCAGGACGTTGGCCACCCAGAATGGGAAGGTCTGGGAGAGGCCAGAGGGCTCCTCCCCACAGGAGGCAGGAGAGCTGGGCCTTGGGCGCTGGTGCATCTCAATAAACCAGGCTGTCTGGTTCCTTGACTCTGCTTCTTGGGAGCCTGGGGACTGGGCCTGGCACCCTTGGCCAAAACGATGAGACACACGCTGTGGGCAGGCTGCCTTTAGGGTTTTGGGGAAAATTTTGCTGTATCTTCAACAACTATTCATCTGGCAGGTTCTCAGCTCCCATGTGATGTGCCAGGCGCAGTTTTGAAGGTACATCATGGGGGTGGGCTGGATATAAACGAGTCAGCTAAAAGAAGTAAGTAAAGAAAGAAACCTGCCACAAAGTTGACAGTTGCTGGTAATGGAAATAAACAGGGTGATATGCCAGACTAACTAGATGAGGGGAGAGGCCATTGGAGACTTTAGACAGCATTGTTGGGGAGGTGGTATCTGTGCTGAGACTCGGAGGATGAGAGAACCAAGAAGAGTCTGCGACGCGGCATACCAAGAAGGCAGGCCCTGATTTCTGGCCAAGGCCTCTCCTCCAAGACCAATGTCAAATGATGTCATTAGAGAGGTGCACATGTGGAGAGGGTGGCCACAAGAGAGCCTTCATGATGCCATGCTGAAGAGGTCACCCCAGCTGTCCTCAGCTTTGTGCCATAGGACAGCTCTGGCCAACTGGAGAGTGCTGCTGGCCTGGGCGCCCTCTCCCTTCAGTTAACCCAAGAAGGTCTAGCCCCTTAAACTCCCCTTTCCAGGCTCCCTGACTGTCCTTCTGGACACACCATTTTTTAGAGGAGCTGAGGGGCCAGTGAATTTAATGCGTTGGAAGTCCATAGTCCACAGGGCTTTGGTGAAATTAATGGGCCATGGCTTAGATAGGGGATCACTCCAGCCATTTACCACAAGGGAAGTAGTCCAAGCCACAGATCCATTGCTTCAGTTGTGCTTTCCCAAGATGCTACTCTGGCACAGTGACTGGATTGGAGGCACCCCAAAATTCAGCCACAGTCTTAGTCCCTTGGCCCCTTTCCCCATGCATTTGCCTCCTCCAATTTGGGTTCTTTGTTCTCATTTCACTCTCAAAAGGAAACTCATTTTCAGATTCTGAGGCCACCAAAATTTACCCCGGGTGTTGAAGACTTGTAACGGGGGCCATCCTCCATCACCTTCCATAAAGAATTTCAAGAGATCAGCCTGGAATTAGAGTCAGAGGTCTCAGTGCAAGTTTCCATGTACCTATATGTCTGCAGGTAAATCCCGTCAGTCCCTCCAAGTCCTGGTTTCATCTTTAATATGAGGATGAGCAAAATGATCTCACAGGCTTGTTGTGAGGCCCTAACAAGATAATGCATGTAAAGAGCCCAGCACCACAGAAAGTTAAAGGGATTGTAATTCCAGGACAGACACAAGGACACAAACATACCCCCAAGGAATGTTGGCTGTGACAGCACCAAAAGTAAATCCTGAAGAGATGCTAAAATGAGTTGGGGGAGGGGAAGTGGTGTGAGGCTGCTTATTGCATTAGAATAGTTTCCCATATTTGGAAAATTTCTGAACAGAGGAGACAAATTAGAAGTGTCGTTCAGTGGAGACAAGAGGGAATGGATTTCCTGGCTGAGACTGATAGGACATGCCTTTTCAGCCCTTACCTGGAATTAGAGAATAAAGTACCTATTAGATATCAAATGTCTTAGAGAAGTGTATCTCAAACTTTAATGTACATACACCTAGGGATCTGGTTAAAATGCAGATTATGACTCAAAGGGCTGCGATTCTGCATTTCTAACAAGCTCCCAGGTTATACAGCTGCTGGTGGTCTGTAACTCACACTCTGAGTAGCAGTTCAAGGAGTTAGGGAAAGCTTCTCTGAGGCAAATATGCTTGAGCTGACAGCTGAAGGATGAGAACTTGACTAAGGGGGAGGAGAAGCCTTCTAGGTGTAAAGACCAGCTTAATGCAAGGGACCCGTGGCACTGGAAAACCTGAAAGAATGTCAGTGTGACTGGAGCGCAGAGAGTTTGGGGAGAGATGTGAGGTGGAGCTGCAGAGAGCATAGGATCACGTTTGAGGTGTCTAGAAAAATAGTATTTACCTTGACAGTGAGAAGACATTGAAGGCTGTTAAGTAGGAAAGGGACATGAACAGATACGCTTTTTTTTTTTTTTTTTTTTTCTTTTTGGCTACGTGAGCGGTGGGTGGGGGGCTCTTCGTTGTGGTGTGCAGGCTTCTCCTTGCAGTGGCTTCTCTTGTTGCAGAGCACAGGCTCTAGGTGCACGGGCTTCAGTAGTTTTGGCACGCGGGCTCAGTAGTTGTGGCTCACGGGCTCTAGAGCACAGGCTCAGTATTTGTGGCACACGGGCTTAGTTGCTCCAGCGTGCGGGATCTTCCTGGACCAGGGATCGAACCCATGTTCCCTGCATTGGGAGGCAGATTCTTAACCACTGCACCACCAGGGAAGTCCCAGATCTGCATTTTGAAAAGATCACTCTGTCTGCACTATGAACAACAGATGGGGAAAAGGGATGGAAACAAAGCAGATGCAGAACACTGGTTAAGAATTGAGGCTAAAGCAGTCTGTACAACAGGTAGCTTGACTAGTGGTGGTAGAGTTGGAGAGAAGCAGAATATCTGATAACTATATAGGAAGTAAAATAGACAGGATTTTGTAAAGGATCTGACATGGGGGTAAGGAAGAGGGTGCTCCAAGGGCTGTCAACTGAGCATCTGGCCACAACTGGATGATGAGGGTGCCATTCAGTGAGGAAAGAAGCACTAGAAGACAACCAGGGTGGTGGGGGGTTGGGGGGAAACATGAGTTTGGTCTTGGATGTATTGAGTTTGAGATCCCTGTGAGTCATCCAAGGTAAGAGGTCAAATAAGAGGTGGCCTCATGGGTCTGGGGCTCAGAAGAGAGGTGGGAACTGGAAATGTAGATCTGGGGATCAGGTTTGTATTGGCTCGTATTGTTTATACTGGGGGTGACTGAAGCCGGGCACAGGTGAGGTCCCGAGGTGGAAAGAACAGTGTGAGAGGAGAGGAGGACCTAGAACCAAGCCTCTGAAGATCGCAGACACTGCTGATGGCAAGGAGGAGGAGGATAAGCCTGTGGTAGAGAAAAGAGGCGCAAGAGAAAGAAAACCAGGAGAGTGTGGGACTTAGCAGCCAAGGAAAAAAGTGTTTAGAGGAAGGGGTGGCCGACAGTGCCAAATGCTGTTGACAAATGATGGAGACTCAGCCAGGGAGGGGGTGGTGAAACCAGACAAGTGGTCTTGTAGAGGACTGAGGCCAAGGCTGAGTACAGTGCCCAGCCCAGTCCGCCATATGCATGCCCTGTATCATCATTTCCCGTATACCCATCTGTCTCCTCAGTAAGCTACTCCAAGGTCGGTCTTTTCCATCCTGTTATCCCCAAAGCCCAGCACAAGGCCAGAACATAACAGACACTTAATAAATTTTACTGATGAATGAGTGGATGGATGGATGGGTGGGTAGGTGGATGGATGGGTAGATGAGAAGGAAGAATTGGAAGCAAAGGAGGAATTGCTGGCATCTGCCTGGGATCTACTATCCTTCAGGGTCTTTTTTTTTTTTTTTTTTCCCCCTTTATACCGCAATGGCCCGCAGACCCAGGGAACAGAGACAGAGCCCCATCCTCTCCCTCGGCTGGGCCGTGGCCCCCCTTCCTCTCTCTGACGAAGAGTCTGGACCGAAGGTTCTGCTGACGTGGGAAGGGGAGGAGAGTCTGGAGGAAGGGGAGGGGAAAGCGGCGCAGAGATCGCAGAGACGAAGGAGGCACCCGCGGCTGCTGAGCTGCAGAGCAGGGTCTCTCCGGCTTCTGTGTCCGGGCACCGGGCGCGCCACTGGGCCAGAGGGCAGTGCATCCTTTCGGTGCGGGCCGGCAGGGCCCCTGCGGTCGGCAAGCTGGCTCCCCGGGTGGCCACCGGGACCCCCGAGCCCAATGGCGGGGGCGGCAGCAGAATCGACAGCACTGTAGAGATCACCCCCAGCCCCAACGGAGTAAGTGCCCGCGCCCTGGGGGCTACGCCATCATCTCCCCGCACCCCCGCCAAGCGCCCGGCATTTTCCTCCCGCGCCTCAGCCGCCGCCGCCCGCCTTCCTCCCGCTTGCTCCCGGCCTCTTCCCTTACTCTGCGGTTTTCTCCGCTTCACCCTTCTCCTGCCACCACCCCACACACCCCTTACCTCACCCCCCCACACACAGCAGGTCGGGACCCTCGGAGATGCGGTGCCCACGGAGCAGCTGCAGGGTGAGCGCGAGCGCGAACGCGAGCGGGAGGGGGAGGGCGACGCGGGTGGCGACGGGATGGGCAGCAGCCTGTCGCTGGCCGTGCCCCCCGGCCCCCTCAGCTTCGAGGCGCTGCTCGCCCAGGTGGGGGCGCTGGGCGGCGGCCAGCAGCTGCAGCTCGGCCTCTGCTGCCTGCCCGTGCTCTTTGTGGCGCTGGGCATGGCCTCGGACCCCATCTTCACGCTGGCGCCCCCGCTGCATTGCCACTACGGGGCCTTCGTCCCCAACGCCTCTGGCTGGGAGCAGCCCCCCAACGCCAGCGGCGTCAGCGTCGCCAGCGCCGCCCTAGCAGCCAGCGCCGCCAGCCGCATCGCCACCAGTACGGACCCCTCGTGCAGCGGCTTCGCCCCGCCGGACTTCAACCACTGCCTCAAGGACTGGGACTATAACGGCCTCCCCGTGCTCACCACCAACGCCATCGGCCAGGTGAGGCAGCCTGGTGGGCCGCGGGTTCGGGGGCGGGCCGAGAGCGACCAGCGAGGGGCCTCACACCCGCTCCGTCCCTCTCACGTCTCTAGTGGGATCTGGTGTGTGACCTGGGCTGGCAGGTGATCCTGGAGCAGATCCTCTTCATCTTGGGCTTTGCCTCTGGCTACCTGTTCCTGGGCTACCCGGCAGACAGGTGAGGGCTGGGCGAGTAGAGAGGAGGGGGTGCTAGGGAGGCTGGCCCAGGCGGCTTGCCTTGGCAAGAGGCTGAAGGGGACTCGGTGGACTCTGCAGTGTTCTCTGGATTTCTTCTGTTCAATGATATGCAGCCCCACCCCTGTCTCAGCTTCACTCCCCATCAAGAAATACTCCTTCCATACCTCTTCCACACAGGGAATAACTCTTCCTTCCTTGCCAATCCCTAGATCCATGGATCAATGGCCTCATCTCCAAAGACAATAGCCCCATCCCTACTAACCAAAACCCCTATATGCACAGATCCAAAGTCCTAACTTCTCCTCTATCATCCCTATCACCACCAAGCACCTCCCTCACCATCATCACGGATTGATAGACTCATGCTTGCTAAAAGCCCTATCCACCTGGACTGTTAACTCCATCTCAATGGCCTCATTCCTAAAGCTCATTATGTTAATTTCTAAATATCAACAGCTCCATTCACACTGACCAATAGCTCGACTCTATAAACAAATGACTACCCTCATGGGGGTCAATAGTTCAACCCCCATGGATCAGTGACCACAGTAGCACCCCTCCCCCAAGACTAACAGCCCCATCCTCATGGATCTTCAGTGCTCTCAGATCCTCTCAGATCAAAAGCCCCATTTCCAGGAATCAGTGGCCTCATCTCAAAGATCAACAACCCATCCCACCAACCAACAGTTCTTCCCAGGGGTCAAAACTCCCATCTCCTCTGATCCTCAACACCATCACCACTGACCAGGTACTCCATCTCCACTGACCATCCCTGTGGATTATTAGACTCATCTCCACTGGTCTACAGTCTCATCCAAATGGATTTATAGTTCAACTCCCATGGA
The DNA here is from genome assembly GCF_028023285.1 of Balaenoptera ricei. Taxonomy (NCBI): domain Eukaryota; kingdom Metazoa; phylum Chordata; class Mammalia; order Artiodactyla; family Balaenopteridae; genus Balaenoptera; species Balaenoptera ricei. The sequence goes on along the minus strand of NC_082640.1, from coordinate 113,992,585 downwards.
TCAAAGGCAACCCAACATTGAATAATCCAGTTCCCTAAAATCAATGCCTATCCTCACTGCCCAATAGTCACACACCCCTGTGGGCAAATGATCCTAAACCCACAGGTCAATAGCCCATCCTTATGCATCAGTGGCCTCACACCCACAGACCAGTAGCATCATTCCTGTGGAATAATAACCTCATCCTCAAAGACCAATAATTCAGTCTCCTAAATTCAGTAACCTTAGCCAATAAGCTCAGCCCCATGGAAAAATGGCTCCACCATATTGGGTCAGTAGCTTCACTCTCAGGCTATCGGTGCCCCCTTCCCAATGACCAGTGACCCCAGTCTACATCCCCATAGATCAGTGGTCTTATCCCCCAAAATCAATAGCCTAGCCTTCAGTAGCCCTGTCCTCACTGACTTATAGTCAGTGACCATCATCATTGACCAATTGTCTCGTCTCCTCTGGTCTGTGACCCCATCCTTACTGATTATTCCTATGGATTAATAGATTCATCCCTACTGGCCAACTGTCCCATCTACATGGACTGAGATCCCTATCCCATGAATCAATAGCTCCATCCCCAAAGATCAACGGTCCAATCTTCAAAGATTAGTGATCATCCCTGCTGATCAATGGTCCTATCCCATAGATTAAGAGCTCCATTCCCATGGATCAATGGCTCCATCTTCTGGTCAGTGGCCCCAGCCCCACTGACCACCCCTATGGATTAGTAGACCCATGCCCCAACCCCATGGAAAAATGGCTTCATCCCCCAAAATCAATTACTCAGTCCCCTAAGATCAAGAGCTCCATTTTCACTGACCAATATTATCCCCATGGACAAGTGGCCAATGGCCTACCTCCATAGATCAATAGCTCCAACCCCATATATCAATGACCCCATCTTCTCTGACCAGTCTGAGCAAGACAAGCTCCATCCCCACTGACCAATAGCTCTATGCCCAAGGACCAATGGTTCCAAGTCCCCTAAGCAATATCCCATCCACTCTGATGGTTGGTCTCACTTCCATGAAGAAATGCCCTCATCTCTGACCAATAGCCCCATCCCAAGAGTCAATGGTCCTACCCCCACAGAACCATAGCCTCGCCCCAGTGCCCAGTAGCCAACCATGGTCCCCATCCTCTCCCATCTTCTCTAGCCTCACTCCAGGGCCTCATCCTTATACCTCCAGCTTTGAAGTGGGCAGCTGGGCCCCACCCAGCAACTCCTCCCCCAGGGAGTCTGGGTGATCAGAGGCTCTCCCTACTTTCCAGGTTTGGCCGTCGTGGGATTGTGTTGCTGACCTTGGGACTGGTGGGTCCCTGTGGAGTGGGAGGGGCTGCTGCAGGCTCTTCCACAGGTGTCATGGCCCTCCGATTCCTCCTGGGCTTTCTGCTTGCCGGCGTTGACCTTGGTGTCTACCTGATGCGTGAGTGGCACCCCACCAGAGCTCCTTCCCTAGGGACTCATGCCTGCCTGTCTGTATCCCCAGGCCATTCCCACTGCTCCCTAGGATCCCCTCAGTCCCTTCTTCAGCCCCAGATTTCAGCTGTCCGGAATCTCAGCTGTCTTTCTGCCCAGGCCTTTGAAGGATCCAGGGGTCTTCCTTCTCTCCACACCCCTCTCCTCCCATGATCTTTAAGGCTTTCCTTGCTCTGGACTTACTGCTGTCAGGGAATGAGCCTTATTTTTAAAATGAAATCCTGAGTAGCTGTATGACCTTGAACAAGGGTTAATGTGAAAGTCAAATAAGAGGTCTGGTGTGAAAGGGCCCATAATTTGGGAATGCTGAAAACCCAGCAGGGACTCTGACCCTTGAGCCCTCCCAGGTTTGAGTGGGAGAGGAGAGAGAACTGAACATCTCTCCACTCTTTGCCTTAGAGGTTAGCCTGTGGGAGGTGATGGCTGCAGCCTCCACTCAGGGGCTGACCTTGCTCTCTGTCCTCCTCTCTCCCTCTCCCCTCTTCTCTCCCACGCCTCCTTCTTCCCTGGCCTCTCCTCCCTGTCCCTGCTGTATCTCCAGGCCTGGAGCTGTGCGACCCAACCCAGAGGCTTCGGGTGGCCCTGGCAGGGGAGTTGGTGGGGGTAGGGGGGCACTTCCTGTTCCTGGGCCTGGCCCTTGTCTCTAAGGACTGGCGATTTCTGCAGCGAATGATCACCGCTCCCTGCATCCTCTTCCTGTTTTATGGGTCAGTATCACCCTCCACCTGTTGTCTGGCCATTCCCATCATCTCTACCTCCAGCCTGGCTCTAGCCTGGAGACCCCTCCTCTTCTCCATTGCCCCTTGTCCAGGCCTGCTCCAGCCCCAGCCCCTCAGAGGTGGGAGTTTTCCATCCCTGGGTCAGGATTCAGGAGGCCTCACAGTGTACCCCCCAACCCACCCCCAGATGGCCTGGTCTGTTTCTGGAGTCCGCACGGTGGCTGATAGTGAAGCGACAGATTGAGGAGGCCCAGTCTGTGCTGAGGATACTGGCTGAGCGGAACCGGCCCCATGGGCAGATGCTGGGAGAGGAGGCCCAGGAGGCCCTGCAGGGTAAGAGACAGGGGTCCCTACAGGTGATACCTCAATGTGCACACATGATGGTGCCCTCTGTTGTAGCTGTACCACCTTCTCCCAGGGTCCCTACCACCCATGTGGGAGGACCCTGGGTTCTCAGCTGTTCCTTCTAACAGACAGCTCCTCTCTCTCTCCCAAGACCTGGAGAACACCTGCCCTCTCCCTGCAACATCCTCCTTTTCCTTCGCTTCCCTCCTCAACTACCGCAACATCTGGAAAAATCTACTTATCCTGGGATTCACCAAGTGAGCCTGGGTGTCTGAGCCAAGGGCCAGGCCAGTAGCTGGGATGGGGGCTGGCCGGGTGGGGAAAGCCTGAGGACCCCTACAGAGGCCAGCCAGGGCTGTGAAAGGCTGCAGATGGAGATTCAGACACCGTTCTTCGCCTCCCCACCCTGTCTCACAGCTTTATTGCCCACGCCATTCGCCACTGCTACCAGCCTGTGGGAGGAGGAGGGAGCCCATCGGACTTCTACCTGTGCTCCTTGCTGGCCAGCGGCACAGCTGCCCTGGCCTGCGTCTTCCTGGGGGTCACCGTGGACCGATTTGGCCGCCGGGGCATCCTGCTTCTCTCGATGACCCTCACTGGCATTGCGTCCCTGGTCCTGCTGGGCCTGTGGGATTGTGAGCATCCTCCCTTCCCCACGGTGTGGGCTCAGCAAAGGAACCCCAGCAGAGGTGCCTCAGACGGGCTCAGCCACTGCTTCTGGCACAGGCCTCCCAAAACCAGACCAGGCCCTGCCCAGATCTTCCGCAATTCTCCCGCTGGCCGCACAATCCTGTCTGTTCTCCCAACCAATGAGTGAATGCCCAGACCCACCCGGCTAGGGATCAGAGGGGATGATGGCAGGGACTAGGCCAAGCGTGATCTCCCCACCTCCGTTCACATGCTCCTCTCTTGGTCCTCCAGATCTGAACGAGGCCGCCATCACCACCTTCTCCGTCCTTGGCCTCTTCTCCTCCCAAACTGCTGGCATCCTCAGCACCCTCCTTGCTGCTGAAGTCATCCCTACCACTGTCCGGTGAGAGCAAGGGTGCTGCCAGGGGAGTCTCCAGGTCTCCAGCTGAGGACAGGGCCTGAGGGATGAAAAAGGGGAGGCTGCTGGAGAAGAGCTGGGGTGAGGCCCACAGCTACAGGCTCAGTGCCTTGTCCGTCTCTCCCAGGGGCCGAGGCCTGGGCCTGATCATGGCACTGGGGGCGCTTGGCGGGCTGAGTGGCCCAGCCCAGCGCCTCCACATGGGCCATGGAGCTTTCCTGCAGCACGTGGTGCTGGCGGCCTGTGCTCTCCTCTGCATCCTCAGCATCATGCTTCTGCCGGAGACCAAACGCAAGCTTCTGCCCGAGGTGCTCCGGGATGGGGAGCTGTGCCGCCGGCCTTCCCTGCTGCGGCAGCCACCCCCTAACCGCTGTGACCACGTTCCACTGCTTGCCACCCCCAACCCTGCCCTCTGAGCGACCTTCGAGCACCCTGGCAGGAGGCTGGCCCATACAGAAAGGTGGCACAAGGCCCTGGCAAGGAGAGCGGGAGGACTGAATGAGGAAGGCAGGGCTGCCCTAAAGCCTCAGAGGCACCTCACGCCAGTCACGGAGAGCTCAAGAGGGCTGCCCTCAACCCCATCTCCTTGCTGCTTTGTGTTCACTTCCTTGGCAAGAGACAGGGGACAGGGAGGGAGCTCCACACTGTAACCACCAGGTCTGGGCTCCATCCTATGCCCAAAGACATCCTCCCAGACCTCATTCTTTCTTGCTCTATCATTCTGTTTCAATAAAGACATTTTGAATAAATGAGCATACCATAGCCTGGACTTCCCTCCCTTCTGTTGTCCTTCTGACTGTCTCTTGGGTGAAGGTTTCTCTCAGTGGAACCCAAACCAGTAAAATTCTCCCTCCCCCTCCTGGCATCTGTCCCCTCTTCTCACTCCCCCACCATGTTAACTTACAGACAACTACCACCACCCCTTACTCACTGCTTGCTGTGCTGCTAGGACTGGGCTAGGCACTTTACAAACTTCATTTAATCATTTAATCCTTACAACATTGCAAGGTAGGTGTTTGGACCAATTAAAGTTTCTTGTTTTTGCAAGCAATAATAGCTGACTGACTCTAATGAACTTAAACATAAAGGCAATTTATTAAAGGGATCTGGTGGGGCAGGTTGTGGTGCGGAGCTCACAGAGTAGAAGGAAAAGCAGAACTAGTCATAAAAGGCCAGGAGCCAGAAAAGGCAAGAGAGCAAGTGACTGGCTAGCTTGTGTATCACACCACCCCACCCCTATTACTGACAACCGGGGAGGGGAAAGCAGTACCTGAGTGCTGCTGGCAGAAGTAGGACTGGAGTTGTGCAGGTAAACACAATGGATGCCCATGACAGTATTCTTCTCCTTTTACAGATGACGAAACTGACACTCAGAGACTCAGTAACTTGCCCAAGGTTACAAAGTTAACGAGTGACAGCTGGGATATAACTGGATCCTGGAGCTGGAGCTCTCTAGGGATGCACACCATGGCCAGCTTCCCAACTCCTTCCAATCTTTGCGTGCTACCCTTGGAAGCGAGGAGTGAGTCTCTAGGCCTCCCTGGGAGGGGGCTGTAGGAGACTAGGCCTTCTACCTCAGTGCCAGGGCCTGCCTTTGACTAGCCCTGGCCTGGCTTTGGGCAAGTCTCTTAACCTCCAGCTTCCTTCAAGGGTTGCTGTGAGAATTAAACAAGATAATACATTGTAAGTGCCTCTTAAATTATCCCACTAGATGGTAAGCCCCTTGAGGACAGGAACTTCGTCTTACTCAACTTTGAAACACCAACACGTGACCCACGACAGGTGTTCAAAAAGTTGTATCTGTTAATTCTTTAAACAAATGTTTCCTGTGCTGGATTTACAGACCAGTTCCATCCTGGATATTTAGGGCGTGGGCCATCCTTCAAGGAGCTTAAAATCCATCTAACACTGGGAATATTAATGAGGAGGGAGAGAGACCAGTGGTTTGGAGCATCGAAAGGCTGACTCCTGAAGGAGGTGAGACTCAGAGAGGCAGAAAGACCTTAGGCAAGGGCCCAGGAGACAGGTACATAGCTCTCAACTCAAAGGACATAGGGAGAGCAAAGGCCTGGAGGAAGGAAAGGGTGAGGAGGTCCTGGAGAGAGGAATTCTTAGGAAAAGCACGTCTTGAGGCCAGCCTCTTCCAGAGAAGGGGGGCCCTGTTACCCACAGATCCCTGCAACACCAGTGTTCCTATCTCCTTCCCCTCTGCCAGTCCATGCCCCAGGCCCAAAGCTCTAGGAACTAAGCCATGCTTCTGGGCTCTCAATAATAATCACTGGAGAACTCATAAGAACCCTTCTCATTTAATCTTCACAGCCCCCCGTAATAGGTATTAGTAGTTTAATCCTATCTAACTACTGAGGAAATGGAAATGAGAGAAATGGAAGGAACTGCCATGAAGAGGCAGAGCGAGGACTTAAACCCAGGCCTCCTGGCTGCTCTTTTTACTCCACCATAGTTCCCTCACAGTTAGACATTCTTTTTTTTTTTTTTTTTTTTTTTTTTTTTTTTTTTTTTTAAAGATTTATTGATTGATTGATTGATTGTTATGTTGGGTCTTCATTTCTGTGCTAGGGCTTTCTCTAGTTGCGGCAAGCGGGGGCCACTCTTCATCGCGGTGCGCAGGCCTCTCACCATCGTGACCTCTCTTGTTGCAGAGCACAGGCTCCAGACGCACAGGCTCAGCAGCTGTGGCTCACGGGCCCAGTTGCTCCGCGGCATGTGGGATCCTCCCAGACCAGGGCTCGAACCCGTGTCCCCTGCATTAGCAGGCAGATTCGCAACCGCTGCGCCACCAGGGAAGCCCCCACAGTTAGACATTCTGCATCACACATTCTGTAGAACAGTGTCTGTGTGGTCCAAACTGACTCCAGTGTTGACTTTTTAGCTTTGGGTTGCCAATGATAACACTCATTGAGAGATCATACTCATTGCTGTCTCCAGAGTTTCTGTAAGAACCAACAGGATGGTAGATAAGTACTTTTTGGAAGAGCCCAGGTAAAGCCAAGGAGTTACTTATATGCTAATAACACTGTCCAAAGCACACTGTGAGGAATGGTGTCAAAGAGGCATTTCAAAGAACCCATTCTCTGCATACTGCTGGAAAAACGTCCAGGGCAAGAAAATAAAAACACTCAGGAAGCTAGAGCAACTCCTGTAGGAGGGTAGGTGAAAGACAGCAAGTCTCTCTGACTTCAACCAAAGAGGTAAAGGGCAAAGAGAATGATAGCATACAAGAAGCATCAAGGAAGCACAAAGATACAGTCCCTCATCCCCAAGCAATTCCTGGTCTAGGTGGACAGGACCAATGTGTGTAGCTACAACTGGCATCTTGTCAGTTGCTCTAAAATTCACCAACCACATGATCTCACTGGATCGTCATCAATAACCCCATGAAAAATGGTTATTATTTTTTAGGCTTTTACAGATGGGGAGACTGAGGTTTGGCGAGGTAACTTTTGAGGTGACTGGTAATTAGAGTAGCCAGATCTTGAGAACTGAGAGCCTGCAATCTTCTTACTGCATACCAGATATTAAATAATTCTAAACACCATGAAAGAAAGTATTACTTATCCTGAAATATTAAGTTTAGAAGGTACCCCAGGAACTTGGAGATCATTTACGGGCAAACAAGGAAATGACTACTTTCCTTGGAGAGGTTGTACTGACGAAGCATGACCAGTTCTTAGAAATGTTTTAGTTGGATTCACAACTAAAAGCCATAATGGATTATTGAGGAGAAAATTAAAAGGATATACGGGGTACATTTCTAACCTAAAAAAGTTACATGAAGTGATACTCATTCAGTCAACCTAGCCTGGCTACTGTGCAACCGATTTTTACTGATTATCCACTACTGTCTTGTGCTGCCTCAGGTCTGGGGGGGCATGGTCCTTGCCTGCAAGAGCTCAGAACACTGGGAGATAAATAATTACAATCCTATATAGAAAATGCAGAAAAATATAAAAAGTGCTGTAGCAGCTCTAAGGAGGACAGAATATACTCTACTGGAGGCAGTCAAGGAAAGATTCTCAGATATCGGGATTGGACCTTACAGGGTAAGTCTTGAGTTTGCCAGGGACAGAAAGGAAGAAGAAACAGTGCAAAGCCTAGAGACACGACAGAACATGGTATATATGGAGAAGAGCAGTGTTTACCTTAAGCATCCATGGAATAAAAGGCAGCTATGAAAACCCACAGCTAACATCATATTTATCAGTGAAAGTCTGAAAACTTTTCCCCCAAGATCAGGAACAAGACAAAGATGTCTGCACTCATCACTTCTATTCTACATTGTACTGGAGGTTCTAGCCAGGGAAATGAGGCAAGAAAATGAAATACAGGCATACCTCAGAGATACTGCAGGCTCAGTTCCAGACCACTGCAACAAAGCAAGTTACACAAATTTTTTGGTTTCCCAGTGCATATAAAAGTTATGTTTACACCGTACTGTAGTCTATTAAGTGTGCAATAGCATTATATCTATAAAAGACAATGTACATACTTTAATTTAAAAATACTTTATTGCTACAAAATGCTAACCATCATCTTAGCCTTCAGTGAGTCATAATCTTTTTGTTGGTTTAGGGTTTGAAATATTGTGAGAATTACCGCAATGTGACACAGAGACATGAAGTGAGCAAATGCTGTTGGAAACTGGCACCAACAGTCTTATTCAATGCAGGGTTGCCACCAACCTTCAATTTGTAAAAAATGTTATCTCTACCAAGTGCAATAAAGCAAAACCCAATACAATGAGATATGCCTGTAAAAAGCACCAAGAATGGAAAAGACAATGTAAAACTATATTTGCAGGTGACATGACCTTGTATACAGAGAATCCTAAAGAATCCACCAAAAAGCTATAAGAACTAAATAAACAAGTTCAGCAAGGTTACTTAACTTGTGATTGAATGTGGAGGATACAAGATCAATATACAAAATCAATTGTTTTTTTGTTTTTTGGCTGCACCACGCAGCTTGCGGGATCTTCGTTCCCTGAGCAGGGATTGAACCGAGGCCCCCGGCAGTGAAACACCAAATCCTAACCACTGGACCACCAGGGAATTCCCAAAATCAGCTGTATTTTTATACAACTGCAATGAACAATCTGAAAATGAAATTAAGAATTCCATTTAAAATAGCAAAACCTCAAATACTTAGGAATAAATTTTAAAAAAGAAGTGCAAGACCTGTACACTGAAATCTACAAAACATTGTTTAAAGAAATTAAAGACCTAAATAAGTGGAAAGACATACTGCGTTCATAGATTGGAAGATTTAATATTGTTAAGATGCAATCTTCTATAAACTGATCTACAGAATCAGTGTAATCCCTGTTAAAATCTTTGCCATCTTTTTTGCAGAAATTGACAAGCTGATTCTAAAATTCATATGGAAATGTCAAAGACCCAGAATAGCTAAGCAATCTTGGGAAAAAAGCAAAATTGGAAGACTCACACTTTCCACTTTCAAAACTTATTACAAAACTACAGTAATGAAAACTGTGCTACTGGCATAAGGATGGACACATAGATCGATGGAACAGAATTGAGAGTCCAGAAATAAACCTGTGGACTTAGAGTCAATTGATTTTCAACAAGGGTGTTAAGACCATTTGATAGGGAAAGAATAGGCTTTTTAACAAATGGGGTTGGGACAAATGCATTATTTGCATGCAAAAGAATGAAGTTGGACCTCTACCTCATACCATACACAAAATTAATTCAAAATGGACCAAAGACTTAAATATAAGAGCTAAAACTATAAAACTCTTAGGAAAAAACACAGGCATAAACCTTCGTGACTTTTGTGCTTCAAAGGACACTATCAAGAAAGTGAAAACCGGGACTTCCCTGGTGGTGCAGTGGTTAAGAATCCTCCTGCCAATACAGGGGACACGGGTTCGAGCCCTGGTCTGGGAAGATCCCACAGGCCACAGAGCAACTAAGCCTGTGCACCACAACTACTGAGCCTGCGCTCTAGAGCCCGCATGCCACAACTACTGAAGTCTGTGTGCCTAGAGCCCATGCTCCGCGACAAGAGAAGCCACCGCAATGAGAAGCCCGCTCGCTGCAACTAGAGAAAGCCTGCGTGCAGCAACGAAGACCCAACTCAGCCAAAAATAAATAAAGTGAAAACCCACAAAATGGGAGAAAATATATTTGTAAATCATATATATCTGATAATCAGCCAAAAATAAAGTGAAAACCCACAAAATGGGAGAAAATATATTTGTAAATCATATATATCTGATAAAGGTCTAGTATTCAGAATGTATCAAGGACTCTTGCAACTCAACAATAAAGACAAATAACCCGGGCTTCCCTGGTGGCGCAGTGGTTGAGAATCTGCCTGCTAATGCAGGGGACACGGGTTCGAGCCCTGGTCTGGGAAGATCCCACATGCCGCAGAGCAACTAGGCCCGTGAGCCACAACTACTGAGCCTGCGTGTCTGGAGCCTGTGCTCCGCAACAAGAGAGGCCACGATAGTGAGAGGCCCGCGCACCGCGATGAAGAGTGGCCCCCACTTGCCACAACTAGAGAAAGCCCTCGCACAGAAACGAAGACCCAACACAGCCATAAATAAATAAATTAATTAATTAAAAAAAAAAAGACAAATAACCCAGTTAAAAAGTGGGCAAAGGATCTGCTAGACATTTCTTCAGAGAAGATATACAAAGGGCCAGTAAGCACATGAAAAGATATACCCAAGAGAAATGAAAAGGTATGGTCACACAGAAACTTGTACACAGATGTTTGTAGCACACTATTCCTAATAGTCAAAAAATGGGAATATCCCAAATATCCACCAACTGATGAATGGATAAGCAAAACGTGGTATATCTATACAGTTGATCCTTGAACTTGGGGGTTAGGAGTGTCGACCCTCTAGGCAGTTCAAAATCCTCAAACACTTTACAGTCTACCCTCCATCATAGTTCTGCCTCCATGGGTTCAACCAACCATGGACCATGTAGCACTATAGTACGTATTTACTGAAAAAAACCCACGTTTAAGTGGACCCATGCAGTTCAAACCCATGTTGTTCAAGGGTCAACTGTACAATGAAATATTATTCAGCCATAAAAAGGAATGAAGTATTGATAAATGCTACAACGTGGATGAATCTTGAAAACATGCTAAATGAAAGAAGCCAGACAGAAAAGGCCACATATTGTACGATCCCATTTATATGAAATATCCAGAAAAGGCATACCCATAGATATAGAAAGTATAATTAGTAGTTGCTAGGGACTGGGAGGGGGGGGAAATTGGGAATGCTTGTTAATGGGTACAGGGTTTCTGTTTGCCGTGATGAAAATGCTCTAAAATTAGGTAGTGGTGATGGTTACTATATACTTATGTACATATATATGTATAAATAATATGGTTACTATAAACACATCTACTAAATATCACTGAATTTTAAGTACACTTAAAAGGCAAATTTATGGTATGTGAATTGTATCTAAAAAAAAAAAAAAATCCATAGAGCTTTTTGGTGGGATGCAAGTCAGAAATATTGCAAGCTGACTTTCTTCAGCAAATAAAATTAAAGTTCCTTTACTTAGTGACCCCTTTTTCTGTAACAAATTCTAGCACTTAGAACAGCGCCCAGCACTTGGTAAGGACTCAGTAAATGTCTGTTTGTTGAATGAATGATTACCATAGGCATAAAGGAGAAAGAGGCATTAGCAGAGTTGACATTTTAAAATTAGATGATTTGAGAAATCAAATCTACTCATCTAACCATATAAAAGTGAGGAAAGCTATTACATTATTGAAAAAACCCAGCCACTGCTTTTTTCTGTCGCTGGTATCAGGTTGGGCAAATTCTGAGAAAGCACTGGGCGGTCCTCATTCATTTTGTACCACCCACAGTCCCTCAAAGGATCTCTGACTCAGACTCACTCCAGAGAAATCTTATAGACAGGCTTCCCCAATCTCTCCTCCTCAAGGACACTTCCTTCCCACAGAATCCGAATGAGACCGGACTCATTGCTGTCCCTTGATTAAGAGAGAGCTAATTAGGAATGACTGACAGAAAAGTAACCAATCTTTCTCAAAGAAAGCAACTTGCTTTCCAGGCTACTTCCTCTAAAATCACTGAGGATGATACAGGAAAAATGAAGAGACCAGGTAAAGCAGGAAATCTAATTCCTGTTAAGAACAGGAATAAGCAGGGACTTCCCTGGTGGCGCAGTGGTTAAGAATCTGCCTGCCAATGCAGGGGTCACGGGTTTGAGCCCTGGTCTGGAATTCCCTGGGAATCCCACATGCCGCAGAGCAACTAAGCCTGTGCACCACAACTACTGAGCCTGCGTGCCACAACTACTGAAGCCCACGTGCCCTAGAGCCCACATGCTGCAACTACTGAAGCCCATATGCCTAGACCCCGTGCTCTGCAACAAGAGAAGCCACCGCAATGAGAAGCCCGCGCACCACAACAAAGAGTAGCCCATGCTCGCCACAACTAGAGAAAGCCCGCGCACAGCAACAAAGACCCAATGCAGCCAAAAATAAATAAATAAATAAATAAAATAAATTTATTTACTTAAAAAAAGAATAGGAATCAGCAGGCCTGGGATAAAGGGACCCTCCAAGGTGAATTAACACCTCTGAACACCTAAGTGGCAGGTGCTGTGAGCCATACAAAGGCATAATCCATGCCCTCAAGGGAAAACACGGATGTAATTATTTTAATTATGAAACCATGAAGTGCCAAATAGAGATAGGAGCTATTTGCCCTGAGTGCAGGAGTGATTCATCCTGACTAGGAAATCAAAATAAATTTCCTGGCTGCGGTACTTGGCTTCTACACCTTGGCTTCTACACCTTGGCTTCTATCTTATGATTCTGACAGAGTAGATGTGATGAGCATAGCAGGCTGGAGGAACAGCATGAGCAATACACGAAAATAATGTAAAACTCAACTGGAATGCACAGTACATCAGATGTAGGGAAGAATGCGGCAGGAAAAATCAATCTGGATCAAATTGGGAAAAACCTCAGTTCCACACTTGGCAGCATAGGGGCCTTTTTGGAAATACAAAGAGTTTGGAGCCAGATTATTGCCAGGAGTCCACTACAATCAAGGTGGGGAGTTGCTCAAGCAGTTAAAGTAGGATAGAGGACAGACAGGATATTGAGAACTGACTGAACACAGAAAATTAAAAACAAAGAAGAGTCAAAAAAGCAATTCATCCTCCAAGATCCAACAGGCTACAGGGATTTTTTTAGGTAGCCACTTACTGCCACCTGGCGGACAGACAAGACTTTCCCAGCATTAGCAGCATCAAGCCACTTAAGATGTTGCACATTTTTCTAATAAAAATAGTTAATACTGAACACTTTATCCAGCCTCTTGCTAATCAGCCTCTAAAAAAGTTTCCGTACTCAGCTTACAAGACACTGTTCTAGTTGAATCTAGTTAGAGAAGACTCCCAAATGCCTAACAAATGACACAATAGGAGGTAAATGATCAAATATTAAATTATGGGATGGTCGATACTGACCTGAAATTTCAGAATACAAAACCATTTGGGAGGTTGGCTGAGGCTCCATGGATATGGAGAGCCATTTCTTTAACCTAAGATTATCGAAGAGAGCATCTCGGTCAGAGGCAATCACGAACAAAACATCCTAGGAAAAGAAGTGAACGGCGCAATAGAACATACAGAGGTTTAAATATTTACCAACGCTGTAAGTAATGGAGGGTCTACAAAAGGGGGTGTGTGTGTGATATAGTACCAAAGGCTTTTAAGACCAATCTAACATTAGAATATAAAATGGAAAAATTAGGTTATTAACATGACCAAGTAACTCAACTACTAAACTTAAGGATACTCAAACAACGAAAGCCACTTGTCCTAATTAACGGAACAATCGCAAATAAGTTAGCTAGGACTTCCCTGCCGCAGTGGTTAAGAATCTGCCTGCCGGGCTCCCCCGGTGGCGCAGTAGTTGAGAATCTGCCTGCCAATGCAGGGGACACGGGTTCGAGCCCTGGTCTGGGAGGATCCCACATGCCGCGGAGCAACTAGGCCCGTGAGCCACAACTACTGAGCCTGCGCGTCTGGAGCCTGTGCTCCGCAACAAGAGAGGCTGAGATAGTGAGAGGCCCGTGCACCGCGATGAAGAGTGGCCCCCCACTTGCCACAACTAGAGAAAGCCCTCACGCAGAAACGAAGACCCGACACAGCCAAAAATAAAAATAAATTATTTAAATGCAACTGCGAGAAGTACATATATATAAAAAAAAAGAATCTGCCTGCCAACGCAGGGGACACGGGTTCGAGCCCTGGTCCAGGAATCCCACATGCTGTGGAGCAGCTAAGCCCATGCGCCACAACTACTGAGCCTGCGTGCCATGACTACTGAAGCCTGCATGCCCAGAGCCCGTGCTCTGAAATGAAGAGTAGGCCCCGCTCACTGCAACGAAAGCCCGCATGCAGCAACGAAGACCCAACGCAGCCATAAATGAATAAAAATAAATTTATAGAAAAACAAAAACAAGTGAGCTGAACATATTAAGTGGCCACTGAACTGCTAGAGAAGAGAACATAAGCTCTGCAATTATCTTTAACTAAATGTTAACTTTTTTTAATAAATAAATTTTTTTACTTATTTATTTTTGGCTGCGTTGGGTCTTCGTTGCTGCGCACAGGCTTTCTCTAGTTGCGGCGAGTGGGGGCTACTCTTTGTTGCGATGCACAGGCTTCACTGCAGTGGCTTCTCTTGTTGCAAAGCACGGGCTCTAGGCAGGCGGGCTTCAGTAGTTGTGGCACATGGGCTCAGTAGTTGTAGCTCGCGGGTTCTAGAGTGCAGGCTCAGTAGTTGTGGCGTATGGGCTTAGTTGCTCTGGGGCACGTTGGATGTTCCTGGACCAGGGCTTGAAACTGTGTCCACTGCATTGGCAGGCGGATTCTTAACCAGAGTCACCACGGAAGCCTTAATTTTTTTTTTCCTCATTTTCTGAGCCTACCTTGGGATAGAGAAGACAAAAAAGGCTACCCAAATCCCAACATAAGAATCTAGTGCTGTTGGTGTGGATAATTCATTTGCACATAAATTTTATCAAGAGGACACACTAAAGTGCTATTAGAGAGCACTCTAATCTGGCCATTCCTTTATATTCCCAGGCTCATTTAATGTACCTCTCAAATGCCAATCAGGGCTACATGCTTTCCAGAAAACCCCATCAAGCTCAGCTAAACACACAATGTTCCTGCTAGTTGTACTTCTGACTCCTACTCCTTAGGTGGGAACTTCCCCTCCACAACACCAGCACTTCCAGAAAGGAGAATTAACAGCCATCTGGGATTTAAGAGACAACAGGAAGATAAATAATCCATACACCCAAAAGGCCAAACATTTTTTATTTTCAAAAACAACTTTATTCATGACACATATTAAAAAAAAAACTCCCACCCCCTGGAAATGAGCTAAAAAAATAAACAAAATCCACCTCCCACCTCCCTGTCCCCACTTCCTCCCATTCCCTCCAAACAAAAGGGAAAAAAAGGCAAAGGAAAACAAAACAAAACAAAAAACTGAAAAACAAAAAACACCCCAAAACCCCCCAAAACAAGGTAGTGCATTTCCCCAGGGGAAAGGGGAATTTACACTGGAGCCGCTGGGAGCGGATCGGAGATCTTCCGGCTACAGAAACCTGCAAAGAAAGACACTCAAAACAGAAAAAGAAACACAAAAGGAAACAAAACAGATCACCAGGCAATCTGGAGGGGCAGGGAGCCAGAAAAGAGGGGTGGGGTGGGTGGTAGACCTGGCAGGACAGGAACAGGCAGGAGGGGACTGTGAAAGCTAGGGAGAAGATGGAGGGAAGGTAACAAGCAGAACAGTTTGGTGTCCTTCCAGAGCCCTGGGTAAAAAAAACCCCTCCTACCACCCATGCCCACCTACCCTTGAGCAGCCCGCAAGGGGGCAAAGGGGGACAGGGAAACAGGGGGAGCAGCTTGCGCAGTTGAGACGTGTCCATGGCGAATCCCCAGAGTGAATGAGCAGCCCCCTGCCCCACTCCCTGGGCCTTCCCTTACTCCCCAAAGCAGGTCCCTCCTCAGCAGTTAGTTATGGGATTCTCCCCCCTTCCACAGTATATCTTTTTTTTTTTTTTTTAAATATTTTTTTCCATCAAGGTCATCTTCTGTTTTTCTTTTTTTTTTTTTTTTAATTCTTTTTTTTTTTCCTTCTTTCCTCTTTTTTTCCTCTCTCTCCTCCTAATACACACTTTTTTTAGTAAGGGGAATACCATGATGTCGCTCTAGCCCGGCCCCTGGAAGAAAGAAGGAGAGTTAGGTGTTAACATGATCACTAAATAGTTCAGTACAAGCCCCTCCCCGTGGGCCCTCGCCCCAGTTATTGAGAAGGGCAGAGGGGAAAGAAGTTTCCCAAGTCCTAAAACTGACCCCCACAATCCCAGAAATAGTGACACACCTGGCAAATGGGAGTGGGGAATTAACTGTTATTACCTCGCCAAACAGTGGCAATAAAGAAATGCATCTGAGACATAGGGGCAAGAAAAAGGACTCATTGTTTATCCAGATTTCAGTTCTCCACAGCTCTTAAAAGCGAGGCTCTCACCAACAGATCCTCCCTAACTCCTGGGAGCAGACAGGTAAATCTTACGAAAAGCCAAGGTCTGTATGCCTAAACTGTCTATTTAAATGTAAAGAAATGGAAGTAAAGTGAAACAACAACATGGGTGCCACACTAGGCCCAGCGAGAAAGTTGCAAAAGACTGGCTAAAGCGTAAATATCTCGATATCCTCCCACATGGCTGTTGAGGAGGATCAACTAGCCTCTGGTTTTCTTCCAAGGGAGGTTCAAACTTCAGCCCCTCCCTAACTCTGGGAAAAGCAGCAAATGTCCAAGCAGCGCTTTCACTGCTCTGAGGCCCTGTTCTTCCCGGGCGTTCTGTGTAAACACCTTCACTGCCATCAACTCTCAAGGAAAAAAAGGCTGGGTGGAGAAGCATCTCTCAGAACAGGGTGGAGAGATCCAGCCCTTATCACCAATTCCTGCTCCAGAAAAAGATGAGACTGGCCTCCTGGCCTGCAACTACCTTCCTCACCCTGCACAGGCAGGAGACCAAGTCCCCGGAACCAAGGGGAGGGTAAAGGAGGGAGGTTCCTCAGATGAGGAGAGAAGGAAGCATACAGGGCTCATGGGAGGCGGGGGAGAGGAGCAGCCCATCTATCCTGACCTGTAGACACGACCCCGGGGCCTGCTGTTAAAACCACTGTAGAATCGAGAGCGGGAACTGTTGTAGTTGGTGGTCCGGGCACGGTATCGGGCTCGCGGGAAACCCCGGTCTGTTGTGCTGATGCCTGGTCTGTTGGTTCGTTTTGGGATCACCTG
Source organism: Balaenoptera ricei (assembly GCF_028023285.1). Classification (NCBI taxonomy): domain Eukaryota; kingdom Metazoa; phylum Chordata; class Mammalia; order Artiodactyla; family Balaenopteridae; genus Balaenoptera; species Balaenoptera ricei. The sequence goes on along the minus strand of NC_082640.1, from coordinate 113,975,619 downwards.
AGAGTGACACGTACAACACAATGCCTTAGAGCCAACCTGGAGAGCTTACAGAGAACCACAACAGCAAAGGGCACAGGGCTTACCTTGATTTGTCTTCCTCTAAATAGGGACTCATCTAGGGCCAAGGAAGTCCTCACTGACTCTTTATCTGAGAACTCTATATATGCAAACCTGAAAAGGGTAATTGCCACTTTATCTGAGGATACAAATAGCAGCTCACAGGTCAAATCCAACTTGCAGACATGCTTTGTTTGAGTACAGTGTGTTCATGTTTTTGACTATTTGTCAAAAAAATTCTTAATGGAAGATTTTAATCAAAATTTGCAGCTACTCTTGGAAAATTATAAGATAGGATACAGAGGGCCTGGATTTCCGCAAGGCAGAAAAAGGTGGGGGCCAAGCAGAAGGCGCTCCCCCCTTATAGTTCATGATCCCTCCACACCCAGCCCCAACCTCTGTTATCTGTTGGGCCCCTGAAGGCAATTTTATGTGCAATCCTTGATATGTATCAACATTAACACCTATCTTAAAAGATGAAGACTACTTACTTTAACATCTAGGTAACTTACTGCTCAATATAAAACATAATTTATCTATTTTTTAACTGTGACTAAAACGACCTCAACTTCCCCACTTACCCTTTGGGATGGCCACTAAATTTGTCACATAGTATAGTAACACGGTTGACTGAACCACAGCCATGAAAGTGTGCTTCCAGCTCTTCTGCTGTTGCACCATAGTCCACCTGTGGGGGGTACATTTCACAGGTAACAGGGCAAACTCCCATCTCCACAGGTACCCTGCCTAGCCTTTGCACTGGGCCATCCATACACACCAAAGCACATCAATATCTAGTTCTCTAAGGAACTAACCTCTTTTCCTTCCAACCCCAGAGCCTCTGCTAATCACCATTACCTTTCACCTCATTCCAACCCTCCCTCCACCCCTTAAATTCACCACCTACCCTGGAAATGGTTCCTTTCAAGACTCCTAATAAATAATCCCCCAAACTAAGAGCTTTCCCCAACCCCAGTCAAGGCTCTGGTACATACATTGCCAACATAGATGGAACGGGCATCAGCCTCCATCTTCTCCTCAATAGACATGATCACTGGGCCAGCTTTCAAGAAAAAAAGGATCAGGAAAAAAACGCTTGTTTTCTACTTGGCCAATCTATGCACCACTACCACCACCACAAGCAGCAGCAAAGGTAAAGATCTTGGTCTGTTCTGTTCCCTGCTGTACCCATTACCTAGAAAAGTCTAGCATGCAGTAGATGCTCACTAAATACTTGAAAAATTAAGGAATAGATTAATACAGTCTTAAAAATCAAAGAAAACAATACAGGAATTCCCTCCTGCCCCCAAATCAAGTCCCTATTGAGTAGCTTTGGTTAAAATGATTTGAAAAGTGAACAAAATTAAGTCGGCTGAGACTGGACATTTCTAGATTAGAGGAGAAACCCCCTGCAGCTGAGCAGTTTCTCTTAGGACTCCTAACTAAAGGTCTCCAACTGAAAGAAGAACTATTGGACTTGAAGGTCAAATACCAGCTGGCAACCTCCGAAAAGGGTAGTGGAAGACTAAGAACAAAGAGCAACACATTTGTAACAGGGACAAAGGGAGGCACAAGACTACCATCACCAAAACACAGGCCTCGTCTCACAAAGGTCAGAAAAACACACAATGGACTATGACTGCAGCAACTGCCCAATAATTGCTCAGACAAGCAGCTCCAAGGTTCCGAGCATCTAATTCCATATAAACCATGCTCCGATAACCCTTCCAATCTCAGGACCCGGGTTCCGCGTGCAACCGCCAGTTACTCACCATTGCCTGGAGGTGGACTCATATTCATCTGCTTCTCTACCTCGTTCTGTAGCTCCTTTAGCTTCTCAGCTTCTTCCTCCATCTCCCTGACTCGAGCTTTGATCGCTTCCAGCTCCTACAATGAGTGGGGAGAGTATGGAGAACAGCTTAAGAGGAACCAACGCAGGGGCTCTACCCTGCTCTCCTTCGGCGCGCGGCCCCAGCCATGCTCGGCCATTTCTCTCGCCGCACACGAGGGTCATAATGAAAAGAAAAGCAAGCTACCTTCTCTAGAACAACACTAGGCACCCATGACGCCCAAATCAACCCGGCTGGGCCCCTTCTGGCGGTCGAGGCTGCGTCCCCAGCCCGGCCCCAGCCACGTTATTCCCCGCCCACCCCCATCCCCCGCCCGCCTCCCGCTCGCCTGAGCTCTGGGCCTCCCGTGACACGGCCGGCCGGTCGCCGGCCTGCTCGCTCGCCCTCCTTCCCTCACCGGGTCCTCAATGGCGCCGTCCCCCGGGTCACCCTCGACCAGTCCCGGCTCCTCCTCCTCCTCCTGGCTGCCGGGAGCTCCCGAGCCAGGCCCAGGGCCCGGAGCTCCCGGGGGGGCACGGGGCCGGGGCGGCTCCTCTTCGGGCTCGGGCTCCGGCTCGGGCTCCAGCAGCAGCTCCTCAGGCTCCAGCTCCTCAGACTCCAAGCCGTTCCCGTAGTCCCCTGCGCCCCCCGGGGCCCCCTCCCCGGCCTCCCCACCGGCCCCGGGCACAAGATGGCGCCGCCGCCCCGGCCCGGAGCCCCGACCGCCCGCAGCCCCCGCTGCTGCTGCCGCCGCCGCCGCCGCCGCCATCGCCGCTCAGACTGGGGCCAGCCGCCCAGCGATTGGAGAGCTGCGCCGGCCACGCCGAGGATTCATTAGTCAAGCAGCCTGCCCGTCACCACGAGCTAGGACTCCATTGGGGAATATTACTTGGCAATCAAATAAGACCCCACCCCTAAGGCGGGGGATTGCGCCAAATTCTCAAATCCCGGTAGGAGAAATCGGTCTGTCAATCAACACACATCCCACCTCTTCTCAAGTCCTTAGGTAACAATACCGCCTAACAGTGACGACATTCCTGCTTCTCCCCCGCCTGAGGGCGGGTCCGCGAAGTATGACGCTCGGTGATTGGCCGCTGGCAAGGCTAGTGGAAAGGACCAATCTTCCGATCGCCTCGCCGAAGTGGCCCAGCCTCAGATGCCGATTGGCTCGCGAGATTCGAAGGGCTGACACCCATTTCGTGACAGGTGAACCTTGCCCCCGAATGGACTGCCGGGCTCCCAGTGAGGGAAACCCGAGGTCACATGACTGGTCTTTAGGAGGCCGCCATCTTGATGCTGCTGGTTGCCAGCTAGTGACCTCTTGGAAGGCAGAAGCCGGAAACACTGCGGCGGTTTCTGGAAACTGGTCTTCTACCAGGAATGCACCAGTCGGTGGGATGTTGCTGAAAATGGAGGGTTCTGAATGGCGTTCTCCAGGAAGGAGCTTTTTTTTCCCACCCAGGTTATTGGCACCACCATCCACCAGGTCTCCCCAAACCAGAAAGCAGGGAGGAATCCTCACTCCAGTACTAGTCATGAGCCTTGTATGTGCTGTCTTCCTGTACAGGCATACTTTCCAAGCATTCTGCTCATGCCCCAGTTTCATTCTTCTCTTGCTTGGACTGTTTGCTGCAGCCGCTTAATGGGTCAGCTTCCAATGGGTCACCACTCCAATCCACACTGGCCAGGTTAACTCTCAAAACTCCTTACCGAGGCCTTGGAGACCTCCAGACCAGGCTACTTCGTGAATGTTGTTTCCACACTCTTCATTCCATTGGGTGTATCTGCACCCAGGTCTGTGCTTCTGTACACGCAGTGCCTCTTCAGCCAGACTACTGCAAACCCTGTCATCACCTCCCCTGTGAAGCCTTCCACTAACTGGCCTCCCCTCCTCTCCCATGACAAGCGGGCCTACCTCCACTGTGCACTTAATCATTTTGTGCTTCCTTTCCTAACTAGAGCTTGTGAGAGTTTGGAGGTGAGAGGCTGGATTCTATCTACATTTGCGTCTCCACCGTGGGGCAATATGCCTAGCACATAGTAAGTATCCAAATAAATGTTTGTTGACCAAAGGATACATTGACTGGGGATCTGGGTGCCAGCTTTCATCTACAATGCTTTCCCAGACCCTCCTTCAAACCCCAGAGGAATTCCACCTCACCGTTGCACTCTGAGATACCAATGAGACCTAGCCCTGGAAAGCAGGGTTGCCATAGCTTAGTGGTGATCCTACACATTTATTAAAAAGGAAGGAACGGCAGTGCTAAGTTTGCAAGAGGGATAGTTGCAGCCAGACCAAGCTATGGTTTGAGAGCCAGATTCACATGAGCCCAAACAAATAGTTATTCAAACAACCTGGAGAGGATGTGCATGACTTGGGTAGAGGGATTTGAACAAGAGGAGATCCCTACTAGCAAATCAAAAGTCAAAAGCTTCACAGTATACCCCACTCTTCCCCTCACCCTCATTTTTTCACACAAATCCTTACCTCACGAACAGGAGAACTTGGAGCAGAGTCACAGTTGCTTAAAATTTCACTGAAAATTACTTCATCAGCCATCTCAGCTTCAGTGGTCTGGGAGAACTCAGTTGAGCACCGCAGACAAGCTCTAAAAGATTGTAAGTTTGCTGGAAGAAAAATCTTTTCTACTGATTTTAACCAAATCAAGACTTGGATGTTTATTGATACCTAATTTAAACTAAGAAAGCCAATTAAGGGAAATGTGATTTTTAAAATAATGCCTTTGAACCCCAGTTTTGTTGAGCACTTGATTTTGTAACAGGTACCATCCTAGACTCCTTGTTATGTTATCTCATTGAACTCTCATAACAACATTATGAAGCAAATAGTCCCAAAAACCATAACCTTTTTTAGGGATGAGGAAAGAATGAAGTAACTCCCCCAAGTCATAACTAATTAGAAGTGAGCAGGGAATCCAAAACCAGATTTCAAAGCTCAGATCAAAATTACTATAAGGTCTGTTTTAATACACAAAGATAACATTACGTACAATGCTGAAGCTGGAAAAAGACTGAATTCCAATAATAGATAAATGTTTAGGCAAACTATAATTACATCACAAGATTATTATGCACCTATTTTTATTTTTTTATGCACCTATTTTTTTTTACAAAAAGGTTTACACGTAGTGTGTGATAACTTATAAAAATAATTTTTGTTAGGCCAAAGAAGTAGGATGTAAAATTGTATATAAAGTATGATTAAAATTATGTATATCTGATTTTTTAAAAAAACAACTTGGGCATTGGAGAAAAAAAGGAATAAGAACCAGTACAATCTGTTCTTTGGCAATATGCAACAAAAGTTTTTAAAATGTTGAGATTCTTAACACAGTAATTGTATTTCTTATAATCTGTTCTAAAGAAATAATCTAAAACCTAGATAAACATTTGAGAATAAAGATGTTCATCAAAGTGAAAAAAAATGTAAACAACTTGATTGTCCAAGTGGGCACTTTTCAGGAAAATTGTTATACACACATATATGTAATTTTAAGAGTCATTATGTCTTCAAAACATTTTTAATGACAAGGACAATGCTTGCAATATAATGGTAAGCAGAATTGCAGTGTACAAAATTGTATATACAGTATGATCATAAAATATAAGCACAGACAACTGATGGAAAAGAAATATACCAAAATGTTAATTGTGATTCTCTCTGGGTAGTAGGCTTATTATGATTGATCTTCTTTATAATTTTCTATGTTCTATGATTTTTTCCACAATATCATATGTTATTTTTATTTAAAATTTAAAAAAACACTCCAGCTTCCAAAGTTACTCTAATAAGCATGATTACTTTTACAAACACATTTTAAAAAGATATTTGAATGGTGATCTGTAATATACTTCCCTATTAGACTGGAAGTGTAAAAGGCAGGGACACCTTCTTAATTATATTTGTATTGCCATTGGCTATCACTGTGTGCTCAATAAATGTTAACTGAATGGATGATCTTCTGTAATAATTTTATATCCTGCCTGTTGTTGATGCATAGAGAACATCAAAGAGATAAGTTTTCCTCTGAGAATGAAATTTTTTTTTAATTGGTATGTAATGATGTAAGATTCACCCATTATAAGTATACTTTTGCATCAGTAATAACCTATCAATAGAGGGCCATGGAGTTTCGGAAAAACTGAAACTCAGTGATGTTTTGCCCTAGAAGAAGAAAAAGTATGTTAACAAAAGTGAATGATCTGTCGAGTTGAGAAAAGGAGAATTAAATCAGTAAAAATGGATGAGGGCATGTCCAGTTCTGTCCAGAAGGGAAAACTTTTCTCACTAAACATATAAATACTTCGCTTCCTAATAGTTTCATCCCCATTTTTAACTCCTGCTTTGAAAATTTTACCTTTACTGGCTGCAATAATTCCCTCTAATATAGAAGTACATTGTTTAACATGGTAGCCACTCGTCACACGTGGCTACTGAGCACTTGAAATGTGAATGGTGCTCTGAATTGAGATGTGCTGGAAGTGTCAGATATACACTGAATTTCAGAGACTCAGGATGAAAAAGATACTTATGTAAAATAACTTAATAATTGTTCAGTATTAATTACAGATTGAAATTATAGTAGTCTTTATATACTGGGTTTAAAAAAATACTATTAAAATTAGTTTTACCTGTTTCTTTTTGGTTTTTTTAATGAGGCTACTAAAAAACGTAAAACTACATATGTGGCTTGCATTATATTTCTTTTTTTTTTTTGACTTTTTAAAAATTTTGATTGGAGTATAGTTGCTTTACATGGCTTGCATTATATTTTTATTGGACAATGTTGACAAAGAACCTTGGAGCCTTGATCATTTACTTACCTCTGTTTTGGAGCCAACTCCAATTACTTTCTAATGCAAAGTCTGGCCCGACCTACCTTAACTCCCTAGGTCCAACCTTGCATGGAAGTGGGGTGGCCATTTAAGTGAGAAGGAGCCTCTGTTGGGCTGCTTAATTTCCATTCTGCTTGGTTAACTTTTAGAAAACTTTGTACTTGAAAAACTTCTTTTTTATATGTTCCTTATCAAAAAATCCTGAAATACTGATAGCAAAAAGAAAAAATAAAATCACCCATAAAATCTACCACCCAGAGATAATCACTAATGATATTTTGGCATATACCCTTCCTGAAACTTTCAATACACAAATACATATAGAGGTATATATATGTGTGTGTATATACATATTTTTTTTAGCAAAGTGGGATCATACCATATATTCTGTTTTCTAATCTATTTTCTTTTTTACCTAATAAGATAACAGAAATATTTTTCCATGTCAATAAAAATATTTTTCCAATTTCCTTTTTCATGACTTTACTCAGAAGTTACCTTAGAAATGAGGCCTGCCCCGCTCACTCTACTTAACATTGAAACCTATACATACACCTTCCCAATCCTGCCCTAATGAATTATTTTTCTCCATAGCATTTGGCACCTAACATGAAATGTTATGTTAATGAATGTTGTGAAATTTATTTATGTAGGTAGGTATTTAGCTTTTGTTTGTTTCCATTACTAGAATGAAAGTAACATGAAGGCAGAAATTTGTGCCTATTTGTTCACTTCTCTACCTCAATGCCTAGAATTGTCCTCAGCACACCTAAGATGCTTGAATATTTGCTGAATGAATGAATGACTGAATGAATAAAAAACTAGACAGCATTCCATTATATTATGTTTTCTGTTGATTTTTAAAATATTGTTAATTTATTTGTATCTCACCTGTATCCACATTTAAGGCAGCTTTTAAAGTTTTCAAAGCATCTGCTGTCAACTAAAGACACAGAATATTTATAATCCATCCATTTGCTAGAAAGTGTAACTAAATGTTGCCCAATTTTTATCAAAAGTATCATTTGGAGAAATAACATTCACAGAGAACTGTCTGAAGAATAAACAATCCATCTGTCCATTTAGATAGTCTGAAATTTAGCCCTATTTTAAACTATGGCATCATAGAGCATATTTGAGCTAAACTGTGACAATCCTGATAGAACAAGCTTAGGACCTGCTGAATCCCCATTTGGTGTTTCTGAAAGAAACGGTAGTGTAAAACTCAACATCATATTTGCTGTCAGGTGTTATAGAGGGTGGTGTCCACTATGTCACTCAGTGTCTTCTCAGAAGAGCCACAAAACTTTTTGCCTACCTTGAGGAACTGAAAGGTTTTATAAATCTTAAGAGGGATGTGAATCTCATTGTGTATTCCAATTTTCTTTAGCTGCCAAGAAGCTCAGAGTTGAATTCATAGCCTAGCTTTAGTATTTGGGAATACTGCTTATAGAATGCTTTTCCGTGTTAGTTTTCCTTTTGCTGTCATTTTATTATAATATTTCAATTTTCCCTTTACCCTTACTTTAAAAATCTATATTTTCCTATTGTTTTGTCTTTTGTGTATTATAGTAAGATGCTGCAAATGCTTTTTGGAATTAGGCAAACTATAAACCAGTCAAACTGCAGTAGGGATAAATACACTAGCTATCATAGCCTGACGATATTAACTATTAAGAGCATCTAATTCCCTTTTCCCTAGAGCCATGTTCACCAAGCCACTCTCTGATTTTAACGTGGCTTGTCCCATAGATTTTTCTGTATAGAGAGAATAGAAATACAACACTGGATTCCTCTAAACAGTGTATTTCTCACTACAATTTAACACATAAGCCCAAATACCATTATACTGCATTGGATTATAGAAAGACTAGAAACTCCCATTTGTAATTTAAAATTAAGATCACTACTCCTGTCAGACATGATTTTGATGTGGTCCTAGACTAGAAGTACAGAGGGATGGGCTGAACAATTCCTGTAGATCCCATCCAGTTTAGCAGTTTGCATTACAATGGCTGAAACCAAATGTCTCAGGGGAGCAAGAAAGTAAGCAAGGGCTCCATTTTTGCCAGACTTATTTTAAGTCTGAAGTAGGCAGCAGGATATTGAGGAAAAATGCTCATTATCACATACTTCAGATTTAGCGGCTGAACCACAACAGGGGACTTGATTACATCATAAAGATTTTTGGTAGGTTTTCTTTGTTTTGTTTTGGGTTTTGTTGTGGCCATCCCAAAGTACCATATACACACACCCTCTCAATGCTTGGGTTGGCACAGATGGAGTTCTTGGCTTTGGGCATTTGGCTAGGATGGGGGGATGGGAGAACAACTCTGATTTTCTTTTTTCTTTTTTTTTTTTTTTGGCTGCATGGCTTAGCTTGTGGGATCTTAGTTCCCTGACCAGGGATTGAACCCGGGCCCTCGCCAGTGAAAGTGCAGAGTCCTAACCACTAGACCGCTGGGGAATTCCCTCCTTTTTTTTTTTTTTTTTTTTTTTAATCTTTTTACCTCAATACTTTCCCAAATCCCTATTAATCTAATTCTTGGCCTTAACAAGGTCATGATGAGATGATCAGATCAAGAAATGTCCTGACCCCAGGCTATACAGTATAGAAGTCACAAACCCTGCTCAGTCCTTCTCATTAAACTTCTGGGCTTTATTTATTTATTTTTTTAATACGACCATTACATATTACACAAAAATAAAAGTCAAATGAACTTGGTATTTATAAATTATTAAATAAAAATACAGGAATATATATTTATATTTATAGAGCTTTTTCTTTTCTTCTAAACTAACCAAATCTGTTCTCCCGCCGCTTTATGATTTTAAAAAAGTAAAATAGTGTATGCCCTAGAATAAGTGGGGAGTGGGATTAATAAGTGCAGGACCTAGTTGCCCTACCTCTGCTCCTTCCTTGGCCTAAGCAAAGTCCCTATTTGTCCCTTTGGGCTCTGGAGAGCAAGAAACACCCTCTCCACCTATTTAATCTCTGAAAAATGGCAATAAGATTTATTTCCCTTATTTTTTAAAAAATGAAATGGATTTAAAAATTGGGAGCCATACTCAGCCTTCTTGGCCAAGAGCTAATCCCAAGGAACTATATGGCTCTAGAAGAGAGTCGCTAGTTTTCCCTGACAGAAGAGTCTCTGGGGTTTCCATTCCCCCTCAAGCTCAGAAGGGCAGGACAGGTCAAAACTGCCCTCTGTGGTCCCATCCAAGCTATGCTTCCGGGAATCCAGACCAAGCCCTTTTACCCTTTCAGAAAACAGCCTCTCCTTCCACCCAGGTGTGAAGGCCTCAGAGCCGGGCTTTTTGGTAACCTGACCACGGTCCCTGCTACCTCTGTTTGCTAAAGGTCCCCAGGAAAGCTACCAGGGCTAGGCGTCCTATGGTAGAGGGTAGGGGGAAGAATCTGACCCAAACCTGGGGGAGCACAGGCTCCAATTTGGAGCTGACGGTCTAGTCAGTGGTTTTCCAACTTTGTTTTTCAGCAGCAAACCCCTTAATGCAAATAAAATCTTACCCTGAACCCCGATATGTAAGACAGCTACAGGGGAGCTGTTCTGTTTGAGGGCAAGTCGCCTGGCCTGCTCAGTGCCCCCGCTTCATCTCCCCCAAGGACTCCTGAGGCAACCCCTAGGAAACTTCGGGGCTCTGCCAAGCAGTTGGAAAACCACTGGCCTAGTTTGTCCTGAGCAAGTCAGAGACACCCCCCCACCCCAAATGCCTGCCACGGACTGGCTCTGAGTGCCTGGTACCAGCATACTCACAACAGACCAAGTGGCCCATGCAGTCCACCGCCTCCCCTATAAATAACCGTTAAAAAGTGCAGCCCTCTCTCAAAAGCAAAAGTCTGAGCTAAACACCTGAGGCCAATTTTGGTCCCACATTCTAGTGAGTACAACTATGTTGCCACATTCTGGGACCAAGTGAAAATCTCCAAGAGTCAACCATGGTCTAGCTAAGCTGGTCAGTGCTCAGGATCAAGGGCAGGGTTCTAGAGCACTGTGTCAGAAGAAGTCAGCATTGGAGAGCAGCAATTTTAGCACCTAGGAAAGTGCAGCAGTGAGGTTGGCTCAGGGCATACATCTGGAGTGAAATCATGTCTTTCTCAAAAGAAAAAGCTGTCATCTGAATCTGTTCTAGAGGACAGGGAGCTCTAAAGTTAACATCCTCAGACTCTGAGGTACAGACAAGTAAAACCCATGCAAACAGCGTGGCTTCCAAGAAAATACCAATGTTTCTAGGTCCTGGGAGGTACTGTGGAACCCAGACACCTGGCCCTTAATAAAGCAGCACCAAAGCCCACCACATGGAATAGGCCGGTCACGGAGTACACGTCACCCTCACATTCATGGGGTTCAGAGCTGGAATGTTCCTCTCAAGACATCAACAGTCTCTCCGAGACACAGTGCAGGACCCAGACTGTATTCCAGATCTGCATTTACGTCCACACACTCAAAAGGAAAATTAGTAAGAGCCCCAATTTAGAGTTTAAGTTTGGGTACAAAAGGTCCCAGAGATAGGGAACACTTTAGGCACCAGTGTGCCCCAGTGGGAGAGGAGGGCAGCAGGCAGCTCCAGCTCCTGAAGCCTCCACCCCCCGCAGGCTCCGCAGCCCTGCCTTTCTGTCAGAGCCCAGGAGGCAGCAGCAAGTGCGTGATGCACAAGGAAGGGGGACAATGAAGGAACAAGGCCAGCTACAGAACTGCTCTTCTCTCCAAAGCCCTGCTGACGACTTTCTGCAGAAAAGTGGCCAGAGCCCTCAGTCTGGATACAGTGTTTCTCCCTCAGCCTTGAGGCAGCAGGACAAGGGGAGAGGGGAGGGGATGTTGGGAGGAGGGACAGAGAGCTGCCCCTTGTTCTCACCACTGCAAGAGGGAATGTTTTCTCCTCGAGGAATCCCACTGCCGCCAGATTAGACAAGCAGCCCAGCATGCACACGAGCACCCGTGCACATGCACACGCATGTCCCAGCAGCCCATGGTCACAGCCACCTCTCCCTATCCCCTGAGAACCCCAAGCTCCCATTCCAAAGGGATGTTCCTTCTGTGTTTGCCCCAAATCTCACTCATTCAAAGGAGACGCCAACCCCTTATGCAAGTTCACCTTCCTCGGGGCTGCAAATCAAGCTCTAGGTAGAGTTTCGTGTGCCTACACCTATAGGCATGATCCCTCCCACCTCCCCCCAACCCTGGAATGACTCCATCTCCTGACTTTCCCAACACATTCTGCAATATCTCCAGTTCACTCTTTCAACCGCCTGCCTGGCACACTCAGCTCTCTTGCACACTACCTTGCCCCTTCCCATCCCCGTTCCATGCCCAGCCTTTCCCCCACTTCTTCCAAGGGCATTCCTCTGCTCTGTTCCTGCTCTCCTGTCCCCCAGCCACACCTGGCCCCACCTGGCCCTGGACTTTCTCACTTGCTAGCAAAAAAGGCCCCTACAGTTACCAGGGCCCCCAGTGCCACGGCCCCCGTCAGCACTGTCCTCACTGAGGCCCAGTTCCCCTCCCGCAGACGCCGCGCCTCCTCCAGGGCCCCGTCCCCGTATAGAGCTGTGAACTCCGCCTGTGGGAGAGAAGGGAAGTAGGAGAGAAAGAAGGAGAAAGGGATATCAGGAGAGGAAAGAGTGGAGAAAAGAGGAGAGGGAGAGTTCCAGTTCCATCCACTGCAAGCACTACCCCACCCCCAGCTCCTCTCTGGCCCAAGCTCCTGGCCGCCAGCCCCTCTGATCCCCCCCTGAGCGCCTGGCTCATTTGCCCTTCTCTACCTCAACTGAATCCCATCCTTTCCCTGGCCAAAAATTCTGCTCAGAACTGGCATCCTTTGCCGAGGCTTGCCTTGACCACCACCCATCCCTGATCCCTGACCCCCCCATGCCATGTACTCAGGTGTAAAAAAGTTCTGATGGCTGGATGCCATTTCTCTGCAGGCACTACACTGTCTACTGTGTATTCTGTCCTCTGCTTTGGACCATGAGCCCACCCAGCGATGACTGCGTGGCAGCCCTGGAGCGCAGAGTCCAGTGATACCCAGAGTGAGGGCATCTGATTCCACCCAAACAGGGAGACTCCGCCCCCGCGCCTCATTCCCAGCACAGCCGCCCCCAGCTCCAGCCAGAGCCCCCGTCTTCCCCCCGGTGACCAACTTTTCAGAGGGATGTGCAGGGCAGCAATGGAGGAGTTTCTTACCCAGCCCCCGCTGCTGTGGATCCAGTCGGCCAGCCGCGTCTCCAGGTAGGCCACCATCCACTCCTGCACTTGTCCCACAAGTGGCTCCATCTCCTTGTTGACACTCTCAGCACACAGCGCGGCTCCAAAGACAAAGAAAGCCACAAGGCGGCCCCAGTTGGGGCCCCCTTGGAAGAGTTCATCAGAGACCTGGGTGAAGCGTTGCTGGGCCGAGCCCGGGGTCACATGCAGCTGAGCTGCCAGATCCGAGAAGGTGCGCCGGAAGCGGGTCTCGAACTCATCTCCAGCTGCCCGCATGGCTTGGTGCAGCGGGTCAGCTGCTGGGCCCTCCCCGGGGCCAGCTCCACAAACATAACCCTTCTGCCTTAGCTTATAGCCTACAAAGTCTGCCACTAGAGCCCGTGTGTCTGGGGCCGAGGCTGGGGTCGCCATCCGGGCAGCTGTAGGAGTCAAACACAAAAGACTGGCATGAATATATGGTCAGAGACCCAGAAGGAGGCATTTCAGGTTTGGCCAGCCCATGAGACAGGGAGGGAGGTGAGGGGAAATCTCAGAAACCACTGGGCCGGGACGGGTAAGAACAAGGAAATTAGGCCATGGTGCGGGGCCAGGGCATGAGGGGCTGGCCCTCAAATTCATAATATGCCAAATTAAATGTAAAACAAGTAAATTTCACCTAAAATACTTTAGATTCTTTTCATAACAAGACAACAACAGTTCTATGACACCTCTACACCTCCCCCACCAACCCCGCCACAGTACACACCTTTTTGGCTAGAGGAAGGGGCTTAGGACCTCCCCAGAGGCAAGATGTGAAGATGCTGGCAGAGGCACAAGATGGGCGAGGAGACAGGGGCTGAAGGGAAAGGGGGAGAAGCAAAGGGTTGCCCGGGACAGAGAAGGAAAGGGACACTCACCCAGCCTGGATGGCAGCTCTTAGGACCCAGCGCTGGTGGCAAGGAGCCCCCAGCTGGGGCCTTTCATCCTCCTGCCCAGCGTGGAGCCCTGGGAAGGGGAGGGGGAGATCAGAGCTAGGTGGGGAAGACCAGGGATCAGGGTCTGGGCTGAGAAGGGCTGGGGTTGCAGCTCCCGGGACCAGGCCCCTGCCCCCAACGCTCTACCAGCTGTGTGGCCGAATCCATGTTTAATGACTGTCCTCCCGGGAAACCCAGGGCCAAGGGCTTCCTGCCGACACCATCTCTACTCCCGCTCCCCCCAGTGCAGCCCAAAGGCCCAGCTCCTCCCTCACCCCCACCCTCAGCCAGTCTCCAACCCCGCCTGCCTGCCAGGTTAGGGATCTCACGGGTCAGGCCGCTGCCAGGATCCGGCTGTTTCCTGGTGCAGGAGCTGGGAGGGAGGGAGAGAGGGAGGAAGGGAGGGAAGGAAGGAGGGAGGAGAAAGGGGGGGTGGGAGGGAGGGCCCGGCGCCGGGTGATGATGGGGCCCAGAGATGCGTCCAGAGAGAGGGGCGGGGCTGGGACGCAGGCTTGGGAAGGGCCACAACTCAGGAAGAGAGAGGGCCGCTGGAGGCCAGGAAGAGCAGGGCCAGGAGGGCATGGAGAGCCGGACGGGGCTCCTGACCCTGGAGGCTACCCAGAGAAGCCGGCTAAGGCTCAGGAAACCTTGGAGCAAATTCAGCATTTCCAGAAGGTCTCTGATGTTCCATGCACTTGTTGAACTTTTCCAGCCCTGGAGTGGGTGCCCAGAAAAGAGGAGCAGTTCCCATTCCGGTGGGAACTGCCTGCCAGGTGCCTCATCCTGTGGGACTGGCAGGCGTGACACAGACACCAAACACTTCACTTCCTCTTTTCTCCAGGACCTTTAACCCAGTGGTCTCTACGTGAGCTGGGGCTTTAGCCAAGCATCAGGGAGTCAGGACTTGGATCGCAAGCAGTTTCTGCAGGTAACTTTTCTTTACCTTCTTTTTTTTTTTTTTTTTTTTTGGAATTAGATTGGTTTCCTTTTTAGTTCTTTCTAGCCAACACATGAACTTATTCTCATTATGAAAAAGTCAAATAATGTCAAATAATATGGAAGTGTAGAGAAAAAAAATACAAGTCCTCAATCCCCCTCCCTCTGCCCTTCCCACAATTCCACCTCCCTTCCTGGAGGTTGCCAACGTCAAGGTTGATGTTTATCCTTTCAGATTACATATATATATGCACATACATGAATGTCTATTATTTATACAAGACAGTATGTTTACACAGGGTGTGAAGCCATCTGACCACAGCTGATCCACACGAGGGCACCCTCAGGCATTCTGATTGGGGCCCACCAGCTCTTGCAGCTGGCACTTCCTTCAGCTCCATTTGGAGGGCTCTCCAACCAAAGGCCGAAAGAGGTAACCCAATTCTCCTTCCCTGCTGGTTCCCTTTGCTTCTACCTCCAGGCCAAGCCTTGGTATTCCCATCTGCCTCTATGGTAACTAGAGAAGAAAGGTCTTTTCTGTAAAGATGGTGATGACTAACACATTTTGAAGACTTAGTAGGTACTAAGTGCTTTCTTTACACACTTGATATTTTATCTTCACACCAATCCTTGTGTTGTGTTATCCTCATTCTATGCATGAGGAAAGTGAGGCTTGGAGAGGTTACGTAATTTGCCTAAAACCACATACTGAGAAGATGGGCCTCAACCTAATTCTGATTTGAAAGTTTGTCTTAACTTTAACACTGTATTGTTTCAAGGTCCCTTTTTGCTTCGGGTAATCAATGTTGTTATCATGCCATTTACAAGGCCAAACTGAATCCACACCATTTGCAAACCCAAACTCAGTTCTCCCCAATATTCTGAACATACCATCTATTCCACTCCTTTACGACTGTATCCGTTCAACCATCCTCATTTCTCCTTTGTCCTTGGGCTGATCATTCCAGCTGCCACCAGCAAGATTGCCTTCTTCTTCTTCTTCTTCTTTTTTTTTTTTTTTTAAATTATTTTATTTATTTATTTATTTATGGCTGTGTTGGGTCTTCGTTTCTGTGCGAGGGCTTTCTCTAGTGCAGCAAGTGGGGACCACTCTTCATCGCGGTGCGCGGGCCTCTCACCATCGCGGCCTCTCCTGTTGCGGAGCACAGGCTCCAGACGCGCAGGCTCAGCAATTGTGGCTCACGGGCCCAGTTGCTCCGTGGCATGTGGGATCTTCCCAGACCAGGGCTCGAACCCGTGTCCCCTGCATTGGCAGGCAGATTCTCAACCACTGCGCCACCAGGGAAGCCCCTCTTTTTTTTTTTTAATGTAATTTTATTTATTTATTTTTTTGGCTGCGTCGGGTCTTAGTTGAGGCATGCAGGATCTTTCCTTGTGGTGTGGGCTCTTCATTGCGGTGCACGGGCTTCTCTCTAGTTGTGGCGTGCGGGTTTTCTCTCTCTAGTTGTGGCGTGCGGGTTTTTTCTCTCTCTAGTTGTGGCGCGCGGCCTCCGGGGCAGGTGGGCTCTGTAGTTTGCGGCACGCGGGCTCTTTCATTGAGGTGCGCGAGCTCAGTAGTTATGGCGCGCGGGCTTAGTTGCCCCGCGGCAGGTGGGATCTTAGTTCCCCAACCAGGGATCGAACCCACGTCCCCTGCATTGGATGGCGGATTCTTTAGCACTGGACCACCAGGGAAGTCCCAAGTTTGCCTTCTTTTTTATAGAATAATCTAGCCTAGTCCTTCATTTGCAGTCCTGATTTCTTCTAAGACGTTTACTTGAAATAAAAACACTTTTGTCACAGGATCCGAATAGATTTCTGTCTGCCCACCCATTTATTTATAAGCTCGGTGAGAGCAGGCACTGAATTTTATTCACTTTTATGTCCTCATAGCCTAATAGACCCTCAGTAAATGTTGACTGAAGAAATCACTCGACGCCTCTGGCCAGTTATTGAGTAGGCCCAGTCAGATGTTTGAAGATCACTGCAGTGGCTGTTTAAGAAACAAAGACTGCTGGACCAACACAAATTACACCAGGTCCAAAGCTGTGTACCTCAAGGATCTTCTCAGGTCAACACTACAGAGCCAAGGAATGGCAGCTCAAACTGTAGACAAGGCAACAGAGCTTTTCCCAGAAAACCTCGAGCCATTTAGGCTGACGTGGAACCTTACCTATTCTGTCAATAACATATTTTAGCAGAGCAAGGAAGACAGTTTTTAACTGCTTGACTGTAACACAAATTACTGTAGCATTATTTTATACCCTAAAACATGAAAAGAATGTGTCCATGGATTATATACATATGTGTAAAATAAGAAAATAAAAATATCACTTTAAAAATGAGTCCTGGCTAAACAGTATTGCTATGGTTAGTACTGGAATTAAAATGCAAGCAGGAATAAATTGTATAATAATAAGATAGCATATGTCTCACTATTTATTTCCAACTTAGTCACTTGTGATTTTATGGTTAAACTCTCCTGTTGCTTTAAATTTAGAGATTCCATTTCCACTCTAAGTTTCCCCGTTTTAATGCTCTGAGAATATTAACTATTACTATGAAATGTTTTAATCCACTTATAACCAAGTGGATAAAAGAGTAGACTCTAGAGTGGGACTGCTGACTTCTAATTCCAGCTCCCCAAATATTAATTTATGTGACCCTGGGCAAGAGTCCTATCCTGTCTCTCCCTCAATCTTCTCATCCATAAAATAGGCATAATACTCCCTAGTCCTATGATGGCTGTATTATATGAGTTAGCATTTGTAAAACAACTGTACTTAGCACACTGTGTTACATAAGATCAGGAGGGAAGTTAGAAAAAAACTAAACAAAACTTCACATTTTTTTCCCCACTAATATAGAAAAAAATGAAAGAGTAAAAAGCAGCTCTGTGCCCTTCTTGGAGCTCCCACTGGAACTAGAACCCCGTGGCCCCAGCTCCAAGAGAGATATGTGGTGATTCATTCAATAATTTGAGGGCCTACTATGTGCTGAAACTGACCGTGAATCAGACACAGCCTCTGCCGTCAAAGAGCGTACAGTCAGGTTAGAGATCAGAACTCTAATCCACTTTTTTACAGATGAGAAAACTGAGGTCCAGAGAAGTTGTGCCTTGCTCAAGGTCACGCAGCTAAATAGCACCAGAGGTGAGACCAGAAACTATGTCTTTCCACAACTCTCAGCTCAGAACTCTTTCAAATGGGCCACCCACCCTTTTGAGTGCCACATCTCAGCTTCTGTTTGAGACTCTAACTAGCTTTCGTGACCTTCCCATGTTTTCGCCCACCATCTTCCTCCCAAACCTGGAGCCTAGGGTTTGGGAAAGAAGACGTTGAGCCCTGAAGAGAAAGTTACAGGCTGGGCCTTTTGAAACTTCCCCGAAAAGAAAAGGAAAGGTTACTCTCTACTCCCTGCGTTAACTCTTCCCGTGCCGAAAGGCTGAGGCCGTTAAAAAAAAAGAAAAAAGGCAGAGTGGTCTCACTCAGGACCTGTAGGCTGGAGTGCCCACCTCCTGATGGATGGGGGAGCCACCTGTCAGAGGGCTGTGGGCGAGGGCCGCGGGACCGGAGAGTGAGCGCCGCTGAGCGCACGCTCAGAGCAGAGAGACGCAGGAGGTGATGGTCAAATACCCTGGGAGCTGAGGTGGAGGATTCTGGAGGTGACAGCAAGGAGAGTACGCAACTGCGAAGGGCGCCTGAAGCTTCTGCGCCGACACCAGGCGGGTGGGAGACAGGAAAGGAAGGCAGCGCGGCGGCGCTGCGGGAGGGCTCCGCCGGGGCGGGGGGTGCCATGTCTCGCGAGCGGCCCCCCCGCACCGACATCCCCCGCAACCTGAGCTTCATCGCCGCGCTGACAGAGCGCGCCTACTACCGCAGCCAGCGGCCCAGCCTCGAGGAGGAGCCGGAGGAGGAGCCAGGCGAAGGCGGGACGCGCCTCGGGGCCCGATCCCGAGCTCCCGCTCCGAGTCGGGGGCGCAGGGCTCGCTCTGCGCCCGCCGGAGGCAGCGGTACCCGGGTGCCCCACAGCCGCAGCCCCGACACCCGTAAGAGAGTGCGTTTCGCCGACGCGCTTGGGCTGGAGCTGGCCGTGGTGCGCCGCTTCCGCCCGGGAGAGCTACCCCGGGTACCCCGCCACGTGCAGGTCCAGCTGCAGAGGGACGCCCTTCGCCACTTCGCACCGTGCCAGACCCGCGCCCGAGGTCTCCAGGTAGGCGGCAGAGGTACGCCCCTTCCCCGGGACCTCCCCACCTCGGCCTCGGCGGGTTTATGGGAGTGGACTTATCTAGGAGCACCCATCTCCACACCCAACCCTGGGTTTGCTCTCGCTCATCCCTTTTGAGGTCCCCATTGGCAGGTGGCTCTAGGCCACTCTCCCAGCTGGGCTCCCCTCTGACTGCCCGGACGCCGAGGTCGGCCTTCCGATTGGTCCCGTGCCTCGCCCTGATCCCGCCCCTCTCTCTCCCCTCCCCTCCCCTCTCCTGAGCTCCCTCCTCCCCTTTCCTCCTTTCCCAGCAGGAGGCGCGCGCTGCCCTGGAGCCGGCCAGCGAGCCTGGCTTCGCGGCCCGCTTGCGGACGCAGCGAATCTGCCTGGAACGCGCTGAGGCGGGCCCGCTGGGCGTGGCCGGGAGCGCGCGCGTGCTGGACCTGGCCTACGAGAAGCGCGTGAGCGTGCGCTGGAGCGCTGACGGCTGGCGGACCCAACGCGAGGAGCCCGCCGCCTACGCCGGTCCGGCCCCGTCCCCGCCGCGCGCCGACCGATTCGCCTTCCGCCTGCCGGCGCCACCCATTGGTGGCGCCCTGCTTTTCGCTTTGCGCTACCGCGTTATCGGCCACGAGTTCTGGGACAACAACGGCGGCCGTGATTATGCTCTCCGTGGGCCCGAGCACCCGGGCAGTGGTGGAGCCCCGGAGCTCCAGGGCTGGATCCACTTTATCTGAGACGCCTGTGGCCGACGGCGGAAAAAAATCAAAGGCACCGGGGGGCTGGGGGGAGCCCGAAGATTTGGTGGGGAGGAATGGGAGAAAGCGAGATTGGCGGGGAGCTGCCCTAGGGAGTAAAGCCCGGGAGGGCGAGGAGGATGGGGGAAACCAAAGGGGTGTGGGGTGTGGGTAGAATCAACGAAAGTCGGGGAGGTTGGGGTGGATGTGAGTGGAGGAACCCAAGTCATAGAAGGAGGGAGACGGAAAGGGTGCTGAAAGATTAGAAAAGAAGCAAAAGGACGATAGTGACGTTCTCTTCCGTGAGTGGGCACTGGGAGAAAGTGAGTAGGTCCGTCCGGCCTAGGCAGTCAAAGGTTGAGGGTAACTCTTTGGGACTGAGGACGTATTTTGTGTGAACTAGGAGCCCACCACAGTTGAAATCATTTAGATTGCTGGCTCATTCCCTCTTCTTACTGGCCTTAGCCACCGCAGGTTCCCCAGCCCTGCCCATCCTAGCTTTAACTCAGCCATAATTGCTTTGCTTAAGTCCCAGGAACTTGGCCATTGCTCCCCAGCCCCTGACATTATGACAGGATTCCCTTGTCACCCCTGCCAGCTCCTAGCTTCAGTCTTCACTGACTGGCTGGGGAGTGATGGCAGGTAGCATCAGAGCTCCTTCCTCCAGCCTCCAGGCAGCCCTGGGGATGAAAATGAAAGCAAAACCAACTCCAGGCTTGTCCTTGTAGCCAAATAATGTGCTGCCTAAGGGGTTGGTGCACTCAGGGGCTTCCAGAAAAATGCCAGCCTTACCTTTCTGGGTGCCTTCTAATGACCTCTAAGCACTTTATGGACTGTGTTTGTCAAGAGTCAGGTGAATCACAGGATTCCTTCTGCCACAGAAGAAAAGGAAGTCACTGACTAGCTGGATAACTTTGGGCAAGTTACTTCACCTCTCTGGGCCAGATTTTCCTCCTTGAGAAACTGCATTTGGATTAGGTGATCTCTTAGGCCCCTTCTTGCTCTGACATTTTATGATCTGTGAGGGGCAGAGTGTGGATTAGAAGCCACATTCTCCAGCCTACAGTTGAAGGGCTTACAGTTCAGAACACACAGCACCCCAAGCGTGTGGTTGGGCCTGAGAACGGTTCTCCAGTTTTTGACACGTGTTCCAGAGCCCAGGAAGCATCCAGTCTGCAGCAACCAGCCTGCAGCCTCAGGGTATTCCAGGGCCTCTTTCAAACCACAGCTCATCCTCTGCCCCTTGCTTTTGCTCTTGCCCCAACAGACTTCCAGCCTGGGTGCTATGAGACAGCTTTGGGGAGGTGCCTCTCTAGGGGAAAATGATGCTTGGGAGCCCCCAAAATGAAAGGAAACAATGTTGGGGACTTTCTTGAGTATAAAGGATTATAGGTATAAGAAACGGAAAACATTTCAAATCAAGAATCAGGGCACCTTGAAAATTAAATGGTACCAGAAGATGGCAGTCTGCTCCATACCTTGAGCAAGTGAAATGGGGAAGCTGGGCTCTTCTACCCATTCACATTTATGCCTTATGTCTCTCCTGGTTAACCTCAGCTGGTTGTTTGTTTTTCCTCTCCTCTCACCCTATGTCTAAGCTCTTTGCTTTTCTCTTTCCTTGTCCCCTTCTCATCACTTTCATTTTTCTTTTAGCATATACGGTATTTACCTTCACTTTCTCTATTTCCATCTGCCTCCCTCTTCATCCTTGTTGATCTCTGCTATTCCTTCTCCCTCCAGAAGGAGTGGAGAGCCTACTTCCTTTTCTCCAAGACCATGGTTGATCCACCTTCCTCCCTCAGGCTCCTTCTTGACAGTCTTCTAGAAGGGAGAAGAGGGAAAAGAAGCAGTTCCTGATGCCGCAGATGAACAAGGAGCTCCCAGGTAACCAGCTCCCCACACCTGTTTCTGTTACTGATTTCTCAAAATTTTCTGGATTCCCCTTTTATCTCTTAGAGAGGGTACACGCACACGTGCCCATGTATGCATTCAGAATAGAGTATGGGGCTTCTTACCATGCCCCTCCTCTCCAAATCTTTAATCCTTTGAAGAAAAATGGCTGAAAGAGAGAAACCCTGGGTCATTCCTCAAACAGATGTCCATTTAAGCATCATCTTTACCTGGTGGAAAAAACAAAGAATTTCATGCATCTTGTGGATCACCCTCAGGTCAAAGTTCCAGCAGAGTGATGAGAGAAAATGTACTGAAAGCCACCAAGCGATACACTTTTTAGTCACCAGTGAAGAGCCCAAGGGAGGATAATGGAGCGGGAGACTGGGTCAAAGCTCAGTGTGTGATAATCTCTTGCGTAATGTGTATGCATTACTGTTATGTGTATCAGCAGTCGCAAGAGCTCGCATTTACTTACGTAGCCACTAAAATCTGGTGTCTTGCATGCTTTATAATCCGCAAAACAACCCTATGAGTTGAGTAATGTTATTCCTGTTTTAGAGAGAATTCAGAAAAGCTCAGTAATTTGTGCAAGATCACACAGCTAGTAAATTGCAGAGCTAGGATTGTGAACCCAGGAAATCTCCAGAGCCTCAGTGCATAACCATGATGTCATAATATTATCCTTTAAAAACAAAATTAAAACCTTGCCATTAAAAAAAAAAAAAAAAACCTTGGCACATACCATCTCTTATTAGGAAAAGACCACAGTTTCTAATTGTGCTCTGCCTTCCCATCCTCCCAGCCTCCCCAACTGGCTTGGAGAAGGCAAAGCACCAAGGGTCCCAAGCTTCATCTGCTATTTCCAGGAGCTGGCTGCTGCCTCCAGTGCCAGTGTCCCGGCTCTGCAGGATCAGCAAGGAACCACTGCGCCTGCGCCTGCTGGAGAACTTGGGAACCCATCTGAACTCCAGCCTTGCCATACATTGGGATTCTCTCCTGGCCCTAGCCAGTCCTCCACACTTGTTGGTATGCTGTGCCCCTTCCTACTACCCCAACTAGCCTTGAGCAGGCCAGTTCCCTAAAGTTTCCACTAGAAGGGTCCCTGACTAGGACAATTGCTGGATGGTCTGTGCTTGGGCCCTCTCCGGGAACCTGAGTATTACTAAGCAGATAAATGCAAATGGTTGGGGGCAGGGAACCAAGAAGAGTTCATTGTTCCTGAGCTTTTTCTCTAAGAAGTACCATGGCTCACCTATGCCCCTATTCTCAGCTTTACAGAGCCAAGACATGAGTCTTCTGGTTCTTCCCATACAGAGCTGCCCCAGGGCCTGGGGGTAAGCTGCTAGTCTAATCTGACATGGGAAACACTAGGAATTTGGCAGAAACTTCAGAGATTTGTCATGTGTTAGGCGTTGTGGTGGGGACTTTCCTCTAAAGCCTGATGACTGTACGAATGGGGGCAATTTAGGGTATAACCTGCTAGCCATGGACTGGGAAGGGCCATAAGAGAAACCATTATTACCATGGTCAGGGGCTCGGGTCCTTGAAGCAACACAGCAGGAACACTCTTGCCCTTTCCTCTCATCCAGACCTCAGATATCTTCCTAAGTATTCTGACTGTTCCTTTGTTTTCTTTTATGAATATAGCTTTTATGAATATATCATTTCTCTTCACAATAAGCCCTAACTCAACTTGCCAATCTAATCCCACATTCCCTTGCTTCTAACTCCTGTGTTTCTCTGGAGCCCCTCTGGATCCTTGCAATCCTCAGGTCATAGAATCCAGAGACCTGAAAAGGCTTGTCTTTAGAGATCACTGGGTCCAGACTCCTCTAGAGATGAGGACACAGGTCCAGAGATGAGAAGGGACCCCAGCAGGGTCAGAGAATTTGTTAGTGCAACTCCAGATGGGACTTAAACCCAGGCCTCCTGACCACCTCCCATTCCCAGGCTATGAAACAGGCCTCTCTCCACAGGGTCAGACCCACGATTTTTCATGACAAGGGACACGTCAGAAATTTTCATTTTCTGCTTCTAGTTTCCATTCCCTTCCCCGTCCAGGCAGAAAGAGAAACAAAAGGGACTGGTATGTCCCCAGCCTTGGCACTTCTTTCAGTGATATCGCTGAAGAACAGTGAAGTTGCTAAAACAAACAACAACAACAAAACAACAACAACTGAATAATCTACCCATTGAATAGCTAACCTGGAGAGGAAATGAAAGTTTGCTATGTGAATCCCCCTCAAACCACCGACCTCATCAGACCCTTCCCGAGCCTCCCCTCTTCACAGTGCAGCTCTGTACACTGGGCCCCAGACCCACTCGTATTGTGCCTCAGTTCAGCCTCCTCATGCAACTGCTCTCCCTTCTGGATAAAAGACCTCGTATTTGAAATAAAGTTGAAATATGAAAAGAAAGTATAAGCTACTGAGAAGTATTGTTTGTTTGGGGCTGAGGGTGGCAAGAGACCCAGAGGCACCCTGCATTTCTTGGCCATCTCATTTCTTGAAAGTCCTATTCCCTGTCTGCTGGAGTCCTCTGGCTATGCGAAAGTTGGATGGGAAGGAGATATGGAGGAGTTGGGTGGCCCTGGTATGAGACACCCCTATAGTATCACACCACCCTTTTGGGTAATGGTAGGGAAAGTTACCAGGCCCAGCTCATAGCTCCCTTGCACCCAGCACCAGCTGCTGTTGCAGTTAAAGGGAACAGCTCAGGTGAAGGCCCCGTGTTTCCCCTTTGGTGGGGTGCTTTTCTTAAGGGGGCCATCTAAATTACATTCTGCTCCTTTGGCACTGGAGGGAAAAGCAAAGCCCCTTTTGTCTATCAAGGGCAATCCTAAAACAAAGGACAAGAAATATGATGGAGAGGAAAAGCACGGACCTCTGTCTATTTGAAAAAGATCAAGTTCTAACATAGTATTGACTCCCACATCACCTGAATGATAAAAGAGTCCAATTATCCACCAAGTAATGAGACTGTTCCTTATAAGGAAGCCCTAGCCGAGAATAATCAGATGCCTCATCATTACATCATAATGGCCAAGTTGTGATGTCACTGCAGAGCACCCACTCTTTAGTACACGCATTGTAATTGAAACCGGATATGCTGAAGGGTAGAGTCAGCGTGAGGAGCAGATCCCCAAGGAGAGGTAAGTGGGGGCTTTCCAGGGGTTCCCTCCATGGCTTATTGCCTAGGGTCACTCTTTGTGACCTAATGACACTCTAATGTCTTTCCAGACTTCTTACATCTTAGTTTGGTGGTAGGTTTGTCTGAAATCTCTCTTCTGCAAACTCCTTCATTGCAGCTTTTGCTATCCCAAATCCTCAATACTTGCAGTTGTGACTGGTCAGCCCTCACGTTTGTTTTTTAGGACAGAGCGCAGAACACTGGAGCAGGGTTTCCCTAACTGGGGCAGAAACTCACCATATCTGTTTCGTTAGTCCCAGGGATAGATCCAAGTTTTCGGTTGTCTGAAGCATACAACTTTTGGGGCCTTTTTAAAGTAAAATAAATATTTCAGAATGAGAAAAGATATTTTAAAAATTATAACTTTAAAAAAGCTGACAAATATCACAAAATCAAGAAAAATAACAAATTTTTAAAATTACCTATGTGGCAAACCTAAATATTTTTCCCCACAATTTTGTTTTTGGCTGCATGCTCTTTGATAGTCTTTTTATATGATGATTATATATAATTTTTCCGTAAAGAGATAATTCCATCTCCATGATCACTTTAAAAAAAATTCTTGATAATTAAAAAAAATTTCACCTTTACACCTTGTAAGTAGTAATGTCACATAATTTGGGTGGATTTGTGGTCAAACTTGGAAAAACACTACCAAATGTCTTTAGTATATGTGGTGTAAGATTTTGGAGCATTTTCAAATTTGCAATAATGAATATAAACTGAATTTTTGATTGGGAGTATTCCTGGAAGCTGTATGTATTAAGTTTGTTAGAGCTGCCATAACAAAATACTTAGACTGGGTGGCTTAAACAGTGGAAATTCTCTCACGGTTTTGAGGCTAGAAACCTGAGATCCAGGTATTGGCAGGGTTGATTTCATTCTGAGGTTCCTCTCTCTTGGCTTGTGGGTAGCCATCTTCTCCCTATATCTTCACATGGTCCTACCTGCATGTCTGCCTCCAAATTTCCTCTTATTATAAGGACAGCAGTTATACTGAATTAGGACTCACCCTAAAGACCTCATTTTAATTTAATTACCTCTGCATAGACCTTATCTCCAAATATGGTTACATTCTGGGGTACTGGGAGTGAGGACTTTAACATATGAATTTTAGCAGGACACAGTTCAGCCCATAACACTATAATTACTATTTATTCACAGAAGTAACTGCAAATCACAGATGTGTAATTCCTACACCCAAACTAAATGTATTCCCAGCTCAACTTCGTTAGTCAATCCCCAAATGCCCGTGGCCTCTTCATTGCCACTGGACAAAAGGAGAAGTGTGATGGAGGAGGAGTCAGAAAGGAAAGAGACATCAGTCTTGACCAACCGCAGTTTAACTTTTTTTTTTCAAATTCTACAAAAACCTATGATCATACTAACACATTGCTGGGACTCCTCCCATGCTTTGGAAGAGTTCTGTGCAAGACAGGGCCCTTAACTTCCTCCAACTTCCTTAGCTATTAGGTCATTGTGTGTCTGGTCAGTCCTGCTAGATTTCTGAGCCATGCAAAGGGAGAGGGAGTTTTCACCAAAGATTAAGGATGATGTGGTAAATCCACATTCTTCAGCACTAGTCCCTGGAAGAGCTGGGATGATTACTGTCTTGCTGAAGGTGGGACCCTCCCTTCTCTGATAATGTCAAGTCTGGACCTCTTCCTCTCTTCCACTCCCCCACCCCAGTCCACTCTATCTTCTAAAGTGTTAGGGTGATAGCTGATTCACTTTTCTGTACAGCAGAAACTAACACAACATTGTAAAGCAACTATACTCCAATAAAAATTAATAAAACAAACAAAAAATAAAATGTTAGGGTGAAACCCACATAAAGGAGGGAGGCTTCAGCCTGTTCTCCAGAACTGGGGCAGAGGAGTTTCTTCTTTCCTTGGATTCTTCCTCCCTTAAATCTGTCTTTGATTCTTCTCCCTACTCCTGACTTTGGAGTGAGTATCCTTCTGAGACAAGAAATGTGACTGAGTTGTCTACCTTTCATAATTCCCAGCCCATGATCTGTGATGCCCAGAGTGACTGACTGAACCCTCTAGGGACAGCCACTAAATTTTCACAGTTCCTGCCTGGCTTTCCAGCCAAATAAGCGTGAGTTCTTCCAGGTCAATCCAGTTTCATTGTTTGGATTATAAAACCATAAGGTCTCCGTCGACAACTGAGGGCTGCCCGCTGCCTATAGTGTTTCACTTTTCCCTTCCTTCGTTACATACAAACCATTGGCATAATAAGTCATGATTTAGGAGAAGGTCTGTATGTACCACCAGCCCTGGCTTAAACCCTCAGGGATCAAAAGTTTCTAATTCTAAAGCTGAGAATATTCTTTCTGTTGCTTACTCCTATGATGTTTTTGCAGGATACTAGTTTGAAGGGCATGGCTCTTAGGAGTTGAGATTGTTACTAAATGTATTGAGGGAGAGAGGGGAGGAAGGGGCAAATGCAGGGCCAGCAACGGAAAATGGGGCGCCAAGCTGAATTAGAGATACATTTCTCATGCTTGGCAACCTTGAAAGAGCTCTTGACCTTAGACTGGTGCAATGAAGAATCAGAAGTAGCAGTTATGGTGGTTGACTTTCAGGGGGTACAGGGGGAGTGGCGAGATCTGTGGAATACAGGGCAAAGTCTGAAATTGTTTTATAAGTTATTGTAGGTATATAAGCTATTGTGACCTAAATAATACAAGAGGAGACTACCATGAGAACAGAAGAGTCACTTCAGAAAGTATTGTTCCCAAGTTTTAGTCAGAAGACTGAGAATCCTAACTATACAAACTTTTGGCCCAGAATTTCGGTGTGGAATACTGTTTCGGTGGAAAGACCATTTTATCGCACTCCCTTTCTTGACAACGAAAACCAAGGTCCCCAAATATGAAGCACATTTCCAGGTCCTCTTTACTAGGGCGGGGGGTGGGGGCTGGTAAGTCCGAACGAGGTGACCTCTTCTAGCACTTCGTCTTTGAGAACACCTGTCTGGTGACAGCTGGACCCGGGAAGCGGCCGAAGGTGCCGGGCTGCTAGGATCCTCGTCTTTAAGGGTGTCCAAGACATTTGATCCATCTCGAGAACAAGTTCCCGGTTGCTCTAGGCGCTTCGTTTACAGTGACGCTGCTGACAGCGGTTGGGCCCTCGTCTGGGAACGCGCGTCTCCTGTGTGAGGCTGGCAAAGGGACATTGAAAAAGTCTTCCTTCCGAAGGAAACAAATGGGGAGTAGTTGTAGGCGGTCTGGACAGTTCAGCAAACTGCTGTGAATTTCTTGGGGAATTCCATGAGGAACACTGCCCAGTGGACTCCGAAGATCCGGCGCCCACAAGGCGAGTGTGGGAGGGAGTACCATTCACTGCATCCTAGCCCGGGGGGACATCTTCTCTGCCCCACGCAGCCAATAGCCACCCCGGCTGAGGCCCACGGAGCCAATAGCCGACTTCAACCGAGGCCCACGCAGCCAATTGCTGGCCCAGTCCGTTCCGCCGGGGCCCGCCTGTCTGCGTTCACCAATCAGGACTCGGGCCACCTTGGCACCGCCCCTGGAGCCCGCCCCACCCATCCGCCCCGCCTCCAACTCGCTGAAGCAGGGCTGGGCTAGACGGGCGCGCTCTCGGGGGCGGGGTGGGGGGGGGAGACAGTCCGGGTCCCAGCCCTCCGCGCGGGTGGGCTCGGAGCAGGCCGCACCGGGCAGCAACCCCACTCTCACCCCGGAGGCCCCCTGCCCTTTCTCCCCCTTTCCCCCCGGCCCATGGTGCGAGGCTGGGAGCCGCCGCCCGGGCCGGACTGCGGTGAGTGATCCCCAGCCCCTTCGATTTCCCCTCCCAGCCCCTGTACGATCTCTGACCCCCGGAGCCCCATCCCCGCGGTGAGGGGAGGAGAATTCTAGGTTCGAAGTCGCCTGGTTCTCTCGCCTTTCTCCTCTGGACTTTTCGGTTCCCTGTTGTAACTGGGGGAGGGTGAGTGGGTGTGTAGGGAGGAGGGGAAGGCTGGGTAGGGACGCCCTTGGCGAGGGGAGGGTTTGAGATTCGCCTGCTTCCTGGGGCTCATCGCCCCAAGTGCAGGAACTTTTTGTTCTCTGACCCAGTTTGGAGCCTTCTAGACTGCCTGTGAAATGGAGGATAGGAGAAACGTTTCCTTCCCAGGCCTCCCCTCCTCCCCTCCATGACTACCTCCTGGCGACCTCAGCACATGTACAGAAACCTGGCTTTATTCCTGGGGAGCAGTGGCCTTTGGGAATGAAAGGTTTAAGAGAAACTGCCCCTTCTGACCCCTACCCAGACATACTCAGAAAACCAACTAGGAAAGTGAGAACCTGAGTCCTCAGAGGTTCCTGGTGTTGCGTCCAAATCTGAGACTTCTAAACTGAAAGAAGACTCAAGCTGAGAACTATTTGGTAATGAGGGCCCAGATGTGATATTTTATCATATGAACCCCCTTCTCACCATACATTTGAAGCACTTTTTATGATTAGGATAAGTAGGTGGCAGTAATTGAAAACAAAAAAAAAAAAGGAAAAAACAGAAAAGCCAGTTAAAGTTGGGAATTTTTAAAATGATGCATACATATCTTAAGAACTGTCATTAAAAGTACGTTCATTTCACCAATCTCTTCGGTTAGTGTCCAAGCGTTTTCTTTATGTAAGTATGCTGATTGGCAGTCCCAATTGTCTTTCTGGTATAAACTACATAAGTGAATCTCAAATCTGGCTGCACCCTGAGAACTTTTTAAAAACTACTTATGCCTGGGCCCCAGTCCAGGCTAATTAAGTCAGAATGAGGAGGTTGATCCCCTGGTTTAAGTTTCCCAGGTAATTCTAATGTGCAGCCTGAGCCTGGAGCCACTGCCTCTCATCATGTGTGATTTCCACGTTTGGTTTCTTTAAAGTGGAGTGAGAATTTAAACACTTTTGAAGCAATCTGGGTGCAGAATACTTCTGAGTTTTTTAAGTCCCCTGCCCCTCCAGTCTTTTACAGTTTTCTTGCCTACTCCCAACTCAAAAAAATTTTTTAATGTACACTCCTTTGTATTATGTCTTTCCAAAGCATTTGACTTCGTTTTCATAGAAACAATTTTTTTCTTTTGGCCGCTCCGTGCGGCTTGTGAGATCTTACTTCCCCAACTAGGGATTGAACCCGGGCCCTCAGCAGTGAAAGCATTGAGTCCTAACTACTGAACTGCCAGGGAATTCCCAGAAACAATTCCTAATGCACTAATTTTTCATAGGTTTATGTGATGTTTAATTATTATATACAGAAAAACAATGAGCCTAAGCAGGTTTGGAATTACACACAACTGGCCTAAGCACATAGGGCAGCTGAAGGAAGCAGCTGACTTTGCCACACTAGAGTAGCCTACCAGTCTCTAGTTTCCAGTGCACTATGGGTGGGTATTGATAATGTAATCCAGTAGGGGTCAGTTAAGCCAGGCTTTTGGCCCAGTTGAACACCCCTCACTTCCACTCTCTCCAACTAATATCACCAATGCCTAGTCCCTTCTAGACTAATTCAAATTCTCTTGAATCTTCCAACCACTCTTTCCATTCATTCATAAACTGTTTCTCTTTAAGCATTACCACCATTGCTTTTATTAAGTTGGGAGGACATAAGGCAGAATTTCTTAACCAGGGCTTCTGGGCAATCAGCGAACCCCCCTAGATTATACTTTATGTAATGTGTAAATGTGAATGTTTATAGGGCGGGGGGGCGGTAAGTCATAACTTTCTGAGAGTTTATAACTTCTGATTTTCAAAGAGGTCCATGATCCAAAAAGTTGAGAAGCACATGAATTGAATATCACTAAAAGTTCTTTAAGGCCCTTGAAAACTATCACCAAAACACATTTCATTCAGAAACATACCTCAGTTCTCTGAATAAAGATTTAGGGAATTTAGCAGGCTCATATCTGGTCTCTCACTTGAACTGTTTCCTGCTTTTAACCATAAGCCTAGGCTCGAGGGTTTTTTTGGCACCGTGCAGCATGCCGGATTAGTTCCCCCACCAGGGATCAAACCCGTGCCCCTTGCAGTCCTGCAGTGGAAGTGCAGAGTCCTAACCACTGGACCACCAGGGAATTCCCAGCCTAGGCTCAAGTTCTGAAGACCTCTTTTTCCTAGGATTGTGTGAACACCTACACTGGAAGTTTAAGGCAGCCCATTCTTTTCTGCCTTTTGTCCAGGGGTATGGAAAGCCCAAAGGGAAATAAAGGTGTTACCCTGACTGTATTTTTTATTAGTGATTTTAAGTAGCAGTGGGGCATATCTGGCATGGATACAAGTTTAGTAATAATTCAGAATTGATAATACCACCACCACCACCTCTGCCCAGAGGAGTCCTTATTTCTCCAGCTTTCCTTCCCTTTTTCCTCCCTTCTCCAAATGAGGTACAAGGACATAAGACACTATAGTGTCTTCACTGTGGTTTTGATTACTGTAGGGTCTACTCTCTTTGTTATAGTTCTCATGAGCCACTCCCTGGATAGTTTTCTCCTATATCAAAGCCAGATTCTTCCAGGGAGGTACCAGCTCTACAGCTGTGCCCTGATTTAAGCCACCATTCTGTATCAGGAAGTCTTCCACAACTTGTGTTTTGTGTCACTGGAAAACTGTAGACACATACAGTACACCAGATATGACCTTTGCATTACTGTATGTTATACTGAAATATCAAGCTGATAGCATGGGAATCTGAAGGATAGCAAACCACATGAATGAAAGTAAAATGCTTCCTGGTGGGCTTATAGCTGTGCCTGCCTTATTTCCTGTCTGGCAGTCTTCATCCTCACACTGGACTGCTTTATTCCTTATGCTACCTTTTCCTCGTATCTAAACTGTTACTGTGACCTTAAAAAACAGGACACAGATAAGGTTACGTGGATGTCAAGTGCTGGAGCATCAAGTATTCTCCAGCTTAGATTTGGTGGTGTTCCTGGTGGGCCACAATTTCCAAATGGTGGTTTAGTGCCTAGCTGTGCAAGCACTTCCTCACAGCCCCTCAGCTGTGTCTGTGATGGACCTGGAGGGTAAAGGTAGAGCTACCACACTGGCAATTCACCTAGTAATCGAAAAGAACTTATATCCAAATTATGGATTCAATTCTAAAGCAGTGATTTTGCTACTTTTTAAAAGTTGCAAAATCCTTTCTGGAATTATATCCAACTCCCCAAATATAAAAAGTACAAAATCAGAGACACCCTGGTTTCCTCCACTGCTCATTGGGATTAAGGCTGCAATAACAGACTGAAACAGTCATTTTAAAGGATTCAGTCTTTGCCTCACTTCCCCTGTTGTCTAAGAGGAGCATTACCTTATATCAGAATCAGCCTGTGAGGCTGAAGCAATGATAAAAGCTCTAATTTATTGAGCCTTTACTTTTAGGCATGACGTCAGTTCCATTTTTTGATTTAGTCATAAACTTGCAAGGTAGACGCTGTTATGACCTCCTTTTATTCTGATGGGAAAATAAAGCTTAGTGAGCACTCTAGGGAGTGGAGAAGCTGCGATTCACCTCAAATCTGCCTCACCCCAGACCTCCACCTCTAACAGCTCTAGGCCCCGCCTACACATGACATCTAGCACACAGTAGGTGCTCTGTAAAAATATATGTAACTTTACATACATTCAACATTGTCTCCATTTTCTACACATGAGGAAACTGAGGCGCCTATAAGTTCAGTAGCTTTTGCCCAAGATCACATGGCTGGTGGCAGAATTGGGATTCAAACTGCAGGCTGGCCTTAATCATATTTTAACCCACTATGCCATGCTGCCTTCATTTACCCTCTTAAGGTTCTCTTCAAGCTGTACTGCCTTTAGGGTCTGCATGGCCTTCAGTTTGTTAAGATTTGCTTGTTAAAAGGGAACGGTGACACCCATTAGAATGCTTCCGAAGTTTTCTGTTCATCATATAAAATCCCCGCTATTACACTGCACTATCTGTAACTTCTGGACTTGAGATTTTTCTCAATTCATCATGTAGCATTTATATCGGAATCCTGTCCTATCCATAACATATCAGAAGTAATATTTATAAACTCAGATGGGATTCCTCTAAGAGTAAAGGATGACAGATGTTTTAAAGTCTCTAATGCCCACACGGGGAGCCGAGTTAAAATTTGGCCAACGGGGAATTCCCTGGCGGTCCAGTGGTTAGGACTCTGCGCTTCCACTGCAGGGAGCATGGGTTCCATCCCTGGCTGGGGAACTAAGATCCCAAAAGCCCCAGGCATGGCCAAAAAAAAAAAAAAAAAAATCGGTCAACAGAATTATTCTGGGAAATAGCTTGAGCAGGTTTCCAAGAATGAAGCGTAGTCAGAGGCTTTGCCTGCAGTCCCCACACCCACGATGACCCTGGGAGCCCCGGTGCTGCTGGGTAGCTTGCAGGACCCGGTTACAGTTTATAATGAGCGAGCCCACCTGGTTCTGAGAAGAAAGCTGGACTGAGGATATAAGAGCTGAGGGCCTTCCGTCTTGTGCGGAGGGGCTGCTAAGGTCGGAGGGAGCTCTCTAGGCTCCCTGGAGAGAGACTCAGCAGTTGGAAGAGACAAAGGCTGGGGGGAGGGGAATAACCTTTGTTCTGAGGATGACAGGGGTAGGAAACGTTCCCCTCCCTCTACCCTAACCGGACCAAAACCGAGGGAGAGCGAGCCCCATTTATCCCAGATAGCTGACCTATCTTATCCTACTGAGAGTTAGAAAAACACCCCATCAATCCCCTCCCCCTAACACTCGCCCACCAAGAAGGGAAAGAAAAGGGGGCTGGGCAGAGGGACTGTGCTATCCTACCTTCTAGATTTTCACACGTTGTATTCTTAACCTTTCCATATTCGAGAGAGAATCTAGAGATAACTCTAGAGATAATCTGTTAGGAGCTAAAGTGTTCTGGGATTACACCTCTTCTTGTTTTCTTGGTGAGTCTTAGTTTTGTCACTCTTGTTCCATGAACTTAGAGGAATTTGAATGGGAAAGATAAAGGCTATAAGGATGTTTTCCTTTTTAACCTCTGAAGTCAGATTTTCTTTTTGGTGACAACACTCACTAGTCTTGTGACTTGGGATAATTTAACCTCTGTGGACTGTGGTATTTTCATACGTACAAGGAATTATAGCAGGCTCTGATGATTTTTAAGGTTATGAAAATTAAATGAGAATTGTTATGCACTTTAAAAGCAATGCAGCACAGTACACGTAGAAGTTGATTGTTTTGGAGTCCAACGTTTTGTTTGGTAGAAATTGAACAATGGGCTGAAAGAGGAGCCCCAGTGATCGAGCTGTTTCTCTTCTTATTACAGCTATCTCTGAAGGGCACAAATCAGAAAGCACCATGCCTCCTAATAAAGAGGCCAGCGGTCTTAATAGCTCCCCTGCGGGGCTCATCTGTCTCCCTCCAATCTCTGAGGAGCTACAACTTGTGTGGACCCAAGCAGCCCAGACCAGTGAGCTGGATGGCAATGAACACCTGCTACAAACCTTCAGCTACTTTCCCTATCCCAGTTTAGCAGACATTGCCCTTCTCTGCCTACGCTATGGGCTGCAGATGGAGAAAGTCAAGACTTGGTTCATGGCCCAGCGCCTCCGCTGTGGCATTAGCTGGTCATCCGAAGAAATTGAAGAGACTCGAGCCCGAGTAGTCTACCATCGGGACCAACTCCATTTCAAATCCCTTCTATCTTTTACTCATCATGCAGGGCGGCCCCCAGAGGAGGTGCCTCCTTCTCCAATGCCACCTCCAGAACAAGTTGGTCTTGGAATAGTTCCTCTGACTCTTAGCGAGCCCACCCAGATGAAAGGATTGAAGGTAGAGCCCTCAGAGCCCTCGGAGCCACTGAGTCACCAGAAAGCAAAGGAGCCCCTGATGGCACCTGGCAGTGGGGCATTCCCCCACCAATCACAGTTTTGGCAGGATCTTCAAAGCAGTGGCCTCTCTAAGGAGCAGGCAGGCAAGGGTCCCGACCAGTCACACGGCCTAGGTACTGCTTCCTGCAACCACTCCACAGCTGTCCACCAGCCCCGTGCTCGGGATAAGCCCCCACCCGTCTCATTACCTGCCAGTAGTTGTAAGAAGGAGTCAGCATCTAATGTGACTCCTCCTTCCTCTACCTCTTCTTCCTCTTTCCAGGTACTGGCTAATGGAGCTACTGCCACCTCTAAACCCCTCCAGCCACTGGGCTGTATCCCACAGCCACTGTCACCCAATGAACAGGCACTACGCCCACAGCTGGAGCCAGCCTGGCCCCAGGGGCTAAGGCATAACTCAGCACCCGGTAGGGTTGGCCCTGCAGAGTACCTTTCCCCAGATATGCAACGCCAGCGAAAGACCAAGCGCAAAACCAAAGAGCAGCTGGCTATCCTCAAATCGTTTTTTTTACAGTGCCAGTGGGCACGGCGTGAGGATTACCATAAATTAGAGCAGATCACTGGTTTACCTCGGCCTGAGATTATTCAGTGGTTTGGTGACACACGCTATGCCTTGAAGCATGGGCAACTAAAATGGTTTCGGGACAACGCAGTACCTGGTGCCCCTAGTTTCCAGGATCCAGCAATTCCCACACCACCACCTTCAACCCGCTCCTTGAATGAATGGGCTGAGACACCACCTCTGCCGATCCCCCCACCCCCACCGGATATACGACCCTTGGAGAGGTACTGGGCAACCCACCAACAGCTACGGGAAAGTGATATCCCTCAACTGAGTCAGGCATCAAGGCTTAGCACCCAGCAGGTACTGGATTGGTTTGACTCTCGATTACCTGAGCCAGCTGAAGTGGTGGTTTGTCTAGATGAAGAGGAGGAAGAGGAGGAGGAAGAACTGCCAGAAGATGATGAGGATGAAGAGGAGGAGGAGGAAGATGACGACGACGATGATGATGATGTGATCATCCAGGACTGAGGGGGCACTGGGGGAGGGGAGGTCTGTTACTAAAAGACGAACCAACTTAGTAACTGTTTAAACAAAGAAACCACATTTTTTTACTTACCTTGTGGCAAAGAACTGAAAAGCTTTGTGTTTCTGAGGGTGGGGGACAGCGGGATGTAGTAAGGGTGGACCAGGGAGGATGATCATGGAGGACAAAGCAAGGTGGGGATTGGATGGGCAGAAATCCAGGCCTCCAGCCTCAATGAGAAGAGTGCTGTGGGTCTGGTCCAAACTATGGGGCCGGGAAAAGGCTCTTGCTCTCCTCGTATCTGCTGTTCTTTCCCCTTAGTGTACTACAGAGAGGCCAAGCTTTGGCCTGCATCTATGGAGGACTAGAAAGGAGGAGTAAAGATTCCAGTACATCCCCCAGTCCCACCCCACCATTTTCCTTGGAATATAAGGCTGCGTTGCACCCCTTCTTTTCTCTCTGAGCACAAGTCCACACATAATGCAGCCAAGAATCTCGGTATGTCCCAGTCAATCACAAATATTTCCTTTTCCTTATACCAGCTTGACTTTATATGTTTTCCTGCTGCTTTATTGAGTCACACAGGGAGCAGAATATTTTCATTTCTAATACTGGACCACTATGCCTTGTACCTTTTTATCTTTCCAAAACCCCCATTCTGTTCACTATTTGTCTCAGGGTAAATCTTCCCCCCGGAGCTTGTGAAAAAGTTTAATAATTGGGTGGAGAATAATTTAGACTGGATATTTATTGGAGGTGGGAATTAGGGGAGATGTCCTTTAAAAAAAGTAGAATTAGATTACAGAGGGGTAGAGAGGAGAGGGAATGGTTTCTACTGTTCGGAAGGACAGTGCAGGTAGGTTCCAGGTTTGGTTTTACAAACTTGACAGTCCCTCCTGCCTAGCTTGACAGAGACTGATTTTTTTTTTTTCAGAGACTGATTTTTTTAATCTTTTTGGTGTTGGTTTAATGTGTCCAAAAAAGAGACTTTTCCCTCACTTTATACGATCTGTCTTGGAGACAGAGGGACCATGGTCCTTAACTGAATTAATTGATGTTTTAGAATGGTTTTCATCAGTTGGGGTCAGATATAAAGGTATCAGTGGGTTAACCATCTAGAAATAAAAGAGTGGAAGCCCCAAATTGCTAGAATAATAATAAAAAGGCCAAAAATAAAATTGTTTCTCTCACCTCCGCTTTGCCACTTCTATGGTTTAGAGATTAATGGAGCCAAATCCATTAACTTTCTGATTTAGTATACTTTTTATATATTTTTGAAGCGGCAGGATATACTGAGGTAAAGTAAAAGAACAAAAACTTGAAAAGTTAGTAGATCAGTATCTATCACTAGGCAGACTGTTTTCTGCACCTGCTACAGCACAGGCTCTTGTTCAGAAGAGAGGGAGTTTAGAAATGCCTTTAAAATAAATTCAGTTTCAGAAAGGGTAGTGGGATCCTATTCAGTTACAAAGTCATTCCCAAGACCAAATTTATTTCTGGCAGGTGCTATGTTTACATTTTTCCAATATTTTTGCTTAAGGTATGCCTACCAGTGGCCTACCCATTTAATCCCTCATTTCTACCGCTTAGTACCCAAAGAAGAATAAATGTTTGATCTCAGTGGTAGTGTTCTTTGCCCATTCCACCATTTGAGAGCTTGTAATACCAATAGAGTTGCAGCAGCAATAAAAGGACATCCTCTTTATTTCATTATCTGTGTACTTTAGTAAGCCTGTGTCTCCAACCGTTACCAAACAGAAAGGAAAATCAACGTATTTAATAGTAACTAGGCACAGAGGAAACAATAGGCAAATAGAAAAAGTATAATAAATTAGGGCAAGGAACAGTGTTGTGGCTTGTTAACATCGGCAGTGGGAGAATATATCCAAAGCTAAAAAGTGAAATCCAGAAATAAAACATGGTTAATAAGTATATCACCCCACCCCCCACCCCCAATGATGCCAAGAATTGTTTTTATAACCTTGTTTCAAGTTGCAGGAAATAAGGGAGCTATCTGTATCTTGTAGGAGAGATATAAACATCTTCCTGAAGCTCTGACCTGACCATTTTCGTAGGAAGTAATACAGGGTGTATAGGGTTAAGATTGAGAGAGAGAAGGTACAGAGTGAAACCAGGAAACAAGGTAGGGGTACATTTTCCAAGGCCATCACACCTAAATGAGTATGAGATGCTACCATCCGTCCTTCAGCAGTATGTATAGATCAGATCTTGAAGATGGTCTATCTGGGAGTGTTCCATGCTTCTCTCCCCCTGGCTAATCCCATCTGCCTCTGTTGGTAGAGATTCTGCAGCACAGGACAGGAAGGCAGTTAAGGGTGTTTGTAACAAAAAGGGCAAGTAAGGCCCTCTCAAGTCATTATATGAAGTTTATTGTGACAGTAAACCGCTGCTGTTGCTTCGCCATAGTTTTCTCCATTTCATGAAAACTAACTTTTCCAAACTAAGATTTGATACATCTAATGTGACAAAGGCTTTGTTGCTACTTATGAAACTGGAGCATTTCCGTGGTTTATGGTGATAAAGCAGAATATTTGAAAATCAAACAGTTTTGGGAAGCCTGGAACATGACTACCATACCCAGAGATGATTACCAGGGAGGCAGAGTTCTTAGGCCTCTGGGGAAGTGGTACTTTCTTCAATAAATCTTTTTCTAACTTTATTATGGAAATTTTCAAAAAATACAAAAACAGTAGTATAATGCACTCACATGTACTCATCACCCAACTTCAACAATTAACTCATGACCAATTTTCTTTCATTTCTACTTTCTCACACTGCCCCTTTCCACTAGATTAAGCTAAAGCAAAATTCAGACAATCATTTAACTTTCTATCCATAAGTATTTTAGTATGCATCTCCAAAAGATAATGACTATTTTTAAAAACATAACCACAATAGCATCATGCCTACAAAAAAAAACTATTAACAATTCCTTAATATCAAATGTCCACTAAGTATTCAATTTTCCTCAACTGTCTCATAAATGGTTTTTTACAGTTTGTTCCAATCAAGATCCAACTGGAGGCCATTTATTTGCAGATGGTTTATATGTCTCTTAAGTCTTTTTTTCACCTGTAGATTAATTCCTCCATTTACGAGGGTCTTAGAGGGATGTGATTTACCCAGCGTTGTCTGTTAAGGCTTAGACCCTAATTCCTTGCTGATGAAAATAAAGGGCATTTTGGAACATGAGAGCAAAATATTTACCTACCTTAGTAGGTCACCAGGAGCTTGGCCTAAATATCCTCAAAACCCAAGGTGTAAAAGTGAACTTAAAAGGCAAGACTGGACTTTTCATTTAATAGAGCTCCTTACAAACCTCTCTTCTCGTTCCCATGCCCTTTTCCTCTTGTTTCCTGGATCAGAATCATAGTCTCATAAATTTACAAAACATTATTCTGCTGTTGCTCTTTGGAGAAATGAAAATGGTTTTTCCTAGTTCAAGCAGTACCTCCATCCAAAATATATATTCCATTGAAAATCCCTTTCTGTGAAACTCCTGGGAATGTCATTTGTGCCCACATCCTTAGTTCACCCTGGCCAAGACCTCTCAGTTTAAAACCTTTCATTACTATGTGACCTAATTTTTAAACCCCAAACCAGGAAGGTAATCTGACAGTCATATTATCAGAGTGACACCACTCTGGAAAACTGTGTGCGTGTGGTTACCACACTTGAAGTCCACGTCATTCTCCACTGGTTACATTCTATCACCTTAACAAGAGACCAGAATGAGGCATTAAGTGTGCAGGCCTAACTGTGTGAGTTTTTCATGAGCAGACCAGTTAGACTGGGCTGGGCTCACCTGTAGGGCTGGTAGCTGGAAACCAGGAAGACCCTCTAGTGTGGTTCTGCTCTCCCTCTGACCTGAAGGATGGAATTAAGTAGTGAAAGATAACTACCTGGGGCAGTTTCTCAGTATTGTTATTTATGCATCAGGATAAATAAGTGGTTCTTAATCTGCAGTACACTACTCAGAAGGGAAAAGACTGTTAGCTAAGCAATTCAAGAGGTGGGTTATAAAGTTCATTCTTTTACTGTGAGGATGGGGTGGTGACACAGAGGTCTGAGATTTGAGTTTAACTATGAGTAGAAAGATGTAGAGACAATATAAAGATTTTGGTGAGCTATGAAAGATGACAGCCCCTTATCACAAGGACTGGTAGCAGAGGTACCTTTTGGGAAAACATGAGGAGAAAAAAGGATGCTGGTTTTATCATTCTCATTCAGCACTAAGCTCCCAGCAATGCTGCAACATAAGGATCTCAAAAGAAACAAACAAAAAGCCAGTTTAATTCTACAGGCCAACCTTCTGGCTAAAGAGCAGAACTCTACTCCTGGTGACAGGATGAGTGATATTTAGGCACAATCCAAAGCCTGCCTTCACTGTGAAGGAAATGGGGTAACTCTTAAAGAATATTAAGGAGTCAAACTTGAGACTGCTTTTCTCAGGGGCTGGGGTGTAAATATCCCAACTTCTCTGCACCTTGAAAATCTTCATTTTAGTGTATATGTCAGTGGTTGAAGCTCCACTCCTTTGGGAATGTTATTTAACTTACCTGAATTATTGGGGGTGAGGACTCCTGCTTGACCTGAATCCCCACCACTTAGGGATGGTCTGAAAGAAAAAATCCCCTGTCCGGAGGAGGCAGATGAAGGTCTAAGGAGGGGAAATAAAAGCATCAGCAGAGAAAAGGAAAGGTTAAAGTAAAAACCATGTGTAAAGGAAGAGCCTATACATTTAAACCAGAGAGGAAATGAATCCCCTGCTTGCAACTCAGAATACAATTAAGTAATTCAGATGTATATTAGACACAGTACTGTTCAACCTTCTCTTTTGTTTACAAGGTAGATTAT
This sequence comes from Balaenoptera ricei, assembly GCF_028023285.1. NCBI lineage: Eukaryota > Metazoa > Chordata > Mammalia > Artiodactyla > Balaenopteridae > Balaenoptera > Balaenoptera ricei. Next base: position 113,934,989 of record NC_082640.1, on the reverse strand, counting down.
AAACTTCAGTGGTATAGGCCAGTGGAGAAGTAACCACAGGGCTGCTGGCAGAATGTCAGTGGGAACAGATCTCAAGTGAAAGGAAGCAGTATTACTTACCTATAAGATAGGCTGTGAGTGGAAGCTGGTGAAGGGGTTTCTGAAAAGCATAAAAATGAGCCTATGAGATAATTCATGAACCAAGAAGAGATCCAGGTATTCTGGGGGCCAGGGCTAAGGAACAGGGGATCAAAGATTTTGGTATATATGTTAGACTTAGGGGCTAATGGCAAGTGAAAAAGCCCACAAGGCACCTAGCAGTGGATCATAAAGGTGCTTTCCTCTCCCTTTTATGAGTTTATGGGCAAGGATCCATCACTGCTTTGATGTGCTCTAATGTATCTGTGCCTTGGTTTCCCCTCTAAGGTGAAGATTATCAGAAAGGATGGCTAAAGACAAAGGGTCATTAAATTGGCTGGGAGTGACAGCAGTAAAAATGTAGAGTAAGGACCGCCACAGATTCTCTCCATAAAAGGAATGAGAAAACTGGCAAAAATTGTCAGAATCAACTTCTTCAGAGTTCTGGAAATTAACAAAGGGCTTTTAGCAATCTGGGGAACGTTTATTCCAGAAAAATAGCTGAATGTGAGTAGGAACAGTGAGCCTTGTGACATTTTAACTTGCCCTATTCCCATTTCTCCCTCTCCAGCTCCGTGGTAGCCTTGAAAATCAACAGTTTGGCAGTCATCATAGGGGATGGAATGGGGTTGGAGCTCTTTCAAAACCTCATTCCCAGAGAATTGTCATACTTGGCCTGCCTAGTTGTTCACTGGAAGACTTCACTTGCAAGGCTGCCTTTATTTGACCTGACTTGGAGCCAAACTTACCAGGACTTGGAGCTTAAGAGTTCACCAAGTGTGAAAAGCCTTTTCCCCAGGAGTGTTTGTTGCAAATAATTAGAGGCACTTGTTTAGGCTGCCTGAGGAGGTGAATATCAATTGGGGCAAACAATAGGCTAACCAAAAAGCATAAAAGGAAAAGCTGTGGAATGACCTGTCCACCCGGATTTTGAAAAGGAACAACAAGTTCTTGGGAATCTAGGCCATGTGCATGCACAGGGCTGTGTGCATGCTCAGGAAAGACTGAAAAGGCCCTAAGCTCTCACCTTGGGACTACCTTGAGGTCATACAAGCAGAAAGTGAAGGCTAAGGCACAGTCGTCAACTGGTTGCCTGAGTGTTGAAGGTGCACCCCAACACACAGTCCCTCAGAAAACACTGAGGGATTTATTGGTGCTAGGTGTTTAAGGAAAGCTCTGTCCAATCATTAGCTGAACACTAAGCTAACCAAATAGAGACTTCGGTGGCCACACGAGAAAGAATACAGATTTTACAGAATCAGTTTTAGAAAGTCACTAAACAAACAATGACAAACAGCAACAACAACAAACCTTGGGAAGGGAGGAAGTATCTGATTCTTAGAGTTGCCATGCTATATTATTTAGCTGTCCAGTTTTCAACAAAAAATTATGAGGCATGAAAGAAACAAGAAAGTATGACTTATGTAAAGGAAAAAAGCACAAGCAATAGAAACTGTCTTTGAGGAAGCCCAGATACATTGGACTTTAAAGACAAAGACTTTAAACCAGCGGTTCTTTTTTTTTTTTGGCCACGCTGACAGGCATGCGGGATCCTAGTTCCCCGAACAGGGATCGAACCCACATCCCCTGCAGTGGAAGCACAGTCTTAACCACTGGACTGCCAAGGAAGTCCCTAAATCAGCTATTTTAAACATGTTCAGTTAGCTAAAGGAAACCATGTCTAAAGCACTAAACAAAAGTATGAGAATGGTCTCATCAAATAGAGAACACTAATAAAGAAATATTATATTAAAAAGAAGCAAATATAAATTCTGGAATTGAAAAGTACAATAACTAAAATGTAAACTTCACTAGAGATATGAGCAGTCAGAAAAAAGAATCAGCAAATTTGAAGATAAATCAATTGAGATTATCCAGTATGAGGAAGAGAAAGAAAAAGGAATGAAGAAAAATGAACAAAGCCTCAAAGACCCTGGTGGAATACCATCAAGCACACCAGCATGTGCAAAATGGGAGTTCCAGAAGGAGAAAAGAGAGGACCAAGGGCAGAAAGAATTATCTGAAGAAATAATGGCTGACAACTTCCCAAATTAGATGAAAACATTAATCTACACATCCAAGAAACTCAACAAATCCCAAAGAGGATAAATCAAAGAGATCCACACCTAGACTCATCATAAACTGTTGAAAGCTAAAGGCAAAAAAAGAAACTTGAAAGCAGCAAGAGAGAAGCCATTCATCACATGAAAGGGATTCTCAATAAAACTGGCACTGATTTCTCCTCAGAAACCATGGAGGCAGAATATAGGAGGATAACGTATTCAAAATGCTGAAAGACTGTCAATCAAAAATTTTAAATCCAGCACAACTATCCTTCAAAAATGAAGGAGAAATTAAGACACTCCCAGATGAGTGTCAAAATTAAGAGAATTCATCACTACCAAACCTGCTTTGCAAGAAATACTAAAGAGAGTCCTTAAAGCTTAAGTGATAGGACACCAGACAGTAACTCAAATCTACATGAAGAAATAAAAAAGATCACTGGTAAAGAAAACTACATTGGTAAACATAAAAGTATAAGTGTATTTTTGTAACTTCCTCCTATCTGATTTAAAAGACAACTGCATAAAACATAATTATAAATTTATGTTGATGAGAACACAATTTTTAAAGATATAATCTATATGATAACAGCACAATGGAATGGAGAGGGGAATGGAACTATGTAGGAGAAAAGCTTTTGTACACTGTTGAAATTAAGTTTGGTATTAATCTGAACTAGATTGTTATAAATTATGATGTTAATTATAATCCCTAAGAAAATAACAAAAAATATAGTGAAAGAAACAAGGAAGAAAGTAAAATGGTACACTAGAAAACAGCTGTTTAACACAAAAGACAGCAAAAATGGAGGAAGTGAGGCACAAAACATACATAAGACATATAGAAAACAGGGACTTCCCTGGTGGTCCAGTGGTTAAGAATCCACGCTTCCACTGTAGGGGGCACAGGTTCAATCCCTGGTCAGGGAACTAAAATCCCACATGCTGTGTGGTGTGGGAAAAAAAAAAAAAAGACACATAGAAAACAAATAGCAAGATGGCAGAAGCAGTCTTTCCTTATTAATAATTACATTAAATGTAAATGTATTAAACTCTCCAATTAAAAGGCAGAAACTGGCCAAATGGTGAAAAAAGATCCAACTATACATCATCTATGAAAGACTCACTGTAAATTCAAAGACACATATAGGTTTAAAGTAAAAGGATGGAAAAAGATATTCCACGCAAACAGTAAACAAAAGAGAGCTGGAATGGGTAATATCAGACAAATGCACTTTAAGACAACATTGTTACTAGAGACAAAGGTCAAAAAGATAAAAGGGTCAACCCATCAAGAAGATATAACACTTATATATGCACTTAACAACAAAGTCCTAAAATACATGAAGCAAAAACTGACAGAATTGAAGAGAAAAATAGACAATTCAACAATAATAGAGCTTTCAATACCCCACTTTCAATAATGGATAAAACAGCAAGACAGAAGATTAGCAAGAAAACAGAAGATTTAAATGGCACTATATACCAACTAAATCTAACAGATATCTATAGAACACTCCACCCAACAACAGCAGAATACACATTCTTTTCAAGTGTACAGGGAACTTTCCCCAGGATAGACAATGTTTTAGGCCATAAATTTAAAAGGATCTAAACCATACAAAGTATGTTGTTCAACAACAATGAAATGAAATTAAAATCAATTAACAGGAAGAAATTTGGGAAATTAACAATTATGTGGATAATCAACACTGTTAAGTAACTAATGGGTCAAAGAAAAAAAAATCACATAAGTTAGAAAATACTTTGAGATGAATGAAAACAAAACACAACATACTGAAACTTAAAGGATGCAGTGAAAGCAGTGCTCAGAGTGAAATTTATAACTGTAAAGGTCTATATTAAAAAAGCAGATCTCAAGTCAATAATGCTACCGTCCACTTTAAGAAACGAGGAGAACTACACCGAAAAGCAGACGGAAAGAAAATGATTAGGGCAGAAATAAATGAAATAGAGAATAGAAAAATAATAGAGAAAAATCAAGAAAACCAAAAGTTGGTTCTTTGAAATGATAAACAAAATTGACTAATCCTGTGGGGTGGGGGGAGGGATAAATCAGGAGGCTGGGATTAACACATACATACTACTATTTCTTTTTTCTTTTTTTTTTTTTTAAACATCTTTATTGGAGTATAATTGCTTTACAATGGTGTGTTAGTTTCTGCTCTACAACAAAGCGAATCAGTTATACATATACATATGTTCCCATATCTCTTCCCTCTTGCATCTCCCTCCCTCCCACCCTCCCTATCCCACCCCTCTAGGTGGTCACAAAGCACAGAGCTGATCTCCCTGTGCTATGCGGCTGCTTCCCACTAGCTATCTATTTTACATTTGGTAGTGTATATATGTCCATGACACTCTCTCACCCTGTCACATCTCACCCCTCCCCCTCCCAATATCCTCAAGTCCATTCTCTAGTAGGTCTGTGTCTTTATTCCCGTCTTGCCCATACTACTATTTCTAAAATAGATAACCAGGACTTCCCTGGTGGCGCAGTGGTTAAGAATCCGCCTGCCAGTGCAGAGGACACGGGCTCGAGCCCTGGTCTGGGAAGATCCCACATGCCGCAGAGCAACTAAGCCCGCGCACCACAGCTACTGAGCCTGCGCTCTACAGCCCACAAGCCACAACTACTGAGCCCACGTGCCACAACTACTGAAGCCTGTGCACCTGGAACCCGTGCTCCGCAACAAGAAAAGCTACCACAATGAGAGCACCACAACGAAGAGTAGCCCCTGCTCACTACAACCAGAGAAAACCCGCACGCAGCAACGAAGACCTAGCGCAGCCAAAAATAAATAAATTAATTAATTAATTTAAAAAAAAACAGATAACCAACAAGGACCTACTGTATAGCACAGGAAACTATACTCAACATTATATAATAACCTATAAGGGAAAAGAATCTGAAAAAAATATATATATATAGATTCAGTTATATAAATATACATACATATGTATGTATATGTCTGTATTGGGTTGGCCAAAAAGTTCATTCGATTTTTTCTGGAAGATGGTACGGATATATATATATCTCAATTGCTGTGCCGTACACCTGAAACTTAGATGATATTGTAAATCAACTATACTTTAATTAAAATTTTTTAAAAAATAAACTTCCTTTTTAGAACTGTTAAAAAAATGGACTAATCTTTAGCCGGGCTGTCCAAGAAAAAAGAAGAAAGCCTCAAATAACTAAAATCAGGAATAAAAGAGATTATTACTACTAACCTGACAGAAATAAATTGGCTAGAGCACCTATGTTTTTCAAAGGGGTGAATATGAAAGAACTGCAGGGAGGCTATTTGGTGAATTTCAAAAATGGTTTTCCAGGAAGAGATCTGTGAATTTCAAAATTGCCTCTTGGGAAAGAAAGGGAAATCCTCTCCAAGTATACTCTATGGACTGACTAATGCCTTGAAAAACAGTAATAACAGTAATAGTTCTAAGGGGAAAGATACAAGAAATTAAGTGGGTGGAACCAAAATATTTCTTCATTGGAATATTTTTGTGTTTGATACACAGTGAAGAAGCCAGATACCCTTCAGGCTAACATAATTGGCATCTAGTTAATCTTTCTTTTAGATCTAACTTCTACTGCCATCTTGTGGCAATTAAAATCCAGGTCAATTATTTTACTTAAAAGTTACTCTCCGTCTCCTGACCAGAGGGTTTCAATGACTTTCTAATACTCAAGTTTCAATTTTCCCCTTATCAGTTTGAGAACAGAAATATCATTATTTGAAAAGTTGTATCTGGATACCTGGAACCACTGTCTGGAGAAAAAGTAAAATGGCATTATATTATGCACAGGAAACCAGAAATCTGCTGGTATCTGCTCAGAATGTGTTGGCTTCTGACTCCTTCCCCTACCCTGCCCCTCTCACCAGTAAAAGAGTCTCTTGGAGTGCTCCTTCCCTGCAGCGCTCTGGCTCCCTGAGGGACAAATAATAAACATTAATAAATATATCTGGATTCTCTGGCTTCCATATTTCATGCTATGGCTATACACTGAAGCATATGTTTTTCTCCCAGAGTGGGTACATGACACCAGGAAGGAGCCACACTTTATTCCTTCCAAAATGAACATGATGGACACTGTTAATGCAGTCCACTATTTTCACCCCTATTCATTCCGAGTCATGAATTAGGTCAGCTTCTAACATCAGGTCTGAATTGCTGAAAGAGAGTCCAGGCATGGCATCAGATAATTCATGCCAAAACCAATATAAGTTTAATATTCTTGCTTTAATCTTGGCTTTCATTTAGCATTAGAAATCTCAATCTGAAAAGATAATGTGAATATTTCTTACCTGTCCCAAGTTACTAAAGCCAGCCACTCTATAAGGGACAGATTCCACTGAGGAGGACCGACTATATAAGGCGAAACAAAAAGGAAAAAACAAACCTGGTATTAAACTTTTACACAGACATAAAGTCTCCTCAGTCCCTGTCTCAGCCATATCTAGGCATTTCTTTCATCTTGCATCTTTTGCCAGCAGTTCTAATGCTGCTGTGTAGCTTTCTACTCACCTGACCACTTGGCTGCTATGCTGAGAACTGGGTCGTGGAGTAACTGAAAGGGAATAAAATGCAGAATGAAAAGTTGCCATCAATGGTGCGCCCTGCCTTGCCTAGCCTACCTGTTGCAAGTGAGTGTCCAGGAGTATGGCCTTTTCATATCATACATAAGATTTGGAAAATCACATTATACTTTCTGAGAGGAAACCATCTTCCATATGGGAAAAGGATATTTACTCATCTCACACAGATATTTGGGCAAAACATGGTCTCTACCTGACTGTGATGGAGAAGTAATGCCCACTGGTCGAGGTGTGGTTGACCTGCAAGGAAAAAAAAAAGAAAGGCAGCTCTATTTTCTCTAAGCAGAACTTAGTGCCACCTTAGAGGATCAATCAGGTCATTATTTACAGAAATAATAGCCTTCTCTCAGAGCACAAATTGCTTACTAATCATGTATTACAGGTATTAGCCCAAAATACGGAGGCAAGGTTTCCATATGGGACTCCTTGGCTCTCCAATTCCCTAAACGAAATCTTCTCCACTTCTCTATTGCCCATAATAGAAGTTCTGAAGTCCTTCTTTCTTCCTTCCCGTAGTGCCTTACCAGGTACTCTCAACTTTACATATATCTATCCATCTGTCCATCCATTCATACATCTGCCATTCCCTCACTCCCTCCATCCCCTCTTCCATCTATCCACAGACATTTATTTAGTGCTCATATGCCTTAGATCCTGAACTTACAAAGATAACTAGAATATGGTTCCTATTTTTGAGAGGCTCACAGGCTAGTGGGAGAGACAAAAAGAAAAAGAGCAAACATAAGTGTTATAAAGGGTATGTCAGAAGTACGGAAGTAGATATGGGAACATATGTGTATGTATAACTGATTCACTTTGTTATACAGCAGAAACTAACACACCATTGTAAAGCAATTATACTCCAATAAAGATGTTAAAAAAAAAAAAAGAAAAGAAATGCTCAGGGAATCCTGCAAGGGGCAATGAAAGGACACTAGACAGTAACTTGAAGCTGTGAGGAGAAATAAAGATATCAATAAAAACAAATACATGGGCAATTTAAGCTAGTATTATTGTTACAATGGTCTGTAACTGCACTTTTTCTTTTCTACATAATTTAAGAAACAAATACCTTGAAAGATAAAAAAAAACAATTAGTGTAAAAGCTAGTATTACTGTAACTTTGGTTTGTATCTCTACATTTTGCTATCTACATAATTTAGGAGACTAATGCATTTAAAAGAATAATTAGTTTATGTTTTGGGGCACACAATGCATGAAGATGGAATTTTGTGACATTAACAACCAAAAGGAGTGGGGATAAAAAAAAGAAGTACGGAAGTATGATAGAACACTAGACTGTAGCTTCTGTGAATCAGGGGCCATGTCTTTTTAATCCACCAATACAGAGCTGATATTAAAAATATATAATAACTGGTAGGGTACAGACATTTACAATTAGAATAATCGGTGATGTACACCCAGCACCTAACACAGTGCTTCACAAACAGTAGGTACTTAATGAATATTTATTGAATAAATGAATAATAGAATATCTAACTCTGCCTAATAAAGTGCTGACAGAGGAGATGACACATGAGTTCAATTTTGAGGGATGAGTAGGATTTCATAAGGTGACGGTCAAGGGTGAGCATTACATCCAAGATTTTACTTCAGCACTTTTCAGTGGGTAACTCTTTCTTGGAGAAGTGAAAGATAAATTCATAAACCATTCCCTCCACCTCAGAGCCCACACAGGAGTTACAGCCAAGTGCCAAGAAAGGATAGAATTCACTTTGCTGTACAGCAGAAACTAACACAACATTGTAAAGCAACTATACTCCAATTAAAAAAAAAAAAAAAAAAAAGAAAGGATAGAAATTTTCAAAGAGGGATGGTATGGGGCCTGATAAAACTGACCTGCTTCCTTGGTACCAACTTGGAGATTCCTGTAGGTGAAAAAAATGGGAGTGAAGGGAGCTGTAGCTCAATGGTCCCAATCAATGGATCTTACTTGTCAGATAACTAAGCTGCAATGTCCTCTAGTTGTGGTTACTAAGATTCCCAATAGAAGAAAAAACAGCAACAGTGAGTGTTTCCTCAGAAAATTATCAGCTTTGGGGGGAGAAAATTTTAGTACCTCTTCACAAAAACACATTGGGAATCCTGTAGACTGATACACAGGGGGAAATATAGAGAGTCTATGGGGAGAGCAAGGAAAATGACAGGATTACAATGTGCTAGAAGAGTTACAAGAGTAAGATCAAAAGGAACATTATATAAACACAAAGGACAATCTTGGGAAGAGAGAAATGTCTAGGAAATAGAGTTTGAGGGACAGGAAAGGTCCTGAGGTGCCTTGGGATTCTTGAAGACAAATTTTAAGTTACCACAGATATCTCTTCTATAAGAGAGCTTCCCATGTGTTATGCCATGACTCACTGATACTCGAGAATGGGTTACCACTGTGCTAGATTTTGTCCTTTCATCCCTCCAAGGTCTTCTGTGGCCTCGTCCATTTACTACAGTGTGCTTGCTGTACAAATATTATCAATTATTACCAGCCATGATGTGAAAAAGGTTAGGAAACACTAATTCTATTCAGTCAGCTAGATAGATGGGCCAAGTAAGAGAAAATAATAGTATGGAAAATCTATTTCATTCACCTTTATGATGGCAAGCAATTTCTTCAGTTCTCCATTCTCTTTCCTTAAGACTGACAGCTCTCTAGGCAAAAGATGGAAAAAGAAACAATCAGCTCCAGCAGGTCAGTGGGATAAAAAACCTGATTATTATTATCAACATCTAGTTAATGCTTCTGGAGAGATGCTTGCCACTATACAAGGTGTTTCTGTCAGAGATCTAGTGATTCAGGGGGGCAATGGCAGGGTTTTGGTGGTGAGAAGAATCAGGTGGACAAAATAAGCAGTCACTTGGTATGATTTCAGAAATTTACACAGAATTGCATTTCCTCTCCACACATTTTCCCCTGGCCTGCTGATGTCTGAAAATTTCCATCAGGGATTCCATCTTTTAGCTTAAGATTTCCAAAACACATGGACTTCCCTGGTGGCGCAGTGGTTAAGAATCTGCCTGCCAATGCAGGGGACATGGGTTCGATCCCTGGTCTGGGAAGATCCCACATGCTGTGGAGCAACTAAGCCCGTGCGCCACAACTACTGAACCTGCGCTCTAGAGCCCATGAGCCACAACTACTGAGCCTGTGTGCCACAACTACTGAGCCCATGCGCCACAACTACTGAAGCCTGTGAGCTCTAGGGCCCACGTGCTGCAACTACTGAAGCCTGCGCGCCTGAAGCCCATGCTCTGCAACAAAAGAAGCCACCGCAACGAGAAGCCCCAGCACCACAGTGAAGAGTAGCCCCCGCTTGCTGCAACTAGAGAAAGCCTGCGTGCAGCAACAAAGACCCAATGCAGCCAAAAAAAAAAAAAAAAGAACCAAAACACACCCTCCTAGAGGTAATATTTTAAATCTGCCATCGTTATTACTGTGAAAAAGCCATGTCTGATTTCTCTGAAGAAGTAGTTTTCGACAGATGGAAATAAAAGGGGAAAGCTATAAAGTAGGGAAGGCCCCTTGAGGGAAGAAAGAGAAAAATAAAATGGAGATTGAGAGACCAAAAATTCTGTACCTGACTTAACCAAGACAAACATAAACACATATGGAGCAATTTTTAGGCTTTGGAACCATAAGGAAATAAGGGCTACAGCTTCTATGAGAAGAAAAAGGCTCTCTGGTGATTTTATTCGTCACTTACTTGTCCTGGTTAGTCAGCGTTTGCTGTGCCTCCTGCATGGCAGCTTCTAACTTGGTAATTCTATGCTTATAAAAGGCGATGAGGAGATCTGTTTGCTTCTTCTGGAAACTCCACACCTGCTAGGGAAAAAGAGACCTTTGACATACAACCCCCATAACTCCTTTACCCTTACTTGTAGCAACAAATGGAAACCCATCAATTCATACTCTATTACTGATCATTTTCTTCTGGAGCATCTGACCTAATTCATGATTCCCCAAAACTAGGGAAAGCCAAAGCTTTTCATTTCCAGAAAAGTGCCTTCCTAATATCTTAATGAGAATATTCTGACATAGAATGACTCTTTAAAAATATAACCATTCATCTTGAGCAAGAAGAGTGACAACCAAAAAAATGTTTCCAAGCTTAGAACTGGTTCTGACCTTACTTGTTTACTATTAGCTTGGACTCAGATTCCATATTCCTAGCTCTACAGAGCACTGATAACCAATTTACTTTCCCTGAGATACTCACACAGAGACACTTGCAGGCTGTTTATGTTGCTACAGTAAAGGGCAAAGAGGCACAGAAGGAGATTACCTATTCCTGAATTTTATTTCTGGCCATGGGTAAATAATTTTATCTTTTGCTTTAATTTACCATTTGATATACTAATGTGCCTATCATGGGATTACTGAATCAGATCAAAAGTTAATATGTGGAAAGTATTTTAGCTTTGTCAGGTTCTACTTTTGAATACACAGCAGTATTCAGGTCTCATTTGTTTCCTCCCTACTCAAACCGTAAACCTTTTTTCTTAGGTCCTTCCTAGATCTGGTACTTTTGTCATAAACTTTTTGTTCTCATCTAATTTGCAAGTTGCTTTTGCCACCTTACTAAAGAATTCTACTTCCGAATTTATATAGTCTCTACACTCTTTCCTTTCTACTCAAAAGCAAACTAAACTAATTCTACACAGATAAGAATTCACTGTAGTCTATTTTTTTAAAGTTGTTCTTGTTTTCAATAAAAGTAAAACATATTCATTTTAGAAAACTTGAACAATGCAGAAGCAGAAAAAAGACACTCAATCCTGGGAGTTATCTAAAATGGCAAAGGGCTGGCGAGCAATAGATATTATGGATAGATACAATATATAGCCAAGAGACCTACTAACCTACGTGCCAAAACTACTTTGGTGCTCAAAGAGATTTGAGCGAAGAAGAATCCTAAAAATGCTTCCTTATCAAAAGCAAGGGGACTTCCCTGGTGGTCCAGTGGTTAAGACTCCATGCTTCCACTGCAGCGGGCACAGGTTCGATCCCTCATCAGGGAACTAAGATCCTACAAGCCACGCGGCACAGCCAGGGAGTTAAGTTTTGGGTTATCACAGTTTGTGATCAAAGCCTCTCACACTGGGGCTTAAGGTTCCTCGACCTGCTCAGTAGTGATAAAGAACTCAACTACACTGAACTGTTTCAGAAGTCTTAAAAACTGACAGGTAAACTTTTTCTTTTCAGGTAAAATAATCTTCAACTAAATAAAACCTTTCTTCAAAGGCACCATTGATTATCTCAGTTGTTCAGTCTTTAAATTCAAGTGAGGGATGGGAAACTGATCTGATCTATTTATGAGATCAGGTCTTGACCCGATTTTATTCAAACGATTTATATGGTAGTTATTTAAGTATGTTAGCAAAACATATGACTTCCAAGTCAGCCAACTAATGATCAGGGCCAGCTGCCTGTATTTGTAAATAAAGTTTTACTGGAATACAGTCATACCCATTTGTTTACAGATTGCCTGTGGCTGTTGTTCTGTGCTGCAACAGCAGAGTTGAGTAGCTGCAACAGAGGTTGCACAGCCTGCAAAACCTAAAATATTTACTAACCTTTCAAGAAAAAGTTTGTCAGTCCCAACACTAAATTTATGAAAGTCTTTCTTGGGCTTCCCTGGTGACGCAGTGGTTAAAAATCAGCCTGCCAATGCAGGGGACACAGGTTCAAGCCCTGGTTGGGGAAGATCCCCCATGCCGTGGAGCAACTAAGTCTGTGCGCCACAACTACTGAGCCTGCGTTCTACAGCCCGAGAGCCACAACTACTGAAGCCCGCGCGCCTAGAGCTCGTGTTCCACAACAAGAGAAGCCACCGCAATGAGAAGCCCGCACACCACAACCAAGAGTAGCCCCTGTTCACCGCAACTAGAGAAAGCCCGTGCGCAGCAACAAAGACCCAGTGCAGCCAAAAATAAATAAATAAATAAATTCATTTTAAAAAAAAGTCTTTCTCTGTATTTTCGTTTATCTTTTTTTTTTTTTTGGCCACGCTGTATGGCATGTGGGATCTTCGTTCCCCGAGCAGGGATCAAACCCATGCCCCCTGTATTGGGAGCGCAGAGTCTTAACCACTGGCCCACCAGGGAAGTCCCTCCGTATTTTCATTTGTGCCTTTTGCTCTGAATTTGTCTTTCTTTGTGAATCTATATCTTTCCCTCTCTTTCTCTCAACCTCTTCTTTCTCTTTATTTCCTACTCTATTTGATGCTCGATTTTGTCTGTTCTTCCTATTTGTATTTACTTAATGGACATTTATGTTACTTCTTAATTTTAAAGTGGATGGGCCCAACAAAATGGGAGAAAATGTTTGCAAATCATATATGTAGTGAAGGACTTGTACCTAGAATATATAAAGAACTCTTACAACTAATAATAAAAAGACAATCCGACTTAAAAATGGGCAAAGGATCTGAGTAGACATTACTTTAAAGATGACAAACAAATAGTCAATAAGCACATGAGAATATGCTCAACATCATTAATCATCAGAGAAATGCAAATCAAAACCACACCGAGATAGCATTTCACACCACTAGGATGATTATTATAAAAAAAGACAGATAAAACAAGTGTTGGTGAGGATATGGAGAAATCAAAACCCTCATACACTGCTGGTAAAAATGTAAAATGTGCAAGCACTTGGGAAAACAGTCTGGCAGTTCCAAAAGTTAAACATAGAGTTACCATTTGATCCAGTGATCTAATTCCTATGTATATATCCAAGAGAAATGAATATATGTCCACACAAAAACTTGTATACAAATATTCATAGCAGCATTATTCATAATAGCCAAAAAGTGAAAACAACCTAAATGTCCCTCAGTGTATGAATGAATACGTGAAACGTATATCCAGCCATATAATGGATTATTATTTGGTCATAAAAAGGAATAAAGTACTAATGAAGTTCTAATACATTCTACAACATGGATAAACCTTGAACACATTATGCTAAGGGAAAGCAGTGCAGGATTCAGACAATAAATAAATTATATAATGTTAGAGATAAGACCTATGATGAAAAATAAAGCAGGGTAAGAAGTAGACTTGGGGCTGCTATTTGAGATATGAGAGTCAGTAAAGGTCTGACTGAGGAAGAAAAATATGAGCAGAAGCCTGAATGAGACAATCTAGACATTACTTGGATCAGTTATTCAACTTCACAGATTGGGAAAACACATTTTCAGACATTGCTGACTTCACCAAATGGGCACTTCACTAAAGTGATGATTAACTGACCCTTTTCATGTATTTTATCTTGATTACTTGACCATGTGTAATTGGTCCCATGATTAGGCAGGGTAGAATTCAGACTACATATAATTTCTCTACTGATCATTAACTAACCCTTGGTTTAGTTATTAACCAAAGGTCTGCTCTTTCTCTTGTTCATGTGACCTTGTTTACATTTCTCCTTGAGTCTCAGCTGGATTTTATCTCCCCATAATGTTAAATAGTATCTCAAATATGATGGTTCACCCAAGCAGCTAAAAGCAGGATGCACTGAAAGCCTTAATTTCCCTTCTTCTATCTCCAGAGTCAGGATTGAGGGGGAGATACCAAAGAAAAATTAAATCTACTATCTTCAGCCAAACATGACAAAGGACCATCTTCACGTTTAATAAAAAAATATTCTCGTAAGAACGAGACGAGTAGAGAAGAAAAATAGTGATAAAATCTTAAGAAATGTGCCCAGATAGCAATCCCATGAGGCTATGAAATGATCTTGGTGGAGAACTGGAGAGTGGAAGGGAAAAACCAAAGTTTTTAGATTTTGGGAACTTTCTCAAATGGTTGTCCTGTCTCCTCTTCACTTCCTTCCACAATTCTATTGCTCCTGACCAAGTCAATGGCATGACAACATATCACGCATCAGGAAAAGAAAAATATCTTCCAAAATTCAGGCAACCTATTATAAATACTAACTGAAGAATTAAATACATATGTGTTGCTAAGAGAGGTTATTGAAAAATACGAGTGGAGAACAAGAAATCCCTTTTTGAACTTAGGTGTATAAGCAAAAGCTTGAAAGTTTGGCTACTATATCCATTGTTTGCAGGGTCAGGCCTGTATATTCAAAGCAATTTTTCGAAGATTCATTAAATGTGCAAAGAAAGAAGACAAAGCTCTCTAGAACCTTTTTTATCCTCAAAAATTACTAAATAGAACTAGGAAGCACAAGGCAAGATGTCAGCTACATAGTAGTTTTTACAGCCTATCACAGATTCTGGGTGAGTAAAAAGTTAACTTGAGATTTGTATCATCAGGAAAGAAAGCAAACAGGGCAGCCTATTTCTCCCCATTGTATACAAATATACAAATGCAGTTTAAAGAGAACCTCTGGAAAAGAAATAAGATGCAATTATAACTTGCCTGGAAAATCAGATTTTCTTCACTTTTATTTCTCATACCTGAGAGATGTGACTAAAATACTGCAAAGCTGTATCCACAGGGCTTTTGAAGTACATCTTCTCCTGAGGTTTCAGCTATGAAGAGAGTAAGACACATCCACAATGGAATGAAATAAAATACAGGTAAATATGGTTAAAGACATAGTACCCTTTCTAAAGCACCAGGTATTATTTCACTGTGCTAAGAGGGCGATCACTATTGCACTAGGAGATGTAGACTACATATCCTAATCCTTCTTACCTCGTGCTTCTGTGACAGTAGTCACAAATCCACAAGTAATTCTTTTATCTCTAGTTTACCTCCTTTTTTTTTCAATTGCTATCTACACGTTTTGTTTGTTCCTTTTTTCTTTCTTTTTAAAAAAAAATTTCAGTTTTTTTTTTTTTGGCCGTGCCACGTGGCTTGCGGGATCTTAGTTCCCTGACCAGGGATTGAACCCAGGCCCCCATGGTGAAACCCCCAAGTCCTAACCACTGGACCGCCAGGGAATTCCCCCCAAATTTCAGTTCTTAGCCACTGTATTCTTTGTATAGTTCCTACACACCAGGAATGGGATAAGATTGTTCGTGACGGGGAGGAAAAACTTACATTATCAGAAAGAGCCAGATACTTGCAGGCAGTTCCACAAACAGCACATTTTTCTAGCGGGGAAAGGGGAAAAAAATATTTGGTTCTCATGGGCATGAGGTAAGATTTTCCTAAAGTACATGATAACAGTCAAGTAGGCTAGCTAATGAAAAGAGAGTTCTTACTGAATTCAAAATGTCATTGTGCTATATAAAAGGACATCGACTTGAGTTCCATTCTCGAAATCAGTGTTTCCAAACTTGTATGTTGATGAGAAGTAACACTTTCACACTGTACCTCTACCCATCTCCCTTTCTATAAATTCCCAGTTTTCTTCTGCAGGTGAGGGACAGTAGCCTCCCAGCAGGAGTACAGGAGTGTACATTTACTAGAGTCTGGGAAGAGTACCAATGATCGCAACTTTAAGTTATTATTTTTTTATTCTCTCTACCTGACAGTAGGCACACATTAGGCACCATAAGAAACTCTTCAATTATTCCTGCCTTGTTCTCACTTTGCTAATATTCCTGGATATTGTTTTGAAGCTCTCCTACTCTCATTCTCTAATTAACCCAATCTGAAAGATGTGGAAATTAAAATTCCTAATCTTCCTTTGAAGTTAAAATTTTAGTAGCAGTGCTGGTTATTGATTAAGATAAATGCCGTGTCCGGAGAAAACATCACATGACATATGCTTCACCCAGACAAACCGCTCCAAAGTGAGCTGCTGTTACCATAGTAATAGCTTTGTTACATTAGATAACTTAAAAGGGTCATGAGATTCACATAGAGAAAAAGCTTCTCCAGAGGCTACCTAACCTGACTCTTCTTTCCTTGGGGATGAAGTTTTTCCCCGTCTTCCTTCCATATTATTGCCAGAGGGAGCTAGCAAGTGCAAATCATTCTTCTATTTAAGAAAAAGACAAAACAAACTTCCACAGCTCTCCATCACCTGCAGGATAAAGTTCAGGTTCTTTAGCCTGGTATATAGAGCCTTCCATCATATGGCCACTACCTACCTCTCTAGCCTCATCTCTCACCATTTCTTACTTTATCCTTTTATGCTCTACCAATCCCAACCACGTGTACTTCCCTGTACTAAGTTTAATAATGTTGTATTCCTTTACACATGCTGTTCTCTTAAACCAGAATGATCTTCCCTGCCTAATTCACTTGGCAGACTCCAGTTTATTACTCAAAACTCTATTGAAGCAACACCTCTTCTATGAAATTCTCCCTGATCAAAACATCCTAAGTCCCTCTTCTGGACCTACTACCCAGAATACATACCTACAGAATATAATACGTACCTTGTAAGTATTTTAGCATTAAGAAAAAAAGACACACCTTAAATTTGTCTCTTCTAAGACTTAACAGCTGCAAGAACTTGGTCAAATCACCTATTTGACCAGCTCCTCATTTGTAAAATGGATCTACTAATAATTACCTCCTGGCATTGTGGTGAGGATATATAAAATTGGTACACATGAAAATGCTTTTTAAACCACAAAGGTATCACCCACCACTATCACCATCGTCAACATTTCTAATTAAATTGATTTCATAGATTATACTACTTCCCATTAGAAATGGCTCTTGTTATCAACCACTTTCCCAATTTCTATTCATTATTTTTATTTTTTCTCTTTTCTCTAATCAGTCTGATAACCTTGTGGCTTTCCCTGCCACAGGCTTCAGAACACTGACAAGCACCTTTTGATGTTCAAGTAATAGACAGTCCATTTGCTAAATCATGCCTTTTAATGGATTCCTCCGATTTTCATAATCAACAGTTTCCTATTATACCCACACCACCTTCGGCCTACTAAGTGATTTTTATTCCAAGTTACACAGAGAAATGGCTAATCATTATTTATAGGTTAAAAACATTTTTGCCTGAATCTGAAAACAGTTAAATCACTCACCCAGAGTCACACACTTTTTACAGAAAATATGGCCACAGCTGGTGACAAAGAAATGGGCCCCATCTTTTCGGAAACACCGGTTGCAGTGAAACCAATCCATTCTGCAGCAGAGAAAGAGAATAACCTGGG
Organism: Balaenoptera ricei; assembly: GCF_028023285.1. Classification (NCBI taxonomy): domain Eukaryota; kingdom Metazoa; phylum Chordata; class Mammalia; order Artiodactyla; family Balaenopteridae; genus Balaenoptera; species Balaenoptera ricei. Next base: position 113,917,115 of record NC_082640.1, on the reverse strand, counting down.
GCATAACATAATTATAGCTGTTCCAAAATCTACTTAACAATGTTTGCTTAGTTTCTGCTAACTTATTGGGATGTGGGCATATTATTGTGGGTATTCCAATTGGATGTGAGGAAGTACATATACCTCTGAGGTGAAAAAAGCAGACTGCAGACTATGCTATGCCATTTTCTAAAGAGAAAAAGTATACGTATTTAGAAGAGCAACAGGACAATGATGATTTTGTTTTTGAATGGTGAGATCATGTGTATGTGTGTGTGTGTGTGTTGCCTTTACACTTTTTTTGTTTTCTAAATTTTCTGGATTAATTCAGGTACTAATTTGTAATTAGAAAAAACAATCTTAAAAAAAAATCTATTTCTTTCCTAATAGTTTCCTGTGATACAGCAAGATGGAGCAAGGAGGAGGTAGTGGACCAAATATACAAGATCACATATTAGCCACTTGGGACACATTTTATCTAATGGAAACATTGTTTGTGAATGATGTCTCAGCTTTTCACATTTCCTTCTACTCCACAGAAACTCAGAATCATAGATCTGGAAGGGATCTTGAAAATCATTTAACATTTTTTCCAATCCCATCATTTTTCAAAAGATGTATCTGATATTCACTGAAATGTAAGATTTTAAATGAAGAAACTGACATAAAAAATACAGAGCTGATATATAGAGCTGTAATTAGTTCATACATTTAATGGATTTACGCTTAATTTCATGAATATACTACAAGAATGTAATATATATTAGTTTAAATTCATTTAAAATTAAATTGAGGGAAAAAATCAAAACAGAAGGTAAAATTTTTCCCCACTGAAGTCTTTTTTTTTTTTTTTGAAGTCTTTTCTTTAAAAAAATTTTAAAGTAGTTTATAGAGACATTTGCTCAAAGAATATTGGCTGGTTTGTGCCACACTGTAATATTTTTGTCACATAAGGGCAAGATGCACGATAAAAACTTACTGAATAAACGTTTCAATGCAAAGACATTACATAGAGGCATGAGCTTCAGATACCTATTTGTTGCTCACAGATACACTAACTTCTACCAGAAAGTGCGTCTAAAGAACTACTGAAAAGGTCACAGTTATATATGCCCTGGTTTGTTTAGGGGAAGCGAGAACAATTTTAATCAAATGCGTCGACCAAATGAACCCTTTAAAAGAAGGGCCGTTAACAGGATTTGTGAGGGCAAGACTCGTCTGATTTTTAGGGGTGATGGAGATTTAGCAGAGTCTCAGATTTACCAGTAGCTCTTTTTTAACTACATTCCCTACCTGCTTGGCCGCAGTGATCCCAAAAGGCCTCGGATCTCACCGAAATCAATCAGTTCTCAAGAAGAGCTGGAAATGGCGGGAAAATACACAGCAAGCCTGGCACCGGCGAGAGGCAAGAGTCTGGGCGTGGCCCGCGACGGTGTGTGACAGGCGTGGGCGGGGCCCAGGAGTGGGCGGGGTCCAGAGCATGCGCGAGGCGTGGGCGGGGCCGAGAGGCAAGAGTGCGTTTTCTTACAAGTCCGGGAAAATCTACCTCATTTAAGATTGGGAACAAATAAGAAATATGATCTAATCCCATACATGCTATGGAAACAACAAGGTGAAAATAAACCTAATAATGTTCAAGCAGACAGTAACACACTAGAAAAATGTGGTCACAAAGCAGATGAAAACTTTAACTTAGTATTTTTTCCTCTCTCTTTTTTTAACCTAATATTTTTCAGGGAAATAAAATAATAGATGATTTGAAAGAAAAGCATAAATCAGAAGTAGAAAAGCTAAAAAGTGATACGGATAGAGAACAGTCGCATATTAAATGAGAACTAACCAGTCTCAGGAAAAAATTTTTTTAAACTTTTTTCAGAAATAAAAAAAGCACATTTAAGGGCTGAAAGGAGAATGGTTTTTCTAAAAAGAAAGATAAAAGTTTTCAAGAGAAAGTGATAGATATAGAGAACAAGCAAAAGAGATTTTACACACACATTTATCCCCACAAGGAAAACCAGAGCAATGTATCAGAACAAATAGTTAAAACAAAATTTTGAGAAAATTTTCCTGAAATAAGACTTAAGCCTACATATTGCAAAGGCCTACAGTGTATAGGAGAAAACTGACCCAGAACAGTTTAAACCAAAACATTTTCTAGTAAAACTATTAAATTAGTCTTTAAAGATAAGGAAAAACCCCTTTGAGCATCCAGACAAAAAGTACTAATCATTGATAAGGAAAAGAAAATTAGACAGGCTTCTTTACAACATCATTTTATGCTAGACACAATGAAACTGCATTTTCAAGATTTTCAAAAAGAAAATATGATCCAAGAATTTTATATCCCCTTATCCTGTGTTCAGGTGTAAAGGCTGCTGACAAAAAATCTGAACATGAGCTTTTCCTGAGGAAGCTGCTAAGTAGTGGTTCTCAAGCTTCTTGGTCTCAGAACTCCTTTACCTTTTAAAAAGTGTTCAAGTATTGAATTCCCTGGCGGTCCAGCGGTTAGGACTGTGCACTTCCACAGCCGGCGCACAGGTTCCATCCCTGGTCAGGGAACTAAGATCCCCTATCCCCGGATGCTGTGTGACACTGCCAAAAAAAAAAAGTATTGAAGACACCCTTCCCTACAGAGCTTTGGTTTCTGTGGATTGTACTATACCTATCAATGTTCACCATATTAGCAATTAAGATTGAAAATTTTTTTAATTTTTTTTATTCATTTGAAAACAAAAATAAAAATAAACCCATTAAATGTTAACATAACCTATGGGAAATAACTATATTTTCCCAAATAAATACAATTTAGTGAGAAGAGGGGCATTGTTTTTGTTTTACAGTTTTATAATCTCTTACTATCTGACCTAATAGAAAGCAGCCGGATTCACACATCTGCAATCACTCTGTTACAGTGTACTGTTTTGGTTGAAGTGTGTGAAGATCTGGACTCACTCAAATACGTAGATGGAAAAGGGAGTAGTATTTTAATAGCCTATTTAGATACTTGTGAACATTTTTCTTTGATACTAAACCAAAATTCAAGAAGTGGGAGTTTGTTAAAAGCTAGCTACAACGTGGGATCTGACACAATATCAATGAATGTGCAGCATTTTGCATTTAGACCAAACTGGTCATTTGGAAAATATTGGTTCACTGAGTTAAACACATTGACACATTTCATGATACAATATTAAATACTGACACACTTCATTATACAATATTTGAAAATCACTTTTATTTGTATCACTACCTATCTCACCAGAAAAGTCTTTGAGTATTGGGAACTTGTCAGGTTCACAGTTGAAGATACAAGTTTCCCAAAATTCTAATTTTCATCTGAAAATTTGAGTTTTATCATTGGCAATAAATGCTAAGTGACTTGTTTTCCTTGAAGTGACAAGCTCATTTTGTGTATTTTTGAGAAAATGTCTACCAAATACCCAAATCTGAATAAGTATAGTTTGTTTGTTACTTGTTCTTTCAGGTTAAAAAGGTGTTCCATTAAAAAGTGATTAGTTCAGCCCACAACTCAAACCATTGCATAGTTTTCCTAAATATAATCTTAATTCTACTTAAGCATTCTGGGTCGTAGAAAAAGGAGAAAACTTTCAAAAACATTTTATGAGATGAACTTAGCAAAAAAAAAATGATAAAGATTGCACACATACACACAAGAAAACTATAGAACAATCTCACTTGTGAATATTGGTGCAAAAATCTTAAATAAGATAGAAAATAGAATAGAATCCAACAACATATTTTAAAAAGTATACATTATGACCAAGTGATGTTCACTACAAAAACAAAAGGATTGTTCAATATTAGGAAATCTATTAATGTAACTTATTATATTAAATAATATTTCTAAGAAGAAATATCATACGTTAATCTCCACAGTTGCCACTAAAGCATTTGTCATAATTTATATCCATTTTTGATTTAAAATTTCAATGAAGTAAGAATCAATGGATATTCCCTTAATATGATTAAAAGATGTGTGTGTATGTGTATGCAAAATCCAGCATGTTTTTTATTTTTATTTTATTTACTTATTTATTATTTATTTATTTTGGCTTTGCCAGGTCTTAGTTGTGGCACGCAGGATCTTCATTGCATCATGCGGGATCTTTTAGTTGCGGCATGTGGACTCCTTAGTTGCAGCATGTGGACTCTTAGTTGCGGCATGCATGCAGGATCTAGTTCCCTGACCAGGGATCGAACCTGGGCCCCCTGCATTGGGAGCACAGAGTCTTACCCACTGGACCAACAGGGAAGTCCCCCGCATGTTTTTTACATGAGGGAACATTAGAGTCATTCTTGCTAGTCAAGAATGAGACAAGACTACCAGTACCACTTAACATGGTATGGGAACACTAATTTAAAAGGATAAGATAAAAACACCTCTTTTAGCAGATTATATCATTGTATGTTGAAAAATCGGAGAGAATCAATCAAGAAACTACTGTAAATAATAAGAAAATCTAGTAAAGTAACAAGTTATAAACTTAACAGAAAGAAATACAGTAACCTTTCCATATTCAAATAATAATCAGGTAGAAGATGTAAGAGGAGAGAAGACTATTTAAAATAAAAACAAAGATAAAATACTTAGGCAATAACTTAACGAAATATATATGAAGAAAACTTTAAACCATTATTGAAAGAGACAAAAGTCAACATAAATAAAATAGCAAGTCGACATCATAATGTTGGATAGGAAGAGTCAACATCCCAATGATGTCAATTCTTCCTAAGTTAATTTATAAATTTAACTTGATCCAAAACAAACAAAAAACACAGGTTGCCTTTCTAGAATTAAACAAATTGATTATAAATTTCATATGGAAAATATCTAAACAAACAAGAGTATCCAGGAAAACCCTGAAAGTCTTTTAGTGTCATGTGGGGTGGGAAGCTAGCCACACCCAATATTAAAACATATTATAAAATCTCTATAATTTAAAAAGTGTGCTATTGGTGCATGGGTAAACATACAGACCAGTAAAATAGAATAGAAAGTCCAGAAATAGAAACATGTACATTTGAAATTATTAATTTGTGATAAAGGTGAGGAATTCAGTGGGGGCGGGGTGGGATTGAGTTTTTTTTGTTTTTTGTTTTTGTTTTGGCCTCACTGCGAAGCCAGTGGGATGCGGGCTGACCAGGGACGGAACCTGCGCCCCTGGTGGTAGAAGCGCGGAGTCCTAAACACTGGACTGCCCGGGAATTCCCAGGATTGAGTTTTTTAATAAAGAGTTGAGAAAACTGGATAGCCATTTGGAAAAATATAACATTGGGTCTGTATCTCACACTGTTCACCAAGATAAATTTCAAGTGGATCGGAAATCTAAATGTAAAATGAAACATACAAGTACTGGAAGAAAACATGGGTGAACACCTTTACAACCGAGGATTAGGGGAACTCTTCCTATGATCCAAAAGTCTAGAAGCAATAAAAGAAAAGATTGATAAACTTGACTATATAGCAATAAAAGAAGACCTTTTAGATGTCCAAACTCTCTCTCTCTTTCTCACACACACACACATCACACACACACACACACACACAGAGAAAAGCCCACTATAGATGAAATAAAAAACAGTGACAGGGGGCTTCCCTGGTGGTGCAGTGGTTGAGAATCTGCCTGCCAGTGCAGGGGACACGGGTTCGAGCCCTGGTCTGGGAAGATCCCACATGCCACAGAGCAACTGGGCCCGTGAGCCACAATTACTGAGCCTGAGCATCTGGAGCCTGTGCTCCGCAAGAAGAGAGGCCACGATAGTGAGAGGCCCGCGCACCGCGATGAAGAGTGGCCCCCGCTCACCGCAACCAGAGAAAGCCCTCGCACAGAAACGAAGACCCAACACAGCCAAAAACAAATTTAAAAAAAAAAAAAAAAAAGGATACAACAAAAGGAAAAAAGCTTTAAAAAAAAAAAAACAGTGACAAATTGGGGAATAATATCTTCAACTTAAATCACAAAGGGCTAATAGCTTTACTATACAAAGAACTAAAAAGAGAAAGCCAGTGACAATAGAAATTTGAGCAAAAGACATAAACAGTTCACAGAAAAAAAAATTTTAATGGCCCTTGAACATATTAAAAGATATTCAATCTCACTTTTAGTGGGATAAGCAAACAAAAACTCCATCAAAGTACTACTTTCCATCTCTCAGACTGGCAGATCCAAGTATTTCATAACATATTGTGTTGGCAAGTTTAGGGGGCCACAGACACTCATATATTGCTGGTGAGAATGCCAAATAGTGTAACCACTCTGTAGTGAACATGGCCCTATCTAGGAAAGTTACATATGTATTTATCTTTAACCCAGCAATCCCACTTCAAGGAATCTGTCTCAAAGATGCACTGGCAAAAATATGAGATCACTTATGAACAAGGTTATTCTTCGCAGTAGTATTTATAATAGCAAAAGATTGATAACTGTTTATCAGTGACAAATCACAGTTGAGTATTATGCACATATAAAAAGAAATGAGAAAGATCTTTATACGCTAATATGAGGCAAATTTATTGTTAAATGAAAATAAAAGGTGTAGAAGGTTACATAATGTGCAATTCTTTGTTTGAGAAAGGGGAAATATAGGGACTTCCCTGGAGGTCCAGTGGTTAAGAATCCACATTTCCACTGCAGGGGGCACAGGTTTGATTCCTGGTTGGTGAACTAAGATCCCGCATGCTGTGGCCAGAAAAAAAGGGGGGGGGGGATATATTAATAAATGCATATCAAAAAGAAACACTAGAAGATAAAACAGAAATTACAAAAAAAATTTACCTATGAAGATAGGAAGGGAACATTATAGAAGTAAAAATATGAAAGGAAGACTTCCCTGAATTTAACTTGTTATATAATTTTGTCTATAGAAATATAATTATTTTACATATTCAAAAATAGAATTAGGGGCTTCCCTGGTGGCGCAGTGGTTGAGAATCTGCCTGCCAATGCAGGGGACAAGGGTTCGAGCCCTGGTCTGGGAAGATCCCACGTGCCGCGCAGCAACTGGGCCCGTGAGCCACAATTACTGAGGCTGCGCGTCTGGAGCCTGTGCTCCGCAACAAGAGAGGCCGCGATAGTGAGAGGCCCGCGCACCGCGATGAAGAGTGGCCCCCGCTTGCCGCAACTAGAGAAAACCCTCGCACAGAAACGAAGACCCAACACAGCCATAAATAAATAAATAAATAAATTTAAAAATGGTCCACATCAAAAAAATCTTTAAAAAAAAAAAAAGAATTAAAAAGCAACTCCTAAAAATTGAGGACTGAAACAAATGAACTTAACTGTACATCAGATTAGTAGCTTTTTAAACAAGTTTATTGAGATAGAATTGGCATACAATCCACTGTATATATTTAAAATGTAAAATTTGATAAGTTTTGACATATGTATAAAGCCTTGAAGCCATCACTACAATAAAGACAGTGAAGATATCCATCATCCCCAAAAGTTTCTGCATGCTCCTTTGTAAACCATCCCTCCCAACCCTCCCCACACTTCTCTCCCCCGGTAACACAGGTACTTTCTATCACTAGAGATTAGTTTGCATTTTCTGGAGTTTTATATACAAGAGTCATATAAACTTTTTTGTCGGGCTTATTTCATTCAACATAATGATTTTGAGATCCATCCATGTTCTTGCATGTATCAATAATTCTTTCATTTTTGTTGCTGAGTGGTATTTTATCATATGTATATACCACAATTTGTCCATTCATCTGTTGATGGACATTTGAGTTGTTTCCAGTTTGGAGCTACAACAAATAAAGCTGCTATAAATGTTCCTGTACAAGTCTTTGTTTGGACATATGCCTTCTTTTCCCTTGGGGAAATACTAAAAGCTGAATGGCTAGATCAAATGGTAGCTATGTGAGGTATATGTTTAACTTTTGAAGAAGCTGCCAAACTTTTCCAAAGTGATTGTACCATTTTCCATTCCCACAAGCAATGTATGAGATTTCCAGGTTCTCCACATTATTGTCAGCACAGAATGTTCAGTCTTTTTATTTTGATTAATTCTAATAGGTGTGTAGTGGTTCTTGTTGTGGTTTGTTGTTGTTGCTGTTGTTTTTTTTAAATTTATTTATTTTTGGCTGTGTTGGGTCTTCGTTTCTGCAAGCAGGCTTTTTCTAGTTGTGCTGAGTGGGGGCTACTCTTCATTGTGGTGCGCGGGCTTCTCATTGCAGTGGCTTCTCTTGTTGAGGAGCACAGACTCTAGGCGTGTGGGCTTCAGTAGTTGTGGAGCATGGGCTCTAGTAGTTGTGGCTCTCGGGCTCTAGAGGGCAGGCTCAGTAGTTGTGGCACACGGGCTTTGTTGCTCTGCAGCATGTGGGATCTTCCCGGACCAGGGCTCGAACCTGTGTCCCCTGCATTGGCAGGTGGATTCTTAACCACTGTGCCACCAGGGAAGCTCCTCTCATTGTGGTTTAATTTGTATTTCCCTAATGACTAATGATGATGAACACATATTCACGTGCTTATATATAAGCAAATGAATGTGCGTGAAGTGTGTGTGAAGTGTCAAAATCGTTGGCCCATTTTTAACTAGGTTGGGTTTGTTTTGGGTTTTTTTTTCATATTTTGAATTTTGAGAGTTCTTCATATATTCTGAAGAAACTTCTCTATCAAATATATTCCCAGTCTTTGGCTTGTCTTTTCAGTCTTTTAATAGTGGTTTTTAAAGAGCAGAGGGGTTTTTTTGTTTTGTTTTGTTTCTTTTCTTTTTTTTTTAGCCGCACCATGCACCCCTGGCAGTGAAAGCACCAAATCCTAACCACTGGACCACCAGAGAATTCCCCTTGAAGAGCAGGTTTTTACTTTTGTTGAAGTCCCATTTATCAATTTGTCCTTTAATGAAGCATGCTTTTGGTGTCATATCTAAGAAGTCTTTGCCAAACTCAAGGTCACAAGGATTTCCTCCCATATTTTCTTCTAAAATTCTAGAAATCTAGACTTACAGTTTTGTATTCACATTTAGGAATATGATTCATTTTGAGTTAATTTTTTTATATGATATGAGGTATGGATTAAAGTCCTTGTGTGTGTGTGTCTTTTGTTTTTTTTTCTGCATATGGATATCCAATTGTTCAAGGACCATTTGTTGAAAAGATCTTTTTTCAACTAAATTGTCAAAAGCAATTGTCAAAAGTCAGTCATCTATGAGAAAACAATTCCATTTACAAAAGCATCAAAAAAGAATAAAATACTTAGAAATAAATTTAACCAAGGAGATGCAAGACTTGTACATAGAAAACTACTTAATATTGTTGATAATATTACCCAAAGTGATATACAGATTCAATGCAATCCCTATCAAAATCCCAATGGTGTTTTTTGCAGAAATTGAAAAACTCGTCCTAAAATTCATATGGAATTTCAAGGGATCCAGAATAGCAAAAACAATCTTGAAAAAGAAGAATAAAGTTGGAGGACTCACAATTCCCAAATTTAAAACTTACTATACAAAGTTACCATTATCAAAACAGTGCTGTGCTGGCATAAGGATAGACATATAGACCAATGGAGTAGAATTAAGAATCCAGAAATAAACTCTCACATCTATGGTCAATTGATATTCAACAAGGATGCCAAGACCCTTCAATGGGGAGAAGAATAATCTCTTCAACAAACTGTGCAGGGAAAACTGGATATCCATGTGAAAAAGAATAAAGCTGGAACCTTACCTTACACTATATACAAAAATTAACTAAAAATGGATCAAATATCTAAATGTAACAGCAAAAAACATAAAATTCTTAGAAGAAAATATAGGGGCAAGTCTTAATGACCTTGAATTTGGCCATGGTTCCTAACTATGACAAAAGCACAGACAATAAAAGAAAAAGTAGGCACATAGGACTTCATTAATATTAAAAACTTTTGTGTATCAAAAGACACTATCAAGAGAGCAAAATGACAACACACAGAATGAGAGAAAATATTTGCAAATCATATATCTCCTACAACTTAACAATAAAGAGACAAACAACTCAGTTAAAAAATGGGCAAAGGACTTGATTAGACATTTCTACAAAGACAGATGACCAATAGACACATGAAAGGATGCTCAATATCATTACTCATGAAGGAAATGCAAATCAAAACCACAGTGAGTTACCATTTCACACCTATAAGGATGGCTATAATTTTTTTTTAAAGAAAGCCACAGTGTTGGGGAGGATGCAGAGAAATTGGAACCCTTGTATACTGTACAATGGTGCCTTTGCTGTGGAAGACAGTTTGGTGGTTCCTCAAAAAGTTAAACATAGAACTACCCTACCATATGACCTAGCAATTCCATTCCTAGGTACATACCCAAAAGTATTGAGAACAAGGATTTAAACAGGCACTTGTACATCAACGTTCACAATATTGATGCAGCATTATTCATGATATCCAAAAGAAGGAAACAACCCAAGTGTTCATCAATAGATAAATGGATAAACAATGTGGTATATACATACAATGGGATATTTTTCAGCAATAAAGAAGAATGAAGTTCTGATACACACCACACAATTAATGAACCTTGGAAACATAATGGTAAATGAAATAAGCCAGACACAAAAGGACAAATATTGTATGATTCCATTTATGTGAAATATCTGGAATAGTCAAATTCATAGAGACAGAAAATAGATTAGAGGTTAACAGAGGCTGAGAGAAGGAGAGAATGGGAGTTGTTGCTTAATAGGTACAGAATTTCTGTTTGAGGTGATGAAAAATTATGGAACTAGAGGTGATGGTTGTACAACATTGTGATGACATAATTTAAAAATGAATACTACTTGGTTAAGGTAGGGTTTTCCAGGTTGCCCCACTTTAAAGTTAATGTTTTCCCTTTCTATATTCTTTGGAAGCAAGACTGCAAGTCCAGCCCAGCCTCAAAACTAGGAAGAAGTGTTTAAGTACCACCTCTTTTTTTTTTTTTAATATTTTTATTTTATTTATTTTTTATTTTTGGCTGCGTTGGGTCTTCATTGCTGCACGCAGGTTTTTCTCTGGTTGCGGTGAGCGGGGGCTACTCTTTGTTGTGGTGCACAGGCTTCTCACTGCAGTGGCTTCTCTTGTTGTGGAGCATGGGCTCTAGGCATGTGGGCTTCAGTAGTTGTGGTACACGGGCTCAGTAGTTGTGGCTCGCGGGCTCCAGAACACAGGCTGAGTAGCTGTGGTGCATAAGCTTAGTTGCTCCGCGGCATGTGGGATCTTCCCGGACCAGGGCTCGAACCCGTGTCCCCTGCATTGGAAGGCAGATTCTTAACCACTGCGCCACCAGGGAAGCCCTAAGTACCACCTCTTATAAGGAAGAGTATCTCCATACATTACTTGGAATTCTTCTGTAAAGGTTTGCTTCTACTCCACCAGTTAGTTATGTATTCAGTCATTTATGTGTCTCAGTATGGACTCATGTACATTTATTTTATACTTTGGATTATAATCTAATACTACACTATTTATTTGGTTGCTCAAATTATTCCATTTGGCCATTGGGGAACTCTTTCAGGTGGACTCCTACAACCTTTTAAAATTTTAAACACTTCCTTTTTGGTACTACAAGATGCTCCAGACTTATTTTGTATTTTCCTTGCCCCAGCTCTAAAATTAGACATTTCTCCAAGGATCTTTGGTTGCCTTTATTGGAGAATGGTATTTTGAAACCAAAATTTGGACAAAAGGTGTTCTCATCACTATGGAGATGTCATTGTTTCTAGGCCCTCTCAGTGGACAGAACTAGGTAATATATGTACGTATACTAACTTGTGGATACACACTTTCTCTCATTGTTTCTGTCTCTTTATCTGTACATATATTAAGCTAAACATGAGTTCATGCTGATGTCTCCAAATCTATTTCCAGTACCACAGGGTTCATTCCAGTCTTCCTTCTTGCTTTCTCCCCCTCTTCTCTTTCTGACAGTGAAAACCCTAGCTCCCAACACCCATTATACATTTACTTATTTGATCAACCCCAGTATACATGTTAAGCAGTTTTTTTAAAAATTTGATATCAAAGAATTATCCTTAATTTTTAGGTGTGATAATGACCTTGTAGTTATGTAAGAAAATGTCCGTATTTTTAAGAGATGCTTGTTGAGATATGTTGGATAGAATGTCTGGAATTTTCTTTAAAATATGCTGCAAGGGAATTCCCTGGCAGTCCAGTGGTTAGGACGCGCTTTCACTGCCTGAGTTCGATCCCTAGTCAGGGAAATAAGATCCTTCAAGCCACGGAGCGCAGCCAAAAAAAAAAAGTGATAGCTCTTGTGTATATCTTTCCACAGATCATTTATATATTTACAAATATATGCATACATAGATTCCATTTTCCTCCACACACAAATTATAGCATACTTTATATTCTGTTCTATACTTTTCTAAAAAACATTTAATTTTATAATTTCAGGGGCTTCCCTGGTGGCACAGTGGTTAAGAATCCACCTGCGAATGCCGGGGACATGGGTCCCATCCCTGGTCAGGGAAGATCCCACATGCTGCGGAGCAAGTAAGCCCCTGTGCCACAACTACTAAAGCCAGCACACCTAGAGCCGTGCTCCACAACAAGAGAAGCCAGTGTAATGAGAAGCCCGCACGCCGCAAAGAAGAGTAGCCCCCACTCGTCGCAACCAGAGAAAGCCTGCGTGCAGCCAAAAATTAAATAAATAAATAAATAAATAAATAAATAAATAAATAAATAAATAAATATATATATATATATATATATAATTTCAGACTTACAAAAAAGTGAAAATATAGAAGAATTCCTGTTTACTTTAATCCAGACTCCCCAAATGTTAACATTTTACCACATTTGCTTTGTTATTCTATTATTTTTTCTGTTCCGTTTGAGAATCCGTTGCAGACATAAGGCCCCATTACTCCTAAATATTTCACTGCGAATTTCCCATAAACAAGGACATTCTCTCCCATAAAGTCAGTACCATTATCAAAATCAAAGAATTAACATTGATATGGTACTATTATCTAATCTAGAAACCTTATTCAAATTTCACCAATTCTTCCACAAATGTCCTTTATAGAAAGAGGAGAAATGTTTTTTTCTATCCAGGCTCACATGTTGCATTTAGTTTTGAAAAAAATGAAAACACAAGTTTATAAATTGGAAAATAAAAACCCATTACCCCTGACCCTATTCCCCAAAGACAAGCATGGTTGACAGCCTTTATGTAAATCCTTCCAGAATTTCTTTCAATGCATATACCAATACACAATACACATATGTTATACACATTTAAACAGAAATGTGATATTATACACATAAGATCAATTTACAATTTGTTTTCCATTAATATTTTTATTTTTACACATCCTTCTTTTTATTGTTTTTATTGGAGTATAAGTGCTTTACAATGTTGTGTTAGTTTCTGCTGTACAATGAAGTGAATCAGCTATATGTATACCTATATCCCCTCCCTCTTGGACCTCCCTCCCACCCCCCATCCCACCCATCTAGGTCGTCACAGAACACGGAGCTGAGCTTCCTGTGCTTGATAGCATGTTCCCGATAGCTATCTATTTTACGCATAGTAGTGTATATATGTCAATCCTAATCTCCCATTTCATCCCACCCTCCCCCTCTTCCCGTGTCCACCCATCCATTCTCTACACCTGTGTCTCTAATCCTACCCTGCAAATAGGTTCATCTGTACCATTTTTCTAGATTCCACATATATGCATTAATATACAATATTTGTTTTTTCTCTTTCTGGCTTACTTCACTTTGTATGACAGACTCTAGGTCCAGCCACATCTCTACAAATGACCCAGTTTCTACATCATTCTTTTTAAAGTTTGCATGCTTTGATTAGTAATAATTTAATTAACCTCATATTGATGGACATACAGTGTTCCCAATTTTTAATTATTGCTGAAACATGATATAATAAACATCTTCATATTCATTTATCTTTAAGCACCCATGCAATTATTTCTGTAAGTAATTTTCTAGACATGCAAGTGTTCATTGAGTATATATTTTATAAATATACCTTGAATCCATCATCTTTCTATTTTCATCACTCTTGCTTTGTTTCTCTTTATTCCTTATTTTGATTACTCTAATCACCTCCTAACTGCCCTCTGCCTATAGATTTGCCCAGTCCATTCCATCCTACCAAGCTGCCAGACCCAATCACTGTTCTGCTTAAAACTGCCCAACACTTTCAAGACAGTTTACTGAGTATGGCACTAAAGCTCTTCATGATCTGCATTTTTTTTTTTTTTTTTTTTTGCATCTCTCAATGTTTGATCAAGAGCACGGTGCACTTCAGTCACACGGAATTTATTTATTTATTTTAATTAATTAATTAATTTATTTATTTATATTTTTGGCTGTGTTCGGTCTTCGTTGCTGCACGCAGGCAAGTGGGGGCTACTCTTTGTTGAGGTGCACGGGCTTTTCATTGTGGTGGCTTCTCTTGTTGAGGAGCACGGGCTCTAGGCACGCGGGCTTCAGTAGTTGTGGCACGTGGGCTCAGTAGTTGTGGCTCGTGGGCTCTAGAGCACAGGCTCAGTAGTTGTGACGCACGGGCTTAGTTGCTCCGTGGCATGTGGGATCTTCCCAGACCAGGGTTCGAACCTGTGTCCCCTGCATTGGTAGGTGGATTCTTAACTGCTGCGCCACCAGGGAAGTCCTAGTCACACTGCATTTAAATCACACTCTCCTACCGATGTGCCTTTTGGGCAAGCTCTTTCCTTTGCTTGGCATATTCTCCAGGTTAACTTCTATTCTTCCTTCCAGACTCAGCTCAGAGATCACTTTCTCCAGATGCCTATTCTGGCCTGCCCACTGAGGGGTGCTCCCAGAGCAGCCTTTGCATGTCACTATCATGACCCTCGTCCCATTGTGTTCACTTCCCTCTTTAACCAGACTGGGTCTATATTTTTACTTTGGGCTTACCAGTCCTTCCACAGTGTCTGATATGTGGTAGGTGCTCAGTAAATATTTGACGAACAATGGAATAGGCAAGGAAATTATCAGGGAGAATTTTACCTTGCTTCAAGACACTTTAGCACACTCAAACAGGAAATACATCTCAATGGGAGAAGAGAAATTTAGGAATAAAATGAAGATTAGTGGTTAGTACCACCAGGAACTATGGGAGAAGGATCCATCTGGTAATTATAATCATTCAGCCAACAAATATTTCCTAAGCAAATGCCAGGGACCAAGCACTATTCTAGCCCCTGGGCATATGGCAAGGGAGAAGACAAAGTCATGGCTCTCTTGGAATCTGCATTCTCCGGGGATATTCATGGGGCAATTTTATCTAAGCTTCCACTCTATCCCAGGCACAGATCTAGGTGGGGATAGGGGTGTGGTACAGAGACATAAGAAATTTTATCTGTCTCTTCAAAAAGCCTATGGCTGAATAAGGAATCCAAATATATATAGATATAATTACACACACTACAAAACAGAATATGTGATCATTTCAAAACCATTAATTAACCCAGTCAACAAATGTTATTGAGCATCTATATTATGTACCCTCTGTACATGGTAACAGATATGGCTCTTGCCTTCAAGTCACTTCCAGTATAGTAGGAGAGGAAGACATTTTCTTTAATCTCAATAATAGGTATATAACTATTAAGTACTGTCATATAAGACAAAACACCGGTAACTATGGGAGCATACAGTTTGGGAAGGCTTCCCTGAGGAAGTAGGGAATGCTATGAGAACACAGGAAAAAAGAGAGATAAGGTCAATTTAGGCAGGTTTCCTAGAGGAACAGGCATTTGAATGAGCCTTAAAAAATGGGAAAGTTTTATCCTGCAGGTGGAGAGGAGGGGCATTCCAGTCAGGGGAAAAGCATCAGTAAACACATTAGTATGGGAAAGTACAGTCTGGTCCAGTGTGGCTAACGGGAAGAGTGAATGGGACACCAAAAGGATGATGAGGATAAGAAGATATTACGGGGGAAAAGCTAGAGAGATGGATTGATGCCTCCATCCAAGAGTTTAGACTTTATTTGTTAAGCTAGTGGTTCCCTCAACCAATAGGCAGATCCATCTTAATTAGAACCTCAGAGGGAACTTTGTGGGTAAAATGAAAGTCAGCCATTGCATGGAGTTGCCACCAGAGGGTACCATAGGAGAAGGTCTACCTGAACACTTCCCTGTGGCCAGTATATTTTTTAATTTTAAAAGCTCCTTGGGTGATTTTTGATGCTCACTCAGCCAGCCTTAGGGACCACTGCTTTATACAACAGAGAACCATCAGAGGCTTTTAAGCAGGATAGAAACATAATCAACCCCATGTTTTATGAAACATAACTCTGGGGACAGAATGAAGGGATGGAAGGTCACAGATGGGGGATTAAGTGGTAGGTTATTGCAATGGGACTGGATGAATAGTTCTGGAATAGGGCAGCAACTATGGGATAGTAAGACAGCTGTGAGACAATTTCAGAGGCAGAACCAACAGGATTTGGTGACCAGTTGGATATGGGGCTAAAAAGGGAGAGGGAGGGAAAAAGATGAAGGTCTCAGGCCTGGGTGATTGAGATCATGATGCTATGATAACGTGATACTATGGCCATGACAAAATGAGGAACACAGGAGTTTGGTTTTGTCTGGGGAACTGAGAGGAGTTTGGTTTTGAACCCAGTAACTGGCATGACCTAATGGGGCTATTACTTGGCCTCAGAACTGGGTCCTATCTTCTCACTCTAATTCCCCTTTCTGAGTATAGTAGTTGTAATTTTTGGGAAGTTTTCTTCTGCTTCTTGCATCACCTATGTTCGTTATTGTCATGCTGGAGCTTTCCTCAAATGTCCAGTGATCCTTTGTTGGGGAGTCAAGATGTTGCAGGAAAATGGGGCGTGAGAGGCTGGTCAGGTCCCAGGTCTCAGGTGAGTCCCTGGAATGGGCCACCAAGTGAGGGTCCTGGCTTTGCAGAGGAAAAATTCAAGAGCGAGCCACAGTAAAGTGAAAGCAGGTTTATTTAGAGAGGAATACACGTTCCATAGGCAGAATGCTGTCCGTCTCAGAAGGCGAGAGTGGCCCTGGGCTGCAGGGGTGGTTAGTTTTTATGGGCTGGGTAATTTCCTATACTAAGTGGGAGGAATATTCTAACTGTTTTGGAGAAGGGGCAGCAGTTTCCAGGAATTGGGCCACCGCCCGCTTTTTGGCCTAAAATGGTCAACCTCCGAACTGTCGTCATGGCGCTGGTGGGTGGCTATCATTTAGCATATGCTAATATATTACAATGAGCATACAATGAGGCTCAAGGTCTACTGGAATTTGAATCTTCCGCCATCTTGGGCCTAGTAGGTTCTAACCAGTTTTCGTCGTATCCTCAAGGGCTATGTCATTCTTTTAAAGGTTGTGTCCTGCCTTCTTCCCTCCTGTCTCATAGGAAACTAAGCTGCACCTGGACTTTAGGAGGAAAGAGAAAGATCTAAAGTGTTGGCATCTAAGGTTCTTGTATTAGTCAGGGTTCCCCAAAGAAACAGAACCAGTAGGAGATATATGTGTATATATATATAGGGGGAGGGAGAGAGAGAGATTTATTTATAACAAATTGGCTTACTTAATACGGAGGCTGGGAAGTCCCATGATCTTCTGTCTGCAGGCCGGAGGCTCAGGAAAGGTGGTGGTGTAAGTCAGTCCGTGTCCAAAGGCCAGAGAATCAGGGGAGTCAATGGTTTAAATCCCAATCTGAGGGGCAGAGAAGGTGAGATGAGATGTCCCAACTCCAGTAGGCAGATAGGAAGCAAAAAGGGGTGAATTCCTCCTTCCTTTGCTTTTTCTCCTATTCAGGCCCTCAACAGATTTGATTATGCTCACTCACGTGAGGAAGGGCAATTTACTTTAAGGGATCTGTCAATTCAAATGCTAATCTCATCCAGAAACACTCTTACAGACACACCCAGAAATAATGCTCACTCTGGGTACCCTGTGGCTAGTCAAGTTGACACCTAGAATCAATCATCACAGTCCTTGAGGTTCTTGAAGGCAGATGGTCTTTGTTCACCATTATATTCCCTGTATCTAGCACAGTAAACAGTTGGTCAATATTGGCTGAATATGCAAGTGAAATTAATTGAGCACATCCCTGTATATGTAATCAAATTTCTATTAGAATTTATTTCTCTATTAATCAGATTAATTGTGTAGTATTGAAGATTTCCTAAAAGACCACAATCTCTTACTATAGATTGTATGTTCTACATCAGTGATCTCCACACTATAGCCTTTTATTTTTTATTTTTTTCTTTTGGCTGTGTTGGGTCTTCATTGCTGCACGTGGGCTTTTCTCTTGTTGTGGCGAGCGGGGTCTAGTCTTCGTTGCGGTGCGCGGGCTTCTCATTGCGGTGGCTTCTCTTGTTGCGGAGCACGGACTCTAGGAGCGCAGGCTTCAGTAGTTGTGCTTCACGGGCTCTAGTTGCTCCGCAGCATGTGCGATCTTCCTGGAACAGGGCTCGCACCCGTGTCCCCTGCATTGGCAGGCAGATTCTTAACCACTGTACCACCAGGGAAGTCCACTATAGCCTTTTAGATTTTTGTATTTTCTTCCCAACTTTGCTTCACAATTTTAGTAGTATAGGAGATGACAGTTAATTATCATGATTTGGTGAGAAAGAGGTGAGAAATTAAGCTATATATATATATTTTTAAAACATCTTTATTGGAGTATAATTGCTTTACAATGGTGTGTTAGTTTCTGCTTTATAACAAAGTGAATCAGTTATACATACACATATGTCCCCATATCTTCTTCCCTCTTGAGTCTCCTTCCCTCCCACTCTCCCTATCCCACCCCTCCAGGCGGTCACAAAGCACCAAGCTGATCTCCCAGTTAAGCTATATTTTTTAAAATTGCTCTTAAGTTTAGCTTTTGGCATTCCCACAATTAAGACATTCTTGGATGTGAAGCCTGGAAGGGAATACTCTTTATAAAATCTCCTTTGGAACTTAGAATTTAGATTTCAACAATTGGCAGTAAATGATTAACTTTTATCTTGAAAATATACCTTTACTCTCCTAACTGATTCAAAGTGCAATAACTATTAAATAAATATGTATTTATTGAATTCCTTCTATATGTCAAGTACTGCTCTGGACATTAGGGAGATGATGATAAATAAACGAGCAAAGATTGTGTTTGTTTGTTTGTTTTTTGTTTTAATTTTTATTTATTTACTTATTTATTTATTTTTGGCTGTGTTGGGTCTTCGTTTCTGTGCGAGGGCTTTCTCTAGTTGCAGCAAGCGGGGACCACTCTTCATCGCGGTGCGCGGGCCTCTCACTATCGCGGCCTCTCTTGTTGCGGAGCACAGGCTCTAGACGCGCAGGCTCAGCAATTGTGGCTCACGGGCCTAGTCGCTCCGCGGCATGTGGGATCCTCCCAGACCAGGGCTCGAGCCCATGTCCCCTGAACTGGCAGGCAGATTCTCAACCACTGTGCCACCAGGGAAGCCCCTGTTTGTTTGTTTTTAATGGGAAAATGTAAACATATACAAAGCTAGAGAAGATAGTATAATGGACTCCTACCTACCCATCACCCAGCTTAAACAATATCAACTCACAGCCTTCTTTCATTGATAAACTACCTCTCCATCCCTTCCCCTTATATTATTTTGAAGCAAATCCAAGACATCAAATTATTTCATCCATAAATATATTGGCATATATATCTAAAAGATAGGGACTTCCCTGGTGGCACAGTGGTTAGGAATCCTTCTGCTAACGCAGGGGACATGGGTTCCATCCCTGGTTCCGGGAGGATCCCACATGTCGCGGAGCAACTAAGCCCGTGCTCCACAACTACCGAGCCTGCGCTCTACAGCCTGTGAGCCACAACTACTGAGCCCTCATGCCACAACTACTGGAGCCCACATACCTAGACCCCGTGCTCCGCAACAAGACAAGCCACCTCAATGAGAAGACCGCAAAGAAGAGTAGCCCCCGCTCGCCACAACTAGAGAAAGCCCACGCGCAGCAACGAAGACCCAATGCAGCCAAAAATAAATAAATAAATAAACAAATAAATAAATAAATAAGACACCCTACCAAAAAAAAAAGATAAAGATTCTTTACTTATAACTATAATATCATTTCCCTATCTAGAAAACAAAAAATCAAATAATCTGGAGCTTACATTTTGACAGAGGAAACAAATAAGGAACAAACAAGCAAACGAATAATGTTAGGTAATAATGACAAAAAATAAGGTCCAGGTGATGGAATAAAGACTGATTTTCTATTGGGTGATCAGAGAAATCCTCTGCAAGGTGACATTTGATGAGAGACAAGCCTAACACGAGGGAGCAGAGCACGTGACTGTCTAGAGGAAGAGTGTTCCTCACAGAAGCTCCAGCTAGTGTAAAGGCCTGAAGCGGAGCTCAGTGTTCAAAGAATAGGAAGGAGGCCTAGGAGTCTGGGAGGACTAAGTGGAAGGAAGATTATACAGATATGATTTTGGAGTGGTCACCAGAGGCCATGAGAAAGACGACTTCAGATTGGATTCTAATTAGGTGTGATGAACAGCCACTGGAGGATTTTGAGCAAGGGAGAGATATGACCTGATTTACGATTTTTAAAAAATATTTATTTATTTATTTGATTGCACTGGGTCTTAGCTGTGGCTCGCCGGCTCCTTAGTTGTGGCAGGCGGGCTCCTTAGTTACGGCATGCATGTGGGATCTAGTTCCCTGACCAGGGATCGAACCCAGGCCCTCTGCAATGGGAGCTCAGAGTCTTATTCACTGCACCACCAGGAAAGTCCTTGATTTATGATTTTAAAGGATTATTCTGGTTGCTCTGTTGAGAATGATGTATAGGAGGACGTTTTAGGACAACAGGTGTCGAAACAGGGAGCCCAATGGAAGAGTCCAGGTGAGAGCAGGTGAGGAGGTGGTAATGAACCAGGGTAGTAGCAGTGAAGATGGTAAGAAGTGAGTCATTTCTAGATAAGTTTAAATTAACAGCTAACAGGATTGGCTGATAAACTAAATGCTGAATAAAAGATAAGAGAAAAAGGTAAGTCAAGGTTAACTCCAAGATATTTGGCCTAACCGAGGAGTGCCATTTACTCAAGTGGGGAATACTGGAGGAAGAGCAGGTTTGGAGGGGCACGCTGGCACTGGGCTTTTTAAGTTTCAGATAACTATTAAACATCCAACAGAGACATCATGTAGGCAGATAGCTAATTCTAGAATTTCTGGGAGAGATGAGGGCTGGATTTATAAATTTGGGAAATATCAGTGTGTAGATGCCACCGAAAGTCATAGGGCTGGATGAGATCACCCAGGTAGCGAGGGAGGATAGAGGAGAGGTTGGGAAGAGAAAAGGATCCAGCTGAGGAGCCTAAGAGGCCAGTGAGGTAGGGGAAAGCCAGAAGAGTGGATCCCAGGAGCCAGGGCTGCTGTGAGATCAGTAAGCCGAAGACTGAGAAACGCTTGCTAGATTGGGCCCTGCGGTGGCTATTGGTGACCTTGACAGGAATGGCTTCATCATGGGGATAGGGACAAAAGCTTAAGACTAGTGGATTCAAGCATGAATGGAGCTGAAGAAGTGAAAACAGGGGAGCAGAGAAGTTGGGTGCAGCTGAATAAGGAAGTAAAGTGAAGGGAGGTTCTGTTAGTTTTGTTTTTTTAAACAGAAGCTATTACAGCATATTTGCATGCTGATAGGAATAATCCAGGAAAGAGTAAAAAACTGATAATGCAGGAGAGAGAGGAGTAATTGCAGGAGCAAAGTTCCTGAGTAGGTAAGAAAGGACGGGGAATCTAGTGCACAAGTCAGGGAGATAGATACATGTGGGAAGCATGCAGTCTTAGCTGGAGGTAACTCCTGGAGGAGACAGTATGTCTCTCACAGATACACAGGAGCATGGACACCACATCTGTTTCTATGGGAGGGGAGGTCGAGTATGTGGGGAAAGATGTACAGATTTAGTGGTAGGAGGATGTGGATGTTTTCTTCTGCTTATTTCTATTTTCTCACCATGAAACAATAGGCAAGGATGTCAATTGAAAGTGAGGATTTGGGGGATGGTGTTGGTTTGCAGAGAGGAGATAAGTGGAAGAGGCAATGACTACAGGACTGTGGTAGGATCGCTGGGCAGTGTTGAGGGCCTGCTTGAGATCTGTGCTCTATAAGAAATGATCTTTAAGTCAAACCCTGGATGGTGTTTTTCCCCTCTTTCCACAATCCAGGCCCTCTCCAGGCACTGAGGACTACATCTTGCTACAATTAGTCGGCACATCAGTCCATCGGTTATTATGTAGTTTATGTATTTATTATGCATTAATGCACATCACCATTTATTCATTCATTCATTCTTTCATTCAATTATATATATTTTTTAGTTTGTTTATTTTATTATTTATTTTATTTTTGGTTGCATTGGGTCTTTGTTGCTGTGCGCGGGCTTTTCTCTGGTTGCGAGGAGCGGGGGCTACTCTTCATTGCGGAGCATGGGATCTAGGCATGCGGCCTTCAGTAGTTGTGGCACGCAGGCTCAGTAGTTGTGGCTCGCGGGCTCTAGAGCGCAGGCTCAGTAGTTGGGGACATGGGCTTAATTGCTCCGTGGCATGTGGAATCTTCCTGGACCAGGGCTTGAACCTGTGTCTCCTGCATTGGCAGGCGGATTCTTAACCACTGCGCCACCACGGAAGCCCCATTCAATTATATTGATTGAGTGCCAGGCACCACTTTAGGTACTGGGGTTACAGCAATGAACAAAACAAATCTCTGACCTCAGGGAACTTCTCTTCCACATCTTAAAAGACAGGAACTCTCAGGACTTCCCTGGTGGCGCAGTGGTTTAGAATCCGCCTGCCGATGCAGGGGACACAGGTTCGAGACCTGGTCCGGGAAGATCCCACATGCCGCAGAGCAGCTAAGCCCATGCACCACAACTACTGAGCCTGTGCTCTAGAGCCTGCAAGCCACAACTACTGAGCCCGCGTGCCACAACTACTGAAGCCCACCCACCTAGAGCCCGTGCTCTGCAACAAGAGAAGCCACCGCAATAAGAAGCCCGCACACCACAACGAAGAGTAGTCCCTGCTCCCCGCAACTAGAGAAAGCCTGAGCGCAGCGATGAAAACCCACCGCAGCCATAAATAAATAAATAAATAAATAAATTTATTAAAAAAAAAAAAAAAAGACAGGGGCTCTCATCTTTGGTAAACACAAATCTTCAGTGAAAACCAATGAGGAGGTGGAAGTTTCCATATTTAAGTACTCAGAACTGAAGTCACCTAAATCCTTAAAAAGAATACCAAGTCACCATGACAGATGGGCCCAGCGAAGGAGGGAAGGACGTGCAGCCTGCCTCAGGGAATGCATCTTTACTTCTTTCCCACTGGTGCTGGGCTGCCTCCATGGAATCTGGCCAAGTGCAGCAGACGGAACAGTAATCTGCTGGAACTTTTGTCTCTAGTGTCAGAGCAAGAATTCATCATTATCTCCAGAAGAGCATGAACTAAATGGGCCATCATAGCAGAACAGGGTCTGCTCCACCCAAATTCTCAGGACTACATAAACTCCAGAAGATACAACTTCCTTTGAATTTAGGAATATGTCCGAAAGGCAAACAGAGCATACCCTAAAAAGGGCTTATTAACTGAGGGCATCTCCTCATTTCATCTTCCTTTTTTTCGTACCTGTTTTGGCCTTCTCTTTCTTACTTCCTTCTTCTTTGCTCACTAATTTTCATCTGCTTTCCATTTTTAATGAAATAAAGTCTCTTAGAACCACTAGCTCAGGAAGCCACTGTTTGACTATAGGCAGTGGTCGTTGGAATTCTAAGAAGAAAGCTGGCTTTAATTGAAATCAGGGTTTCCTTCTGACTCTGGGCAGGTAGGTGCGAGAAGAAGAGTAGAGTGGGAGCATGGATTGTGAGTTCCCTCCCGGAAGAGATTTGGGTCTTCTCTTAGTGACCTCAGACCTTATAGCTGTGCTACAAAGAACAAGAATAAAGTGCTTGTCTATTGGGTCCAGAAAAAAAAAAATCAGGGGCTTCCCTGGTGGCGCAGTGGTTGAGAATCTGCCTGCCAATGCAGGGGACACGGGTTCGGGCCCTGGTCTGGGAAGATCCCACATGCCACGGAGCAACTGGGCCCGTGAGCCACAATTACTGAGCCTGCGCATCTGGAGCCTGTGCTCCGCAGCAAGAGGGGCCGCGATGGTGAGAGGCCCGCGCACCGCGATGAAGAGTGGCCCCCACTTGCCGCGGCTAGGGAAAGCCCTCGCACAGAAACGAAGACTCAACACAGTCATAAATAAATAAATAAATAAATAAAAGAACATGAATTTCTTTAAAAAAAAAAAAAAAGAGGAGGTGCTAAGATCTATGATTTGAGCAAGACCTTACCAACCAGACTCACAAAAAAAAAAAAAAAAAAATCAGGGGAATTCCCTGGCGGTCCAGTGGTTAGGATTCGGCGCATTCATTGCCGGGGCCTGGGTTCGAACCCTGGCTGGGGAACTAAGATCCTGCAAGCCGTGCGGCGCGGCAGGAAAACAAAAGTCAAGAATGGAGTGAATGTGCTTTGTGTGTTAACTCTACCCCTTTGCATTAACAGATACTTCTTACCTGTTGTTTCAAAAAGGGAATATTGAAACGTGACAGCGTTTTTGTTCAGCTACCATACAAGCAGCATGCCCCCATGCCATATCCCTCTTTGTGCAGTAGATGTCAGCCTCACACAGCCTTTCTCTTCCTAAGTACAGACTCCTAAGAAAATGACCCTCTTACCCGCCCTTTCCCTGGGTAAAAAGATCAATTTCTTCCCATCTTCAGCATGAAAAACAACAGTAAACAGTGACTCAGATATTGGAAACAGAGTTGTACTAAAGTACTTGGAAACTGACCAAACTGAGGACTATGGGAAGGGGTGACAAATGGAGGGGTGGGGGGCAGATTAAGACCTGTGGCTCTCACTGAACGGATGTTAGGTGTGGCATCAACGCGGGTCTCTAAAAGCACAGTTATGACACCAATTCAAGAAGCGTGGACATGGCCCTGATCAAAGGTCTTCTGTTTCCCTCAGAAGAAGCTGAGGCATCAGCAAGTAGCTGTAGCGTCCTGGGACGATCTCAGTGTAAACCACTGATATCCCACTTGTCCAAAGGTGTCTTATCTTTGTCCTCAGGTAAGACATTCTCTGAGCTTCAGCTTCCTAATCTTTAAAATAGGGAAAAACTACAGCCTTGTCTACCCAAAGTATTTAATGAGGGGAAAAAAAAAATCAAGATATTGTGCAGAAAACAGTTTGTAGATAATGTACTACTTAAATGTAGACAACAGATTTAAAATTATAAAGGCAAATGTAGAATCGAGTTATGAATAAAAAAGAATTCAGTGCTAAAAATTTAATAACCTTCAGTTAATTATTTCTATAGATTTTTCCCAACATATCACGCGAAGACTTTTCTTTCTCTCCTGCGTTCAATGTTAACCATGTGGAATTTTGACACACTTAGGATTTATTTCACAAAAAGATCCAAACCTGAAGGGAGCCTTATAATATGAATAAATGGTCCTGTTTATTTCGGGGGTGGGGTGGGGAGATTGCTTTTCCACCTTTTACATTGTACCATTAATAGACAATCATAAGCCACTTATAAACTCCAAGTGCTAAAGAAATAGAAATATTAAATTTCAAAAACGCTTTCTTTCCAATTGGGTGTGCTTAATACCATTGCATCCCAAAGTTGTATTTGATCCCACTCCCCCTTTAGCTTCTTAGTTCATACGCTGAGATGGCTAAAGCTTACCATATTGTGATCAGTTAGCACCAGTTTTGGCAAGAGACCTAAAATTCATCACATTCATGTTTTATCTCATATTATATCTGCACCATTTGAATTGAAACATTACTGAAGGAACTCATGTTTGAGAGCAGAAAGATTATTTGTTTTATGACTTGACGTTGAAATTTGAGCAGAAGTCTTCAAACCAGATGGTTGATGCTTTCTGATATTGTCAGGAAAGGCCAAAAGCAATTCAAAATTTTTTCATTTCCCATGACTCATCCCCTCCCATGGAGTTTTGTGCTATATATTCCCTGCTTTGTCTGTTCTTTTTGTTAAAAATTCTTTTTACATCACCACCCCCACTTTTTTTTTTTTTTTTTTTTTTGCTGAGGCTTTCAATTTGCTATATCTTGAACTGCAGAAGGAGAAGCCATTGAACTCCTAACCTTTGAAAC
This sequence comes from Balaenoptera ricei, assembly GCF_028023285.1. Lineage (NCBI taxonomy): Eukaryota > Metazoa > Chordata > Mammalia > Artiodactyla > Balaenopteridae > Balaenoptera > Balaenoptera ricei. The sequence goes on along the minus strand of NC_082640.1, from coordinate 113,890,931 downwards.
CTCTTAATACTTGCTGAGTGGTCAAGGGGCGAAGTGGAAAAGATTGCTGATTGGACTTTACCCCATGTGGAAAAGCCCTTCCTACAATAGCTCAACCATCCCCATTTTAAGGAATTATTTACTTCCCTTAAAATCCAAAATCTTTTGGAACATTCTGCAAAAAGTGAGGCCAATTTCTGTACTTAGTGGTCAGCTTGGGGAACTTTATTTTTTAGACTCACTTTAAAATCAAGTGCTTTTGCATAATGTATGTAATACAGATTCAAAATAATTTCATTTTAGACTTACAGTGTTGTCTGCTATATTGCTTCTTGCTGGTTTTCTCAGAGTACTTTGCAATTATAAATAGATGTCATTGCTCTCACGTAAGGCAGTAGTTTCTGGGTAAAATTCTTCACAGAAGCCAAGATACAGTATCAGTATGGAAATAGGTCATCTCTTAACATCAACAATCTGCTTCATGATCAGAGAGGTGCTTATAACTCCCCATCCCCTCTCCAGTCTGCCTTTCTAATAATTTATAGATGCAAAAATATTAGAAGCTGTGAAAGGCCCCATTCCACCAGATTTTGTATCATTCTTTCCTGGGACCAGAGTGGGGGGGTCTTTCCCCCCCGCCCCCCCCCCCCCGTTTCAGATAACACTAAATAAGAGCTGTGAACGCTGAGGCTACCACCTCTTCCGAGTAATTTTGTTTCCACTCTACTCTTCACAGCTGCTCACAATTATACTAAATGAACCTCTTTTCCATTATTCTTAATTCTTTCCATTCCCCTCTCCCACCCTGAATTTCCTCCTATTTTCAGATACTTGAAGATAATGTCCCTACAGCCTTCTCTCCTGTATCCTCAAATCTTCCAGACATAAATATTTTAATACATTCGCCAGTGTATTTCTGATGGTGCTAAAGTGTCTGCACAACCGGTGCCTTATTTATAAAGCCCACATCTGCTGAAAGACCTGTAATGCTATACCAGCTCATGAACTCTCCCGGAACGGTCGACATGGGAGGATTTTTAATACTTCCACTACTTACAAAGAGAAAGATGGAGAAAAGAGAGCCGATCGATTACAAAGAGAAATCTTTTAATCCATCTTCTCGGTGATCTTTGGGGGCTGTGTGCTGCTATTTACATTGAACAGGAAGGAGGAGACAGAGGATGGATAGGAACGGAGGAGGTGGGGGCGGAGCTAGCTCAGCACATAAAACCCCTCGCTAAAAGGGGAACACGTTCGTTTGTGCCAGAGCCACTCTCCTGTAACCACGGGAGATGGGGCAGTCTGTGCCGTGAGGACGGAGATCGGAAGAAGGAAAACAGGGACAAGAAAACAAGCGAGACCGAAGAGGACATCTGGAGAAAGCGGAAGGCAGGAGACGGGGAGGGGAAAGCAACCCACGCCAGGTGGAAACAGGACCTAGAGCAAACCGGTCGGGTCCACAGTTGTTGTTTCTGGGAGAGAAGAGAGTACCGGAAGATTGGCTTTTTTCCTGTCAGTTAATGAAAACTACTTTTATCCTCATCATAAAAGAAAAGGCTAAGGGGAGGTAAAGACAATCTGTTTTCTTAGGGGAAGAGCTGAGGGAAATTCGGACTACCTCTTTGAAGCATCTGAAATAAGCCACTGCCTGGTACACATTGCAGAAAGGTCCTGGTTTCTGAAGAGCTACATCCTTTTTCAGGAGAATTCCAGCCGGAGTAGCTGGTACAGTTCTATTTTTATATTTAAATATCTATGTCTCCCCCCTGCCGCCCCCAACAACACTTACCTTGTTTGTAAGCACGAGTGACAAGAAAGTGTCAAGGCAGAGTAGGAATATTTTCATTTTTCTCTTTTATCTGCCTGGGTCTTTTTTTTTTTTTTTTTTTTTAAGAGGGTAGGAGTGGTCCTTATCACATCACGGAAAAGGACGTCTCCATTTGAAAGGCTTTCTCTCTAAATATATTTACACCCATATGCATTAGAAAGAGAGATACCTTTCGGAGGTTGAAATCCTACTGAGAAACATGGAAAAAGGAGCCAGGCACCGAAACAACACTGAAAAGAACCACCCAGGTGGGAGCGAGCCGGAGGCCAGCCCCGAGACTGGTTCTGGAGGGGGCGGAGTGGCCCTGAAGAAAGAGATTGGATTGGTCAGTGCTTGTGGTATCATTGTAGGTGAGTCCAATTCCTTTCCCCACCGACCACTCCTCCCCGTCTGGTGGTCCTCTTGTAGAACCTTAACCCCTCATTCCCCCAACCCCCATAAAGCACTATTTCTGCTTCCTGCTCCCTTAGAAAAGAGTTGTCATTCACCTGTGCTGTAACCTGTTCCCACTGGTCAAGTTTGAGAGGTATAGGAAGTGCTGTATGTCATACGTCTCTTCCTCCAAACCCGGCTGAGAAGTTCTGTCCAGTGTTCACGGAATGGAGCAAATAGGGGCACACACCTGGCTGATGGTCATTGTTGCCTGGGAGCTAGTTGAAAATATAGGTCTCCGGGCTCCACACTTGAGGGTTCTGATTCAAGTTGACTTAAGGTAGGGCTGGGGAACCTAGATTTTTAACAAGCTTTCCTGCAGCCATCTCCTTAGCAGGCTGTGGACTGGCTTTTGAGACATACTTAGTCGCTGTTTCATTGTTTACATTATATGAGACTATGGGCCTGGGGGTGTGTAATAATAAAAATAGCTACAAACAGCAGTATAAGAATGCTTTGCCTTTCTATAGCTTTTCCACCTTATGCAGCACTTTCTCTTGGCAAAGTACATGTGATAGGGCTGTTATTCCCATTTCACAGATGAGGAAATATATTATGGAAGAAAAGAAGAGACAGATTTTGCTTTTCTGTAAATGTGTAGTTGGCAGTTTCTCTCGTTGCTTAATGGAGTCCATGTAACATCCATGTCTCTTAACATCCACGGAAGACCCTGTGAGGTTCTCAAAGGGAAATGGGAATAACTAGAATGGGGAGTCCGGCTGGGAGGCTTTGAAACTGGGGGAGCCTGAGTGTCCCCGAGAGTGCCAGTGCAGGCCACTCCAACCCCCTAACTGCACTCTACTGGGCAGGGGGTCCCAAATATGGCTCCATCTCGAGACAACACCTATTCCTCTTTCCAGAGAGGCCCTAGAGATCGATGGGCAATGGCTCATTACTGTCCTCACTGCAGAGGGTGAGAGTTTCTTCTGCTGTCTTTGGTAGAGGGCTTTACCTTTTTCCCAGAGAAAGGGGCATGGGACAGTCAGGCCAGATAGATTTCTGTGCAGACTTCCTTTTGAAGGCATGTAGTGTCCTGGTGACCACAGCACCTGGATAACCCCATGGTCCTCATGGTAGCACAGAGGCATTTTGGCACCTGAGCAATGGCGGCACTGGAAAACACCCTTGAAATCAAATAAAATCAGTACAGTATTCAGATAGTCCTCTTCACCTCTACACCCAGCCTTCACACATCATGTTATCTCTACTCTGCTTTCAAAGTGGAATCCCACTTTATCTAATTCTCTGACTCTGGGAGGTTTTCCAGGCATCTACAGTTTTAAGAAAGGTAATGTTATTTTTAACAATTATAGTCATGATTTGAATCTCTCATTACCTTTTCTGTCTCTCCTTTATTTCAGTTGCTCTAAAAAATGAGATCAGCAAAGTACTCAATATGTACAGCACATGCCAATTTAAGGTCTGTAAATAGCCCAGAGCCTGTTACCTCTTTCACCAGTTTGACTGAGAGGATTAAGAATTTTCCCCCCTTTGGGAAGGTTCTGTTTTATACACAGAGCGCACACCCACATACACACAAGCACAATCAGACCTCCTTCCTGCCTCAGCCTTGCTTACCCACCCCTACATATGTGCAGGTATTCAATGGTAGAGAATATTCTCCTATATACTGAGCTTGTTTTTGTCTCTTTCTTTAACGTTTGTCTAAGACTATGAAGAAATGGGAGTGTCCAGGTATAAGAGGTATAGTTTTAGTTGGGTGAATGCTACTACTGATTTGTCCACAGCCTCATGGATAGCACTTCACAATAAGAATAGTCCCAATGCTCCCATTGGTATTATAGCAACCAGAATAATAACTCTGGTAGTCTATGGTGAAAAGAGATCCCAAATATGTGATTTCAGAGAAATCAGGATATTTTTCCAAAGTGCAAGAGTCCTTGTACAGTTAATAGTCACGATTGTATCTCCATTTAAGCTGAGACACACATTTCCCCTTTAGGGTGATGTGGAGACGAAATCCTTTCCATTTCCCCTCCTGTGTGGCTGTTGATTTACAAATGTGCTGAGTAGCTGCCCTGTCCTCTAGAGGGGTTTCCGAGTGGATGACAGTGATTCAAGTTTTTTCAAGACCAAATGCAAAAATAGAAATGGCATTTTTCACATGGAATTCAGTGATCTGGTGTGCAGTGTCAACACTGTGGAAGGAAGAGAATTTGAAGGCAAAAAGAGAAAGGAAATTTCCTAAGTGAATCAGGTCATGAGGTATGGGAAAGTAGCAACTGCCCCAAATCTATCTCATATCCAATTGACTTAAAGGGATAAGTTAAACTATGTTTCATAAAACCTCATAAAATTTCACTCACAATCATCGTTGATGGTTTAAAGTAGGAATAACAAAATGGCAGGTGTTATAAGAACATAGAATGAACTAATAGAAGACTCATGCCCTAGAATTATTTATAATCTGACTGGGGAGATGAGATTTATATGCATTAGACAGAGAACATTGAAAATTTATGATATGGTTGAGCTGTGTAAGGAGGACAAAGTTAGGTGAATGGTGAGAAGCACAAAGAGAGAAGTTCTCACCCAGAACTAGATTAAGAAGCATCTTGAAGGACATGGAGAAAGATGGAGTAGAGAAGATAATTCTGGGAGATTTGGCAGGTAGATGGAAAATGACTAAACTGTTATTTCCTTGAGCAAAAAAATGTGTCATATACGTCTCTGAATCTTTAGTGCTCAGCAGGGTCCCTGACATGAAACAGTTACTCAAATGACTGTTGAATTTAATTGAGCCTTGGACAAAAATCTGAAGACGGTAGTAATAAAAAGTATTTATCTGAAGGGCTCTTGGGAACCTGGCTTGAATATCTTTAAGCCAGGAATAATTTCATCAACTTGGAAATGAGGTTGACCTGTTTTTAATTTTCTAACATCACCTGTGCCCTAATCTAACCAGGCTATTGCTCTCCACATACTTGGCCAAGGAAACCTGTTGGCAACAGGTGAACTTAGATCTCTCCATGAACGTGGAGTCACCCCCAAATCTAAGGAGAGTATGAAGGAGCAGCAAAATTCATTAATTGATGCCATCAAAGCTACTGTTAATAGCGGTCATTATTAAACACTTATTATGTGCCAGACGCTGTCCAGTTACCAAACATACATTGTCTTATTTATCCCTCACTATAATTCCGTGTGGTAGGCACTTCCTCGCCCTTCCTCCAGATAAGAAAATAGAGGCTCAGAGGGACAAGCAACTTGTTGAAGGTCACACAGCTGAAAAGTATTGAAGACTCAAACCCAGAGCTTGTCTGAATCCTGAATCAAGCTTGTAAGCATTGTTCTCTACTCTTTTAATTTTCATGTCCTAAAAGAGGTGTTTTCATTTAGATCCTGGGCAGAGGTCCTTATTTGTTTTTATAGATGAAGCAGTTAGTGTTGCGTTCCAGGCGAGGAAGTGTCCCAGTATAAATGAGAACTGAGCAATCGGCTGGGAGTGGAAGAAGGTACCGTTCTGGTACAGCTGCAGGAACCCTTGCGGGGGAGCCTGAGGTGCGCTGGCTCAGCTCCTGCAGGATGTGATCGGCACAGACCACGCTCCCATTAACTCTCCCACATGCACACCTTTCCTCTCTGGACCAGCATTCTTTGCAGCCATGGTAGAGGCGCCCACAGAGTTCCTGGCTGTTTAGGTCACTTTATATCAGTTACGTATTTAGATATGTACCCAGAATCTAGGTCTGAAGGCACTAGTTCAGCTACAGAGGCTACAGAAAAGATTCATGATTTGTTAGACCATTTTGTTTTTAGCACAATGTATGTTTATGGGGGACCTTGGTATATTTGCTGCAGAGCAATATTGGATGCAGGTCTAGCTATTAGACCACTCTCTTTCAGCTAACAAGATGTTTAAAAAATAGTATTTATTGAGCTCTTACTAAATGCCAGTTCCTGTGCTATAAACTCTTTACATATATTACCTTATTTAATCCTGACTACAGTCCTATGGAAATAGGTATTATAACTCTATTTTATTTTTTTAAATTAATTAATTAATTTATTATTTATTTATTTTATTTTTGGCTGCATTGGGTCTTCGTTGCTGCACGCGGGCTTTCTCTAGTTGCGGCGAGCGGGGGCTACTCTTCGTTGCGGTGTGTGGGCTTCTCATTGCGGTGGCTTCTCTTGTTGCGGAGCACGGGCTCTAGGCGCTAGGGCTTCAGTAGTTGTGGCACTTGGGCTCAGTAGTTGTGGCTCACGGGCTCTAGAGCGCAGGCTCAGTAGTTGTGGCGCACAGGCTTAGTTGCTCCACAGCACGTGGGATCCTCCCGGACCAGGGCTCGAACCCGTGTCCCCTGCATTGGCAGGTGGATTCTTAACCACTGTGCCACTAGGGAAGTCTCTGTAACTCTATTTTAAACATGGGGAAATTGAGTCACAGAGCTGGGAAGTAATTTGCCTGGGATCACACAACTGACTACTGAGATGGTCTGACTCCACAGCCAAAGCTCTTAGCCATTCCCCGTTTCTAATTGGTAACCAAGAGAGGCAGGAGGGAGGCTGGTGTGTATTGTGTGGTGGGGCAGTGGGACATGCAGGACCATAACCCTGACATTGGAGTCTGGAAAGACCGTGGATGTCTGATGCTGGAAAAGTTGGGGGGAAACTTCTTTTAAAGGCTATTTGTCAACAAAGAAGTGTGGCTATAGGTATAACCATACTGAAATGGCACTGGACTGATTTGGAAATATTTCAAGTCCAAAAGATTTTCAGACCCGTGTGTTTTTACACCACTTTAGAAAATTTTACATTTTAGTCTCTAATTTGATGTATTAGCTTTCTAATCCCCCAGATGTCAATTGGATGTTAACCAGAGGCTGGAGTGTGAAAATTGCTTCTCGAGTTTGTACTTCAATTTTTTTTTTTTAAACATGGAAGGATTAGCATTTGGTTCATTCATGATGAAAACATGTTTAAAACTGTCATTGTTCTCAAAGAAAACTCTGAGACAGAAGCCAACTAGGACACTTGTCAAAACAAACACATCGGGGCTTCCCTGGTGGCGCAGTGGTTGAGAATCTGCCTGCCAATGCAGGGGACACGGGTTTGAGCCCTGGTCTGGGAAGATCCCACGTGCCCCGGAGCAGCTGGGCCCGTGAGCCACAATTAGTGAGCCTGCGCGTCTGGAGCCTGTGCTCCGCAACAAGAGAGGCCGCGATAGTGAGAGACCCGCGCACTGCGATGAAGAGTGGCCCCCGCTTACCACAACTGGAGAAAGCCCTCGCACAGAAACGAAGACCCAACACAGCCATAAATAAATAAATAAAACAAATACTAAAAAACAAAAACAAAAACAAAAAACCAAACACATCTTAGTGAATAGAGAAACGCTATACCCAGCGGTGTAATAATAATAATAATAAGTAGCTACCATTTCCTGAGCACTACTACGCACCCAATTCGTAGTACCTGATCAGTGCTTTATGAATATTCTCATCTAATCCCATGAAATAAGTACTGTGATAGAAAGGACGGGATTGAATGAATAAGTAACTGATAACTGAACAGTGGCAGAGCCAGGATTCCCACCGAGGTCATTGAACTCTGAAGCCGCTGGGCTTAATCAAAATGCTCCACAGCATGGAGCTCAGGGCGGCTGGAACCAGGGATCTTGTTGCTTCCTGCCAGGAACCAGCAGGAGACACTTAGGGTTAGGGAAAGAAAATAGAAACCCAGCAGGTAAAAAAATATGTTCCAAGAAACAGAACCAAACAGCCCATTCTGTTTAGAAAAGCAGCAACAACAAAAACACCCTGTACCCAGATCAGATGACCTTCTCAGAGAGGCCAGCACCATATGTATCACTTTTTCTGAATTAAATCAGCTTACTGAAGTGGAATGGAGGTATGGGGCATACTGGATGAGGCTTTCAAGTTGCCCGGCTACCAAGGTTTTCTGCTTTCCTCTGAGGGTTAATCCAGCAGCACAGCTGCCTGCAAAGAAATGCTTCAGGAATGTCTGTTGTTGCTCTTGTTGTTTGGTTGTTATTTTGGGGGGAGTGGTGAGGGGTTATCAAAAAAGCAGGCATGAGCAAATAATCCCAAGAATATATTCTGAACCACCCCAAACAACAGAAAGTTAGGAGTCCATCCCTTCTAATTTTTAACTCCCAGCTGAGCGTACAGAGCAAGAAGGATCATGCCTTGTTCCCCTCCCAGAACTTGCCTGCAAAAGAGCCCTCCCCACCCTCACCCCCCCACCGGCTCTTCTCCCTGGGCATCTGGAATGGCAAAGTGCAGTCAGCTCCCTGGCTCAGGGGTAGGGGCTGCTGGTCATAGGGTTCGGATCGGCCCATATTTTAACATTTCGCAAACACTCATTCAGCATTATGTGCTAGGCCCTGTGCTAAGCACCGGTAAATTTTATTTCTGAGAAGCCAAATTATCTCTCAAGTCTATTTTAAGCTGTTTTATTTATAGAATGAATGAAGTCTGAGCTGAAAAGCTTTATCGATTGCATCTCATCCCTCATCGTTCGACATGGTCATGAGTCTTCCCATTGGTTTGCTCCCTGCTGTAAATATCTTCAGCATTACCAGTGACGTCACTCCTGGGGAGAGAGTTTCACATTATGCCTTAAGATGTTCTGGGCAACCTCACACTGAGCAGCATATTGTGAAGGCCGATTACCCAGAGTGTGTTCCATTGCTGCAGAATTGTTAGTGTACTTTTCTCACTATATATAGATTTCAAGGTGTCTGTTTGTACATCTGTGAGATGCGTAATGCTTTAGCTGCCCCTTTAAAGTACAATTCTGCATAGGGTGTTTACTCAGCAGCTGATACAGCCAGGTCAGGTTGCCTTAGGGGTAAGGAGACATTTGTTAAGTGGGCCCTGATGCTGGAAGTAGGAAGCATAGAATGAATTTTTCCATGATTTGTATCAGCATGTTGTGGAAAGGGAGGAATCATTGATGATATCACAGAACAGGAAGAGCTTTGGAGATAGTCCTGGATTTTTAAACTACTTCTCTATTTACAAGCGTGGTAACCTGGAACAAGTTAATTATCAGTAAAATAGAAATTTCTTGTGGAGTATTAAAATAAGGCTGGTATCCTATGTTATATGTTCAGTAAATATTAGTTTCGTTTTCTCCTTAAGCTCATCGTCCACCACCCCCTCTTCCCCCAGTCCCCACTCCCACCCCACCTCCACACTCACTAATTCTGGTTTAGAAATGTAGGTTAGATTAGGTTGATTGGGTGATGGGAAGAACTGGCCAATTCAGCCCAAGTCTGACCTGTTTATCAAGCAGCCAGTGCTTTTCCTTTTCTCTCTGTTGACTTGAGTCTACTTACTCATCAGCTTCTTGTGCTTCCCCTGTTCCAGGAAGCTTTTTTTGAACAGCCTCCTCCGGTGACCTTTTCCATCCCTAACATCTTGTCATGAGTCATGATTGCGCTCATGCAACTTCTGCTCTCCCTGGTGGTGTCAGTTCTGTGTCCACCTGCATCATGTTCACTTCTCCGCACGATTCCCTGAGGGCAGGGACTGAGTCTTTCTCATTTTCACATCCCCATGTATTCAGCCTGTCACAGGGTAAGTGCTTAGAAAGTATTCGTTGAAAAATAGCAGTCTAAGCCAGATCATCCATTAGAGATCTGTCTGCCAGCAATGTGAATATGCTTTATTTTTTTGGCCGCATTCGGGATCTTAGTTCCCCAACCAGGGATCGAACCTGCGCCCTCTGCAGTGGAAGCGTGGACTCTTAAACACTGGACCGCCAGGGAAGTCCCTGAATATGCTTAACAATACCGTACACTTAAAAATGGTTAAGGTGGTAAATATAATGTTGTGTGTTGAAAAAAAAATTTTTTAGCTTAAAAATGAGTTATTCTCATAAACAATAAATTTTGCACTTAGCAAAAAACAAACAAAACACCAAGCACCCAAATCTCATCTAAGTTCAGATTTGAAAAGGACTTTAGGAATTAACCAGATGATGACAGGCTTATCTCAACCTTGGCACTATTACCTTTTGGGCCAGATACGTTGTTGTTTTGGGGGGATGTCCCATGCAGCATCTCTGGCCTCTACCCATTAGATGCCAGTAGCACCCCCTCCCCAGTTGTGACAGCCAAAAATGTCTCCAGACACTACCAATTGTCCCCTGAGGGTGGGGAGATGGTGCAGAATTGCCGCTGGATGAGAACCACTGAGGTAGACAAAGCCTCTCACTGCTGGTGCCTGGTTTCCCAACCAGACAGGGAGATGCTGGAAGCCCGATGTGAATCCTTAATGGTCATTTTTGAGGGCTTAGCACTCTTAGCCCCTCAGGCCAGGATGCCTGTCTTTTCAATGGCTGGTGGGTGGTGGTTGGCTCCATCTATTATGTTAAAAGTCCACGTGTGAACAAGTGCTTCCCAATTACCTTTCAAAGCAAGCGTGTACAGAGTGCGTGCTCAATAAATACTTCTTGAGATGTAATTACCTGTTGGCCACCCACCTGTGGCATCTAAAAATTGTACCCAGACAATGCTTCGTGGTCCTGGCTCTGCAGTGCTATTTCAGAGCCAAACTTCCAAAGCAAGACCATTATTGGTGTCTTCTAGAGATTATCTCTATCCCTACCGCTATAAATCCTAGTAGCTCCTTATATTTGCTGGCATTAAACAGATTATAAAGTGTTTCCACGCATGTGTGGTCGCCTTTCATCCCCACAGCAACCCTGTGAGGTAGGCAAGGCAGGAGCAAGTATTCCCATTTAACAGATGAAGTAGGGGCTCTCAGAAAAATTCAGGTCACACGGCTTATGAGTGGCAAAGCAAGAACTCAGTGGCTCCTCCGACTCTAAGTCTAGCGCCCATTTCACTCTTTAGCATGGAATCCGAACCAGCAGAGTCCTAGAGCGTCTTCCACATCTCTGTTCGGCAGGAGATGGCAACACCACAGGGTGTGTGTCGGAGTCTTGACCAGCCGTCACCCTGAGGTAGCTGTTTGTACAATCCTGATGGGAAGTGGACACAGGGTGAGAGGCATGGTGAGATTCCAGGCCTGCCATGAGGATCAAAGCCTGGCCTCGATATGCTGACCCTACTTCCATGCTGTTCCCCTAGTCCTGAAAATCCTGAGACCCTCCCAGCCACTTTGTGGGAGAAGCACAAAGAAGGTTCACCTTGGCTTTCTCTGGACATCATAGAAAAGGACAGAATCTCCAAGGGCCAGGAGAAGCTCTGGCTAGATTCCAAGACGAGCATGAGTCAGTAGGGAAGGCCAAAGCCTTTTGTATTTGAGGGTCTGTTGGGCATTAGAAGTCTGTAATTCCACGCCGTAGGAAATTCTTTGATGGCTACAGCCTGCTAGCATGGACAGGCCTGGAAGTAAGGCCTTAATAGGAATCACATGGGTATTTGCCCACAGGTGAAGTCAGCAGTTATTCATGGCAAATGTGGATTTTCTCAATTCCAGCAGTTTTTCTAGTGACAACTTGCCCACTAATACAACTTGGCCCCTTTTTAATGGAGTGGTTCACTTGGCTTTTCTTTGCCAGAACAAGCCAAGCTGGACCTCATTGTCCAGGCATTCTAGGACTGATTTTTCACTAAAGGAGATCTATGTGATGGGATGGTTATTTTCCCAATTGGGGTGGATGAAAGAGAGGATTGAAACCCTGACCTCCAGTACCTTGGCTCTACCAGACAGTTGGGCATCTCATTCTTGAATGGCTTTGTAGATGATGAGTCTAAGAGGAAAACAATGGAGAAAAAAAAATCCCCGCCATAATCAACTTTCTTCCAACCTCTCATCAAGAAAAGTTCATAGCCAAGGTAGAAAAGCCCTTTCCCAGTTCTCCTTTTTCTTTTATAAATTTATTTATTTTATTTATTTATTTCTGGCTGTGTTGGGTCTTCGTTGCTGCATTGCTGCACGTGGGCTTTCCCTAGTTGCGGCGAGCGAGGGCTACTCTTCTTTGCGGTGCGTGTGCTTCTCATTGCAGTGGCTTCTCTTGTTGCAAAGCGTGGGCTCTAGGCGCGCGGGCTTCAGTAGTTGGGGTACGCGGGCTTAGTTGCTCCGCAGCACGTGGGAGCTTTCCAGACCAGGGCTCGAACCTGTGTCCTCTGCATTGGCAGGCAGATTCTTAACCACTGCGCCAACAGGGAAACCCCCAGTTTTCCTCTTTCAAAGCCACTCCAGATAACCCTCATTTGGACAGTGTAAAGTTTAAAAGCCCTGCAGTTAAGGTGTGTGTTGTGTGATTTGTAGAGGAGAGGCAGCTTGGAGTAGGAGGAACCCTTGGGCCAGGAGTCCAGGATCATGCCTCTCGTCCAGGCCTTGCTACCTATGCAGTATGTGACTTTGATCAAGGCTCTTCGCCTCTCTGAACCTCAGTCTTTGCAAAGGTAAATAGGGATAATAGTGCCTGCCCTGTGCACCCAAGAAAGTAGCTGTGAGAATCAAGTAAGGTAATGGACATGAACATTTTATAAATCATCATTGAACGTGGTATTGCAATAGAAGGAAAGAATCAGATCTGTGTTCCAGTTCTTTAATAAGCATCTTCTGTGAACCATTCTCATTGCCTATAGGGTGGAGCATGTAAAATTGACAATTTTCAGGGAAAAGCTTAAGGCTGTGACAGAAGATTTAGGTTCTAATCCAGTTACTACTAACTTACCCTGTGATTTAGGCAAATAACTACCTCTCTGGGTCTCAGTTTCTTCATCTGTAAAATAGGGATAATAATACCTCCCTCATTTTCTCCATTTGGAAAAATGAGAATAATGGTTGCCCCACTTTCTTTCCCCATAAATTGGAGATGGTAATAGTAGCCAGTCTACTCAGCAGTGAAATGAGTGGGTTGCTTTACTCATTTGCCTACAGTACACACTTGACATATTTCAAAGCTTTTGGAGGCTCCAGATAAACAGGTATATTAAATTGCTCTGTGGAGATCAGTTCTAGATTGACATCAGACATCATTTATTCAGTAAATATGTATAGAGTGTTTACTATGTGACATTTCACAGGTAAGCAATACAGTTTCTGCTTTCACAGAGCTTGCAGTCTTAGTGGGGGAGATATATATTAATCAAATAATTACACTAAAGATTGTATATAATAGGCATCACTTTTTAAAAATTTATTTTCATTTATTTTTTTATTAATTTAATTTTATTTATTTTTTATACAGCAGGTTCTTATTAGTTATCTATTTGATACATATTAGTGTATATATGTCAACCTCAATCTCCCAATTCATACCACCACTCCACCCACCCCCCCAACCCCCCGCAACTTTCCCCTCTTGGTGTCCATATGTTTGTTCTCTACATCTGTGTCTCTATTTCTGCCCTGCAAACCAGTTCATCTGTACCATTTTTCTAGGTTCCACATATATGCGTTAATATACGATATTTGTTTTTCTCTTTCTGACTTACTTCACTCTGTATGACAGTCTCTAGATCCATCCACGTCTCTACAAATGACCCAATTTTGTTCCTTTTTATGGCTAATATTCCATTGTGTATATATACCACATCTTCTTTATCCATTCGTCTGTCGATGGGCATTTAGGTTGCTTCCATGACCTGGCTATTGTAAATAGTGCTGCAGTGAACATTGGGGTGCATGTGTCTTTTTGAATTATGGTTTTCTCTGGGTATATGCCCAGTAGTGGGATTGCTGGGTCATATGGTAATTCTATTTTTAGTTTTTTAAGGAACCTCCATACTGTTCTCCATAGTGGCTGTATCAGTTTACATTCCCACCAACAGTGCAGGAGGGTTCCCTTTTCTCCACACCCTCTTCAGCATTTGTTGTTTGTAGATTTTCTGATGATGCCCATTCTAACTGGTGTGAGGTGATACCTCATTGTAGTTTTGATTTGCATTTCTCTAATCATTAGTGATGTTGAGCAGCTTTTCGTGTGCTTCTTGGCCATCTGTATGTCTTCTTTGGAGAAATGTCTATTTAGGTCTTCTGCCCATTTTTGGATTGGGTTGTTTGTTTTTTTGATATTGAGCTGCATGAGCTGTTTATATATTTTGGAGATTAATCCTTTGTCCATTGATTCGTTTGCAAATATTTTCTCCCATTCTGAGGGTTGTCTTTTTTGTCTTGTTTGTAGTTTCCTTTGCTTTTCAAAAGCTTTGAAGTTTCATTAGGTCCCATTTGTTTATTTTTGTTTTTATTTCCATTACTCTAGGAGGTGGATCAAAAAAATCTTGCTGTGATTTATGTCAAAGAGTGTTCTTCCTATGTTTTCCTCTAAGAGTTTTATAGTGTCTGGTCTTACATTTAGGTCTCTAATCCATTTTGAGTTTATTTTTGTGTATGGTGTTAGGGAGTGTTCTAATTTCATTCTTTTACATGTAGCTGTCCAGTTTTCCCAGCACCACTTATTGAAGACACTGTCTTGTCTCCATTGTATATCCTTGCCTCCTTTCTTATAGATTAGTTGACCGTAGGTGCGTGGGTTTATTTCTGGGCTTTCTATCCTGTTCCACTGATCTATATTTCTGTTTTTGTGCCAGTACCATATTGTCTTGATTACTGTAGCTTTGTAGTATAGTCCGAAGTCAGGGAGTCTGGTTCCTCCAGCTCCGTTTTTTTCCCTCAAGACTGCTTTGGCTATTTGGGGTCTTTTGTGTCTCCATACAAATTTTAAGATTTTTTGTTCTAGTTCTGTAAAAAATGCCACTGGTAATTTGATAGGGATTGCATTGAATCTGTAGATTGCTGTGGGTAGTATAGTCATTTTCACAATATTGATTCTTCCAGTCCAAGAACATGGTATATCTCTCCATCTGTTTGTGTCATCTTTGATTTCTTTCATCAGTGTCTTATAGTTTTCTGAGTACAGGTCTTTTACCTCCTTAGGTAGGTTTATTCCTAGGTATTTTATTCTTTTTGTTGCAATGGTGAATGGGATTGTTTCCTTAATTTCTCTTTCTGATCTTTTGTTGTTAGTGTATAAGAATGCAAGAGATTTCTGTGCATTAATTTTGTATCCTGCAACTTTACCAAATTCATTGATCAGCTCTGGTAGTTTTCTGGTGGCATCTTTAGGATTCTCTATGTGTAGTATCATGTCATCTGCAAACAGTGACAGTTTTACTTCTTTTCCAATTTGTATTCCTTTTATTTCTTTTTCTTCTCTGATTGCCATGGCTAGGACTTCGAAAACTGTGTTGAATAATACTCATGAGAGTGGACATCCTTGTCTTGTTCCTAATGTTAGAGGAAATGCTTTCAGTTTTTCACCATTGAGAACAATGTTTGCTGTGGGTTTGTCGTATATGGCCTTTATTATGTTGAGGTAGGTTCCCTCTATGCCCACTTTCTGGAGAGCTTTTGTCATAAATGAGTGTTGAATTTTGTCAAACGCTTTTTCTGCATCTATTGAGATGATCATATGGTTTTTCTTCTTCACTTTGTTAATATGGTGTATCACATTGATTTGCGTATATTGAAGAATCCTTGCATCCTTGGATAAATCCCACTTGATCATGGTGTATGATCCTTTTAATGTGTTGTTGGATTCTGTTTGCTAGTATTTTGTTGAGGATTTTTGCATCTATATTCATCAATGATATGGGTCTGTAATTTTCTTTTTTTGTAGTATCTTTGTCTGGTTTTGGTATCAGGGTGATGGTGGCCTCATAGAATGAGTTTGGGAGTGTTCCTTCCTCTGCAATTTTTTTTTTTTTTTAATTTGGCTGCATTGGGTCTTCATTGCTATGTGCATGCTTTCTCTAGTTGCAGTGAGCAGGGGCTATTCTTCGTTGTGGTGCATGGGCTTTTCATTGCGGTGGCTTCTCTTGTTGCAGCGCACAGGCTTTAGGCACGCGGGCTTCAGTACTTGTGGCTCATGGGCTCTAGAGCACAGGCTCGGTAGTTGTGGCACACGGGCTTAGTTGCTCCGTGGCATGTGGGATCTTCCCGGACCAAGGCTCGAACCCGTGTCCCCTGCATTGGCAGGCAGATGTTTTAACCACTGTGCCACCAGGGAAGTCCCCTCTGCAATTTTTTGGAAGAGTTTGAGAAGGATGGGTGTTAGCTCTTCTCTAAATGTTTGAGAGAATTCCCCTGTGAAGCCATCTGTTCCTGGACTTTTGTTTGTTGGAAGATTTTTAATCACAGTTTCAATTTCATTACTTGTGATTGGTCTGTTCATATTTTCTATTTCTTCCTGGTTCAGTCTTGGAAGGTTATACCTTTCTAAGAATTTGTCCATTTCTCCCAGATTGTCCACTTTATTGGCATAGGGTTGCTGGTAGTAGTCTCTTAGGATGCTTTGTATTTCTGCGGTGTCTGTTGTAACTTCTCCTTTTTCATTTCTAATTTTATTGATTTGAGTCCTCTCCCTCTTTTTCTTGATGAGTCTGGCTAATGGTTTATCAATTTTGTTTATCTTCTCAAAGAAGCAGCTTTTAGTTTTATTGATCTTTGCTATTGTTTTCTTTGTTTCATTTATTTCTGCTCTGATCTGTATGATTTCTTTCCTTCTACTAACTTTGGGTTTTGTTTGTTCTTCTTTCTCTAGTTCCTTTAGGTGTAAGTTTAGATTGTTTATCTGAGATTTTTCTTGTTTCTTGAGGTAGGCTTGTATCGCTATAAACTTCCCTCTTAGAACTGCTTTTGCTGCATCCCATAGGTTTTGGAGCGTCGTGTTTTCATTGTAATTTGTCTCTAGGTATTTTTTGATTTCCTCTTTGATTTCTTCAGTGATCTCTTGGTTATTTAGTAACGTATTATTTAGCCTCCATGTGTTTGTGTTTTTTACATTTTTTTCCCTGTAATTGATTTCTAATCTCATAGTGTTGTGGTCAGGAAAGATGCTTGATATGATTTCAGTTTTCTTAAATTTACCGAGGCTTGATTTGTGACCCAAGATATGATCTATCCTGGAGAATGTTCCGTGTGCACTTGAGAAGAAAGTGTAATCTGCTGTTTTTGGATGGAATGTCCTATAAATATCAATTAAATCTATTTGGTCTATTGTGTCATTTAAAGCTTGTGTTTCCTTATTAATTTTCTGTCTGGATGATCTGTCCATTGGTGTAAGTGAGGTGTTAAAGTCCCCCACTATTACTGTGTTCATGTCGATTTCCTCTTTTATAACTGTTAGCATTTGCCTTATGTATTGAGGTGCTCCTATGTTGGGTGCATATATATTTATAATTGTTATATCTTCTTCTTGGATTGATCCCTTGATCATTATGTAGTGTCCTTCCTTGTCTCTTGTAACATTCTTTATTTTAAAGTCTATTTTATCTGATATGAGTATTGCTACTCCAGCTTTCTTTTGACTTCCATTTGCATGGAGTATCTTTTTCCATCCCCTCACTTTCAGTCTGTATGTGTCCCTAGGTCTGAAGTGGGTCTCTTGTAGACAGCATATATATGGGTCTTGTTTCTGTATCCATTCAGCAAGCCTGTGTCTTTTGGTTGGAGCATTTAATCCATTCACGTTTAAGGTAATTAACAATATGTATGTTCCTATTACCATTTTCTTAATTGTTATGGGTTTGTTTTTGTAGGTCCTTTTCTTCTCTTGTGTTTCCCACTTAGAGAAGTTCCTTTAGCATTTGTTATAGAGCTGGTTTGGCAGTGATGAATTCTCTTAACTTTTGCTTGTCTGTAAAGCTTTTGATTTCTCCATCAAATCTGAAAGAGATCCTTGCCGGGTAGAGTAATCTTGGCTGTAGGTTCTTCCCTTTCATCAGTTTAAATATATCGTGCCACTCCCTTCTTGCTTATAGAGTTTCTGCTGAGAAATCAGCTGTTAACCTTATGGGAGTTCCCTTGTATGTTATTTGTCGTTTTTCCCTTGTTGCTTTCAGTAATTTTTCTTTGTCTTTAATTTTTGTCAATTTGATTACTATGTGTCTCGGTGTGTTTCTCCTTGGGTTTATCCTGTATGGGATTCTCTGCACTTCCTGGACTTGGGTGGCTATTTCCCTTCCCATGTTAGGGAAGTTTTTGACTATAATCTCTTCAAATATTTTCTTGGGTCCTTTCTCTCTCTCTTCTCCTTCTGGGACCCCGATAATGCGAATGTTGTTGCATTTAATGTTGTCCCAGAGGTCTCTTAGGCTGTCTTCATTTCTTTTCATTCTTTTTTCTTTATTCTGTTCCACGGCAGTGAATTCCACCATTCTGTCTTCCAGGTCACTTATCCGTTCTTCTGCCACAGTTATTCTGCTATTGATCCCTTCTAGTGTAGTTTTCATTTCAGTTATTGTATTGTTCATCTCTGTTTGTTTGTTCTTTAATTCTTCTAGGTGTTTGTTCTTTAATTCTTCTAGGTCTTTGTTAAACATATCTTGCGTCTTCTCGATCTTTGCCTGTGTTCTTTTTCCGAGGTCCTGGATCATCTTCACTATCATTATTCTGAATTCTTTTTCGGGAAGGTTGCTTATCTCCACTTCATTTAGTTGTTTTTCTGGGGTTTTATCTTGTTCCTTCATCTGGTACAAAGTCCTCTGCCTTTTCATTTTGTCTGTCTTTCTGTGAATGCGGTTTTCCTTCCACAGGCTGCAGAATTCTAGTCTAATTTGTTTATTTATTTACTTATTTTTGGCTGTGTTGGCTCTTCATTGCTGCACATGGACTTTCTCTAGTTGAGGCGAGTGGGGGCTACTCTTCGTTGTGGTGCACGGGCTTCACACTGTGGTAGCTTCTGTTATTGCGGAGCATGGGCTCTCGGTGCATGGGCTTCAGTAGTTGTGGCATGAGCGCTCAGTAGTTGTGGCACATGAGCTTAGTTGCTCCATGGCATGTGGGATCTTCCCAGACCAGTGCTTGATCCCATGTCCCCTGCATTGGCAGGAGGGTTCTTAACCACTGTGCCACCAGGGAAGTCCCAGCATCACTCTTAAGTAAATGTAATGTGAATGTTCTTTGGGCTCCAGTACATAGCTGTGCTCTGAGTGACATTCCTCCCCCTGTAGAAGTTCTAGAGGCCACTAAGGAGGAGGAGACATCTGATTCTGGTTTTCTAGGTAGCGGCTTCCTAGAATCAGGGCAAGGCATTCCTCTCCTTCCCATCCCGTAGCCCTCAGTTTTGGTTAGCATAATTCAATTTTTTTTCCACTTTTATCTTTGTCATTTTAATTGGTCAAAATTAAGATTGTTGATGGGGAGAGCTCAAGTTTTATAAAACGAGAACTCTTGTCCCAATGCCAACCCTCACCATCTACTACGGCAGCTCCATGGAAGGACATGTTATCCAAGAACCAGTGGAGACAGGAAGTAGCCAGACCCTCGAAAAGGGCTGTTGGTCTTGCACCTCCCACCCTCCACGTGGGGTGACAGGGAGGGGCACATACTGTGGAAATGTCAGAATGAAAGCTGGAGAACCGAAGTGCTCACTCATCTCCACTGCGGTGTTTTCTAAGAACCTTAGTGGAACTTTGACACTCCTCATTCCTGAGAAGATGGAATCTTTTCAGTAACATCCACCGCCCTTTTCCCTGTGGCAGCAGCCATTCCTGGTTCTGAGAAGTGCCTAGCTATCTCCCCACCACCCTTTCGGCACCTTAAAGACCAAAGTCAAACCTTGTTTTTCTCCCGTGTTGATTGTTTTTCTAACCCCTCGAGCTAGTTTTATAACCTTCTATTGCTCTCTTCTTGGCTGGCTTTAAAATGCCCTACAGATGACTCTCCTGATTAATTCCTACCAGACAAGGAGTTTACTATTACCTTTCAGCACTATCAGCACTCCCATCTCACGTTTAGTGTGGCAGGTGAAGGGTCAGTTGACAGGGTGACTGTGTCCTGAGTCCTGGGATGCTACCAGGAGGCCCTTTTAGTCTCCACTGACCCAACATCCATGCACAGCACACATGGGGACAGGTTGAGGACAGAGGAGGGCTGAAAGGTGTCCTCTCATTCCAAGCCTAGGACTTTAAATAAAAATACCAAAAAAGGAAAAGCCTTTAAGAACTGGTGGCACCTGGGATCTCATTTTTCTATCTCTCTTTGCCTGATGTTTAGATCACAAACTTGAACATGAGGGATTGTTTCTTTTAGCTTCACTTCTATATGCAGCCCTGTTCTGTTGGGATAGAGTTAGCACTAGGGGAAAGAAGGCCTGTTTGAGACATAAATGTGCCTCCTTCCCATTGGAATCTAGCTGTGGCCCCAGGCCCTCCGATTTCGTATTTCAGTCTCACCGCTTGGCTGTTCTTATGCTCCTCCTGGGCCCTTCCCTCTCTCATTACTCATCTCACGCAGCAATTTTTTAGTTTGAAAAGGAGCAGCATATTCTATGTCCCGAAAGAATGAAATATTACTGCTTTTAGGATGTGAATATTCTCTTCTCTTCCCCTTTGACTGAATTTTGGTTTAGAAGTGAAAGTTTCAGGACTGGATTGAGGTTGAGTTGTAGTTGAGATCCGAAAGTCAGTTTTCGAAATTCGAGCATAAAATCGTATATTCTGCATCTTACTCAGCCCAGAACTTGTTCCAAACCACGGGAGAGAGGGCATTCTTTTTTTTGGCCGTGCTGTGCAGCATGCAGGATCTTAGTTCCCTGACCAGGGATCGAACCCGAGCCCCCTGCAGTGGAAGCTCAGAGTCCTAACCACTGGACTGCCAGGGAGGTCCCCAAACCACTAAAGAGAGATGGTGGGAATTTGAGGTGTCTTCAGAACACTGTCAAATCCAACTGGCCTCAGCTGGCTGCCAGCTCTGTATTTCGACCTGGATCTATTTAATCTCTGCTTCTTCCCTCAGGCCCTCATTAGTTTGGTGGGGTGGGGCACAAAGAGGGAGCTTTCAAAGCACCTATCCCGCAGACCCTGATCCCTGGACTCATAAGAAGTGGACAAAGGAAAGCTTAGAAAGGAACATGTCAGGAGCTGCCTCCACACTCCTGCTCCTCCCCCGCCCGACACACACATCCTAGTAGCCAACATTCAGTCCCTGGGGCTAGCCTCACCTCTCAGGAGCACACCATCCCCTTGCACACAGAACAGAAGTGGATTAGTGGAAAGAGCCCTTGGATTAAGCATCAGGAGACCGACTTCTAGATCCAGTTTTACCTACCAGTAGCTGTGGAATTTGGAGAAAGCCACTGAACCCCTCTGTGTCTTAGTCTCTGTGTTTGTAAAATAGAGAGAAACGCCTGTACTTCCTCCTCCTCCTGATTCCATGAGGTGGTTGTGAGGGGCTCATGAGACAATGGAGGGGAGCGACCTTTGGAAGAATATAGTGCTGAGGCTTTGCACATATTACACCCCGACAAACCACTTCCAAACTACCAGGGCTGTTCTTATAGGGCTATTTCATGCTCCGCACCAAGGGTGGGGCCGTGTGTCTGGGGTAGAGGCCAGCCTCCAGGGGTGCTGTCCATACTCGTGGGTCTTGAAGAACCCCAGGCACAGGGTGTGACCACAATCTGTCCAAAGGCATTACCCTTCAGCTCATTTTTAAAGCTTTCTTACTGGCAGCCGGTCTCAGAACAGCCCATTTTTTCCAGCCCTTCCATTTCCAGCCAGCCTTAAGTAAGGCCTCTGTCACCACCTTGGCTGAACTACGTTCAGCCCAGTCAGTTCAATCTGCACCACCACTTACTACTGTGTGGACTTGGGCAACGCACTTGGTATCTCCAAGACTCAGTTTCCTCCTCTGTAAAATGGGAGAAACGGTATCTGACTCTGTAGGCTTGTCCAGAGGATTAAATGACGCATGTAAAGTACCCGACCAAGTTCCTGGTCTCTACGTGTCCATTGTCTGCTCCTCTTTCTCCTACTCCTAAGGAGAATTATTGCTAGACATACCTGCCTGGAGGGGATTAGCGCATCCCAAAGGCATTGCATCAAATCAAAGGTGAGAGTGCCCCTGCAGGTGCTGGTCCTGCCAACTGTACTGACTGTACCGTCTCCCCTGGTACCCTTGGTGCCTCTTGCAGGGAACATCATTGGCTCCGGAATCTTCGTCTCACCCAAAGGTGTGCTGGAGAACGCCGGCTCTGTGGGCCTCGCTCTCATCGTGTGGATCCTGACGGGCCTCATCACAGCTGTGGGAGCCCTGTGCTATGCTGAGCTCGGGGTCACCATCCCCAAATCTGGAGGTGACTACTCCTACGTCAAGGACATCTTCGGAGGCCTGGCTGGGTAAGAGGATGTGCGGGGAACCGAGCAGTCCCGGAAGCCGAGGCCCGGGCTTTCCAGCATGCCGAAGAGCGCTAGAGCTTGGGATTCCTCTCTTGCCTCAAAGTCATGGTTGCCAGTTCAGCCTGTGTCCCCTTGATGCCCCTGAGAGTGGCAGAGGAACCAGGCTGTAGTTTTAATCTCTGTTTAGGGTTTTTTGTTTTCTGTTTTTCTTTTTTTTTTGCTGTGCCATGAAGCTTGTGGGATCTTAGTTCCCAGACCAGGGATCGAACCTGGGCCCTTGGCAGTGAAAGCATGGAGTCCTAACCACTGGACCACCAGGGAATTCCCTTAATCTCTGTTGACCTTAGTGGGCAAGATTCTATGAGTGAGAACAAGTAGAACTAAATGACAACTCTGATTGGAGATGCGCGGGGAAAGCACATCACAAAAACAAAGCCCTTTTATCCTGACAAATGAGAGTGACCACTAAGGTACGGAGTACTTTTCACGTTACTGAGGATAACGGTTTCCCTGATTCCAGACCCTGATCTTGAATTTCCTCAGCCCCTGCAGCCGTGTTACTGAAGAGCTCAACCCTCACCAAGGGGCCCAAGGGCGTGGAGGACACTTCCCCCTCAAACCCCCAGCCGATGCCTCCCCTTGGCACTTGCTTAAGTGGCCACACCTTTAGCACGCGCTGGCTGTGAAGACTCTGGGGTTGCAAATTTTCTTTTCCACCAGTGGATGCTGGGGGCCAGAGTGGTAGAGAAGAGACGATGAAATGATGAAAGGCGCAGGGAGAGAGAAAGGACACCAAGACATGTGTCAGTACTAGTTGAAACAGCTTTTCATCGTTAAACCAATTTACCGTCATTGCAGAGGGCTAGGTGTCTCGTCTGAGCGGTGGCTGGGTTCCTCAGCATCCCTGAAAACAAAAAGGAACCGCACCCCTTTAGCCCACCTGCCTCTCCTCCCAGTGACTTGCCCGGGCTTCCCTGATGGCTTCTGAATCCCTGCCCTGCCAGGCAACGGGAGCGGGGGTCTTTATTGGTGTCTTGGCTCAAGTCCTGTCCCATTCCCCCTCCAGGTTCCTGAGGCTATGGATTGCTGTGCTGGTGATCTACCCCACCAACCAGGCTGTCATCGCCCTCACCTTCTCCAACTATGTGCTGCAGCCGCTCTTCCCCACCTGCTTCGCCCCAGAGTCTGGCCTTCGCCTCCTGGCTGCCATCTGCTTATGTAAGTGCCATCTGGGCCTTGCTTTCAGGATGGCGCCTTCTAGCCTTCCTCGTGGTCTACACATCTCTGGTTCTCCTTCCTCTCCCTCTTTCTTTCCTCCCCTCCTTTTTTTTTCTTCCTTGTTACTTTTCCGTTTCCGATTTGCATGCTGTGGACAAATGGATTCCACATATAATTATCTGGTGTTTAAAAAAAAAAAAAAGAAGAAGAAACTTAAGTATTGATAGTTGTTCACAGGCACAGTAATTTTCACTGGCAGGGTTCTTTACATCAAATAAAGTACTTTCACTTGTATCATCTGACCCGAGCCTCACAACAAATCCATAAGGTAAGCTGGGCCAGTATTACAATATTACAATTTTCCTAGAGCAGAAAAGGAAACGGAGCCAGGAAAGTGAATTAGCCAAGGTGATTCCTTCTCTTTCCAGCGCACACACCACGCTGGAGACTCCCTGCCTCTCATGGGAAGACTTTTCTGGCCTCTCAACCTGCCAGCTCACATCTTAAAACTCTCTGGGAGGAGAGTGCAAAGGTGTGAGTTGGGAGAAAACAAATAGCATGTCCATGGTCCCCGCCCTTGATGAGTTTTCTGTCTAACTAGGCAGAAAAGCCATATAGACAGATTCCATGGTTAGGATTCAATTCAGTAAAAATTCCGAAAAGGGGAAAAGATCTCTGTGAGCTGGAATAGGTTAGAGGGGCTTTATGGAGAAGTTTGCCAACCTGTATTTCTAGGAAGTCTCAACACTTAATCTCTGATAATCAGGGATCTCAATGGATTGGGGTATGTTCTACCTTTTAGCCAAAAACTAATTTCTAAAGTAAATATTTGGACTTTTTCAGAGGCTCCACTTCTAGAGTCAGCTCAGTCCCTGCCTTCCCACACCTTCCAACACACATCCACCTAGCTGAGGGCAGTGACCACCACCTAGCTGAGGGCAGCAACCATCCTGGTCACACTCTGTCCCAGGTCTTGACACTTCCTTCTGTCCTGCTGGTGGGAAGGGGAGGGGGGGGTCACTCGCCCACCCAGGAGCTGGGGTGGGACCTGAGGGGTGTGTGCCCTCACTGGCAGTGGTGTGCAGCCCCGGGATAGACCCCATCATCTAGGCAAGTGGCACTGTGGAGCCAACATACTTGTTTGGAGCGTACTCCTTGTGCCGGTTGGGCCTGCTCGTGGATCTGGAGGCAGAGGGATGTGGGCTCCAGAACCGGGCTTCCCGAGCCTGCATCTCCGCACCACTTTCTAAGTGCAGCCAGTGCTTGGCCAGGTCACCGGCCCACCTCCCGTGAGATGAGGCTGAGATCTCACGTGTGCTGTACGTTGCCGTGGCAAGGATTGCCCAAGACAAGAGTGTTCTTAGCACAGCATCGGGCACCTCGTGATCCTGTCGTGTAGTCACCGAGGGTGGTCACGAGGATAGTCACTTGGTCCTTGCTTGCTGGCTGGATCTGGAGCTGCAGGAGGTGAGAGGAGGGGGAAGGGGGCATGGGAATGCAGGAGGAGTGGCTGTTTCTGCCATCAGATAGGTTAATGGGGGTGGGAAGGGGGACCACAGAGTGCAGGCCACTGCTGTTTCAGCATCTCCTGCCCACAGACACAGTTTCCTTTTTCCTGCTGATGCTGCTAAAGTATCTCAGGCAACAGGCCACCCTTACCCTCCAACTATAAATCAAGAACCCTGAGGCTGTTCAGTCCTCCCCTAGGATAGAAACCAGGCCACAGGGTAGAGTTCCCCGGGCAACTAGACCCCCCGGCTTCCTTTGCGTTCCCCAAACCCGCCAAGTCTAGGTAGGTGACTCCTTGAGCAAAAACCCTGTAGAGTTTTGGAAAAGATCGGATGAGAAATGACGGTGGGAATGGCCGGATGCTGGTGGAGAGGCAGAAAGAACCTGCTGTAACTGGCTTGCCTTCTCAGAGCCTGAAGGGAGTGAAGCGGGGAGGAGAGCGAGAGAGAAGGAACTGCAGATTTGGCTCCAGCTTATGCAACTGCAGCTGCCACTTTGAGTTATTCTATTATTTGGGTCAAAGCTGATTATTCACTGCTGAGTCAGCAACATATCCCTAGCCACCAGGCAGTAAAAAAAGAAAGTCTTTTATATTTTAATTAAATGAAAAGCCTTTCTCCCTTCTCCAGAGCAAGTATGTTAGTGGGAGGAGGGAGTTAGGAAGCCGGGGAATGGGAGGGATTAGAACTTAGTTTTGGTACCTTCCTTTTGTGATTTGCTTGGGTATTTCTCTTTTCTTTCTCTCTCTCTCTCTACCCCTCCCCCTCCCTTCCTCCCTCCCTCCCTTCCTTCCTTCCTTTCTTATTTCATAAGTAAGTGACTATATTCTCTAAGTAAGAGTCAAGTAATATATAAAGAGAGTTGACCAGGAAAGCGTCCTCTTATCTTTACCCCTCTCCCCTGCCCAGGAGCCCTGGTAACAGTGGATAGGTATCCTAATAATTCTAAGTAAAATGCACCTCTCAGCACACACATCTGGGTATATAGACATACATTTTGACAAGTTATTTCTGCAGCTTGCACTTTTATCCTTTAGCCACATCTTGTGGCTACTACCTGAGTTTCTAGTTATAAACAAAGTGGTCCCAGTGACACAGAAGGAGCGCCAGGTGTTCTGGGGTCCCCCATTTGTATATCCTGCTCCCTAACTATGGGTTTTCCTTCTGTTTGTCCCCCCTCTCTTGGGGACTGGGCCACCTTTCACTCGGGCAGCTCCTGACCTCCTTCCTCTCTTTTGGGGCTGGGGTCACATCCAGCATCTGAATTAGAATCTTTTCTTCTCATTCAAGTCCCCCTCTTCCTGAATGCCTTGTACAAAAGAAGCTCCTTCTCCTTTCTTGCCCTGAGGAGAAAGGAGTACCCTGCATGCATTTCACAAGCAAAAAAAAAAAAAAAAAATGCTTCTTATCTTGTTTTCTATCTTTCTACTATGATTCCGAAGAGGCTAGTTTTCCAGGGCTTCAGATTTCTCCTTCCTTGAGTGATTTGGAAGGTTAAGGATTTCACTGTAGGTATTACTTTTAACCCTGAGTTGCTTTGCAATTCCTCTTCAGGAAGTTTCCAGATGCATGATGCATGATGCTTTGGTAGATACCTGTGTGTGTTGTTTTGCAAATCTCTTACAAATTAATCCCTTGACATCAGAGTGTTCAACAGTCCTTCCTAACTTCTAAATCCCTTACTCTCAGTTCATTTTCCTTTGAGGTTTCATATTCTCGAGCCCCAAACGTCTCATTCCCATGCACTAAACATATCACCTCAGGTACCTGGACAGTGTTGTCTTCTTGCCCTCCCCTGGTCCCCAAAGAGTGCTGTGCGCGTCTCATCAGCCTTGTATATATTGTTGAGAAGGAAGAAATTTTTCTCTACCCTTCTAGGTTCTTCTGGCTGGTCTAAGAATTAAATTGACATGAAACAGATTAACGAGAAAAAATCAAACAAAAGTTTAATAACAACTATACTTAGAAGAGACCCAGAAAAACTGAGTAACTCGCCAAAATAGTCAAAACCCTCACCTTAAATATCACCTTAAGCTAAAGACAAAAGAGAATGTTGGGGTAGAGGTTTGGGACTTCAAAGGGAGGAAGGTAATTGACATGAAAATGAAAAGCAAATGTTTGGTAAAAAATGTTTGCTGAGCCATGTGGAGACAATGGGGCAGAGAGTGGACTCTAATCTTTAATCTCCCCACCACCCAGCCCACATTTTGCTGATATCTCTGGTGATAGCACTACTCTGGGAACAGGTCCTCTATCTAAATTCTTTTTAGGCAGTTGTGGGGGAAGGGCAAAATTTCTTCCTGAGTCTTTTGGGCCTTGATTGTTTTCAGCTTGAACTAATCTGCATGCCAGAGACATTTTGGGTGGCACATTTTGGTCCCCTACAGTCTCGCCTTCGAAACTTCTAGAATTGTCACATTCCAAAAGTTGAGTTGATAGATTGCTTTATATCTCGTCGAACGAGTCTCTTAGTCCTGACAATAGGTCACTTCAGTTACTCATTTCAGGAGGTGGGGATGCAGGAGGGCACTCAAAGTTAGGCCTACAGGGTATAAGCAACCAGGTATTTAATAAGAGGCATTTCTGTGGAGACAAAGAAAAATAGAGGTTAATGGCTGAAGCAAATTATAAACCCAGTGTCTGAGTCCTGAGAGTTGCCAGCTGAGATTTCTAGATGTTAGGCTCAAAGCATCTTTTGCAGTTTGAAATCTCTTGTGATGTCATCTGGTGTTCAGGTAAACTTCCTGAGTGGCTTACAAAGCAATAGGCACAAAGATTGTCTAAACGTGGGTTATTGTGGTGATCTTGCTTAAGTTTATATCAGGTTGTTCAGTTACAGTTTGTAGGGCTTCAAGAAAAGGACAGCTTTAGTTCTCGATAATTTCAAGTCAAAAGTGAGAGAAAAATTGAAAATGTAAGCTTGGAGAGTTGTAGCCAAATATTTGAGGAAACTAGAAGAATTCAGGATCCAGTCCAGTTTACAGGTAGAAAAACAAAACCTCAAAGATGATTAACAGAATTAGAATTTAATATCCATAAGCGTGTATTATAGTTTCCATTGAAACATAATTTTTTCTCTCTCTCTAAAATCACCTTCATCTTTACCAAAGATAGCCAAATTAAGACTCATTTGTTTGTAAAATAAATTTAATTGTATTAAACTTGGCCTGATTGTTTACATAAGTCCAGGCCTTTTAAAATATGCTTTGCTGGAACTGTTCATAAGGAATTGCCAGATTGAACTTTTAATTGCCTCTCGAGGCCAGGAAGCTGCACCAAGGACATGACATTAGATTCACCCTGTAATACCTATGAATTTGGGTGAATTTTTCTCTCCTTGAGGTTCCCAAAATTACCTTGAGGTTCTTGTGCCTGCCAGGAAGGAACTTTCCTTACTCACCTGGTAAAGCTGCTGGGAACCCTGAAGGCAAGGTACCAGGTTGTTTTTCCAAGGGGCTTTATGGCTCCATGAAGTCAA
This sequence comes from Balaenoptera ricei, assembly GCF_028023285.1. NCBI lineage: Eukaryota > Metazoa > Chordata > Mammalia > Artiodactyla > Balaenopteridae > Balaenoptera > Balaenoptera ricei. The sequence goes on along the minus strand of NC_082640.1, from coordinate 113,862,396 downwards.
CCTTAGTTCTTTAAAGCTGTCTGGTCACATCTAATTCTATGTATGTCTCTCTCAAATATGACAATCCAGTCAAAGCCCTGGTAATATAACCAATATTTCTTTTTTTTAAAAAATATTTATTTATTTATTTATTTTGGCTGTGCTGGGTCTTAGTTGCAGCACTCGGGATCTTTGTTGCGGCATGTGGACTTCTTAGTTACAGCATGTGGACTCCTTCCTTAGTTGCAGCATGTGGACTCTTAGTTGCGGCATGCATGCGGGGTCTAGTTCCCCAACCAGGAATTGAACGTGGGCCCCATGTGTTGGGAGCTCGAAGTCTTACCCACTGGACCACCAGGGAAGTCCCATAACCAATATTTCTAATTGTATCATGTTATAAGGAGAACAGATTCTTACTGAACTTATACAAATAACTATATTGCCATGAAAATAAGAGTACTCACTGAGTTTCCAAATTTTAGAGACATCAGGTAGGGAGAAAAAAGATAATTGTTTCGTCTTTGTTAAGCAGTTGTAAACTGTCATACCAGTAGTTTTTTGATTGGCAAACTTATGAATGCATATCATAATTTCTAAACCATACATTTCCTCATAACATAATGCTTTTTTTTCAATGTGGTACAAGACATGTTTTTAATAAATGTAAACTTCTTTAGTTTTTCTATAATAAGACAGAAGTAGGTAAACTTAGACTTCTTTAGCAGTTAATGTTTCAGTATTTTATCTTATTTGGAAGTGATCTAGACATTCAGTGAATCCCCATCATTTAACTTAGCAAAACTCCAAAGTTTTAAATTACTAAAAGATTTGGAGAAACCATTTTTAAGTGGACATACCATAAAACATAATAATTATTAAAGAGTTCACCTAAAAACTGCTATCCCATTTACATTTATTTAATTTACTTGTTTCCAACAATTAATGTTTAGATTACCCATGAAAACTTCCTGAGACATTAGACAAAGTCAACCATCATGCCAAGCTATTTTTCTTTTCTTTTTTTTTTTAAAATTAATTAATTTATTTATTTTTGGCTGCGTTGGGGCTTCGTTGCTGTGCGTGGGCTTTCTCTAGTTGTGGCGAGCGGGGGCTACTCTTTGTTGCGGTGTGCGGGCTTCTCATTGTGGTGACTTCCCTTGTTGCAGAGCTCAGCTCCTAGGCATGTGGGCTTCAGTAGTTGCAGAACGTGGGCTCAGTAGTTGTGGCACGTAGGCCCTAGAGTGCATGGGCTTCAGTAGTTGTGGCATGTGGGCTCAGTAGTTGTGGCGCACGGGCTCTAGGGCACGCAGGCTTCAGTAGTTGTGGCTCGTGGGCTCTAGAGCGCAGGCTTAGTAGTTGTGGCGCACGGGCTTAGTTGCTCCATGGCATGTGGGATCTTCCCAGATAAGGGATCAAACCCGTGTCCCCTGCATTGGCAGGCGGATTCTTAACCACTGTGCCACCAGAGAAGTCCCTGTGCTTAATTTTCTTTAAGCCAACTAAATGGAGCTCTTTTACAGATTAATTTTGGCAATACCACTTGGAGGTAGAAAATACCACCCATCTATAACACATGTATATAGACATATACAAACACGCAAACAGACACAGAGACCCCATAGTCCCATTTCAAAATTTCAGCCATGAATTGGGTACAGTTATACAAAATCCACTCAATTGGGTTTCTGGCAGGTGGAACAAATCAGGGTCACCTGTTTAAGTGGATTTCCAAGGAAAAAAGAAACTGCAAATCCATCAGTTAATTACCATACTGAGCTCCTACATTGAGTGGAGGTGAGGCATTATTTATACAGAGTCTTGGAAGAGATTAAAGGCTAGTGAAAAGATGGGTGTACAACAAATAATTACAATATAATGTGATGACAAAAGAATGTACCACACAAGAGAAAGGTGCCTCAGAGTTGGGACAGGAGTGCTAGGGAAGGTTCCCAGACTGAGCTGAGTCTGGAAAGGTAAGTAGGCAGTCTCCAGGTGGACATACAATAGAACAGCCAGCTAGAGGGAAGAGCATGGGCAAGACTTGGAGTCAAGAAAGAAATGAGTCGTTGGAGAAAAGCAAGTACTTCTGTGTGGGTGAGGCCTAGGAGAGAGACGGGAGATAAGGCAGAAGAGGTGAGTACGAGCCAGATCGTGAAGGATTCTACACATCATGCAGAGAAGAGCAGACTTCATCCAAGGAACCACCGAAGGAGTTTGTGCAGTGGAGTAACATGATTAGTTTCACATTTGAGTGAAGAAGACCGTGACACTTGAAGCAGGGAGACGAGTCAGCAGGCTAAGCATTTTTCCAGGCCAAAGAGGTGGTGGCCCAAAATAAAAACGAAGTTACAAGGTGACCAAAACAAGAAAGGATTAGAAGTAGAATCAGCCGGCCGTGTCGACTGATTGACTACTAAGAGGAAGAAATCTAGTTGATCTACAAATCAAAATTAAAGAAGTTTCAAATGAAATATGTTTCTACTTAACTGTCTCCAGCATTTGTGTTGAGCAGTTACCAATGCTTTCTCTCTATTTCTGCCTTCCACGTCCTCTCCAAATCCCTGAGATGCTGAGCAGGTCTTTGGTTGGAAGTCTTCCTCAGGGTGGTTACCCCAGGATGCTGGTCAAAAGCCCGCTCTGGAACAGAAGGGGAGTGGGACCCTGGGGAAGCCTTATATAAATGAGAATCACAGCACTTTGTTCGTTCAGCAAACATTTATCAAGGGCCATGATGTGCTCGATACTGTTCTTGGCCCTGAGAATTGGAGCATGAGATAGCTGGAATTTTTTAGGCCTGGGCTGGAAAAGTAATGAGTAGGAACTAAAGGGGGCTCCCCCAGGTAGCACCGCATGCTGTGTCCTGTCTCCCCTGCTTTCCCTGTGTCTTCCGTTTTTCTCTTCTCCCCCACCCCAGCTCAGGAGCCGTGTTTAGCTAATGCTGAAGAATTACTCAGCTCTTGGAAATTGCTGAGCTGGGTGTTTGGGCTTCTTGGCTGAACTAAGTACTGGATGGTGATTCAGCAGAAACTTCAGGTCCAACAACTGGCAGGGAGGGATCAGGATAAGAAGGAAGAGTAAGAGGAGCCAGGAAGGGAAGGGAAGGGGGTGGGGCAGCATGGGCAGGCGCTTAGCTGGAAGTGTCCGGGTCGAGCTGTGTGAATCAGGATGTCCAGAAGCTCCAGAGCGTCTGTGCACCCCTCCTCCGCTGCTTGTTTGTCCTTGGAGGAGAGAGGCCCTTCCAAAGGTTCAGCACATCTCTCCTTAGAGGGCCTTCTTAGATTTCTAAAACATTGCCAGTGCTTCAAGATGAAAAGGGCTGGAGAAGGGAAAACTTGCTGTAGTCTGGTAGGTAAGATCTGTTTCAGAGCCCCACTGTGCACCTTACAGGAGCTGGAATCAGGGCTTAGTTTATAGGGAAGAGCTGCTTTGACTTTGTTGTTGTTGTTGCTTTGTTCTGATGTTTTTGTCTTTCACCAGTCAAGTTATTTACTCATACAATAATGCCAGCCTTTGTTGTGGGTAGGCAGAGACTTGAGACTTTATAACTCGGCTCCTGATCCCATATGAAAAATGTCTTGGCCCTGGGTGAGCCCGGAAGGATTCTAGAGAGCTGGCTCTGTGTCTCTACTCCTACCTCAATTTCCTCCCAGGCTCTCTGAGGCCTATGAGGAGGAAAGATAGCTCAGGCTGGCCTGTGTGGGCAGAACTGGAACCTTATCCAAGTCTCAGGATTGTGTGCCTTAGAACTCAGATAGGGCTCCGGTGTTTTCTTTGCCTATCAGTGCCTTCTGGCAGCCGGCAATGGTTACCTCCTAGATCTGGAACCGGCTGAGGTTAGGCAGGCTAAGGGAAGCAGCGTTTCCACAATTAGAAACACGTGCCCAGTTCCTTCTAAGGAGCCGCCTCCAGCCTATCACAGAGGCAAGTGCTGCCACACCCGCCGCGGCAGGCGGCGAGCTCGCGCGCTGCTGGGCGCAGGCACCACCCTGAGGACTGGTCGGAGGGGCATCACCTCGCCCCTTTTGCTCCAGGTCCAGAGGGAGGGAGTCAGGGGGAGCTGGCCAGAGCATGGCAGATGGCGGAGGAGTGCATGCCCCAGCAAAAGGGGAGACTAATAAACCAGCGCTTCTGGCTGGCACATGACCCAGGTGAAATTTATAGCTGCTTCAGAGGGCTGGGGAACTCCATCCCGGAAAGGTGCTTATTTTGAAGCTCTGGAGGGGAACAGGGTGTTCTGATTTCTACCAAGTGGCATCACTAGTTTCCCTTTCAGCAGCTATCTGCTTTAATACATTCCATCTTTCTTTTTTCTGTCCTGGCCTTCTCTCTCTATTATGCTCCTTTCAAGCTCGCTCGCTCTCACTCGTAATGGTGTGTATTGTTCCTCCTCTTCCTTCCTCCCCCGTGTTGTCTCTCATGCTCACTCTTTTCCTCTGTTCTTCACCATCTGTCTTTATGGACTTTGGCAAGTCTGGGCATTTTTACTGCCTGTTTTCTCTTATCTGAAAAAACAAAGCCCTGGTTCTGGAAATGCTAAAGGAAAACAAGACTTTCCAAGCTGCCTCCAGTTCACTCCTAGGAATGAGCCAGCAATACCAAGAAATCCAAATGGAGTTCCTGGAGTTGGAGGGAAATCTGATGGTGACATTGATAAGGGACCAGAGGAGGGGACACAAGGCAGAAAAGCAAGTCTGCTTGTGGGAAATAATTTTCCAAAACCCTGGGGGCGATGAACACAACGCTCCTGGATCCTGAGGGGCGGCCATCCTGGTCTTCCCCTTTTTCACACTGGCATCTTACTTCCTGCCGCCCAGAAAGCAATCTGGCCAGCATCTTCAGATGACAGACTCAGAGCCCCTAGTGGCACTGTCAGCAGTGACCATAGGTACCACTGACAGGAGCAAGGGAGAGAGAGGATGTGGGAATGGGAGAAGGGAAAGAAGGGTGATGTGCATATGGTACAAGAAAGGCTGGTGTAGTGGCAGAATAAGCAACTGGGAATTGGTGGGGGTGGGGGAGCAGGGGGCCCAAGGGGGGCAGTCCTGTCTTTGGCACTAATAGCGGGGGTCTTCACTCACATATAAGATGAGGTTCTGGGTCTCTCTGACTGCCCATGAGGCTGGAAATGTGCCTCTGGGTACTAGGGTGCAGACCTCTCCCTCCAGTACCAAGAGCTGTCTGCAAATGAGCCCCAACCAGGTCATTCTAATCAGCACTGTTCTTATAACAATCAATCCAGCCTCCTGGGCTTCCCTGGTGGCGCAGTGGTTAAAAATCCGTCTGCCAATGCAGGGGACACGGGTTTGAGCCCTGGTCCGGGAAGATCCCACATGCCATGGAGCAACAAAGCCCACGAGCCACAACAACTGAGCCTGCATGCCACAACTACTGAAGCCCGTGCTCCTAGAGCCCATGCTCCGCAACAAGAAAAGCCACCACAATGAGAAGCCCGCACACCACAACAAAGAGTAGCCCCCGCTCGCTGCAACTAGAGAAAGCCCGTGCACAGCAACAAAGACCCAACACAACCAAAAATAAATAAATAAAAATCCAGCCCCCTATCCAAATGGCCCCTTCCTGACTTTCACCCGTCAGACCAGACCAGTGTGGTTCATGGAGCAGAAGCTGGCTTGGTGAAAAGAATGAGTTTGGTTTGGGGACCCATGTGGGAAAGTGTTCATTGGCCCTCTGATGAAGACACAAAATGACCCTTTGCCAGCCCAACTCAGCAAGAAGCCAAAGTCTTGTGTCCAGAAGCAAGGGAGGACCTGAAGACGGTCATCCAGTGGTCACTGAGGGATAGCCTGTGCTTTGTGAGCTTTCTCGGGGGAAGGAGAAGAAGCCATGATATGTACCCTGCACCCAACTCTGCCTAGCATCACTGGTACTTGCCCTCCCTGCTTCATGGGGCTGTCCCACGATGTAAAAACCCTGATATTTACTCCCTAGGGAAGAACAATGGCTCCTGTGCACACTTGGTATTTTCTGACTAGATTTGTTCATCTATCCATCCTCTATTCAGTAAGCGTTAGCACCTACTGTGTGCCAGGCAGATACAGGAGACCTCAAGATCACCCTGGCCAGCAGAGTGTTGTTAATGGCTGTGTGTACTATTGGCTGCAGAAGAATAGGGAAGTTTCATTCTTCTCTGGGCCCGATGGGTAGAGCAGGCGCAGCAACAACAGCATTCCTTGCTTTCTGTAGGACATTCCGTCCTGCAGAATGGGTGGTGCAACTGTCTTGTGGAGACCAAGGCACAGGGACAAGCTTGAACATCTGGGCTCCTGGTTCAGTGCCTCGGCCTTATGCTTACCAGCCCCATAGTCCCCTAATCCACCTTTGTGCCCACACTTTCAGACAGCTTGGGTTGAAGGACCCCAGAGCAGGTAATTTGTGGATGAGTATCCTCCTGAGAAAAAGGTTGAAACAGATGAGAAACTGAGGCAAAGGGTCAGGAATAGAGGAAGAAGCAAGAAGGGAGAAGCAATGCAACAGTGCAAGATAGGTCCTGATGTGTGATACGGCGTCTCCGAGACCCTCCAAACCGTCCCCTTTCCCATCCACTCTGCTTTGCTGCCAGTCGTCAGCATTATCCTGAGCAAGTCGTGGCCTCTTTTTGAGTTCTAGTTTCTTAGCGTATGAACAATAAAAATGACCACAACATTTTATACAGCAGCACACAGGTTACAGAGCATCCTCGTGGGATTGAAATGGACCACACTTCCATCTTACAGAGAGGGAGGGGAGGTTCAAAGAGTTTGACTGGCTTGTCCAGAGAGTAAGTGACCATGCCGGGAAGGGCATCATGGCCATTGGGTTCTTCAAGTTCTAAGTTGTCTGATTCTTAGTCCGCCCAGGCTGCCAGGTCCCTCCAAGGGAGCCATCTCTGCCTCCATCCCTCCAATTTGCTCAACCCCACCGGCACCGTTACCACTTCACTCCATATACAAGCTGATCTGAGCTCTACTTGCTTGCTGTGCACTTGAAAAAGACACCAGAAACCCACGTGGTCCTCCACCCGCCAGGTGTTGCCGGGTAGAGGTGAGGGAAAGAGTGATAAAGTCACAGCCCTGGCTCTGTGAAGTTTGTAGGGACTTAAGACCAACCCCACAATCCCCTAATCCATCCTTAAAATTTTCTGAAGGAAGATTTATTTATTTATGCTAATGACTCACTGGTGTTCTGTTTCAAAATGGACTAGAGAGATTGATTTTCAATTGCCTCTTTTACCGATAGTCTTTAATGTATTAATTTAAGGTAAAATTTCCCCCCAAATGTTGTTCCTATTCTTCCCTTCCAATACTCGTAATCCTTGGAGCTCGTGTGCCTCACCTCTGCCACTCCGTGGGGTGAACTCCACCTGGGGAAGCCGCAGAGCACTGGGCGTCATCCACGACAAGACTGCACACAGTGGGGCCACTCTTTACCGTCTGCCGGGAGGAATGATCTCAGACTCTGGACTCCTGAGTTTGTTCATCTCTTGGCTTTCCATCGTGATATCTTTTTATGGCCTTTGATTGTAGCCTCTGGTCTGTAAAGTTAGGAGACCAACAAAACTCTGGGGGCAGAGAACAAAGGACTCGTGTCTGTGAACATTGCGGCACTCCGCCTGCCTCGCGAGAGGTTTGTAACTCTTGGGCCTGTGGGTGTCTGTGCATCTGGGTTGCATACATGGAGGGGAAGCTGGGATTAGATGAAGGAGGGGTATGGGGAGTCTTTTGCCCTGAATTTTTCTGAGAGGAAAAGCACAGCTTGAGTTACCCTAGGGCGTGCCTGTTTACTACTGTATTGAGTTACGGAGGGGAGGAAGAGGAGGCAGTGACTCTCTAGCCATAGGATCTGGGTGTGTGGAAGAGCTGAGATGCTGTCATGTGGTGCATGTGATGTGGAAATTCGCCAACCAGGTCAGCACATTGGTGACCTCACTTTCGCTGCCCGCTCCTAGAGCTCCTCCCTCCTTCCCTCCACTTGGTGTCCTGCAAGGCCTGTGACACACACTCCTTTGGGGTCCCAGTGTGTGCTGCCTGGTTGCCATTTTTTTTTTTTTAATAAATTTATTTTATTTATTTACTTATTTTTGGCTGCGTTGGGTCTTCGTTGCCACGCGCAGGCTTTCTCTAGTTGCGGTGAGCGGGGGCTGCTCTTCGTTGTGGTGCGCAGACTTCTCATTGCGGTGGCTTCTCTTGTTGCGGAGCACGGGCTCTAGGCACACGGGCTTCAGTAGTTGCGGCATGTGGACTCAATAGTTGTGGCTCTCGGGCTCTAGAGCGCAGGCTCAGTTGTTGTGGCGCACGGGCTTAGTTGCTTTGCGGCATGTGGTATCTTCCCAGACCAGGGATCGAACCCGTGTTCCCTGCATTGGCAGGTGGATTCTCAACCACTGCGCCACCAGGGAAGTCCCTGCCTGGTTGCTTTTAAAAAGCTTTCCTCTTGAAGGGTATGCCCCCTGCTTTCTGGTCTTTCTGTGTGGTGTCTGGCCCTGTATTCGTTTCCTATTGCTGCTGTAACAAATTACCATAAACTTAATGGCTTAAAACTACACAAATTGGGACTTCCCCGGTGGCGCAGTGGTTAAGAATCTGCCTGCCAATGCAGGGGACACGGGTTCGATCCCTGGTCCGGGAAGATCCCACATGCCGTGGAACAACTAAGCCTGTGAGCCACAACTACTGAGCCTGCGCTCTAGAGCCCACGAGCCACAACTACTGAGACCGTGTGCCACAACTACTGAAGCCTGCACGCCTAGAGCCCATGCTCTGCAACAAGAGAAGCCACCACAATGAGAAGCCTGTGCACCACCACATCGAAGAGTAGCCCCAGCTCGCCACAACTAGAGAAAGCCCACGCTCAGCAACGAAGACCCAATGCAGCCAAAAATAAATAAATAAATAGATAAATTTATTTTAAAAAAAATTTTAAAACTACACAGATTTATCACCTTACAGTTCTGGAGGTCAGAAGTCCTAAACTCAAGGTGTCAACAAGGCTGTGTCCCTTCTGGAGGCTCTCCTTTGCTTGTTTCCTTGCCTTTCCCAGCTTCTAGAGGCCCTCTATATTCTTAGGCTCATGGCCCCTGTTTCCATCTTCAAAGCCAGCAGCATAGCATCTTCAAATCTCTCCCTCTCTCTCTCTCTCTTTTTTAATTGAAGTATAGTTAATTTACAATGTTGTGTTAGTTTCTGGCGTACAGCAAAGTGATTCAGTTATATGGATACTTTTTCTGATTCTTTTCCATTATAGTTTATTACAAGATATTGAAAAAAAAAGATATTGAATACAGTTCCCTGTGCTATACAGTAGGACCTTATTGTTTATTTTATATATAGTAGTGTGTATATGTTAATCCCAAACTCCTAATTTATCCCTCTTCCTCCCCTTCCCCTGTGGTAACCATAAATTTGTTTTCTGTAAACATATGGAACGCTTCACGAATTTGCGTGTCATCCTTGCGCAGGGGCCATGTTAATCTTCTCTGTATCATTCCAATTTTAGTATATGTGCTGCTGAAGCGAGCACTCAAATCTTTCTCTCCTTCTGACTTCTGTTTTCCATCATCACATTTCCTTTGTAACTCTGACCTTCCTGTCTCCCTGTTATAAGGATTCTTGTGATGACATTGGGCCCACTCAGATAATCCAGGATAACCTCCCCACCTGAAGATCCTTAATCACATTTGTAAAATTCCAATTGTAAGGTAACATTCACAGGATTAGGATGTTGACATCTTTGGGATGGCGATTGTTCTGCCTACCACAGGTCCCATGAGTTCTGGTGTCATTGTCAGGGGGAGAAGTGAAGGAGAAGCTTCATGACTCCCCAGGGGTCGGAGTCTGAGGATCAGAGCTGACCTGGGGTGAGGGGTACCCTCTCTTAGGGAGCAGGAGCTTACCCACCCTCTCCACGGTAGACACGTTCCAGGTCAGCCACGGGATCTGCACTGTCATGACTCTGACAAGGACTCTGCATCTCTGCCAGTTCTGCAGCTTTTCCAGGGCAGGAAGCGTTGAGCCCACCTCTCCTACTTGGCAGTTGCTAGGCCCTGGGCTCTGGGCAGCTTACGAGATTTCTGAGTTCTGAGTCCCCTCCTCCTGCCTGCCTCATTTTTTTTGTCTCCCTCCCATTACGTTGACAATAAGCTTTTCAAACTGGGCAGATTAAGTAACCAACCCCTGACTTCAGCATCTTCTTGAAGTCTCATCTTCTTGATGAGAAGATGAGACTTTTCACCCACGCCCCACCCCCACCCCCAGCTTTTTTTTAAAGCCAGGAAACAGAAAGAAAAAGAGAGGAGAAAATGCCCAAGAAATACACAGAAGGCTGGTATTCCATGGGGCTGTACCACCCCCATGGCCAGATTATAATGGACAAGGACCAGAGTCTTATGCCTTCTTGTTTATTTTGTCCAGCTAGCCCCAAATTATAAAATCCTCTGTATTGCTAGGGTCTTCCCCACCTACAAGAAGCATCTCTGATTTCCCTGGGCTGGGCTAGGGGCTCCTCACAGATGCCTGCCAGGTTCTATGAAGAGCTGTACTGTCACCATATTGCTTTGTGATCATCTTTTAGCTCATCCATCTCCCCTCTTACAGTGTCAACTTCCTGAGAACAGGAAGGGACTTGTGTCTTATTTATAACTCCCCGCACCAGAGTATCTAGCACTTGTAGGCTCTTCATAGATGGTGGCTGGATGGATGGATGGTTGGATGAAAACCCTCACATCTCAAGCTGCAGTGGCCACTGATCCCCATCTACATGTGGCTTCCCTGAGGTCACTGTATCTCAAGCATGCAGAACTCAAGATCTGGCTGAGAAGAGGGTGGGGACATAGACCTCAGCAACAGAAGGGGCGCTGGGTACAGACAGACAGAGGCAGGACGCCTGAGCAGGGCAGGGGCTTGGCAAGTGTTGCCTTCACTCACTGACCTTTCCTCTCCGGATGGAGCTCGGGTTTCAGCCTGCTGTGAGGGACGCTATCCTGTGGTACCAGGAGACTGAAAGTACCCTTTTTCCCCTCGGTCACATGCTGTGATCACCCAACTGCAGGGCAAAGGGTCAGACAGGGCCTGCAGCCGTTGTCCAAGGAGATTAGTGTCACAGGCAGCCGGTCTCCTCCACCCTAGTCTCAGGATATCTGTTTTATGTCTGAAAGATCCCCGAAAAGGCTAAAGGTCAAAGATTAGTCAAGGGCTGGGTTCTTGTGTGTATAGGCTCAGGCAGGACAGAAGACACCCACAGTAAGTTAATTTGACAAATTGTCCCTTCCTCAAACATCTCGATTCCCCCAGGAACACTGTGGAGAAGTCTTTCTGGCTGCCTGGATAAGGTCCCTTTGTGTTTTCTATGCCAGCACACAGGAAGGTGACCACATTCCTCCTCCCCGCCCTTGCCCTCTCCTCCCCTTGGTTAGGATGGTTTTCTTCTCTGCGTGATGAGATCATGATCTGGGTCCTTATTCTGTAATCCTTACCTATCCTCGAGCCACAAGGGTGTTGTTTCCTAATCTTCCTTTCATAGATCAGTCTCCTTTACCCTTTAGTCATTATTGTTTGTATCTGTTTGAACTTCTGGGTCCCAGGGGCCTGGCCTTGTACCCAGTGGCCCTGGGGAGAAGTTGAGATTACAGGCCCAGTTGCTTGGAGTGATTTAGGTTGAACTGTTACCAGGCATGTGATCCTGAAATCCTTATTGAATTGAGCAAGATAGGGGCTTCCCTGGTGGTGCAGTGGTTGAGAATCTGCCTGCCAATGCAGGGGACACGGGTTTGAGCCCTGGTCTGGGAGGATCCCACATGGCCGCGGAGCAACTAGGCCCGTGAGCCACAACTACTGAGCCTGCGCGTCTGGAGCCTGTGCTCCGCAACAAGAGAGGCCGCGATAGTGAGAGGCCCGCGCACGGCGATGAAGAGTGCCCCCGCTTGCCGCAACTAGAGAAAGCCCTCGCACAGAAACGAAGACCCAACACAGCCAAAAATAATTAATTAATTAATTAATTAATTAAAAATGAATGTCTGCTTATAAAAAATATATATATAAAAAATATATGAAAAAGACACAGTCCGCCCTCCTAGTCTACAAGGAGACAGAGAAAAAGAAACAGATAATTGTAATACAAAGAAATAAGTGCCAACCTTATTAACAAAGTGGTCTGGGAGTAGAAAGGAGAGACGAACTTTGTTCCTTGCCTACAAAACGCAGCTGATACATCTTACCTGGCAGGCACCTTGTCAGGAATAAATAAAATAATAAAGACTCACGGATCAGGTGACATTTGAGCTGGATCTTGAAAGCTGAGGAGTTTGCCAGGTAGAAACAGCTCAGGGAGGAAGGTTACAGATGGATAATAATGTCAGGTCCTTACCCTGCAGAAATGTTCTCAGAATCAAGTAAGGTTGGAAAGTACTTGAAAAGTAAAAGCACAGTTTCTGGATAAGGTAATGATATAACTTGATCAGCTGTTCAAGTGAAGTCAGAGGCCTGATTAGAGGCTTGAGAAGAGAGGGAGTCTCGTGCTTTTACACGTATGGCTTGTACCCTTGGAGGACTAGGGGGCGTCCTGGTCACTATTTCAGGGGAAAGGGAAGCAAGAGGATTTTAATTTTTTTTTTAATTTATTTATCTTATTTATTTATTTTTGGCTGCTTTGGGTCTTTGCTGTTGCGCGCCGGCTTTCTCTAGTTGTGGCGAGCGGGGGCTACTCTTCGATGCGGTGCGCGGGCTTCTCATTGCGGTGGCCTCTCCTGTTGCGGAGCACAGGCTCCGGTGCGCGGGCTTCAGTAGTTGTGGCACACAGGCCCAGCAATTGTGGCTCGCGGACTCTAGAGTGCAGGCTCAGTAGCTGTGGCGCATGGGCTTAGTTGCTCCGCAGCATGTGGGATCTTTCCGGACCAGGGCTCGAACCCGCATCCCCTGCATTAGCAGGCGGATTCTTAACCACTGCACCACCAGGGAAGCCCAAAGATTTTAATTTTTTTCCCACATTCTCAAGTACTTCATAACCACCAGGAAGTTGGGTTCCCACAGCCCCTGGTCTCCCATAAGTTGCTTAAGGAGTGTGGCAGTAAAACTGTCCTACAGCTCAGCCTCTAAGCTCTCCGCCAGCCCTTGGAGGTTCCACATTGTTGGCGTCTCTGTGGGAGCCCTGTGACTCCAAGCCCTCCATGCCACCAAAGAAGATATAGGGATGGTGGCAAATAAGCACATGAAAACATGCTCAACAGCATTAGTCTCTAGGGAAATGCAAACCAAAACCTCAGTGAAATACCACTACACATCCTTTAGAATGGTCAAACTTTTTTTTGTTTAATATTCCATTTTATATGTGTACCACATCTTTTATTTATTTATTTATTTTATTTTGTCTGTACTGGGTCTTAGTTGTGGCCTGCAGGTTTCTTAGTTGCAGCATGCATGCGGGATCTAGTTCCCCGACCAGGGGTTGAACCTGGGCCCCCCTGCATTGGGAGCGTGGAGTCTTACACACTGGACCCCCAAGCAAGACCCTAGAATGGTCAGACTTTTGAAGCTGACAATACCAAATGCTGGCAAGGATGCAGGCAACAGGACTGTGCATTGCTGGTGGGAATGCAAAATGATATAACCGCTTTGGAAAACAGTTTGGCAATTTCCTATAAAGTCAAACACGTTCACCATATGACCCAGAATCCTATTCCTGGATATTTACTCAAAAGAAATGAAAACTCCCCTCAAAGACCTCTATGATCCACTCAAAGACTTCTGTGCAAGTGTTTATTGCAACTTTATTTATAATAGCCCCAAACTGGGAGCCACCCAAATGTCTATCAGCCGGTAAATAGAAAACTAATACGTTCATGTAATGGAGTACTACTTGACAATAAAAAGGAACTATTAATATACATAGCAACATGAGTGGATCTCAGAAGTACCATGTTAAGTGAAATAAGCCAGACACAAAAGGCTAGATACTGTATGATTCCATTTATGTGACATTCTGGAAAAGGGACAGAAAGCAAATTGGTGGTTTCCAGAGGTAAGGGAAAGGGACTGACCTCAAAGGAGTACAATATACAAGAGAACTTTCTGGGGTATTGGAAATGTTCTATATAGAGGGTGTGGTAGTGATTAAACAATACATTTGTCAAATCTCATCAAACTGTACACTTAGAAAAATGAATTTTACTAAATGTAAATTATAACGTGATACACCTAAGTAACAAAGGATTCCCCTAAACCTTGTTGCCCTAAAATCAGGTTCAGGAAGATGACATCCAGGATCCTACCAGCTGTTCAGGTCTCCTCTTGAACATACAATATCTTGAAAACAGAGCCCACACTCATGCCCTGATGAGAGGCTTGATTTTTCCCCAAAGCCAGCGCCCACACTTCCATGCTCAACTTCTGGCTTCCAGCCCTGGGCAAGGGCATGTTCTGACCAAGCTCTAATTTGTGGCACGTAATCCCCATTTGTAACCCAACCTACTATCCTGGCCAAAGTTTCTGGACACTGGGGCTGAGTTTGCGGCATTTTTGGCTTGCCCGTTACAGTCTCATCATCAGGAGCGAGGAGCGTTTCTACTTCTGTGCAGAGGGGTCCTGTAGCCTCCTTATGGCCCTGAGGGTATGTTTGGGGGTCTGTCATTTCAGTGCTCCTCACATGGGTCAACTGCTCCAGTGTGCGGTGGGCCACCCGGGTTCAAGACGTTTTCACAGCTGGGAAGCTCCTGGCCCTGGGCCTGATCATCGTCATGGGAGTTGTACAGATCTGCAAAGGTGGGTGTCATCGGAGCTTGCCACCCCTTGTGTGTACACACACACCCCACACTATCTTTGGATGTGTACACACCCTGAGATGTCCCAGTTCTCTCCTTGAATGACTTTTCTTCTTCACTTGCTTGACAAAGGGGACGAGAAACCATTTTCTCCACTGTGGCCGGGAGCTGGGCACGCCCCCCTGGTGTGCAGAGTTCAGTCCTCCCATGCTGATCTCACGGCTCCAGCACAGGTAGATGAAGATTCCAGATTTCTGGAATACTACTGCCCTTTTGTCCCAGCTCCAGGGAAGCTCTTTGTATCGTATATTTTATCTTGTCCATATCTTAAAATGGGAGACAGAGGAGCTTTTTATACGTTTCAAAATTACTCATAATCTCTACAGGAGAGAGCTCTGCATTCCTGGGGCCCCTGCCAACATTCCCCATTGGATTTGGCCCTTTCCAAGCCCGAGCCTGTATTTGGTTTCCATGGGACCTGTGGCAGCACTAGACTCTGCCCAATGTCACTGGCTCCTGGAGAAAATCAGATGACAAACAGGGAGACCTCCCACCCACCCACAAGCTCTGGAGGCGGTGTGGGGTGCCTGGATTTTGACTCCAGGAAACATAATTAAGCTTCGGCTGTATAACATGCCTAATTATCTTCATCCGTTGGATTAAATTCTTTAGCAGGTTGTATTGTTTTTGGGAACTCAGACTTAAAGAAATCACTGGGCTGTCTTTTCAAAGATAAAGACAGCCCAGTTTTTATTGGGACCTCCTAATCTGGTCCCAGTGCTTTCTCCTGATCACTCTCATCTCGTTATTTCCTGTCCAAATCCTCGATTATGGATGAAGATGTAAAGTGTGGTCAGCTACTCAGTATCTTACTATGACCTTAATCAGCAGCCTTTCTTGAGGACCCACTGTGTGCAGGATATTGTGCTGAGGGCTGGGAAGGCCATTGAAAAGCTCCTCGCTGAAGAATCCCTGTCTTCAGGAGATCTATTCCATGAAAGGGGAGACCAAACACACGCCTTAGGAAGAGACAGGAGGATATTGACAAAGAAAGCAGAACAAGCTTGAGCTAATAATAGCATCACGGAAGCTTATGTTTGAGGGTTTGTTGTTCTTGGTGCTTTCTCCATGAAAATGTACCAACTTAGGTATGAGGGAAGGTGATCAGGAGATTGCCAGTGACTCCAATCCTGCATCTCCGAATCTCCGAATCCCGGCAAGCCAGTTCCAATTTACCCTGCCCTGCCCAGTAACCTCCCCTGGCCTTTCTTTCCAAGGAACTCTGCCTTTTAAAAAAGGAACATTCAGAACTGTGCTTTGAACCTGAGCCGCCATTTGGACTCATCATTACCACGTCCTGGGGGGTCGTAGACCTCTACTTCTCTGCTACTTTTGGCCCCGCTTCTCCAACATGTGGCCTTCACTGGAGACCGGGGGCTGCCGAGTTCTGACGTGTCTCTCTGAGCAGCCTCCTGCCCCTGTGTCCACAGGACAGTACTTCTGGCTGGAGCCAAAGAACGCATTTGAGAATTTCCAGGAACCTGACATCGGCCTCATCGCGCTGGCTTTCCTTCAGGGCTCCTTTGCCTATGGAGGCTGGAACTTTCTAAATTACGTGACGGAGGAGCTTGTCGATCCCTACAAGTGAGTTGCAGTAGCCCAGCTCTCCCTCTCCCCCTTCAAAATCCATGGCACCTGCCACTGGAAAGAGGGAGCCACAGGTCCAGTGCCTACTTCTCCCCTCAGTCCCCTTCTGACCATGACCTGGTCTATCCTGAAGAACCAGTTCATTTCTCAGGAACTTAGACCATTTGTCACCCACCCTGCCAGGAGAAAAATGATCCAGTGACTATGCCAGAGCAGGTGAAAAGCTGAAAAACATGGTGCTGAGATAACACCACTGCCTTAGAGAATGAAATGTGCCCTGAGAGGATTCCAGGCATCTTACTCATCTGTCTCATGACAGGCAGGTCTTTGTATCTTGAGGTGTGTGTTCGGGGAGGGGTGGGGAGTGAATGGTGGACATTCTGGTCAGGAAGAGATCAACAGGTATGGAACATATTCCCAACCTAAGCTGTTTCGTTTCCTTTCGATTATCCTGCCCATATGGAGACAAAATCCACCCCCCAGGGAGAGGGAACATCGCAGAAGGCTGCAAGGACAACTTCGTGCAGAAAGACAGAAGGCACTCCCTGGACCCCATGACGAGGCAGGTGGTCCCAGGTGCCAGGCCTTCCCCCTCTCACCTCCTCTCCCTCTACAGGAACCTTCCCAGAGCCATCTTCATCTCCATCCCACTGGTCACATTTGTGTATGTCTTTGCCAATGTCGCTTATGTCACTGCAATGTCCCCCCAGGAGCTGCTGGCATCAAACGCAGTCGCTGTGGTAAGAAATCAAACTCGGGGAGGGATAAATTAGGAGTATGGGATTAACAGATATGCACTACTATATATAAAATAGATAAACAATAAGGACCTACTGTATAGCACAGGGGACTATACTCAATATCTTGTAATAACCTATAATGGAAAAGAATCTGAAAAGGAAGGTATTTATATCTTTATATATATAGATTATATATAAATGTATATATAGCTGAATCACTTTGCTGTACACCTGAAACACTGTAAATCAACTATACTTCAATTTTAAAAAAGGAAAGAAAGAAATCAAACTCACATGCCCTCAAACTGGGAATGGTAATATAGACTTGTGGGCTTAGCCCCCCTCGCTTTCCCCTGATCCATGGCTTTGTGGGACTGGAAGTCTTCTCAGGTCCTCAGGGCAGAAGCCACGTCTTCAGGTGCCCAGGAGCAATCGGATGGCCAGGATGTGATGGGCAACTACAACGGCAGAACTGAGTCATTGTCACAGACTGTATGGCCTACAAAACGGAAATATTTACTATCTGACTCTACAGAAAAAAGTTTGCTAACTCCTGATCTAGGGCACTTTAAACTTTTGTTTGTTTATTTATTTATTTATTTAGGCTGCGTTGGGTCTTTGCTGCTGCGCGCGAGCTTTCTCTAGTTGCGGGGAGCAGGGGCTACTCCTCGTTGTGGTGCGCGGGCTTCTCATTGTGGTGACTTCTCTTGTTGCGGAGCACAGGCTCTAGGCGCGTGGGCTTCAGTAGTTACGGCGCATGGGCTCAGTCGTTGTGGCTCACGGGCTTAGTTGCTCCACGGCATGTGGGATCTTCCCGGACCAGAGCTCGAACCCATGTCCCCTGCATTGGCAGGCAGATTCTTAACCACTGAGCCACCAGGGAAGTCCTTAGGGCACTTTAAACTTTAAATATGATGATTGTATAAAGGAGATGGGCTCCTCCTCAGAAAGACATAATCTTGCACAAGACTCGCAGTTTCTCTCTGCCTCCATATCCTCACCTGGACAACTTGACTCCTTCCCTCATTAGGGAAAAGCATATGCAGTTTGTGCTCTCTGGGGAGAGATCTTACAAGTCCAAGGCATTGGGGTCCTTGATATCCGGGAAAGACCTGGGAGCCATGCAATTCCCTCATGTGGCTTCACCTGGGCCACGGCCCCACCCTGCCACTGTCATCATGGGTCTAATCTCTGAAGACCATAAAAAAAGAGGCCCTCCACTGTCCCATGGCAGCCTGTTCACATGACCACTAACCCTCCCCAGCAAGACAGCTCTTACACACGACCCCTTCCTCATCATGTGCTATAAATTATATATAAATATAAATGTGCTATAAATCAAGCATGTACTTGGCTCAGAGAATGTAGAAAAGGCTGATTCCCCAACATTTTATATCCTTTCTTTTTTTTAAATAAATTTATTTATTTATTTATTTATTTTTGGCTGCGTTGGCTCTTCGTTGCTGCGCGCAGGCTTTTCTCTAGTTGCAGTGAGAGGGGGCTACTCTTTGTTGCAGTGTGCAGGCTTCTCATTGCGGTGGCTTCTCTTGTTGTGGAGCATGGCCTCTAGGCGCGCGGGCTTCAGTAGTTGTGGCTCGTGGGTTCTAGAGCGCAGGCTCAGTAG
This sequence comes from Balaenoptera ricei, assembly GCF_028023285.1. Classification (NCBI taxonomy): domain Eukaryota; kingdom Metazoa; phylum Chordata; class Mammalia; order Artiodactyla; family Balaenopteridae; genus Balaenoptera; species Balaenoptera ricei. Next base: position 113,843,660 of record NC_082640.1, on the reverse strand, counting down.
TTGTGGCACATGGGCTTAGTTGCTCCACGGCATGTGGGATCTTCCCGGACCAGGGATCGAACCCATGTCCCCTGCATTGGCAGGCGGATTCCTAATCACTGCTCCACCAGGGAAGTCCCTATATCCTTTCAATACATGAAGACTGGTCTGTAGCTTCACCACCTTTTCTTTCTTGGCCTACGTAGTGGTTTGTTCTTATCACTTCCCCCCCCGCCCCCACAATATCTTCTGTTTCTATGAATTAGGATTTATCTCTATTTTACAGATGGGAAAACTGAGGCTCAAAGATTAAGAACTTTGCTCAAGGTCTCACAGCTCCTAAATGTTGGGCTAAGATTTGAAACCCAGCCTGAGTCGCTCTAGCATAATGTACGCGAGGCCTGGACTCACACAGCTGGTTTCCGGTCCTGGCCCTCCACTTCCTGGGTGTGTGATCTTAGGCAAACTATTTAATTGCTTTGTGCCTCAATTTCATTATCCATAAAACAAGGATAGCAAATGTTAGTTGTTTATTGTTATTATCACCACCATACACAGTCTCATTCATTAGTTAATCAGTCCCAAACATTACTGAATCCCCAGTGTGTAGTCATCACCAAGGGAAGTAGGGGTGCAGGAGGGGCTGGGGCAGGGAAGCTGTGGTCCCTCCTCTCAAGGACTTTAGCCAGAGAGACTCAGCAGGGGTGGGTGTGGGAGGGAACATTCCCAGCAGTGACACACAGGTGGGAGGCTGTGACCTCTCCTTTTATGCTCACTCCTTGTTTTCTCTCCCAGACTTTTGGAGAGAAGCTCCTAGGGGTCATGGCCTGGATCATGCCCATTTCCGTCGCCCTGTCCACATTTGGAGGAGTCAATGGGTCCCTCTTCACCTCCTCCCGGTGAGTGCCGTCCAGGCCCTTCCTGGGCCAGAGGCCACTCTGCTGTGCATATTGCTCTGTGTATATGTGGGGGGCTTGTCTCCGTCAGCGGGGGTCTGTATGGGCAGCTGGGTGGTGACCTTGCAGGGGGTGATTGCTCACACGAGGGCGTGTGCGTGTGTCTGTGTGGACACGGAGGAGCCTGTGCTGCTCGTGTGGTGACGCACGACGTGTGTGGCTTTAGCTGCGGTGGCAGGAAGCGCCATCCCACCTCACGTCCAGAGGAGCAGAGGGCTGAGGAGTCCCCAGGCTGTGTGCTTGGCGACAGAACTGTGCCTTGCCTGCAGCCTCAGAGCCCCTTTCCCGCTTGCCTGGAAGCAGGCTGTGCTAGCTGGAAAGGAACCCCACTCTGAAAGGGACCAGGAGGGACCCGTGCCTGGGGCCTCTGGCTGGCCTCTCATGAAAGTTCTGGGCCCGGATTGCAGATGGAATGGGCTCATCTGAGCGCCCTGAGGGGGCAGGCTCCTCCCTGTTAAGCTGACAGGTGGCCGTAGGAGGCCCTGTGTGGCCACCCATGAGACGCGGGTAGGGGTGTGAAGTGAGATGGGTGGGGAAGAACGGGTAGGGGTGTGAAGTGAGATGGGTGGGGAAGAACGGAAGGAAAGCATTTGTCCAAAGCCACGTCCCCTACCCCAAACACTCAGGAAAGCCCGAAGCATGAATGGGCCCAGGCGTCCCCAGCCCCTGCCTGCACACATCCGGACGTCTGCCCCCTTCTTAATGTCCCTTTTTGCTGTCTCCAGAATGGGCAGTTGAGGCTGGCAGATGCTGGATGATTTCCATTGATGTAGTCCAAAGGGTCCTCCCAGCGTTCTTAGAAAGCCCCCCTCCTCCAAGGGCACAGTCCTACTCGAAAGATACAGCAAAAGCAGTGAGCCCCTGAATTCAGCTGCTTCCAAAGCCAACGTCACGTCAGGGAGGAGTTCCTGTGAAATGACAAGGGAGTGTCATGTTTTCAGGACCCAGGGCAAGAAAGAGGGAGTGTGGGCATCCCCCGTACCCCAGGACCCTCCGACACTCACCCACGGCAACCTCGTGTGCGTGTTACACAGGAGCAGTGACCACCTGGAGGCCCCAGCCGAGGGCAAGCGGTGGAAGAGCAGTGACCCATGAGGCTCTCTGGGATCTATTGAAGGAGAGTGACTGGCTCCAGTCGCTTTAGAGTGGGGTTTGTCCCTCGGGTAGGCCGAGCAGCGGTCTGCGTGCATGTGGTCCAGCTATGTGTGCATGCGAGAGGCAGCGGCCCGGTGCGCTCGGCCTCGGATTCAGAGGCACAGCTCACCCGGCAGGCCTCCTCAACTCATCTTTCCAGTTCCTTCCATCCTTCCTTCCTTGCTCCCTCCTTCCCTCCTTCCTTCCTTCCTTCCTCCCTCCCTCCCTCCCTTCCTCCCTCCCACCCTCCCTCCATCCCTCCCTCTTTCCTTCCTCTCTTCCTCCCTTCCTCCCTTCCTGCCTCCTTCCCTCCTTCTCTCTCTTACTCTTTTGTGGTTGGGGGTATGGAGAGGATGATCCTTCCTGAGTAGTGTGTGCGTGTGTGTCATGCTTAATGTCATGTCTCCTCTGTGGTCGGCTAGCTGGGCAAGGATTGTCTCTTGTGAACTTGACTTGCTAATACTGTTGGACCTGCCAACTCCACTTGGTCCTGGCTGCATGTGGAGGAGGGATGTGAACTTGGGACCCTGGCTATGTGCATGGTGAGGCCCACAGAGCACCTGGGGCTCCACTGGGTGCATGAGGCTGCACTGCAGAGGGGCAATGTCATGTGGCTGCATGAAACTAGTGACACAGGACGAGGTAGTTGATGATGGCAACTGGTGGTGTACATATGGGTACTTGGGACCATAATCGACTCCCATGCTTCTGAGGAGGCACAGCTGTTGGCTCCACTCTCCCCCATACACAAATCACAAAGTGACAGTTCCCTCAGACCACCCAGTGTGCTGATTCTGTTCCTTTCTGTCTGTGACCATCCCCTTCCTCTCAATGCTTAGGTGCTCCTTTCCCTACAAAATCCTAGAAAAAAAGGAAAAGTGGCCTAATTTCCAATGAAAAGTGGCCTAATTTCCTAACAGCTTACAGTATTCTCTTTTTTTCTTGGGAGAGGAAAGAAGAAGAAGGCTGCTCTTTATGTTAAAATTTCTCTTTTTAAAAATAATTTGTAAACATCAGTATCCTGGTCGTGATACTGTAGTATAGTTTTGCAATATGTTACCAATGGGAGAACTGGGTGAAGGATACATAGGGTCGCTCTGCATTGTTTCTTACAACTGCATGTGAATCTATGATTATCTCAAAATAAAATTTTAATTTTTTTAACTTAAAAAATAATTTTGGGGGAATTCCCTGGCAGTCCAGTGGTTAGGACTCCCTGCTTTTCACTGCTGAGGGCCCGGGTTCGATCCCTGGTTGGGGAACTAAGATCCTACAAGCTGCCACGTGGTGCAGCCAAAAAAAAAAAAAAAAATTTATTCTAATTATAAGTTTCCTGTCTATTTTAAAATTTTTTTAATTTATAAAATCTAAGAAAGAAAATTTAAGTTACTAATAATTCTACCACCCAGAGGTAATTGGTTGATATTTTAATGTTTTTACATGTCTGTAAATAATATCTTAGTTAATAGGAATCATACTGTATGGAATCGTACAGTTTTCTATCTTGCTTTTTTCATTTAATGTTATATTGTGAGCATATTCTCACACAATCAATCTTTTTTTTCAAAAACATTATGTCTGCATAATATTCCATTTTATAGGTATACCATAATTTATGTAATCATCTACTTTATGTCATTTAGGGTATTTCCAATCTTTTTTATCATCACAATATCTTTGTATGTACACCTTTCACTAACTCTATTCATTTCTTCAGGATTTTTGGGGAGAATAGAATAAGTAGCTTACGGATATAAATGTTCAGGTGTAATTTACATACAATAAAATACACAGATCGTAAGTGTTCAGGTTGATGAGTTTTGACAATTGTAGACAACCATGTAACTACCACTCAAAACAAGATATAGAACATTTCCACATATCCCCCAAGTTCTCACGTGTCCCTTCCTGGTCTACCACCCATTCCCCACCCCACAAAGGCAGCTACTTCCTGAGTAGGATAGGCATGTTTTTAAGGCTTTCCACGTACAGTTTAGTCCCCATGTCTCAAAGAACCTATATCCCTTGAGGAGGAAGGAGGCACATTTTTAAAGGGATTAAGGCTTTAGGCAAAGGAGAGAGGCTACTCCTACAGCGCTCCAGGTTTTGTGAGAGACCCACAGAGTGACAGCACAGTCATCAGTAACCCCAAGCCACCCAGACCACACTCAGGGTCTCCACACTCCAGAATCCATCCACTTATCCACTGACTGCCTCTGGTTTGCCTGCACCTGCCTTGTGAACGTGGGTCATTTGACTAGTGGGCTGGAAGGTGTGCACGAGAAGGCAGGTACCTGGCTGGAGGGGGGATGCTCCTGTGTGGGCAGAGGTGGGCATGGATGAGGGAGCCGGACTAGGGAGGAAGCATCTTTGGATGGTCCATGGGCCATCGCAGGCTGACCTGCTTTTCTCTCTGCCAGGCTGTTCTTTGCTGGAGCCAGGGAGGGCCACCTTCCCAGTGTGTTGGCCATGATCCACGTGAAGCGCTGCACCCCAATCCCAGCCTTGCTTTTCACAGTAAGGTTCCCTCCCTCTGCCAGCCCTACACACACCCTCCCTCTTTGTGCTGCTTTGAGCTGGGAGTTTACAGTTCCCACACACGCCCCTGTCACCCTTGTGCTCCTAGGTTTCTCTGGGCCTTAAGTAATCTGGCAAATGGTATACATGGGCCTGATTAACATCAAGAGATATAGCAAGGAAAGACCCTGAGTCCTGAAATACCTTAAGGTTCATTCTCCTGAAATACCTTAAGGTTCCCAGGCTGGCTCATTCCATTCTCCCATACTTTTGGGTCAGACTGAAGTGGCTGCTTCAAGATTCTACAACCTCACAAAGAAACTTCTTTCTTGGCTCCCCCTGCACCTGTTACCCCCAGGGTAGCAGCTTTGGGCCTCTGCTCCTGGCTGATCACTGCACACTCCCACCCCTCCCCATCAACCTTCCTGCTCCAGGAGGCTCTGCCAGTCTCTTGGGAGACATCACTGAAACAAATTTGGTCTCAGGGTACACCGAATAAGAAAAATCATAAGGGAAGACTGGTAAACTGGTAAACTGAAAATGCAGAAAGGGAAACTCGGGATGGGAGGGGTAAATGGTAAATGGTGGTAAATGGAGGTGGAATTACCCCGGAGTAGAAGTATTTAGAGAGAGCAAACAGAAGGAGCAAAGACTTGTTCCTGATGAGTCTTTGGGGTTATTTTTTTTTCTTTCTGGATCCTGACTAAAATATCAAAAATGACTTTGGTTCACCAGAGAAGCAGTTAGACCAGGGTAGTAGAGCTCTCAGGAGTGAAGGGCATTCACAGTACAACATTATGGGGAATTTCAGAATGTTCAGAAATAGGAAGAAGGTCATCCTGGTTGGTTAGTGGTGAAAGGCAACTGGAGAAGACTCAATGCTCCCAGTGAGCCACAAACTTTTTTTCAGTTTAAGCCAATGTTGCAGGCCTATGACTGCAAGGGAAGTACAGTAAGAATCTGGCTTTTTCATCCCTTAAAATCTTCCCGATTATTTCCACCATCAGATCTTACAGGAGAACCGAGCCTTCTGTTGGCCTGAAACAAATTAGCAGAGGGAAAGAACATGGTTCCGAGAGAGCCACTGAGATGATTTTGAAGTTAGAGAGTGAATTCTATCAAGAAAATGTCACAGGGATGTTATGAGGGTTACATGAGTTAATATTTGTAGAATGCTAAAGAAAGAACCTGACACTTAAGAAGTGCTATATAACTGTTTATGATTTAAAAAAAAAAAAAAGAAAAGGAAGGAAGAAAAATAAATTAGATGACTCAACCAGGAAAAGAGGACGAGGGCAAGAATAAAGCCTTAATCTGCAGTTAACAACCTTCCCTAAGGGATTAAAAAAAACAAACTTAGCTTGAGCTTCAACCAAGGAAGAAATATAAATGAGACCAGGGTGGCACAGAGCCGGCTGCCACCAGTGTGGCCAGGCCAGTTGTTTACAGCCAGTATCTGTTCTGATTGGTTACTGCCCATGCCGTACCTGCTGTATCTGTGGTTAAGTGTTTTGATTACCACCCATGTGGTGAGAAAGAACTTCCTGGTGATGAAGGTGTTAGCAATGACCTGGGTTTCTAGGAGAGGTTGTAAAGTCTCCATTTTGAGAGATCCGCTATAAAATGGCATCGTGTGCCTAGAGGCAGGGGAACAGCCCCGACCAGTCTCCTAATGCCTTTCTGATCACCGATGAGCTTCTCCCACTCCCCCCCAGTGCATCTCCACCCTGCTGATGCTTGTCACCAGCGACATGTACACACTCATCAACTATGTGGGCTTCATCAACTACTTCTTCTACGGCGTCACAATTGCTGGACAGATAGTTCTTCGGTGGAAGAAGCCAGACATCCCCCGCCCCATCAAGGTGCGAGAACCTCCCTTTGGGGCCCCTCCCCCTCGTCCACTGGTTCTAGCTGAGCTCAGATTTTTACACCACCTTGTCCTCGCTGCTGACCGCAGCTCATCATCTCCATGAGTGTGGGAAACCCTCTGGGAAGCAAAGGCCATGTGTGAATGGGACAGCCATTTCCATTCTCCACTGGGGACAGGACCAGAGCAAACTGCAGCTGGAGGAATAGGTTAGATGAAGTGATACTTCCATCCTGTCATTCCTTTGTTTCCTATGGCTCTTAGTCTTTAAAAAGTCAGCTGATTTTTCCTCGACCTTCTAACCTGACCAGTCTCCTACTCGTCCCTCCAGGTAGCTGGGTTCACTCGTGCAATCTCTCCATCTCATCCCGGAATGAGTTTCCTTCTCCCATCTGCCTCTCCAAATTTTAACCATTTTCCACACTCAAGGACCTCTCTTCCTTGAAGCTTCCCAGTCCACTCCAGCCTTCCGTGATCCTCCCTTTTTAAAGTACTATGGCCCTGCACGTAGTAGGGTGCCTGGTGAACCTCTCGATTGTACAAGGAATAAATTTGTGATAGGAACAGATGGGAGTGCTCAGAACAACATATGCCAGAGTGCTATGGGTTCTCCTGCAAATTAGAAGACTAGGGTATATCCCTGAGCTATCTGAACAATCCTATTCTGGAAACACAGACTAGATGCTTCTAGAAGATTCTGCCAGCTGAGGAATCGAGGGCTCTCGAAATCTCTCTGCCACTTTCCTACCACTCTTAGAAAGCCTGCTAGAGAGAATAGGAAGTAGAATAACCCCATCTCCCTACCACACGCATCCCTCTAAGAGGAGAGGAGAAAGGCAGCTGAGTCTAGAGTCTTGAAGACTCTACAGGGGACTCCCACCTGCGGTCAGAAGAGCGGGTGGAGCCCACAGAGTTTGCTTCTTCCTGAAGTAAATAAGGCCCCGGACTGCCTTATGCCACACTAGGATTCCTGATTTCTCTCGTCTTGGCAGAAACTGCTTGAAACAAATTGGGACTGTCCCTGGTGAGAGGGAGGGACATTTGCCACATCCTGCCAGCTGGGGGAGGGGAGCCTGACTGACAGGTCATCTCCTTCTTGCCCCTCATTCATTTCTCCTGCTCTCCTTCTCCCGAGGACCTCAGCAAACATATATCAATGTGCCAGCAAGGTCATCAACCTACATGGGCTCCTCTGGCTGCTACAGGCACACAGCTGGATGATGAGGCCTTGTTTGATCCCACCTTGGAGGACAATGAGGATTGTCCCCTCCCTAGGCCCCCCACTCCTCTAACTGTCCCACTGCCCACGTTCGCCAACGTCTGTTGACACAGCACTTGCCCCATCAGGGCTCAGGGTGTGGGAGCCACAGAGCTGAGTGAAACCCAGCTTTGCCCTCAAAGCGCTTCCCTGTGGGTGAAGAAGGGGGAAGGTGCCCTGATGCTGGGGGCCATAGGATCCGTACAGGTAACGGTGCCTCTGATCCACAGGTCAACCTGCTGTTCCCCATCATCTACTTGCTGTTCTGGGCCTTCCTGCTGGTCTTCAGCCTGTGGTCGGAGCCCGTGGTGTGTGGCACCGGCCTGGCCATCATGCTGACAGGGGTGCCTGTCTATTTCCTGGGTGTTTACTGGCAGCACAAGCCCAGGTGTTTCAATAAGTTCATTGGTAAGTTGTTGAAGATTCTGAGTGGCTAGAGGGCCCCCTGGTCTGGAATAGAGTGGTCAGCAGTCTGGCTGGGGAACCCCACCAGGATCAGGAGGCTGGGCCATAGAGCACTGGAGAAAGGGTCGGGACAGGAAAGGGCAGGTGCCTCCCCAGAGACCTCTGAGGAGAGGAGAACAGCGGATATTTCTGCACAGACCTTAGGCCTGCCAGAGTGACCATCCTATAGCAGCCGCCCTGGGCTGGGTGGAGACCAGTGGACACCCTAGAATTGGTGGTCAGTGGGCATGGAGCCTTGATGAGAAGGAGCGGCCAGCAAACAGGCTGCCCAGAGACGGAGGAGGTGGGTGAGGTGGCCGTCTCCTGGAGAGCTGGGAAGGGCCCCGGTCTGGTTGGCCAGGTTGGTGGGATGCTCAGCACTGATCTGGTTTCTGTGTGGCCTCCTCCTGCAGAGGTGCTGACCCTGGTGAGCCAGAAGATGTGTATGGTTGTGTACCCCAAGGTGGAGGAGGACTCAGGGACAGAGGAGCTAAATGAGGATGTGGAGCAGTGGCGGCAGCCCATCTACCAGCCCGCTGCCCCCAAGGACAAGGCTGCAGAGGAGCCCTGAGGACCGCCCTCCCATCTCAGCTGCTTCCCTCCGCCTTCATCCCCCTCTCTGCCCTCCTTCCCTGCCTGGGTCCCCCAAACACACACACACCCCTCTGCCTCTGTCAAGCAGGGGCAGGACCTGGGTGTGGGTGGTGAGAAACTACAGACACAGATACTGACATTTGTACCCAAAGATCCAGCCTCCTCTCACCCCCAAGGCCTGTGTCTAAAGCAGTGGAGCTTCCAGGGGTGCCCTACACGGCCCTCCCTCCTGGGCCCACACCCTTAGTCGCCTCCTCAGGAACCTGAGTTCAGGACTGCCTTCCCTCCCCATTCCTGAGCCCGAGGGAGGCCTCAGCTCCAAGAGAAGTGGCAGCAACAGTGAGTCACTTGGGGACAGACTCGAGCAAATCTGTCACCATTAAAGGTCAGCTGAAGAGACCCAAATCCCCCTCCCTTCACCAGCGACCGAAGACATCAGAGGTGATGCTTCCCTCTGCCCCACCCCTCCCCATCCTCCCACCACCACCCCCCCCGCCACCCCAGCCTAGGCCTTCTGTGCAGAGTGAGGTTCCTGTCAGGACAGCATCTCCCCACTGACCTAAGGACCAATGGGCAGGAGGACTGCCCCCTCCCCTAACCCCGGCCGGGCCTGTGGAACAGATTGGGAAAGGCTCAGATTGTAGAAACCCAGCCTTGCCCCTGCCTCCTCCCCCCAACTCAGTGCCAAAGCT